>NW_027526422.1:126390535-127011785 GCF_048455015.1 Haemaphysalis longicornis
GCATGGAACGGGCAGTAATATGCTTACTCCACAGCGAGCAACGCTGTAACAATAAAACATAATTAAAACCTAAAGCCTAATATGACCTAATCGTAAAGCCCATTCCCATGCGCAAACGAAAACCTTAAATGTAGCAAAAGCTTGATGTGGGCGAGTTGGTACATACTGCTAAAAATTAATCGGCGCTAAAACA
Organism: Haemaphysalis longicornis; assembly: GCF_048455015.1. Classification (NCBI taxonomy): domain Eukaryota; kingdom Metazoa; phylum Arthropoda; class Arachnida; order Ixodida; family Ixodidae; genus Haemaphysalis; species Haemaphysalis longicornis. Next base: position 126,390,729 of record NW_027526422.1, read on the forward strand.
GGGACAAGAGGATCGCAGGGACAAGAGGTGTTGTGAGTTCCGTGTTGCTCTTGTCCCTGTTTTAGCGCCGATTAATTTTTAGCTTAAATGTAAGTTTTCTTGAAAACTAGAATTCGAAAACACCAATAACTGACATTCAAATTATTCTGATTCATGGTGTTCGTTTACATCCCTTCCCGTTTTTCGGGGCCAACTGGCTTTCTGCTGCGTATAGTGAATTATTGGCGCAAAGGTAATAGACATTTTCTGCGATGTCAAATATTTCAACTCCCTTTACCTTAAGACATTGTAAACAACAGGAATTATTCTGAATGAGCGTATCCGAAACAAACTTTTACACATATTCTAAATACTAAGGAAAAACAAAATGTGTAGTCTCTGCTGCAGATGATACGTGTGAAAGTTGTTCCGTTTAACCTTCCAGCAAACAAGTCGCGCGCAGTATTTATTTATAGCAACCGCAATAATTATTAACTCGTTCCCTGATGATATAAATCCTACTTTAAATACCACGAGAAAAGTAGCACTAGCTGTAGAATTTCTGAAAGTTATTTGCAGGGGTCTTTACGCCAAATGGACTTTTTTTTCACGAGTTGGAACTTATAAATGGGTATCCCATTAGTCGAACAACATGTAGTGTTAAAGCGCATGTCGATTATTTCTCGAGTGTGTACCGTACCGGAGCTAGTCCTGTAGTTCTCAAAATATTACAATCCTGCATACATTCTTTCTCCTAGAGGACATTGCTGCTCAGCTTCCCGAATACAAGATAAGAAAAACATTGGAAGGCTCCAAGGAACTTGTGTTTACCTCCAGTTAATCCTTCAGTCATGGCAACTTCACAGCTTCACAGCAAGTAATTGATTCATCCGTTATTTTTTTCGTCAACGTAAACGAGAAATGAAGCAAATAAACACTTGCATTTATCTTAATGGTTCAGAGTTTATTTAGTTTTGTTAAAAAAGTTAGAAAATGCTAGAATATATGAACAGCAAAGAGAAGGAGACGAAATATTTCAAACATAAAGCAAAACATAAAAACCACTACGGCGATACAACACTCAACATCACAATAGACAACACAAAACCATGATCAAAGCAAGGAGGTTGTCAAAGTAAATCTAAGGCGAAAAGCGAGACTACAAGGCTGGTTTAATGTGGTGCGAAAAATAACAGGTCAACACAAATGGGCCGCATAATGAGTGAGCCAGTTTCTCGTCAAAGCGAATGATAGGGTCATCCAAAAGCGATGTCATCGGAATAAGACTTCTTTTTGGCTGCACAACCCGCCTAGGATGTCCGTACTGCGAGGAGTCATGACTGCGGGCCTGGTGCGCCGAAGAAACTCTTTTTGCACTGGTAAGGCGACTCGTTCCCGAGAAAAGAGCCGTGTGGGTGGTTTTTGTGGACGCATGTCGTGCGTACCAGCGAAACACCTAGCATCCCGGGGTGGATGTGTCTATGGCGTCAAGACACAGGAACACGACCGGGGTAAGTGTCCACTATCTCCTTATTCGCTATAAGCTAGTTGGACGTAATTGCTTTTGCAGACGATAAATCAGTGTTTACGCCACAGGGTGTGGAACCCAGAGGAACACAGGTTAGAATGTAGCAGCGCGTTCCACAGTCCAATCAACTCTGCTTGGGTGGAAGGCCACTTTTCTTTCCTAATTTCGGTGCACGTGATTGGTTGGGAATCGATGTTCTGACACAGGTTAACGGTAGAAGCCGATTATCTAATGTGGTAGCGCCCACAAACATCAAAGTATAGGAAGTCATTGTAGTGTCCATAGAAAACGGTTGTCTAGGATACACTTTGCGAGGAATGCGTGCAACTGCCCGTGCATCTGCTCTGTGGCAAACTTCCAGGTTGGCCGTAAAGGGGTGTTGCCAAGCTGTGGTGCTTGTGATTCGGTTAGGTACGCTGCGAAAGCTGCGGCTCTACGAGAAGCTTGATGACGCTTAGAAACGAATTCGTCTAAAACGTTGAGCGCTTCCTTTAGTTGGAGAACTTATATTGGATTGAGAACTCGTATGCCGGTAACTACTAGCTTAGCAAAGTTTATGACTGGTTGTAAACGCGCTAGTTGGTACATTTTTAACCTATGCGGAAACAGAGCTGAGAACAGAGCCAGAGTGACGTTCTATTGCATCTACGGTTAACTTTTGTCCTGTTTTTTATCGCTGTTTCCCTAAAGGTCTTTGCTGAATTGCCGATTGATGGGTTAGTTGCCTGGTACCTAAAATTGGCGCCACTCTTAAACAAAAATAAGAACCACATTTCAGTTTTTATGGGATTGTTCCGGTCGCCTGCGTAGGATCCAGGGGCTACGAACCACGCTACTTCCTCTTGTTCACCAGCGGTAAAAAATTGGAATAAGTGAGGGAAAATTAGATCCACTTTAAATTCGATTGCACAAATCTAAAGCTAAGATTAATAGATTTCTCAGAACTTCTGTTCTGAAGAGAAATTTGTCCAGGTCCAGGATTTGAACCCAGCACCAGCGCCTATCTAAGTCAGTTTTTCCATAAACAAAGCTGACCAGAAACATAGCGCGAGAGCAAATGTACATCTCGAAGTGAGACGTGTGTTCATCCACCAGTTTAGGATGATTACAGTGGAGTAAGTTTCTGCGTCAGAAAATTTGACATCACACTGAAATGCAGCCGCACGCCTAGAAAGAAGAGAACATAAGTTATTACAAACTTTGTTGTTGTAGAGAAGTTGAAAGTGACATCTATGGTAAGGCCTTAAGATATCTGCACGGTATCTTTACTTCGACATCGAAGGAGTGTTTTGGAACGTAGTTGAATGTTTTCACGAGAGATCGGACAGGTGTGCCGAGTCCACATCTTCAGTTTTGACGAAAGCTTTATATATGTAGCTTCTTGTTCTCAGAGAAAAACGTATTTGTAGTTGTTTTATGGAAAAAAATTCCCTATCTCAACAAAATTCCAAAAGCCGGCTAAGATCACTGGCGCATTGAGCAGCTCGCGGAACTGAAAACTTTTACCGCAGTAAAACAAAACTAGTGCAGCTATTGCCCTGGTTATTTTTATGTGAAGACTTTTCATACTGTAACATCATTTGACATATTTGTGTTTGGGTTGTACAGCAAATTCATGTTATTATAAATTACCAAATTGGGAAAAATTTTGAAAATTGCCCAAATATTGGGCTTTTTTTCTGGGAATATGAACAAGCTAGGTAGTTGAATTTTTTTAGTGTGATGCTTCTATGCTTGTGTAATCAATGTTCCTGCCAATTTCAGTTTATGTGGTCAAGATACTTAGTATAAAAAAGCCCTGTACTGCAGCAAAGAAATGGTTTGGTATATTTTGGAAGCCAATTAAAAAAGCCATCATAAATTATTTGCGAACTTTCACAAATGAAAGCCAAGGTTGCTGTCTATTACCTACATAAAAACATGCTGCCCTTTTATTGTTGCTTTGCAGCTACAAAGAGCCAAATATGACCCTGTGGTTTGTAAAACGCTTATGGCCGCAATGTTTTGCAAGAAATGGCCGTTACGATAAAAAAATTATTAAATAGGTTTTGCCTTGAGCATTTTCGCTAAAATTAAGCGCAAATAAAGCAGCGAGAATTTTAAGCCGTTGTAGAAAAGCACCCCAAGTGAATCACTCAATTGAGCCCACTCGCTCTTCTGGATGCATTTCTTCATTTTCCGGGAAGAGGTGATTCGAGGAAATGTTCCTGGAACCACCTCTTTTATGATTAGTTGGTCGATAGTTCACGATGTTATTTGGCAACACATTGAAGTCGCAAAATGTAGAGGATAAATGAAAAAAAAAAATCTTATGTGAACCTTACACTGCCCTAGTATTTGTTATACTAAAATAAACAAATAACAATTTTTGAAATATTTGTTTATTAGGGCATTATTTTGTGCCGCCCGAACTTGGGGTACTTGTTATGCAGTTTTCAGAGTAACATTTACACATGCAGCACAAGTAAAGTAAAGCGTCTGTTAACAATGTATTGATAGTTATCATAGCTGCTCCGATAAGGTAGTCATCATCGGTGTTCGTCATCACGCTGAGCAGCTCTAGCTCGAACTGCTTTATCCCCCAGACATCTCCAGTTTGTAAATAAAACCACTACCGTATCACGGGGATGTCGCGGCAAATTGGTTTCTGTCCCTATTTTGCATATAATGGAAGACGCAATACCTTTGTCACATGACAACAGTGTTTTTCAGTCCATGTTGGGCGCTTCTTTATTGAAGGCGGAGAGAGAAGGAGCTTGTAATCACTCGGCAGCAGCACAGAGTTAAGATTGACGATAACAATTTTTGATGCATACGATGTGGGGAAAAGATTCACGCGTCAGTTACAAAAAACTAAAGTTGCGTTGAGATCGTTAAACAAATGAACTAAACTGTTAGTCTACACTGATTCCTTGTATTATTAATATGTCACCAAACCTTAACTATGAAAATGGAATTATTCATGCAATGTGCTAAATGTATTTGAGATTAAAGACCTCAAAATGTTACACCAACGAAAAGGGCCAGATCATAGAGAAATTGCATTCCTCAATAGACTTATTAAGGGATTTTTTTTTGCCCTGACTGAACTGTCCTACGACCTACGCTATTTCAACACCCCTGAGGAACATGCCATATTACCAGAAGCATCGCCTTTGTCAGAATTCCTATTCCAAGTCGAATGTATAAATGAGACCTCTTTTTTTGGCGACACCTCACCTTCCATCTGTATATTCTTTTCTTTTGTGTTCATTTCAACAGTTTCCCCACATTACTGAGGGTAAAATATTTTGCTCGTCGTGTCCCGCAACACTGGCACAATTTCCGTATACCTATGTGAGAGAAATATTTCTAACGGACACGCAAGCGATGTCAACAGACAATAAAGAGGGGGATCCAGGTGTTTTTGCAAGACACGTACAGAACATTGCAGATGTACGCACCCGACAACGAACTCAACCGGAAACAGTACAAAGAAGGCACCGCACGACAAACACGAAGACATATGACAAAGACAGTCAGACGATTCAGGTACAGAGCCGGAGAAAGCAATTGAAGGTTCGAATAAATTGTTTTCAAAACACGGTTTAAACACATGAAGAATTAAAAATATGCGCACAAAAGCCGCGACTATCGCCTACGAATACCGACCTTACTGCGTGAGCTGCACCTACACATTTGGCGCAGTCGGTCCACCTGCGGGACACTAAGTGACGATGCCTTCATAGGGACGTTTATACCTCCTCCAGCTTCGTTGTGGAGGGCAAGGTGTTGAAACTTCAATAATAGTTATTATCGGTGCACCGATGATATCATCATCGGTACCCCTCATCATGCGTGAGCAGCTCTACCTCGAAATGCTTCGTCTTTCTCTATTTGACATTTTGTGAATAGGACAACCACCGTATCACCGTACCATCGCGGAAGTTGGTCTCTCCTCTTATTGTGCACCTTGAAATATTCGCAGTGTTTTTGGGGTTTGCGCTGCGAGATGTCATTTCTGTAAGCACCAGCTCCACCAATGATTTGTATCCGCTGCGCCTGTTTAACTTTGTTGCGGAAGCAGTGACAGTAAAATAATCAGTAAATTTGTTTACGTCGACAAAAAGTGGCTCACCCTTTAAATTTTTCCCTAAATTTTGTACTTTTTCAACTTTTACTATTAGTCAAATCACCACGGCCGCCATATTGTGAGTGATTCTTTAGGCACTTCCTGCTCCGCGAGCTGCAACAGCTGCATTGAGATATCTGGACAATGTCTAATAATGTTTGTCCTTTGGCATCCACTAGCCTTTATCGTTCGTCAGCAAAGCTGGGATATGACGCATTGTGGTGAGACTGCTGACAGTTTTACCATGACCTAATGTACTAGGTGCAGTGTTTGGGTTTTCTCACATTATGTTCATGTATATTTCACATCCTTCGAAAAAATTTCAGTGTGCTGGAAAATGGCCGAGGTAAATTGCACTTGAAAGCAGGCAGAGTTCCTACACATTTGATCTTTTATTTTGTCACTGACGTTACTTCCTCTTTTAAAGAGGTTACTTCGGCCGTTTTGCAAGGTGAAGCGATGAGATATAAGAAAGCGTCGGTTTCCACACTTCACAAACTATTGAAGACATCTCTGCTGTTGTTTTTAGCCAACGCTTCTTGTTTGGTTTGGGCGTAGATCGCAACTCAGAGTTTCTGTATGTTCGGTTCATTCTATCTTTTAGTTTTCATTACCGTTTGCAGACTTTCGTATATTGCAATGTGAATTTTTCTATTATATCTAGGTTCCTCCCTGCAAAAAAAAAAAATCGTTAATTTTTACATTTACAGTCGTATAGAATTAGTTGTAACGGTGATCATATTTGTGTGATGTCATATTTGAGGAAGTGCTTGAGCGGAACTGAGAACCTCTGAAATGATATAGAGAAAGCCTACAGTAAAATCGCAGCGGGTTCATAAAATGAAAACCAACAAAGTTTCTAAAAACATGTAAAAAGTCCCTCTATTTTTTATACACACTACACAGACGTAATTTTTATTATGGGTATACCCAGGCGAAAAAAAATGTAGTCACTCTATTAGAAAACATTCAAAAGGCGGTGCCTCTTATGTGGCGAAAATTATTGGTCAACGTGCGTAAATGGCAGCATCTTTCAATTGAATGTTTCACCTCATCTAAATCAGAATTTCTTGTATATGCTAGTTAGCGCTTACAGCCAGGTATTACAAATACTTGCGTTTGATTTTATACTTTATTCGGCAGGTCTGACAAAATGAGGCTATAAACGTGACGTACCTGTGAGAGAAACTAACGCACATTCCTCACTATAAAAGCTCCACTCACCTTGCAGGGATAACTAATTCAAGGATATTGCCGCAAACCATGTATTGGTTTGTAATATATTGTTTGTTTTTACTGCCGGGTCACGCCCGGCTGTGTTATCTGTGTTCCCAACGAAGCGCGTCTTACATTATTTACTGTTATGCCACACGGGCTATCACATTCAGATAGGCTGACTGTTTCGCCCTAACGTCACCAGCCCAGAATAATCTTCTGTGATCTACAATGTTCTGAATGTGAATCGACGGTTCCAAAAACACTTGCGGCGAAAGATAAAAGACTGCAGAGCAGACGCCACGGCATTCCATTCGACGACACTCGCCTGTGCAAGTCACTTTTTTGACCTTTGCTTCGCCGATTCTGTATTCTTTTGAGTTGTTAGGGGAGCTCAAGTTCGCTCCAATAAACTTGTTTCTCCTTCAAGACAACTGCGTCGTCTTTCGCTTCGTGACATATGGCGGAGGTACTGGGTACTAAGCCTTTATGCTCTCTACGACATCTGGAAGCCACCAAGCCAGTCCAACCAGAGAAATTCGCCGACTGCAAGAATTGCTACCCGAGTTCGGTCTTTTGCCAGAAGCGCCCAACAGAAGGAACGCTGCAACCAACAGCATGGTGCAAGAAACAACGTCACCAATCGTCCTGCAGAAGCCCCGAGAAACGCCATCGTTCCGGGGAGCCCCCGCTGAAGACCCCGAGGAATGGTTGGAGAAGCTGGAGCGCGTCCGCATCTTCAACAGGTGGGACGACGAAGAAACTCTTCGGCAAGTCCCCTTTTACTTAAAAGATGCTGCTCGAACTTGGTTCCAGAACCATGAGAGCTCTTTGACCGACTGGACTCAATTCAAAAGGGAGTTTCTTAAGACCTTCTCTGCGGTGGTGAGAAAAGAGCGAGCTGCGCTTTTGCTTGAAACTCGAACGCAGCACCCCAACGAAGGGGTCGTGATCTTCGTTGAGCAGATGAAGTGACTTTTTCGCCGTGCGGACCCCGAAATGACCGAAGAAAAGAAGCTCAGGTTTCTGTTGCGAGGAGTGAAGCAAGAGCTTTTTCCTTGTCTAGTCCGTAACCCACGGAAAACGGTGGTGGAATTCGCGTCTGAGGTGGCCGCGACGGAGAAGAGGCTGGAAATATGAACGAAGCAGTACGACCACCCTGTCAACGCACTGTTCTCGGTGACCATTGGTGCCACAACTGTAAGTTCCGATACAATGTGCGAGACCATCCGAGCAGTGGTCAAGGAGGAGCTTCAGAATCTTTTTCCAAAGACGCCGCAACCTCGAGTGGCTTCCCGGACTGACGTCATCCCAGAAAAGGTTCAACAGGCGCTGGGGACTTCTACGCCTTCAGAAGCACCCTGTCATCTCCAAGCGATGACCTACTCCGCAGTTCTTCATCAACCCCGCCCTGCTCCAACCCATCGTCAAGAGGGCGAGCCATACCGCCGTCCAATGCCACCCGCCCGACACCCTGTAGACCAATACCAGATGCCAAGGAAGATTGACGTGCGGCGAACGCCCGATAATCGCTCGCGGTGCTACCACTGCGGAGACGCCGAACACATCTACCGTCGCTGTCCCTTCAAGAGGCTCGCTTTGCGAGGGTTCTCCGTCGACGCACCACGCCCCCAACCCGGCCAGCGCCCTGCTGAGATCGAAGAATACCTCTCCAACACCAAGCGAGGACCAGCCCGCTTCAACCGTTCACCGTCGCCCTACTCGTATTAGTCACCGAACCGCCGCAGTACTGCTGACTTCTCACGTAGAACTACCCCCAGCCCACGCGGGGGAAACTAAAAACAGCAACTTCGGGGGGATGTTGTACAGCGGCGGAAAAATGAAAACCCTCCAACGATGCAGCGAGTCGCTAAAGACCATGATTCACGACATGCCCCGACCCTGACGACCCAATCTAACCCTGACGTGGCTCCCGACCACGACGACCGTAAAACGGCGTGACGTGTACCCGACAGGACCGAACCTGCCGATGAGAATACAACGAAGACCACGACGCACAGTGCCAGACCATCAACACGCAGAAGCCGAGATACGACGAAACGACGCACCCGGAACCCGAAGAAGGGAGCGTCCGAGGTTCAGCTGTCCATCGACGGCTTTGAAGTGGTCGCCATCATAGACATGGGAGCCGACTACTCAGTCATGAGCGGACCTTTTGCGTCTAAGCTGAAGAAAGTTATGACGAGATGGGACGGTCCGCACATTCGCACAGCAGGAGGCCACCTCGTGACGCCAAGTGGAACGTGCACATCGCGCGTCACCATAGACGGCACAACGTACCCTGCGACGTTCGTTATTTTGCCTAACTGCTCCGGGGACGTAATTCTTGGAATGGACTTTTTGATGGGCAACGGTGCAATAATTGATCTACAGACCAAGACCATAACTTTTTCCTCCGATCACTCCATGATGCCATAACCGAACCCTGAATACCGTGCTGCTTTAACGATTGCCGATGATCATGTCACACTGCCACCCCGCACAAGCTTGGTGATCCCCGTCTACTGTGAAGATGCTGTTCCTGGCGTCGACATTATCGTAGAGAGTGACCAAAGGTTGCTCCTCGACCGCGGTGTCTCCGTTGCAAGAGGCATTGCGCGCTTTACGAATGCCAATCCCAAGTTTTGGTCACTAATTTCAGCGAAGAATACCAGCATTTAAACAGGGGCGCTGCAATCGCGTTCCTCGAAGAAACGCAAGCAGCAAGTGACGTGATTGCCGTTGCCGACTTTGAACGCGCACCCGACGAGACCTTCAAGCTTCCGAATCCCTTCGACGTGAATCCGGCGTTACCGCAAGAAGAACGGAAGAAATTATTGGATTTGCTGCATCGCTACAGAGAGTGTTTTTCGTCGAACTCAAAACTACGTCAGGCACCTCTGGCGAAGCACCGAATATAACCGAAAATGGAGCCCGACCGACACGACAGTGACCGTACCGCGTCTCTTCACACGAGCGGGAAGCCATCCGGACTAAGGTCGACGACAGGCTCAGCGACGACATTATATAGCCACCGAAAAGCCCCTGGGCGGCGCCGGTCGCACTCGTGAAAAAAAAGACGGCACATTAAGGTTTTGCGTTGACTACCGGCGACTGAACAAAATCTCCAAAAAGGACGTGTACCCCCTCTCCCGAACTGACGACGCCCTCGACCAGCTCTGCCACGCGAAGTACTTCTCATCGATGGATCTGAAGACCGGCTACTGGCAAATTGATGTGGACGAGAGAGACCGAGAGAAGACCGCATTTACAACCCCGGACGGCCTATACGAGTTCAAAGTGATGCCGTTACGGTGTTGCACGGCGCCTGCAACGTTTCAACGAGTCATGACACAGTGCTAGCTTGCCTGAAGTGGCACACCTGCCTCGTATACCTCGACGATGTTGTGGTAATCTCCCGGACGTTCGACGAGCACCTTGCAAGGTTGCAGTCTGAACGCCTGAAAAGTGCCGCTTCGCGTACCAGGAACTCAACTTTTGGGGCCATGTCGTCGATGCCGCGGGAGTCCGGCCTGATCCTGCAAAAACTTCCGCCATAGCGAACTTCCCAAGAACAAAAGATAAGACGGGCGTGGGGAGATTTCTCGGGCTATGCGCATACTACAGGCGCTTAGTCGCAAACTTCGCCCGTATTGCATATCCACTCACCCGCGAGACGAAAGATAGCGCCCCTTTCAGCTGGGAAAATGCCCAAGAAACAGTCTTCTGCCAGCTGCAACAATGCCTGCAAAGCCCGCCTGTGCTCGCGCATTTCTACGAAAATGCCGAAACGGAAATGCACACGGACGCCAGTGATATAGGATTGGGTGCCGTCCTCGTACAAAAGCAACACTGGTGCGAGAAAGTAATCGCCTGTGCCAGCCGTGGTCTGTCCAAGGAAGAAACTACTCAGCCTCTGAGAAAGAGTGCCTCGCGATTATATGGGCCATTTCAAAACTTTGCCCATACGTGTATGGAAGACCATTCAAGGTTGCGGCAGACCACCATGTGCTTTCTTGGTTCGACAATTTGAAGGACCCCTCTGGCCATCTTGGTAGGTGGAGCTTGCGATTACAAGAATTCGACGTTACAGTAGTCTATAAATCCGGGAGGAAACACTCCGACGCCAACTGCCTGCCCCGTGCCTCCGTGGACCCACCACCACAAGGCTCCGATGAAGACAGCGCGTTCATCGGAGTCGTTACTGAGGGCGACGTGGCCACCCAGCAGCGTGCCGACCCCGATCTACGCGTCATGATTGACTACCTCCAAGGATGCAACGTCGCCGTGCCCAGGGCTTTCAAACACCACTTACCTGCATTCAGCCTGAAAAACTGCGTCGTCGTGAAGAAGAATTGCAGCCCTGGAGCGAGAGTGAATTATCTTCGTGTCATCCCGGCAGATCTTTGTGACGAAATTTTGGAAGCATGCCAGGATGACCCGTCTTCCGGACATCCCGGCACAGCTCGCACAATTGGAAAAATCAAGATGAAGTACTACTGGCCCTGCCTTGCATCGGACGTTACCCACTAGGTCCGGAGCTGCCGTGACTGCCAGCGACGATAAGCGCCACCGACGAGGCCCGCCGGACTTCTGCAGCCGATCGGCGTCCCGTCTAGGCCCTTCCAACAGATTGGAAAGGACCTTCTGGGCCCGTTCTCTACAAATCCACACGACAACAAGTGAATTATTGTAGCGACAGACTACATGACGCGCTACGCAGAGACCTCCGCTCTTCCGAGGGGGACTGCACAAGAAGTCGCACAGTTCTTCATAAGCCAAGTTGTTCTGCGACATGGAGCCCCGGAAGTCATAATAACGGACGGCAGAACGTCCTCTAATGCGGAGCTGATACAAGGGATATTACGCTACAGCAACACGGATCACCGAAGAACGACGGCGTACCACCCCCAAACGAACGGACTAACGGAACGCCTGAACAAGACAAGCGAGGATATACTGTCAATGTACGTCGACGTTGAACATAAGACTTGGGACAAAGTGCTACCGTATGTAACCTTTGCGTACAACACAGGTATCCAGGAAACTACGCAGATGACGCCGTTCGAGCTTGTCTAGGAAAGACGGCCGACTACGATGCTCGACGTCATGCTTCCGCACGTAGAAGACGACGACATCAACGCCGACGACCAAGGATACCTTCAGCGTGTGGAGGAGGCCCGCCAGCTGGCTCGAGTTGGTACAACGGACCAGCAGCTGGTGAATGCCGGACGCTATATTCTTCGACACCGAGACGCCGAGTACCACCCTGGGGATCGTGTGTGGGTTTGGACTCCCATCCGTCGACGCGAAGTAAGTGAGAAGCTTCTGCGATGGTATTTCGGGCCCTACAAGATTCTACGACGTGTCGTCCAACTTGCCTACGAGGTGATCCCCGATGGTGATTCCGGAACATCCCGACGACGCACGTGGCCCGAAGTCGTCCACGTGGTTCGCTTGAAACCTTACAATGGAGGATGACGGGCTTTTTTGTTGTTCGTTTGGACTGTGTTTTGTTGTAGCATCGAGTCGAAGCACTCTTAGAGGGGGCGTTATGCCGTGAACCTTGTATGGATTTGTTTATCTATTGTTTGCTTTTACTTCCGGGCCACGCCCGGATGTGTTTTCTGCGTTCCAAACGAAGCGCGTCTTACATCACTTACTTTTATGCCACACGGGCTATCACATTCAGATCAGCAGACTGTTTCGCCATAACGTCACTAGCCCAGGATAATCTCCTGTGATCTACATTGTTCTGAATGTGAATCGACGGTTACAGAAACACTTGCGCGGAAAGATAAAAGACTGCACAGCAGACGCCGCGCCATTCGATGCGACGACACTCGCCTGTGCAAGTGACGTTGTTGACCACTGCTTCGCCGCCTCTGTATTCTTTTGAGTTGTTAGGGGAGCAAAAGTTCGTTCCAATAAACGTTTTTCTCCAAGACAACCGTGTTGTCATTGGCTTCGTGATAATATCTTACCCTTCAGACTTTGGAAATTGCAAAGGCATGTGGACAAACAAATATTTTAAACCTTTCCCGCAGAACGTACGATTCTTGCATGCTGAACCCTGTTATGAGCCTTGTGAGAATAATGGACGACAAAAATGGTCAGAAAGTTACTGTTTGAACTTCTAAATACAATACTGTTCGTGTACCTATTCTTAGTAGAAATGAAGTATGTTGAATCAATCACTCACCTTTGTGCAGTTCATAGAGTATCCGTTATAAAAAAAGATGAACATAGGAAGTTTCAATGCGCGTCTCCCGTAGTATCTAGGCATTTCCCTGACTTTCCTCTCCTTGCTCAGCACTCACCGCGTCTTCGACCGTATTCCTTGGTGCTGGAGGTGGAGGACGGTAAACTGGAAAGCAAATTGCTCCAGAAAAGTAGACCAGCATGTAACATTCAACCTTACAACGCATCAGCTGGATGTAAATAAAGAACAATAAACGTCTAAGACACGGTGTACTCTTTACATAGTAGTAAGAATTTTCATCGATTGACGTCAAGATTTTATGATTCAAGGTTCTGAAGAAATGCGACGACGTAAGTGCCCCGTTAAACACGCAGTAATAACAGGGAGGGTTTTCTTTTGCCGGGCCGCCACATCTACGCTACAGACATTAGGTTGGTTTTCTAAAGTTCACACTTCGGAAGACTTGCTTTAAAGCAATACGTCGCTTAATGTTGGCTTGCATAATCCCTATTCATTATTGCATTAGAAAGTCTCAATTCCTCACACGTTTTGGCTTTGAAGTACAATAGGCTGTGGCAAATTCGCAATGAAATTTATTCACACACGAAAGTTTACAGTTCTGTGTCACCGGCCCAAATGAACAGACTTAGCTGATCAAATTAGGAATACCATAGCTTTTATATAAATATCAAAGAACAAAACCACCCACACATACCTCTATCTCTACAGAGAAGAAACCTCAACCTTGGAGTTGTCGAAATCAAAATAAGCAGCTATGCATACGCATGGTGCATACGCACTTTTTTTGCGATAGTATACCCGATAGCTCAAATACTATGCTACAAGTACAAGTTGAGCGTAAGCCTCCAGTGCTTGTGCGTCCGCGAAAAGCATGTCAGAATGTCCATCGGATCGATTGCGCAGTAGCGTTTGTGGGCTATTGTCGAAAACCGATGGGTATTGCCAAGGTGGTCTGGTAACGACACAGGCTGGGAACGTGTGTAGTGAACGGCCCATGTAGTTACTTAAACCGGCTGCATCGGCAACGAAGGTGAGTTTATTCAAGCGGGCGTTCCGACGCTAATTTACAAGCTCATCCAAGGTGTTAACTTGAGCTTAGGCCTGAAGAGCACGAATCGTTATCCTAGGCAAGCAGGTAATGGCAAGCAATGCGCCTCGGTTAACTGCCTCAATTCGAGCCCACTCCGCTCGGTTAGGTGTCTGAATTGGACCTGGTAAACACGCTGAGGCTGGAGTACACACCGTAGCAATAGACGGGTCATTTTGAAACAGGAGCCTCTAGACTTATGTGAGATGAATCGGATGAGGTGGAGGATCTGCCGCGCTTTTTGGCGAGCGGAACATAGCCATATAGACGCTAACCAAGGCGCACAAATTTCTAATCCCAGCACGCGAACTGAGGCAGCAGTGCGTACAGGTCGGCCGCGGAGTTGTAATGTGATCGGAGACACCTCCATTCGGCGACGCACCAATCACTGGCCACAGGAAGAATAGCTGTGTTTTCGACGTACAGTGCTAGTCCAGCATATTCCCACCATTTCGGATTGTCAGACAAGGCGTGTTGGAGGCACGCGGTTAGCAGAGTCAGGCCAGAGTCAACAGTCCACACTGTGATGTCATCCGCGTACATCAAAAAGTGCATGTCAGGTATAGATCGGAGATGCCAGGCAAGCGGCAACATAATAATATGAAAAAGGAAGGGTGAGATGAAGCACTTTGCGGACAGGGGTAAAGTTGTGATAACTTGTCCGGCAAATGCGTACCGAAAAGGATCTTTTTGTGAGGAAGTTCCGGAGGAAAGAGCAAATCTTGTCCGGGAGGAGAAGGCCTTGGAGAATTTCCAAGATGGCTCCGTGGCTAACGTTGCCGTATGGCCTTTGTATGTCCATGGCAAGCTCTGCGCGCAACTTGTTTGATCGCCCGCCAAGTAGCACCATTGACGAGAAAAGGTCAAGCCCATCCTCGGTACCCCGACGGGACTAAGCCTGATCTGCGCTGGGTGATACCACCGGAAACTATCCATCCACCATTGAGGCCAAGTCGCCAGCATGAGCACCAACAGTTTCAACCAGGTGTAGGTCAAGGCTATTTGACACAAATGAGGGAGCTGATCGGGTGGCTTACCGGGCTTCGTTATCGGGACGGTATCAGCGAGTAGCCAAGATACTGGTGTATGACCAGAGAGCCACATCTCGTTGATGGAGTCAAGGAGATTGCTGAGGGATGGATCGTCGAGTTTCTTATAAACCTCGTACGAATGGCCATCTGGCCCTAGAGCGGTCCTCTATTTGGCGTGATCAAGCGCAGCAAGAAACCTGGCTATCATGAAAGGCGAATGAATTCCACGCGCGGCGTCATCAGGAGGGGAGGAACAAACGTGACGAGGGGAGGAACAAATGGGCTGGCTGGAAGAATGTCAAAGGCGGGAACAGGACGCAGGCAACATCGGCGGCAAATTGCGCAGGATCCCTCTCCGATGCCAGACGTGCACTGGCTACCTCATCTGGAAAGCGGTCACTACTTTCCATGGCATGGTGCGCCAGATTGATGATGTAGTCGCCGATGGACCGAGAGATTTACGCCAGCTCATCCATCGCTGACTTGACCGACGCTTCTCATGACGCCTGGCAGCCGCAGTCAGACGTTGTAAGCGTATTCCGGCCTCCACAGACTATGGATCTCGGAAGGCAGCCACTTCAGCTTCTTCGCGCTGGGCCCAAGCTGTAAGAGTCGAAGGTCAGGCTTCTGCTGTGATTCCGCTGCCGATGTGTCCTCACAGGTGCTTCGCAGGGCTTCTTTAACGAGACTGATTGGGTCCGGACTTGGCGCCGTGAGCATTGTGGTGATGTTACCTCCAAACGTATCCCAGTTTGTTTCAGTGCAGCGCCTTCGTTAGTGACGCGTCGAGGTTGGGACAATGCCAAGCCTGATGGGATGGTCATGACTGCTCCACCAGTCGGCCTCTAGGTGCCAGGAGACCGTATGATTGCCAAGCCACGAGGTTGAATCGGGTGAGTAGGGCGGCAACCGGGATGAATACATTGGCGCATAGGACACGCGAAATCGTTATGGAGGGTGAAGTGCGCATCGATGAAGTAGTCAAGTAGCGCCCGTCCGCGTGCCCTTGTGGTAGCATAACCCCAAGGAGGGGCAATAAAGTTCACGGCCACGAGTATGGGACAGGCAGCGTGGGAATGCCGTAGAGATGTCGACAAGCCCAATCTTAGACAAGGCGCACGTTCGCTATGTGGACGTACATAACATGACACCAAGATTATTGCGTACTTTGGCAGTTGTGCTTTCAGTGCACCAATTTCTTGTCATTAGGTACACGACTCGTCCAGGGGATCTGAGTTTGCGGATAAGCCGTAAGCACATAGATGGCGGCTTTGCCTGGCAGAGATTCATTGGAGCCACAACGCCGATCATGTATGGATGGCGTAGCGTCAGCCGTAAAAGTTTGGAAGCGAGGTAGAGAGTTTTTTTCCTGTAGTATTAAATTTCATGCTCGCTGTTTGCCTAGGCGAACACGTTCCCGAAGCTACCCAATTTTTTTCTGTGACTCCGCGACAGTTCCATTGTACCATATATTGTAGAACATGCACAGTAAAATGTGCTAACTTAGTTTGGCCGCTAACACTCAGATGAACTTCTGCTACTGCTGCACCACAAGCTCTAGACGCTCATGGTGTGTGAAAGCAGAAGGGACAGGCTTTGTTGGGTTCATGCTTGTTGGCGCGAAACGGCGCCGACTCGACCGGTCTTGTTACGGTGGAGGCTTGCTGTTCGGGCGATGAATTAAGCGGGGCAGGCGCTGTGTGAGCTTAGTCACGTCCGTTTGCAGCACCGCCAACTGTTGGTCTATCTTTTCTAGCTCTTCCATAACCGTAGATTATTGCACAGTTTGACTGTGCTGTTTCAACCGGTGGCGGGAGCCACAAAGCACTTCGTGGTACTATGGCTGGTAGTATTCCAAAGGCTCCACAGCGTCGTCTTCTACCACTTCTTCGCTTTCTCTCGGCAAACAGCCGAAACCGTTGGCCAGAGGAATATTGTTGGGCTTAGGCTGGCTTCGGAGCGCGCGTCGCTTAGCGCGAGTAGCTTTGCACTTAATCGGGCACTTTTTGTCCGTGATGCATTGTTCATCCATGCGGCACAGACCTCATCGAAACTTGGCTTATGGTGAGGCGAACGGCGAGGTAGCCAGTGGCTGTGATGCCGTAGAAGCCGGTGGTTCCGAGGCTGTTGTCACCTTCGCTTCTGTGACAAGGAATGGGCGCGACGTTCTCATGTGTCCATCACGGAAGCATTGGTGACAATGTACCACTCCGGCATTGTATAGAAAGGGCTAAGAAGGCAGCCATTGTAGAAAAGACGATCCGGTGGCTCTAACGGCCCTGGCAGAGTTATGAGACACGTACGGACAGCGCCCATGTAGCGGACAAGAAGAACCTGGTGCGTGGAGCAACATGTACTGGCCTGCAGGTCTTCAGAATTCTCTCCGGGGTCTACTCTCGAAACAACATAGCGTCGGATGTCAGTACCAGAGAGCAGGCACGCTTATATAAGTAGCTGTTTTCCAGCCAACAGAAGAATATGATCCAGTGCGCAAAGTCGCTGGACTGCCTCATGAGACGACACCCACACAGACACTTTGTTGGTTCGGCTGTGGTACGCGTAGCCAGCAAATCGGGATGTTCCTAGGCATCCGTCGAGCGTCTGCTTCAGTGTTCTTGTTGGAAGAGAGAGGATGTTGAATCGCTCTCGAGGTTTGATGGCAACATTGTACACTGAGGGACTCTGCTCATTGGTTGTAGGGACCTGTTTACTGGCGGTGGCTGTACGGGATGAAGTAGATGTAGCTGTTGTATACCGTTCATCGGTCGGTTGCAGGGATGTGTTTGTGGCAGATGTACACACCCGTTTGGCCGCAGGCGAGGGTGAAACCTCAGCCCTAACTCGGGCCGCACCTTTGGCCGAAGACCGCTTCCATAAAGTAGAGGGGTCCGCGGGGGATAGCGGGAACGGTAGCGTTACCTCCATTTGCAGCGGGTAGTCCAGAGCCGGGTTTATAGCGATGTCAGGAGCAGCGAGCGTCTACCTAGGCGCAGTGGATTGCGTTCGCAGAGCTTTTCTCGCATGCGAGATATAGAGGGGTGCGGTCGCAACCGCCAGTGGCTGAAAGCCAGTGTGGTTAGGCCTAGCGGCCGGTGGGCCGGATCCGATGCCGAGGAGAACTCTAAGGGGCCATCCTTTTGCTTGCAGTCCAACCATGGAGGCGCCAGAGATGTTCCAGCGTCATACAGATCACTGGATGTAAACCAACCGAAAACCACGAGATCTGGCGAAAACAACGAGCGGAGCAAGAACACAAACGAACCGCTCCTTCTACTTCGTCGTCGTCGTCCTCGGCGAGACACCTGAAATTCGTAACAGAAGCGATGCGATCGAATATGAAAACTAGGTGGTTTTCCCAAGGCCGTGTCTAGAGTGCCGTTCGACGGTATTACAAGCAGTGCACTATATCGACGTTCACCGGCGTTTTGTGGCAAAATTGCCGCGTCTGGCACTACATCGCTCTAGATAACGTAAAGCTAGGCAACATAACCTAACCATAGCATAAGATAACCTAACGCACACAAAGAAATCATTTGAAACACAAAAACTAACCTAAGGCGTAAAAATTATACTTCAATAGAAAGATGGCAAAAAACCGAGGCAAGAACCTGTCTCGAACCAACGTCCTTGCGAGCACGAATCTAAGGCGGATCCTCAAACTACAACGACAAACGCTTTGGACCGGTGCTAGCCTAGTCTTAAACATTCGAATGTCGTCGGTTGGCACTCCAGTCATTCCAGCAGCGGCCAGCTAGAGCGCCGTCGGACGGCACTCTAGACACTGAGTTTTATCAATCTTGGGCGGGATTCGTAGTCTATAGCTCTGGCAGAACCGCGTTACGTTGAGCCAAGTCAGTTCCGACCCCATGGCCATTCGTAACTGTGCAATCTGCTGTTCTTTCGAAAGAATTGCGGCTGACGCGGCCTGTAATTTAAATAATTTTGAAGGCGAAACTAAAGAACGCCTTGCACAACCTTCGAAACCCTCTCGCTGGTGCTGGTGTTTCTCGTAAACGTGATCGTGGTAGAAACAAATTAGCAAATAGAATTTCTGCTAGCATCTGTTTAGGTATGTTATCACTTTACAAAAAACTTTTTAGAGTCATTTTTGGCAGTTTGGAATCTGCGAATGTCGTCAAATTTAAAAATTTCTTCAGTAATTATGATGTTCTTTTCCTAGTCCGAAACAGAGAGTCAACTTTTCCACAGCTTGTGAACGGCTCTGGAACCGAAACTTGCATGGTGCGGTGAGAAAAAAGGAAATCTCAACAAACATCAGCGCCTTATACCCAAAATTTTTGGGTATGTTTTAACCTAATACGCAAAATAACCTTGAAAAAGAACTTCCCAGAACTTCGTACTCTAAATATAACTAACTTTCTGTAAAGGGGATGCATGACGCCACAACCGTCTTCGTTGTTTACTTCGCCGGCGTTTCATGCAACCGCTATGACTTTTACCGGGTTAGTCCTTTGTATATGTATTATTCTTAATACCATCTGTAATAACATCGGCTATCTGTTTTAATAAAAAGGCGCGGCCAAGCTCCGACCTTAAAGACGAGTCAAAAAAACTTTTGCGACCAATCGGTGCACTGTGAATGTTCACGGCGAAGACGACGTCGACGTAAATTTGCCGGCGACTGCTGCAAAGCTTGAAAACTTTGGGAACAATTTGAAGTGCCGCTGCGCGAACCTGTTCGGCAATGCAGTAGAATTCAACGTGTGGAAGCCATATCATCTCTTTTGGCCCAACAGGCCTACGTTCCCCGAGCGATCCACGTGAGCCTGCCCAGTCTAGTTTCAAAAGCAGAGGTGTTCAAAAGCAGAGGAGTACAGGAAAGCACTTTTTTCAAGCTTTATT
Source organism: Haemaphysalis longicornis (assembly GCF_048455015.1). Lineage (NCBI taxonomy): Eukaryota > Metazoa > Arthropoda > Arachnida > Ixodida > Ixodidae > Haemaphysalis > Haemaphysalis longicornis. Next base: position 126,410,766 of record NW_027526422.1, read on the forward strand.
GCTCTCCATCTTCAGGCACTCGATGTCTTCTCATTTTCAATGTTGCAAGCTGCTCTACTTCTGTGCCGCCAGTTCCTCGGCGCGGGCCATTGCTTCTTCAGCACGGCCTCCTCCAACTCCACCACCGAGGGCTGCGGTCGGCGTTGCAGTGAGGGCTAAGCAAAGAGAATCGAAGTAAGGTCAAAGCGTGGAAGCTATTACAGAAGCAGTCTAAATGGTTGTGTTCGACTGTACCTGTTTTAAACAGCGCCCTCAAACTTTATATAATAGAGAACTTTATTCCATTTATTTAATTGCAGGAAAAATGGCTACAAGTGCCATTGTAATTTCAGGTGTACGAAAAGCAACATTGTAACCATTTCCGAGTGCTTTATTTTTGCGAGCCTTAAAGTGGATTACCCGGATTTCAAGAGTCGTACGTGCGCGGGAAATGTAGAAAACGCTTGCTGGTTAAACTCTGATGACACGTTTTTGGTGTTTTGGCCTAATACAATTCCTGAAGGTCTATCCTGCAAATAATAAACTGAACAACGCATTTTGTCTGAAAAATACGCGTAGTTTTGTCTCACAGGTAGTCAACGTCTCTTGGCCTATTTATGCTGTTCTGAGCAAATTGCGGAAGCAACTGGAAGTATCGAATACCCACGTTAGTAAGCGGTGCCAGCATCACAGCTGACAAATGCTTTTCAGACATGGTGTATTGGTGCATAAAAATCCACTCTGTCTATCTCCGCTGACCACGCAAGCTTGCACCAAAATCAACGCTGCTCCTTTAAATTTTTCGAGAACAGTCTACATTCTTTATCAGAACCTAAACCCACACAACAAAATTTGGGCTGTGCTGTAAATGTTAGACATAGTGACATCTATCTCCTTTTCAGCTTCTTGACGTAGAGTCTTCGTGCCGCTATAAAGGCTACATCTTCCGCTTAAATAATTAGTGCGTTGTTATACTGCGACGCATTGGCCGGTTTTACAAAAATTATTTGTTCTCAGCCATTCCCGAGGTTTCAACTGTATACTGCTTTAGAATTAGCGAGAACATAAGATGAAATCTTTTCTCTTTTTTGTAAATAGACATGTTGGCTCATTTATTCAGTACAGGTCTGCCATTGCTAAGCAACTCCATCGAACACTAACCTAAGACAAAACAAATCAACTTCATTAGAAAATATTTGATTTGAATCATGTTTGAAAAGCGTCACCTAGGATGAGAGCGACGAGAAGCAGAAGTGGGAGTCCAAAGAATCGAGTCATCATGTCTCTTCTGCTAAAAATCGAAAACAAAACCGGAATACCCTTTTTAAAAAAATTTTAAACTGGCAACAGTGGTGGGGAATACATATTAAAGTTCTATTTTGTCACTTCATAGAGATATCCACTGAACTACGTAATAGGCGATAAGTATTTTACGTGCAGTAATCATATTACCCAAATTTGTTTGCCATCAACTTGGCATTGCACAAATACGGAAAAGTTATATTTAGTGCCGTCGATGGAACCTTTTTAAATTCAGCTGAATCGGTCAAAACCGTGGAGTGTTATTTTATCATAACCACTTATTGAGTACACACAATAAAATTATTCTTCTAAGTAGAAAAGGTTATTATATAACAGGTCTACAATGTTTTCCTTCTAAAATCTATGAACTTTGTCTTCGACTAAGAATTATTTTGTAGTTAGCAACTAAATATAACAAAAATACATTTGCACTATCTATAACTGTTGAGATGATAATTTAAAAAATAAAAAATTAACAAAATCAAGTAACGCAAACAAACTATGGTTAATGCTTTCCTTACCAAAGCGAATTCCTTACACAAGAACAAGGCACAGATTTACTTCAATAGCTGGTAAATTTGGATATTGGCGTGCCTTTTTATACACAACTGCTCTACTAAAAAATGGTACAGCCAATCACTAAGCGTTTGTTGAGATAAAAGACAAAAGGGACCTCAAAAAAATTTTGAAAAAATCTCAAATGGCATAGCACCTGTAAATCCGAAGTGCAATGCACGTCGTCCCTGTTTTTTTCGTAGAGAGAATACGTTAGCAGGAAATGACATCTGAGTCACCATAAATTGAAGTGCAAACGTTACCATTCGTACCGTTGCCCTTTGTACCCACGAAAAACATGTCAATCTCCTCATCAAGACACGTCATCGCCAGCCTTTATCCGGCACCCAAACTAAGGTTATTGGATGCCGGATAAAGTAATTTAGAAGATATTATCAAATATCCCAATGCAGCTAGCGACATTCATGAAAGCAGGAAGCGCTGAAAATTACATGTCATTACCGCCATGGAATCCTGTCTGATAGTGCAGTTTGGAAAAATACGAAATTTTGAAACCGTTGTACTGAACTTGTAGGCACCCATCAAATTAGTGAATTGTGTGATTACAAGGTAGTTTCGCAAATCCGCCTCACAAATGGATTGTCTATGACAGGATAACAAAACCAAGATTAGGTATAAAGAGGGAACACAAGAATACACTTCTTAATATTTAACCAGTATTTGAAAACGTCCAGCAATAATTGCGAGGCGTGTAAATAAGATTGATATGACACATGGAATGAATGTCCGTCAAAAAATGACAAATGCGATATCATATCCATCAGCCCGGGTTTGTACATCGGAGTGAATCGGTATGAAGCTTTACCGCCTATTGAAGAGTAATGAGGAGAAAGTATGCCCGAAGGGAACCTCATGCGTCTGTTTATAGAGAGAAGAGACGTAGCCATGTTGATTAGAAAAAAAAGCTCTGGCTTCTCAAAAACACATGACGCACAACAATTCTACGAACGTCTCTTACCATCCGTCTCATTCCCTAGCGCGTGACATATTGATTTTAACAGCACCCACATCTCACCACCGTTCAACCCCGTTGTGTGCATCGCACCCAGCAAGCTGTTATTGCTCGTGGCATCATTTCTGTTTCCTAAAAATATTTCTACCATGTGCTGTGTGCCCTGAGGCCTCTGGATAATGCATTAACCTCTCCTGCGACGGATTCCAAGCGGATAATTAAGAAAGCAATAGGTATTAGCCAGAAGATTTTTAGATATCTTCTTTTGATTCCCCAAGAATACCCCTACGTTGAGACTGTGTTCTGGTAAAAACATAAATATATGTCTGTGTTTAAAACTGGTAATCCTACCTTAACCTATTGATCCCATCTTTTAGTTTTTTGTGGAAAACTGCATAATTTCCGATGAGAACAAATTCAACAAGAACATTGTTTTCGAGTTTCGCTTGAAAAACCAACACAATTTCAGTGTTGCAGAAGTTAGCAACAACGTGATTTGTTGCTCCTACGCAAAGTGCTGCCGAGTTTGATCATGCGAAACAAAAATCGATGCCTTCAACATAGTAGTAGGTGCTCTGGAAATAATATCCGCTGTCACATTTATGTCGGTCTCACACTTGTTAAGAAACTCAGCAGTTTTTCACCCACAGTGTCGCTCTCACTTCCACTTCATGCAGAGATGACACAATGACGAGAACAAAATGGTACCAGGCCAGAAAGGGCAAGCAGTGAACTAAAGTTTTATTGCTCTTCATCTCCGGGCACCTGATGTCGTCTCGTTTTGAACATTGCTTAGTAGTCTACTTTTCTGCAGCCATTTGGTCAGCCCGGGCAATTGCGTCTCCAGCCCGCCCACCACCAACTCCAACGCCAGGGATGCGGTGGATGAAGCAGTGAGTGCTCCGCCAAAAAAAAGGCAAATCAAGTCAAATATTGGAATCTGTTGGTAATCCGCATTTCAAATATTTACGTTCGCCTTTCGTACCCGATGCACTTTACAGCTCTAAAACTGCAGAAGTGGACAGTTTCTTTCAGCTGCTTCCTTGGTTGGAACAATGGCTATAGTGACATAGCAAGTTTAGACGCATAAATAGCAGTTTTGTTACCAATTTAAAGTCGTTTTTTCCAACAATTTACGGGAATGACCACATCCGAAGGACCCTCCATGTGGCGGGAAATGCAGAAAACACTTTTCTATCAAATTTGATGTTGCAGACATGTTTTTTGTTCTTTGCCCCAATACAAGGCCTGACTGGTTAGTCACGCTTACACACAGAGAGCGTGACTAAGCTTCTCCACTGGGGAATACGCCTTGTTTTCTGCAGCAATCCGTAGCATTGATGAACGGTTTTTTGCGGTTATTAAAAAATATTGTCTGCAAGTAGAAGTATTTAACAGCCGTGGTTGCAAGCTGTACAAACCCAAAAAATTGAAGTGTTCTTTGGAGCCATGGTGTATAATTGCAATAAAAATACAATGTCACCCGTCAACGTTCACCACGTAAATTTGCTCAAAAATCCACAGTGTTCTTTCAAATCTTTCGAAAGCAGTTGCCCAATGTTTCTGCGAATTTAAAACTACAAAAAAGTACGCTCTGTGGTGTAATCCTTCCAGAGAGCACCTTCATCTCCTTGCAACATTCCTAAATAATTAGCGCGCGTTTATTTATCGTTACATCAGCCGTCGTTACTAAAGATACTCATTGTCCGTCATTTGCGAGGTCTGAACTGCGGTTTTAAAATAACAAACCATAACAACCCAAAGCAAAACAACACATCTTTTTCTTCTTGTGAAAAAAGAGAAGTGATCTGTTTCCCGCACACCTTTCCACATAGTAAAAAACTGCGCCGTACACAACCTAAGGTACGAGAATTTAACCACTTAAATAAATGTCACTTTGAAATTTGTGAAAGGGTTCAACTAGGATGACAGCGATGAGAAGCAGAAGAGGGAGTCCAAAGAATTTAGCTTCTTTTACTGAAAAAAGCAATAAACAATCTAAATTGATCTGTATAATATTTACAAACTGGCAGCGGGTACGCAGAATATATTGTACTGAACAGAATATATTGTAAGGAACAATGTACTGAACTACTTATTATAAAATCTTTTTTTCTGCTTACAATAAATATAGTAGCCACAACGGTCCCGTTCCATCTCGCATTACAAGAAAAGGGAAAAGATAACCCCTGTGGCTCAATGAATATATTCAAATTCAACTGATTTATAGAACAATTCTCAACTTTTATTCTTTTCAGAGAAATTTCAATTTGACTTTGACTAAATAGGATCAAGTTTTGCATTTGCAATGCATCTAACTAACATTTGTAATGTATATAACTATGATGAAAAATCGTTTGCATTGTGTATAGCTATTGCCCTGATAGTTTTAAAATTATAGAACTGAAGGAACGCAAATAAATTATAGTTACTTATTTCCTCCCCAAAGAGAATTCGTCAGCAAGAAACAAAGCAAAGGAATACTTCGATAGCTGGTAAAATGCAATAAATTGGCGTGGCTTTTTATACCGGAGTTCCCTACCACAAAAATGTTCCCACCAAGAACTAAGCGTTACGCCAGTTGCAAGAAAAAAAATTTTTTTTCAGAGAATAAACAAAACCAAAGCTGCGCAGCACCTGCGGGCTTCAAAGTGCAAAGCAGATCGACCACCTTTTCCCGTAGAGAGTACAATAGGTTAGATGGAAATGACATATAAATCAGCATAAATTGAAGAAGTGGAAACGTTAACCTTGATACATTGACCAACGAGGTACAGGTGAACTGCCTCATCAAAACCCATTATAGTAAGCCTTCTATGACAGAAAAATAAGTATTAGTGGATGCCCGTTAAATGACTTTATTAAACTTTGTTGAAATAACATGTGAGGTACATGGACGGAGGAAGCGCAAAAATACCTCACGTTGTGACCCCCCTGGCCTCGTCACTGATAGTGGAGATTAGAAAATACAAAATTTATGAAGGCGTTTCCTGGGGTGAACCTACTCTAGTAGGCGCAAAGAGGCTCTTTCAATACTTTGATACCACGGCTTTTAGAATAAAATTAGATACGAGCAGCTGAAAAAACAATACTGGTTGCGGGTGCAAAGTATTAATGAATATATTTGGCGCCCAAAACCCCCACAAGCTGTAAATAGGCCCCGCTGTGTTTTTGCACTAAAGTCTCTTCAATCAACATTGAGAAAACTGGAATAATCGCCTTATTTTGATGATATCACGACTTCAGTCTGTATAATTTGTCACATAGCGGAGATGTTTGGTAGAAAAATGAAGTAATTTGTTACTTTTCCATGTAAGTGTTTATAAAATGTTTCAAAAAGCGTGCCACTTTTTCTAATGGTAATGTGTATTAAACACATTTATACAGAAACAGCAGCCCATAAAATATTTGTGGTTTACGTTCTCGTAAACATCGAGATGAGTTGCGAACAAAAATCGTGAAATAGCATTCAGCTTGCCAGAAAAAAGATAGTTTAATAACATCGTGTGCATACCGCGATGCAGACACCGGGATCAGAGGCGCCTTAGACCAACAGGTATAGACAATAACGGGCTAGCAACAAGCAACAAATATAACAAGCAGACGCTAGAAGCACCGCTTTAACTGGAGATGCCAAAAGCCATGATTGCCAAATTATTAGCGCTTTCATCGGATTTAATCCAGAGACACCAGATAGCCAAATTGTCCACACATAATTCGGGATGCAGGAATATAAAGCTTTATTTATCGGATAAGACTTTTCCGAGGACAGAGCCAAGAACTCGGAAATGGACTTGGTGAGCACCATCACTGTAGATTGTGGCAAATTAATTTTTAGGGTGGTCAGGACAAGATTAAAATATTCTGCACAAGCAATAATATGAACGCAATGAAAAAGGCCAATCCTGTGCAGAGACAAGGGACGCACCCTACCTTGGTCCTCTTTCCACAAAGCGCCGGGTGCATTAACCACGTGGGATGGGTATTTTAAGTGGTGGTACAGATTAATGCATAATTACGTTAACCTCGAGAAACTTTGCATTATGGAGGGACACATTATCGACCAAAATCTCTGCCAATATGGACTGAAACTGCAAGACTAGCACAACAAGCAGAGTGGTGATTAAAGGAATAAGTAAAGAATTTGCAGAAATGACATAAGGGCGATGACAACGAGGTAACAAGAGCCAGACAACGAGATTGCGTTTTGGGGAAAAAGTGTCTGTGGTCTAGCCAGCGCGGTGTTGAGGAACCCTTGAAAGCAATCACTGTGATTGGGACGCACACGGGCAGACCTAAACCACATCGGAATGCTTGTCGTTACAGCTTCAACATTGGCAAAGCATATACTTCGCAGAACCCGAAAACAAAATACACCAAACACGAATGTTGGGTGCATATCCAGGCTGTATATTATCAGAAGCGTACATCCTCTTAGAAATATTCTTTGTGGTTAAGACCTAATAGTCCAGCAAGAGCGCGCGCGCCTGTTGCTGGTATGTGTTCAATATTACAAGAAGACAACGTGAATGAGAACAACGAAACGTGGTGCCGTGGTCCAACGACTGAGGAAGAAGAAGCTGGGCAGGCGTGCAGCCAGCGTCGGTTCTGTCTCACGGCCGACACCATGCAAATAGTGAAAATATAGCGTTCGCCAATCTCATGGTTCACTTTCTTTGTCCTGCCACCACGTAACATTTGGTGGAGTGTGCGGGACGATCATCTTAATCCTGGACCACCAGCATCGCGCCGTCATGGCACTTGAAGAGCGCTTCTCGGGCTCTTGAACCGCATCTGAATGCCCCAATCATAGTAACCCATCACATCTGTTCCCCAGCCCGTGCCTACAGCCTATGACGAGCCGAAACCAGCCGAGACGTGAGAAGCCTCGACCAGACAAGACGACGATGCCGTCCCCCGGCCCGTTCGCCGGCGCGTCTTCTAAAAGGGTTTAATCATTGCTTCATGACGTCGGCGGGCATGGCTGTTCCGGACTGGTCTTCACCAAACCGGTCATCTTCATCCGTGGTGGCAACGACGTCTTCATTGTGCATTATCAATTCATCGTTCGTACTCAATACACTCGCTCATCTACAAAGGGCTTGACCGGGGCGGTGTCCCTCGACCGCAGGGCTATGTTACAAGAAGACGACGAGGATCAGAACAACGACACGGGGTGCTGTGGTCCAACGTCAGAGAAAGAAGCTCCGCTGGCGCGTAGCCAGCGCCAGTACTGTTTCACGGGCGACATCATGTAAATACTGAAAATCAATCATTCAAACATCTCAAAGTACACGTCCTTTCCCTGGCCACCGCGTAGCAATATGTTGAGAGCAAATCATTTTACTGCCATGTATGACTCCATAAAATGTTGGCGATTCACACTGACGAAGGGATTTTTGTTGTAAAGAAAACAAATCCAGCTTAGTTCACTGAGACGGTACCGGAGCATGGGCTACTTATTATTATTTTTTTTAAATTTCAACGTCCTGCTATATATCCAGGCGTTCATTTAGAATGTAACGGAACAAAACAAGAAACGAATGTGTTGCGAAAACAAAAAGACAACACCCTCTTCATAAAATTGTACATCTGGGTGAATCAGTATGGAGCTTAAAAGCCCATTGAATAAGCCTGGGGGCAATAACAGTTCCCTGGCGTAATCTTCGTGTCTGTATATACTGAGAAAAGCCCTAGGAGTGTTGATAACAAAATCACTTTCTTTTCTACACAACCCGCTTCCACGCTGTGATGCACTCCGAGAACATCTAGGAAAGGGCAATATTCTACACTGTCGTATCCTTCGAAGATTTGAAGTGTGGCATAAGTATGGACCTGTCTATTTCTTCAGTTCCAGTAAATGCGACTACTCAAACATCCATGTTCCCGCCGTATGGCGCATGCTTCTCTAAACCCTATTCGTCTTCAGCAATCGCTTTGGTTTATCGTGTATTGCCCCTTTTCTTCAGGGCACACAGGTTGCAACAGAATCGTCCTCCCGAAATATTGTTATTAAAAATTTCTCTGCGATGCAGATGGTGCGACCGTCCTTTAATGGAGGTGCGCCAAGAACCCCGCCCTTGCATCTAATCCGCATAGCTTAGCACGCCTGCCGCTCTGAAGTGCGCAGAGCAGTCATAACTTGCTTGCATGAAGTACGGCCCCGACGAGCTATGCATATGCTCTCAGAACCACATAAGAACCACAAAATACTATCAACACCCTTCGTTGTTGGCATCCCGGAAAGCCAGACGTGCATGTGTGATCACTTTACCAAGTAGGCAGCATCGTTAGAAACCAACAAATCATGCCCTATATTGCCCAGAGCTGCCGCCGCACATTACCACTGCCGCTCAGTAAGCCTTGTTACCGTGAAGCAGATTTACGGCCCGCCGACTGGGGTCATCGTGTGCGCTTAATATAAAAATTATTTCCTTGCTTAAATCAAAAAGTAACCCTAAATCACTTTCTTGATTTATGTTTCCTTGGTACCCCTGTTTAAATGAGCCAAAGTGTTTATGTTACTTCTATGTCACTTGCAATGGGTTCAGTTTTATACACACGTACCGTTTTAAGTGTTCTTGTACTGTACTCCTGTTTCAAGGAACCTTGCCAATGAATCCAAACCGGCCTTTTGTGTTAGCTTTCCTTAGTGTGCTGGGTGAAGTGTTCGGCGTCTGGTCGAAACGTTTGGCGCATGGTGCCTTGTCCCAGTACAGGGAAATGCCTTGGCGGGAAGATTGTAACCAAATTTGACTGTCATTTTCCTCCTGCATCCAAAAGGAAATGCAATCAAGTAAGTTCACACTTACAGCCTCCACGAGCTGGCTGTATGCCGCAGATCTGAAGAAGATCGTATGGCGTGTAGAATAATGAGGCTCAAAATCTGGTTGGGTATATTAAGGTCATTTTTCTCAAACGTGTACTTCATAATGTCTCGGCCACCGTTGCACAACAGGTTGTGAGCAGAAATGCAGCAATCGGAGCACCCCGTCCTAGGTTATGACCTACTGTTATGGTCGTGTTTGGTGAGTTGCTCGTTGTTATGGAGGAGTTGAAACATTTACCAATCAGCTTGGAGCAGCTGCATCAACTGCTCTCGAACTTCATGATGAACATGTTAGCGATGCCGATGCCAGACTTCGGAGGGCGCATCTCTATTGCTGAAGGCGTTATAACTGAAAGCGTCGACGGAGGCATCGCCGTAGTTCGAAGCTCCTCGATTGCGGTGTCTCCGTTGCAAGAGGCATTGCGCGCTTTACGCAACGCCAATCCCAAGTTTTGGTCACTAATTTCAGCGAAGAATACCAGCATTTAAACAGGGGCGCTGCAACTGCGTTCCTCGAAGAAACGCAAGCAGCAAGTGACGTGATCACCATTGCCGACTTTGAACGCGAACCAGGAGAGACCTCCAAGCTTCCGAATCCCTTCGACGTGAGGCCGGCGTTACCGCAAGAAGAACGAAAGAAATTATTGGATTTGCTGCATCTCTACAGAGAGTGCTTTTCGTCGAACTCAAACCTACGTGAGACACCTCTGGCGAAGCACCGAATAATAACAGAAGATGGAGCCCAACCAACTCGACTGTCACAGTACCGCGTCTCTTCACACGAGCGGGAAGCCATCGGGGCTCAAGTCGACGACATGCTCAGCGACGACACTATACAGCCATCGAAAAGCCCCTGGGTGGCGCCGGTCGCACTCGTGAAGAAAAAAGACGGCACATTAAGGTTTTGCGTTGACTACCGGCGACTGAACAAAATCACCAAAAAGGACGTATACCCCCTCCCCCGAATTTGACGACGCTTTCGACCACCTCTGCCACGTGAAGTACTTCTCATCGATGGATCTGAAGACCGGCTACTGGCAAATTGATGTGGACGAGAGAGACCGAGAGAAGACCGCATTTATAACTTCGGAAGGCCTATACGAGTTCAAGGTGATGCCGTTGGGATTGTGCACGGCGCAGCAACGTTAACAACGAGTCATGACACAGTGCTAGCTGGGCTGAAGTGGCACACCTGCCTCGTATACCTCGATGATGTTGTGGTATTCTCCCGGACGTTCGACGAACACGTTGCAAGGTTGCAGTCTGTACGCCTGAAAAGTGCCTCTTCACGTACGAGGAACTCCAATTTTGGGGCCATGTCGTCGATGCCGCGGGAGTCCGGCCTGATCCTGCAAAAACTTACGCCTTAGCGAACTTCCCAAGACCAAAAGATAAGACGGGAGTGGGGAGATTTCTCGGGCTATGCGCATACTACAGGCGCTTAGTCGCAAACTTCGCCCGCATTGCAAAGCCACTAACCCGCTTGACGAAAGATAGCACCCCTTTCAGCTCGCAAAATGCCTAAGAAATAGTCTTCTGTGAGCTGCAACAATGCCTGCAAAGCCCGCCTGTGCTCGCGCATTTCGACGAAAATGCCGAAACGGAAATGCACGCGGACGCCAGTGATGTAGGCTTGGGTGCCGTCGTCGTACAAAAGCAAAACGGGTGCGAGAAAGTAATCGCCTATGCCAGCCGTGGTCTGTCCAAAGAACAAACTTCTCAGCCTCTGAGAAAGAGTGCCTCGCGAATATATGGGCCATTTCAAAACTTCGCGCATAGGTGTATGGAAGACCATTCAAGGTTGTGGCAGACCACCATGTGCTGTGTTGGTTCGCCAATTTGATGGAACCCTCTGGCCATCTTGGTAGGTGGAGCTTGCGCTTGCAAGAATTCGACGTTACAGTATTCTATAAATCCGGGAGGAAACACTCCGACGGCGACTGCCTGTCCCGTGCCCCCGTCGACCAACCACCACAAGACTCCGATGAAGACAGCGCGTTCTGTGGAGTCATGACAGAGAGCGACCTGGCCGCCCAGCAGCGTGCCGACCCCGATCTATGCGTCATGATTGACTACCTCCAAGGATGCAACGTCGCCGTGCCCAGGGCCTTGAAACACAACCCACCTGCATTCAGCCTGAAAAACTCCGCCCTCGTGAAGAAGAATTTCAGCCCCGGAACGAGAGCAAATTATCTTCTTGTCGTCCCGGCAGATCTTTGTGACATAATTTTGGAAGGGTGCCACGATGACCCGTCTTCCGGACATCCCGGCACAGCTCGCACAATTGGGAAAATCAAGATGAAGTACTACTAGCCCCGCCTTGCATCGGACGTCACCCACTACGTCAGGTGCTGTCGTGACTGCCAGCGACTAAAAACGCCACCGACGAGGCCCGCCGGACTTCTGCAGCCGATCGGCGTCCCATCTAGGCCCTTTCAACAGATTGGAAAGAACCTTCTGTGCCCGTTCCCTACATGCCCATCTGAGAACAAGCGGATTGTGGTAGCGACAGACTACATGACGCGCTATGCAGACACCGCCGCTCTTCCGAGGGGGACTGCACAAGAAATCGCACAATCCATCATAAGCCAAGTTGTGCTGCGACATGGAGCCCCGGAAGTCATAATCACGGACCGTGGAACGGCCTTTACTGCGGAGATGATACAAGAGATATTACGCTACAGGAACACGGATCACTGAAGAACGACGGCTTACCACCCCCAAACGAACGGTCTAACGGAACGCTTGAACAAGACAAGCGTGGATATACTTTCAATGTAAGTCGAAGTTGAACATAAGACTTGGGACAAAGTGCTACCGTATGTCACCTTTGCGTACAACTCGGCTATCCAGGAAACTACGCAGATGATGCCGTTCGAGCTTGTCTGCGGAAGACGGCCGACTACGATGCTCGACGCCATGCTTCCGCAAGTAGAAGACGACGACATCTACGCCGACGTCCGAAAATACATTCAGCGTATGGAGGAGGCCCGCCAGCTGGCTCGAGTTTGTACAACAGACCAGCAGCTGGTGAATGCCGGGCGCTACAGCCTCCGACACCGAGACGCCGAGTACCACCCTGGGGATCGTGTGTGGATTTGGACTCCCATCCATCGACGCGGGCTATGTGAGAAGCTTCTGCCATGGTATTTCGGAACCTACCAGATTCTACGACGTGTCGGCCAACTTACCTACGAGGCGATCCCCGACGGTGATTCCGGAACATCCCGATGACGCACGCGGCCCGAAGTCGTCCACGTGGTTCGCTTGCAACCTTACTATGCAAGATGACGGACTTTTTTGTTGTTTGTTGGGACTGTGTTTTGTTGTAGCATCGGGTCGAAGCACTCTTGGAGGGGGGGTAATGCCGCGAACCATGTAAGGGTTTGTTTATTTATTGTTTGCTTTTACTGCCGAGCCACGCCCGGATGTGTTATCTGCCTTCCAAACAAAGCGCGTCTTACATTCTTTACTTTTATGCCGCACGGGCTATCAAATTAGGATAAGCAGATTGTTTCGCCCTAACGTCACTAGCCCAAGAATAATCTCCTGTAATCTAAAATGTTCTGAATGTGAATTGACGGTTACAGAAACACTTGCGCCGAAAGATAAAAAACTGCTGAACAGACGCCGCGATATTCGATTCGACGACACTCGCCTGTGCAAGTCACTTTGTTGACCACTGCTTCGCCGCCTCTGTATTCTTTTGAGTTATTAGGGGAGCACAAGTTCGCTCCAATAAACGTTTTTCTCCAAGACAACTGCGTCGTCCTTGGATTCGTGACAATATCTTACCCTTCAGACTTTGGAAATTGCGAAGGCATGTGGACAGTCAAATATTTTAACCCTTTCCCGCAGAACTTACGATTCTTGCATGCTGAACCCTGTTATGAGCCTTGTGAGAATAATGGACGACAAAAATGGTCAGAAAGTTGCTGTTTGAACTTCTAAATACATTACTGTTCATGTACCTATTCTTAGTACACATAAAGCATGTTGAACCAATCACTCACCTTGGTGCAGTTCATAAAGTATCCGTTATAACGAAAGATGAACATAGGAATTTTCAATGCGCCCCTGACGTAGTATCTAGGCATTTCCCTGACTTTCCTCTCCTTGCTCAGCACTCACCGCGTCTTTGACCGTATTCCTTGGTGCTGGAGGTGGAGGACGGTGAACTGGAAAAGAAATTGCTCCAGCAAAGTAGAGCAGCACGTACTATTCAACCTTACAACGCATCAGCTGGATGTAAATAAAGAACACTAAACGTCTAGACACGGTGTACTCTTTACAGAGCAGTAAGATTTTTCATCGTATTGACGTCAAGAGTTTATGATTCAAGGTTCTGAAGAAATGCGACGAAGTAAGTGCCACATTAAACACGCAGAAATAACAGGGAGGGTTTTCCTTTGCAGGGCCGCCACTTCTACGCTACAGGCATTAGGTTGGTTTTCTAAAATGCACACTTCGGAAGACTTGCTTTAAAGCAATACGTCTCTTATTGTTATCTTGCATAATCTCTATTCATTATAGCATAAAAAGTCTCAATTCCTCACACGTTTTGGCTTTGAAGTAAAATAGGCTGTAGCAAATTCGCAATGAAATTTATTCACACTCGAAAGTTTACAGTTCTGTGCCACCGGCCCTAAATGAACAGACTTTGCTGATCAAATTAGGAATACCATGGCTTTTATATAAATATCAAAGAACAAAACCACCCACACATACATCTATCTCTACAGAGAAGAAACCTCAACCTTGGAGTTGTCGAAATCAAAATAAGCAGCTATGCCTACGCATGGTGCATACGCACTTTTTTTCGGTAGTATACCCGACAGCATAAATACTATGCTACAAGTACAAGTTGAGAGTAAGCCACCAGTTTTCGTGCGTCCGCGGAAAGCATGTCAGAATGTCCGTCGGATCGATTGCGCAATAGCATTTGTGGGCTATTGTCGGAAACCGATGGGTATAGCCAAGGTGGTCTGGTAACGACACAGGCTGGGAACGTGTGTAGTGAATGGCCCATGTTGTTACCTAAAGCCGGCTACCTCGGCAACGAAGGTGAGTTTATGCATGCGGGCGTTCCGACGCTGATGTACAAGCTCATCCAAGGTGTTAACTTGAGCTTACGCCTGAAGAGCAGGAATCGGTGTTATCCTAGGCAGGCAGGTAATGGCAAGCATTGCGCCTAGGTTAATTGCCTCAATTCGAGCCCACTCCGCTTGGTTAGGTGTCTGAATTGGACCTGGGAAACAAGCCGAGGCTGGAGTACACACCGTAGCAATAGACGGGTCATTTTGAAACAGGAGCCTCCAGACTTATGTGAGATGCATCGGATGAGGTGGAGAATCTGCCACGCTTTTTGGCGAGCGGAACATAGCCACATAGACGCTAACCAAGGCGCACAAATTTCTAATTCCAGTACGCGAACTGAGGCGGCAGTGCGTACAGGTAGGCAGCGGAGTTGTAATGCGATCGGAGACACCTCCAGTCGGCGACGCACCAATCACTGGCCACAGGAAGAATAGCTGTGTTTTCGACGTACAGTGCTAGTCCAGCATATTCACACCATTTTGGATTGTCAGACAAGGCTTGTTGGAGGCACGCGGTTTGCAGAGTCAGGCCAGAGTGTACAGTCCACACTGTGATGTCGTCCGCGTACATCAAAAAGTGTATGTCAGGTATAGATCCGAGATGCCAGGCAAGCGGCAACATATTAATATGAAAAAGGAAGGGCGAGATGAGGCACTTTGAGGACAGGCGTAAAGTTGCGATACCTTGTCCGGGAAATGCGTACCGAAAAGGATCTTTTTGTGAGGAAGTTCTGGAGGAAAGAGCAAACTTTGTCCGGGAGGAGAAGGCCTTGGAGAATTTCCAAGATGGCTCCGTGGCTAACGTTGCCGTATGACTTTTGTATGTCCATGGCAAGCACTGCGCGCAACTTGTTTGATCGCCCGCCAAGTAGCACCATTGAAGAAAAATGGTCAAGCCCATCCTCGGTACCCCAACGGGGACTAAGCCTGATCTGCGGTGGGTGATACCAGCGGAAACTGTCCATCCACCATTGAGGCCAAGTCGCCAGCATGAGCACCAACAGTTTCAACCAGGTGCAGATCAAGGCTATTTGACGCAAATGAGGGAGCTGATCGGGTGGCTTACCGGGCTTCGTTATCGGGACGGTATCAGCGAGTAGCCAAGATACTGGTGTGTGACCAGAGAGCCACATCTCGTTGATGGAGTAAAGGAGATTGCTGAGGGATGGATCGTCGAGTTTATTATGAACCTCGTACGTATGGTCATCTGGCCCGGGAGCGGTCCTCTGTTTGGCGAGATCAAGCGCAGCAAGAAACCCGGCTATCGTGAAAGGCGATTGAATTTCACGCGCGGCGTCATCAGGAGGGGAGGAACAAACGTGACTCGCCCGCAGAAATGTCAAAGGCGGGAACACGACGCGAGCAAAATCGGCGGCAAATTGCGCAGAATCCCTCTCCGATGCCAGACATGCACTGGCTACCTCATCTGGAAAGCGGTCACTACTTTCCATAGCACGGTGCGCCAAATTGATGATGTAGTTACCCATGGACCGAACAATTTACGCCAGCTCATCCATCGCTGACTTGACCGGCGCTTCTTATGACGCCTGGCAGCCGCAGTCAGACGTTGTAAGCGTATTCCAGCTTCCACAGACGATGGATCTCGGGTGGCAGCCACTTCAGCTTCTTCGCGCTTGGCCCATAGCTGTAAGACTCGAACGTCAGGCTACTGCTGTGATTCCGCTACCGATGTGTCCTCACAGGTGCTTCGCAGGGCTTCCCTAGCGAGACTGATTGGGTCCGGACTTGGCGCCGTGAGCATTGGGTTGATGTTACCTCCGAACGTATCCCAGTTTGTTTCAGTGCAGCGCCGTCGTAAGCGACGCGTCGAGGTTGGGACAATGCCAAGCCTGATGGGATGGTCATGACTGCTCCAGCAGTCAGCCTATAGGTGACATGAGACCGTATCATTACCAAGCCACGAGGTTGAGTCGATTGAGTAGGGCGGCAACCAGGATGAATACATTGGAGCGTAGGACACGAGATATCGTTATGGAGGGTGAAGTGCACATCGATGAAGTATTCAAGTAGCACCCGCCCTCGTGCCCTTGTGGTAGCATAACCACAAGGAGGGGCAATAAAGTCCACGGCCACGAGTAAGGGACAGGCAGCGTGGGAATGCCGTAGAGATGTCAACAAGCCCAATCTTAGACAAGGCGCACGTTCGCTATGTGGACGTACATAACATGACACCAAGATTATTGCGTACTTGGGCAGTTGTGCTTTCAGTGCAACCATTTCTTGTCATTCCGTACACGACTCGTCCAGGGGATCTGAGTTTGCGGATAAGCAGTAAGCACAGAGATGGCGGCTTTGCCTGGCCGAGATTCATTGGAGCCATAACGCCGATCATGTATGGATGGCGTAGCGTCAGCCGTAAAATTTTGGAAGCGAGGTAGAGAGTTTTTCTCGTGTAGTAGTAAATTTCATGCTCGCAGTTTGCCTAGGCGAACACGTTCCCGAAGCTCCCCAATTTTTTTCTGTGAGTCCGCGACAGTTCCATTGTACTATATATTGTGGAACATGCACAGTAAAATGAGTTAACTTGGTTGGGTCGCTAACACTCACATGAACCTCTGCTGCTGCAGCACTACAAGCTGTAGACACGCTCATGGTGTGTGAAAGCAGAAGGGACAGGCTTTGGTAGGTTCATGGTTGTTGGCGCGAAACGGCGCCGACTCGACCGGTCTTGTTACGGTGGAGGCTTGCGGTTCGGGCGATGAATTAAGCGGGGCAGGCGCTGTGTGAGCTTAGTCACGTCAGTTTGCAGCACCGCCAACGGTTGGTCTATCTTTTCTAGCTCTTCCATAACCGTAAATTATTGCACAGTTTGACTGTGCTGTTGCTTCAGCTGGCGGGAGCCACAAAGCATTTCGTGGTACTATGGCTGGTAGTAATCCTAAGGCTCCAAAGCGTCGTCTTCTACCACTTCTTCGCTTTCCTTAGGCAAACAGCCGAAACCGTTGGCCAGAGGAATATCGTTGGGCTTAGGCTGGCTTCCGAGCGCGCGTCGCTTAGCCCGAGTAGCTTAGCACTCAATCGGGCACTATTTGTCCGTGATGCATTGTTCATCCATGCGGCACAGACTTCATCGAAACTTGGCTTACGTTGAGGCGAACGACGAGGTAGCCAGTGGCTCTGATGCCGTAGAAGCCGGTGGTTCCGAGGCCGTTGTCACCTGCGTTTCTGTGACAAGGAATGGCCGTGACGTTCTCATGTGTCCATCACGGAAGCATTGGTAACAATGTACCACTCCGGCATTGTATGGACGTGGGCGAAGAACGCAGCCATTGTAGAAAAGACGATCCGGTGGCTCTAGCGGCCCTGGCAGAGTTATGAGACACGTGCGGACAGCGCCCATGTAGCGGACAAGAAGAACCTGGTGCGCGGAGCAACGGGTACTGGCCTGCAGGTCTTCAGGATTTTATCCGGGGTCTACTCCCGAAATAACATAGCGTCGGATGTCAGTACCAGAGAGCAGGCACGCTTATAAAGGTAGCTGTTTTCCAGCCAACAGAAGAATATTATCCAGTGCGCACAGTCGCTGGACAGCCTCAGGAGACGACACCCACACAGACACTGTGTTGGTTCGGCTGTGGTACGCGTAGCCAGCAAATCCGGAAGTTCCTAGGCATCCGTCCAGCGTCTGCTTCAGTGTCCTTGTCGGAAGAGAGAGGATGTTGAATCGCTCTCGAGGTTTGATGGCAACTTTGTACACTGAGGGACTCTGCTCATTGGTTGTAGGGACCTGCGAACTGGCGGAGGCTGTACGGGATGAAATAGATGTCGCTGTTGTATACCGTTCATCGGTCGGTTGCAGGGATGTGTTTGTGACAGATGTAAACACCGGTTTCGCCGCAGGTGAGGGTGAAACCTCAGCCCTTACTCGGGCCGTACCTTTGGCCGAAGACCACTTCGATAAAGTAGAGAGGTCCGCCGGGGATAGCGGGAACGGTAGCATTACCTCCATTTGCAGCGGGTAGTCCAGAGAAGGGTTTGTAGCGATGTCAGGAGCAGCAAGCGTCTACCTAGGCGCAGTGGATTGCGGTTCGCAAAGCTTTTCTCGCATGCGTGACATAGAGGCGCGCCGTCGCAAGTGCCAGTGGCTGAGAGCCAGTGTCGTTAGGCCTAGCGGCCGGTGGGCCGGATCCGATGCAGAGGAGAACCCCAAGGGGCCATCCTTTTGCTTGCAGTCCGACTATGGAGGGGCCAGAGATGTTCCAGCGTCACTACAGATCACTGGATGTAAAACCAGCCGAAAACCACGAGATCTGGCAAAAACAACGAGCGGAGGAAGAACACAAACGAACCGCTCCTTCTACTTCGTCGTCGTCGTCCTCGGCGAGACACCTGAAATTCGTAACAGAAGCGATGCGATCGAAAATGAAAACTAGCTGGTTTTCCCAAGGCCGGGTCCAGAGTGCCGTTCGACGGTATTATAAGCAGTGTACTATATCGACGTTCACCGGCGTTTTGTGGCAAAATTGCCGCGTCTGGCGCTATATCGCTCTAGATAACGTAAAGCTAGGCAACATAACCTAAACATAGCATAAGATAACCTAACGCACACAAAGAAATCATTTGAAACACAAAAACTAACCTAAGGCATAAAAATTATACTTCAATAGAAAGATGAAAAAAAAACCGAGGCAAGAACCTGTCTTGAACCACCGCCCTTGCGAGCACGAACCTAAGGCGGATCCTCAAACTACAACGACAAAAGCTTTGGACCGGTGCTAGCTTAGTCTTAAATATTCGAATGTCGTCGGACGGCACTCGAGCCATGCCTGCAGCGGTCAGCTGGAGTGCCGTCGCACGGCACTCTAGACACTGCGTTTTCTCAATCTTGGGCGGGATTCGTAGTCTATAGCTCTGGAAGAACCGCGTTACGTTGAGCCAAGTCAGTTCCGAACCCACGGCCATTCGTAACTGTGCAATCTGCTGTTCTTTCGAAATAAGTGCGGCTGACGCGGCCCGTAATTTAATTAATTTTGAAAGCGAAGCTAAAGAACGCCTTGCAAAACCTTCGAAACCCTCTCGCTGGTGCTGGCGTTTTTCGTAAACGTGATCGTGGTAGAAACAAATTAGCAAATAGAATTTCTGCTAGCATCTGTTTAGCTATGTTATCACTTTACAAAAAACTTTTTAGAGTCATTTTTGGCAGTTTGGAATCTGCGGATGTCCCCAAATTTAAAAATTCTGCAGTAACTATGATGTTCTTTTCCTAGTCCGAAACAGAGAGTCAACTTTTCCACAGCTTGTGAACGGCTCTGGAACCGAAACTTGCGTGGTGCGGTGAGAAAAAAGAAAATCTCAACAAATATCAGTGCCTTATACCTGAAATTTTTGGGTATGTTTTAGCCTGATACGCAAAATAACCTTGAAAAAGACCTTCCCAGAACTTCGTACTCTAAATATAACTAACTTTCTGTAAAGGGGATGCATGACGCCACAAGCGTCTTCGTTGTTTACTTCGCCGGCGTTTCATGCAACCGCTATGAATTTTACCGGGTTAGTCCTTTGTATATGTGTTATTCTTAATAGCATCTGTAATAGCATAGGCTAACTGTTTTAATAAAAAGGTGCGGCCAAGCTCAGACTTAAAAGACGAGTCAAACAAACTTTTGTGGCAATCGGTGCACTGTGAATGCTCACAGCGAAGACGACGTCGACGTAAATGTGCCGGCGACTGCTGCAAAGCCTAAAAACTTTCGGAAGAATTTGAAGTGCCGCTGCGCGATCCCGTTCGGCAATGCAGTAGAATTCAACGTGTGGAAGCCATATCATCTTTTTTGGCACAACAGGCCTACGTTCCCCGAGCGGTCCACGTGAGCCTGCCCAGTCTAGTTTCAAAAGCAGAGGTGTTCAAAAGCAGAGGAGTACAGGAAAGCACTTTTTTCAAGCTTTATTGCTCTCCATCTTCAGGCACTCGATCTCTTCTCATTTTGAATGTTGCAGGCTGCTCTACTTCTGTGCCGCCAGTTCCTCGGCGCGGGCCATTGCTTCTTCAGCACGGCCTCCTCCAACTCCACCACCGAGGGCTGCGGCCGGCGTTGCAGTGAGGGCTAAGCAAAGAGAATCGAAGTAAGGTCAAAGCGTGGAAGCTATTACAGAAGCAGAGTCTAAATGGTTGTGTCCGCCTGTACCTGTTTTAAACAGCGCCCTCAAACTTTATATAATAGAGAGCTTTGTTCCGTTTATTTAATTGCAGAAAAAATGGCTACAGTTGCCATTGTAATTGCAGGTGTACGGATAGCAACATTGTAACCGTTTCCGAGTCCTTTATTTTAGCGAGCCTTAAAGTGGACTGCCCGCATTTCAAGTCGAACGTGCGCGGGAAATGTAGAAAACGCTTGCTGGTTAAACTCTGATGACACGTTTTTGGTGTTTTGGCATAATACAATTCCTGAAGGTATATCCTGCAAATCATAAACTGAACTACGCATTTTGTCTGAAAAGTACGCGTAGTTTTGTCTCACAGGGAGTCAACGTCTATTGGCCTATTTATGCTGTTCTGAGCAAATTGGGGAAGCAAATGGAAGTATCGAATACCCACGTTCGTAAGCGGTGCCAGCATCAAAGCTGACAAATGCTTTTCAGACATGGTGTATTGTTGCATAAAAGTCCATTCTGTCTGTCTCCGTAGACAACGCAAGCTTGCACCAAAATCAACACTACTCCTTTAAATGTTTCGAAAACAGTCTACATTCTTTCTCAGAACCTAAACCCACACAACGAAATTTGGGCTGTGCTGTAAATGTTAGACATAGTGACATCTATCTCCTTTTCAGCTTCTTGACGTAGAGTCTTTGTGCCGCTATAAATGCTACATCTTCCGCTAAATAATTAGTGCGCTGTTATACTGCGATGCATTGGCCGGTTTTACAAAAATTATTCGTTCTCAGTCATTCCCGAGGTTTCAACTGTATACTGCTTCAGAATTAGCGAGAACATCACATGAAATCTTTTCTCTTTTTTTAAATAGACATGTTGGCTCATTTATTCAGTACAGGTCTGCCATTAGTAAGAAACTCCATCGAACACTAACGTAAGACACAAGAAATCAACTTCATTAGAAAATATTTGATTTGAATCATGTTTGAAAAGCGTCACCTAGGATGACAGCGACGAGAAGCAGAAGTGGGAGTCCAAAGAATCGAGCCATCATGTCTCTTCTGCGAAAAAGCGAAAACAAAAACGGAATTCCCTTTTAATTAAAATTTTAAACCGGCAACGGTGGTGGGGAATACATAATAAAGTTCTATTTTGTCACATCATAGAGATATGCACTGAACTACGTAATAGGCGATAAGTATTTTACGTGCATTAATCATATTAGCCAAATTTGTTTGCCATCAAATTGGCATTGCACAAATACGGAACAGTTATATTTTAGTGCCGTCGATGGAACCTTTTTAAATTCAGCTGATTTGGTCAAACCGTGGAGTGTTATTATTTTATCATAACAACTTATTGAGTACACACAATAAAATTATTCTTCTAAGTAGAAAAGGTTGTTATATAGCAGTTCTATGATGTTTTCCTTCTAAAATCTATGAACTTTGTCTTTGACTAAGAATTATTTTGTAGTTAGCAGCTAAATATAACAAAAATACATTTGCACTATCTATAACTGTTGTGATGATAATTTAAAAATAAAAAATAACAAAATCAAGTAACGCTAAGAAAGTATGGTTAATGCTTTCCTTACCAATGCGAATTCCTTACACAAGAACAAGGCACAAATTTACTTCAATAGCTGGTAAAGTTTGGAAATTGGCGTGCCTTTTTATACACGACTGCCCTACTAAAAAATGGTACAGCCAATCACTAAGCGTTTGCTGAGATGAAAGACAAAAGGGAAGTCAAAAAATTAAAAAAAAAATCTCTATTGGCATAGCACCTGTAAATCCGAAGTGCAATGCACGTCGTCCCTGTTTTTATCGTAGAGAGAATACGTTAGAAGAAAATGACATCTGAGTCACCATAAATTGAAGTGCAAACGTTACCATTTGTACCGTTGCCCTTTGTACCCAAGAAAAACATGTCAATCTCCTCATCAAGACACGTCATCGCCAGCCTTTATCCGGTACCCAAACTAAGGTTATTGAATGCCGGAAAAAGTAATTTAGAAGTTATTGTTTAAATATCCCAATGCAGCTAGCGACGTTCATGGAGGCAGGAAGCGCTGAAAATAACATGTCATTACCGCCACGGAATCCCGACTGATAGTGCAGTTTGGAAAAATACGAAATTTTGAGACCGTTGTACTGAACGTGTAGGCGCCCATTCAAATTAGTGCCTTGTGTGATTACAAGGTATTTTCGCAAATCCGCCTCACAAATGGATTGCCTATGACAGGATAACGAAATCAAGATTAGGTATAAAGAGGGAACACAAGAATACACTTCTTAATATTTAAACGGTATTTTAAAACGTCCAGCAATAATTGCTAGGCGTTTAAATATGATTGATATGACACATAGAATGAATGTCCGTCAAAAAATGACAAATGCGATACCATATCCATCCACCCGGGTTTGTACATCGGAGTGAATCGGTATGAAGCTTTACCGCCTATTGAAGAGTAGTGAGGAGGAAGTATGCCCAAAGGGAACCTCATGCGTCTGTTTATAGCGAGAAGAGACGTAGCCATGTTGATTAGAAAAAAAGCTCTGGCTTCTCAAAAACACATGACGCACAACAATTTTACGAACGTCTCTTACCATCCGTCTCATTCCCTAGCGCGTGACATATTGTATTTAACAGCACCCACATCTCACCACCGTTCAACCCCGTTGTGTGCATCGCACCCAGCAAGCTGTTATTGCTCGCGGCATAATTTCTGTTTCCTAAAAATATTTCTACCATGTGCTGTGTGCCCTGAGGCCTCTGGATAATGCATTGACCTCTCCTGCGACGGATTCCCAGCGGATAATTAAGAAAGCAATCAGTATTAGCGAGAAGATTTTAAGATATCTTCTTTTGATTGCCCTAGAATACCCCTACGTTGAGACTGTGTTCTGGTAAAAACATAAATATATGTCTATGTTTAAAACTGGTAATCCTACCTTAACCTATTGATCCCATCTTTTGTGTTTTGTGAAAAATTGCGTAATTTCCGATGAGAACAAATTCAACAAGAACATTTTTTTCGGGTTTCGCTTGAAAAACCAACAAAATATCAGTGTTGCAGAAGTTAACAACAACGTGATTTCTTTCTCCTACGCTAAGTGCTGTCAAGTTTGATCATGCGAGAAAATAATCGATGCCTTCAACATACTAGTAGGTGCTCTGGAAATAATATCCGCTGTCACATTTATGTCGGTCTCACACTTGTTAAGAAACTCAGCAGTTTCTCACCCACAGTCTCGCTCTCACTTCCACTTCATGCAGAGATGACAGAATGACGAGAACAAAATGGTACCCAGCAAGAAAGGGAAAGCAGTGAACTAAAGTTTTATTGCTCTCCATCTCCGGGCCGCTGATGCCGTCTCATTTTGAACATTGCCTACTAGTCTACTTTTCTGCAGCCATTTGGTTAGCCCGGGAAATTGCGTCTTCAGCCCGTCCACCACCAACTCCACCACCCAGGGATGCGGTGGACGAAGCAGTGAGTGCAGCGCAAAAAAAGGCAAATCAAGTCAAAGATTGGAATCTGTTGCTAATCCGCATTTCAAATATTTACGTTCGCCTTTCCTACCCGATGCAATTTACAGCTCTAAAACTGCAGAAGTGGACAGTTTCTTTCAGCTGCTTCCTTGGTTGAAACAATGGCTATAGTGACATAGCAAGTTTAGACGCATAAATAGCAGCTTTGTTACCATTTTAAAGTTTTTTCCAACAATTTACGGGAATGACCACATCCGAAGGACCCTACATGTAGCGAGAAATGCAGAAAACACTTTTCTATTAAATTTGATGTTGCAGACATGTTTTTTGTTCTTTGCCCCAATACAAGGCCTGAGGTGTTAGTCACGCTTACACACACAAAACGTAACTAAGCTTCTCCACTGGGGAATACGCCTTGTTTTCTGCAGCAATCCGTAGCATTGCAGAACAGTTTTTTGCGGTTATCAAAAAATATTGTCCGCAAGTAGAAGTATTTAACAGCCGTGGTTGGAAGCTGTACGAACACAAAGAATTGAAGTGTTCTTTTGAGCCACGTTGTATAATTGCAATAAAAATACAATGTCACCCGTCCACGTTCACCACGTAAATTTGCTCAAAAATCCACAGTGTTCTTTCAAATCTTTCGAAAGCAGTTGCCCAATGTTTCTGCGAATTTAAAACTACAAAAAATTACGCTCTGTGGTGTAATCCTTCCAGAGAGCAGCTTCATCTCCTTGCAACCTTCCTAAATAATTAGCGCGCGTTTATTTATCGTTACATCAGCCGTCGTTACTAAAGATACTCATTGTCCGTCATTTGCAAGGTCTGAACTGTTGTTTTAAAATAACAAACCATAACAACCCATAGCAAAACAACACACTTTTTTCTTCTTTTGAAAAAAGAGAAGTGATCTGTTTCCCAGCACACCTTTCCACATAGTAAAAAATTACGCCGAACGCAACCTAAGGCACGAGAATTTAACCACTTAAACAATATGTCCCTTTGAAATTTGTGAAAGGGTTCAACTAGGATGACAGCGACGAGAAGCAGAAGAGGGAGTCCAAAGAATTGAGCTTCTTTTGCTGAAAAAGCAAGAAACAATCTAAATTGATCTGTATAACATTTACAAACTGGCAGCTGGAGGCGGAATATATTTTATAAGTTATGTTTTGTCACTTTAAGGAACAATATGCTGAACTACTTATTATAAAATCTTTTTTTCTGCTTACAATAAATATAGTAGCCACAAATGTTCCCGGTCCACCTCGCATTGCAAGAAAACGGAGAAGATAACCCCTGTGGCTCAATGAATATATTCAAATTCAACTGATTTATAGAAAAATTCTCAACTTTTATTCTTTTCAGAGAAATTTCAATTTGACTTTGACTATATAGGATCAAGTTTTGCATTTGCAATGCATATAACTAACATTTGTAATGTAAATAACTATGATTAAAAAACATTTGCATTGTGTATAGCTATTGCCCTGATAGTTTTAAAATTATAGAACTGCAGGAACGCAAATAAATTATAGTTACTGATTTCCTCCCCAAAGAGAATTTGTCAGCAATTAACTAAGCAAAGGAATACTTCGATAGCTGGTAAAATGCAATAAATTGGCGTGGCTTTTTGTACCAGAGTTCCCTACCATAAAACGTTTCCCACCAAGAACTAAGCGTTACGACAGTAGCAAGAAAAAATATTTTTTTTAAAGAATAAACAAAACCAAAGCTGCGGAGCACCTGCGGGCTTCAAAGTGCAAAGCAGATCGACCACCTTTTCCCGTAGAGAGTACAATAGGTTAGATGGAAATGACATATAAATCAGCATAACTTGAAGAAGTGGAAACGTTAGCCTGGTACATTGACCAACGAGGTACAGGTGAACTGCCTCATCAAAACCCATTATAGTAAGCCTTCTCTGACAGAAAAATAAGTATTAGTGGATGCCCGTTAAATGAATTTATTAGACTTTGTTGAAATAACATGTGAGCTACATGGACGCAGGAAGCACAAAAATACCTCACGTTGTGACCCCCCTGGCCTCGTCACTGATAGTGGAGATTGGAAAATACAAAATTTATGAAGGCGTTTCCTGGGGTGAACCTACTGTGGTAGGCGCAAAGAGGCTGTTTCAATACTTTGATACCACGGCTTTTAGAATGAAATTAGATACGAGCAGCTGAAAAAAAACAATACTGGTTGCGGGTGCAAAGTATTAATGAATATATTTGGCGCCCAAAACCCCCACAAGCTGTAAATAGGCCCTGCTGTGTTTTTGCACTAAAGTGTCTTCAATCAACATTGAGAAAACTGGAATAATCGCCTTATTTTGAATAATTTGTCACATAGCGGAGATGTTTGGTATAAAAATGAAGTAATTTGTTACTTTTCCATGTCAGGGTTTATAAAATGTTTCAAAAAGCGTGCCTCATTTTTTGAATAGTAATTTTTTAAACACATTTATACAGAAACAGCAGCCCATAAAATATTTGTGGTTTACGTTCTCGTAAACATCGAGATGAGTTGCGAACAAAAATCGTGAAACAGCCCTCAGCTTGCCAGAAAAAAAGATAGTTTAATAACATCGTGTGGATACCGCGATGCAGACACCGGGATCAGAGGCGCCTTAGACCAAGAGGTATAGTTAACGGGCTAGCAATAAGCAACAAACATAACAAGCAGACGCTAGAAGCACCGCTTTAACTGAAGATGCCAAAAGCAATGATTGCCAAATTATTAGCGCTTTCATCAGGGTTTACTCCAGAGACACCAGATAGCCAAATTGTCCACACATAATTCGGGATGCAGGAATATAAAGCTTTATTTATCGGATAAGACTTTTCCGAGGACAGAGCCATGCACGCGGAAATGTACTTGGTGAGCACCATCACTGTAGATTGTGGCAAATTAATTTTTAGGGTGGTCAGGAGAAGATTAAAATATTCTGCACAAGCAATAATATGAACGCAACGAAAAAGGCCAATCCTGTGCAGAGAGAAGGGACGCACCCTACCTTGGTCCTCTTTCCACAAAGCGCCGGGTGCATTAACCACGTGGGATGGGTATTTTAAGTGGTGGTACAGATGAAAGCATAATTAGGTTAACCTTGAGAAACTTTGCATTATGGGGGGACACATTATCGAACAAAATCTCTGCCAATATGGACCAAAACTGCAAGACTAGCACTAAAAGCAGAGTGGTGATTAAAGGAGTAAGTAAAGAATTTGCAGAAATGACATTAGGGCGATGACAACCAGGTAACATGAGCCGGATAACGAGATTGTGTTTTGGAGAAAAGGTGTGTGTGGTCTTGCAAGCGCGGTCTTGAGGAAGCTTAGGAAAGCAATCACTGTCATTGGGACGCGAACGGGCAGACCTAAACCACATCGGAATGCTTGTCGTTACAGCTTCAACAGTGGCAAAGCATATACTTCGCGGAACCAGATAACAAAATACAGCAAACACGAATGTTGGGCGCATATACAGGCTGTATATTATCAGAAGCGTACATCCTCTTAGAAATATTTTTTTGTGGCTAAGACCCAATAGTCCAGCCAGAGCGCGCGCGCCTGTCGCTGCTATGTGTTCAATATTACAAGAAGACAACGTGAATGAGAACAACAGAACGTAGTGCCGTGGTCCAACGACTGAGGAAGAAGAAGCTGGGCAGGCGTGCAGCCAGCGTCGGTTCTGTCTCACGGCCGACACCATGTAAATACTGAAAATATATCGTTCGCCAATTAGGAGACCATTTTCCCTGATGAAGCTGCGAGAAGTTAGCGTGTCTGTTGGATGGAACTCCGTATAGTTGGCCAGACGGCAGAAGGGGTATTTCTGACTTGGGGTGAAGAATGCAGTTGTTAGCTTGGCATAAATGACTTAGGAGACCCTTGCCTCTGCATAAAATTGGCTCGCCAGTGCAATATTCACTTTCGACGATGTCTAACAAAACAATTTAAGGGTGTTCTTAACCAATTAAGCCTAAACTTTTGTTTCACTCGGAGAACTTTGCTTAAGATAGGCTGGGGGACTCGCGATTATCGTCGGTGTGCTCTATGCAAAAGGCCATAAGGCAGCTCTTGGGCTGCTGCCGGCAGAGTACAACACAACGCACAACAGCTAAAAAAAGGTTTTGCGACTGCGACGAACCAACGCTTCAGAAGTGTGTGATGTTCTCGCGCCATGGCGGTAGCGTGCAGATGTTTTCTTCTGTACTGTTTGTTTTTACTCCGCCGCAGTTCCCTTTACATATCGCCAGTTTCCCTTACGAGTTTTCTATTTCTTTTTCCGGCCCGCAATACTCACCCTTATTTGCGGCTGACCACTTCAGTGTTCATTAAATCTTTCTCTTCATATCTCTTTCTATCATTGTAAGAACACGGATATTAGTAACAGCAGGTGTATTGCTTAGGCTATCTACAAATTAGGCTATCTACAAGAAAGCGTAAACAGTAATCCCTTGATTTGAAGCCTTTGAACTGCGGTCGTAACTTTTCCTAAGCATTACCAGAGCTAGCCAGTACGTTATTAGCGAGTAAGGTATGAGCGCATAAGACATGAGAGAGAGCGGTATAAGGCGAGTGTAAGCGAGTGCTCTAGCACTACCACCCCCGCTACCTTGACCGGTCGTTAGGCTGAGCAACCAGGCCACCACAGGCGGGAACGAAGCGCCAGCACCTACATCGTCCCTGCCGGCGGGGTTTGACGTCCATCGTCGCTGCATGATCTCTTTTGTTCTCGGTTATACTCTAGCTTTCTTTTCGAGGATTGATGGCGCAAATATTTTCACTTATACGCCCCATCTATTGCTAACGCAACGCAGCCGCTGAGGGTGTTTTGGCCGCTTCAGTGCAACTTAATATCCTTTCAGATGCCCAGTTTTCCAATAACATCCCATGTAACTGACGACAAATGAAAAGCTGATGTTGTGCAATCCTTTTTACGCATTTACACGCAGGAACAAGAAACACCTTTGCTGTCCGCCGCGTACCAGGTTAATCGGGAGCCTCTGAAGGTGCAAAAGTTTTTATTTAATTCGATTTGATTTTATAGAAGAAAGCTGCTCTTGATGCAGGAAGAATCGGTTGAACCTTTCATTCCACGCTTCTCTCTATAAAATCAGGAATTCGAAATTATTCAGCATTTTATTCTTTTTAGATTTTGCGGTCCGTCTTTGAAATGCATGCCTTTAAGCGTATCTCTAATGCGCGGGCAACCGATCAACAAGCTGTTGGTAAATGTTCCGAGGCACAGCATCGCTGCTTCTCGCTCGTTAGTGTGCTACGGAGCACTTCGGTGCCCGCACTGTAGTTCGACCGTGCCATTGGCCTCGTTACCGAGCGAACGAAGAGAACACCGAAGACAAAAAGATAACAGAGGAAAAAAGTGTGGCGAAAGCGCGAGTGGGAGGCCGAAATGCCGAGGCGCCGTTTGACGCTCCTCGAAGTGTTGGAAGGGTAGGGCAGTATGCCGAGGTCGTGCTATAAACGTGTGTGAACCCCCGCCCCCCCCCCCCCTTCCCCTGGACGTCCAGTGGTGCCCGAGAAAGGAAACGCAAAATGAGGCATCCATGAAAGCAAGCGTCTTGTTTCAAGTTCACAAATGTACAGAAGCCCAGCACGCGCCACGCGCTGCACGTACATCGGTCCTTTGGGTTCTTCGTCGCCCTCCTCGACGAGTGCCTCGCCCGAACAACGTGATATTTACGCAGGAGGTTGAAACACAATTTACAACATGCTCTGCGGTGCCAATGCGCTGCCAGAAAACGGCAGAATAGCGCGCGCCGTGGCGTGTTCGTTGATAACGCCATCACTCCCTTAGATAAACCACCTATGCATGACCCAGAGGTCCACTTCCCGCTGCAAACTAATTTCGCATGAGGGAGTATTTTATCCATCAGCCATTTTTTTATGCTGCCAAATATTTTTGATTTGGAATTACTCGAAGTTCCCTCGATAAACGTGTTTATGATTTAAATGCCCACATTAAGCTGAAGGTCGTTTATTCCGTACGGCCAGGAAGTAAGCGTCACTCACCTCTATCAGATAAAGTTTTGCGAAATTGAATCAATTTGCTGGGAAAACCAGTTTTTTAGAACACTCTACCTACGTTAGATTTAAATACGTGCTTAGGAACCCATGACCAATGGTTACAACTTGACATCTTACTTCTGGTACTAAAATGCAGTCGCATTCACACCCACTATGTGCTGTCATTGCTTAATCAAGGCTTCCTGCCTTAGCGGTTGTTCTTGAATTCCTTATCAAGCCGCCTTCGACTAGATACTTTGGTTTCCAAGGAGCGAGGCGGGTCCTGTGCAATCAATAGTAATGATACTAATAGAGGCCGAAGTTGAGGAGAATAATTGATTGATTGTAGGGTTTAACGCGCCGACGCAACGCAGGCGATGAGGCGCGCCGTAGTGGAGGGCTCCGGATTAATTTTGACCACCTGGTGATCTTTAACGTGCGCCGAAATCTCGAACACACGGGCGTTTTTGCTTTTCGCCTCCATCAGAAAAGCGGCCGCCGCGGCCGGGAAGTTGAGGAGAATAAAGAAACAAATTACAAACCTGCAGCTGCGTCCAGGTCGAAGGGCATTCAGTCGCATCCAGCGCAGCTATTCTTTCACTAATACAAGCGGACGGGGCAGGCGGCACTGTAAGCTTCTCTGACAACACTATTGAATTGCCAGACTCCACCCATATCCTTCCACCCCTAAAAGCTTATCAAAAGCGTATTTGGCACACCCGGCACTGTCTTTGGATTTCGGCATATATTTGCAAGGAAGCATTGCACACAAAATCGACTCAATTGCCGATTTTGCGCCATCACAAGGAAAAACATGTTTGAAATGCATCACCGAATCAAAAAAGGGCACTTTCGGAAAATGTTCGACTTTGTGCATTTAATTTATAGGCAGCATTGATTTCTTGGTCAAAAATCTTTTTCAGTACGGTTTGAATTCTGGCTTTTAATTTATCTGCATATTGTTTGTTTATCTTGTAAAACGTAAGGTACACAAAATAAGGGCATGTGTCATTCACCTACAAAAAATCACTTTGTATTCTGGGAGGATCTGTTTGCCCCCTTTTAAATGCAGAGCATTTCAGTAACTCACGATGTCACCCGCGTTGGCGTCTGTAGTTCGCATCGCACCCCTCGTATATAAAAAAAAGAAATACTATCCGGCGCCAGGTTTCGATCCCTCGACCCTGCGGGCGGAATGCAATGTACAAGGTTCTATAACCACTGCGCCACAAAGCCGACACAGAACGCGAGGCTATGAACGCGCCTTATATCGTTGACTCATTCAAATTACTGCTGACGAGCGCTCTCTCGTCAGCAGTTGCCACAAGTGCAACAACATTAACGTAACGCAAACTACTTAACGTCATGCGCCCCCGGAAATGCTCTGCATTTGATCGTGCACCTCGCGAGGGGGATGTTTCAATGCGTCTTCCTACTGGCCAGTACACTCGTCGCCGTCTGTCGGATGTTGTGCGAACCCTTTGCGGCTTATGGCGCGCGATTTGAAACGACATTTGCATATGATCAAACTGAAAGGCTCTCCAAGAAAAACAAATACCAGGGCCAGAGTTTCTGCAGTGGATGTAGTATTTCTTTAAAAGTGCAGGGCACTTTAGGCGCTCGCCTTGTCGTCCTAGCTCGCTCGCTGGAACCAAGCATATCGCCACGGCGTTATGGTTTAGTCTGTCACGGTCCCTTCGCCGCGGGGAAACGCAGAGGCTTCGAAAGCCAAGCGGCTATGCCAGGATATATTTAAAACTTTTTTACTGCGCGTTTCTCGCACCATTGATATTTAAAAGAATTGCATCAGAATGACAGAATAGTTCGTTCGTGTGCATCATGGGCATGCGCCGCACTGTATTAATGTTTTTAAAACTCACTACTTTTGCTTATTTCAGTTCAGCCAGTTTCCGACGACCCCGCAGTCCGGAACTGGAAGAATGTGAGACAATACGCCGGTGAGTTATATATTTTTTTTTTGCAGCTGTCATGAATGTGAAAAAATGCCTTGAAAACGCGTTGGCCCTCCACAGAACTGTTGATCAAAAGCTTGGCGCGTACCTTAAACGTTTGGTATTGTAGGTTAGCGACGTGTTTTTATAACCGCATTCCGACTGTGTGGCGAAGAAAATACAATTACCTGTTCGTGTGATTATTAGTCTGCAGGTCGGCTTATTGTCTCTCGTAAACCTATATGAAAACTTTTGTGCCTGCAACTCTACCTTTAGGATTCATAAATTGCTCCATACAAAAAAAAAGTTGTGAAAAATCAGGTAATTGTGTAATTACGCCTTCAATACAAGGCTCAATTCTTCCTCCTGTACCAAAACAAAAGCTGTGCTTATAAAATGCGGCTTATGTCTTGCTTCCAAAATATTTAGACAACCGTTTACCTTCCTTATGTGCAATTGTTTGCTCAGAGTCGCTGCAGCCAAAAAGAAACCGCATTCTTTAGCAAAAGTATCCCGCTTCTTCCTCCCAGAAAGTGGGGAACCAAGCAAAACGCATTGCTTTCGAAAGTCGTGAAATATGCGGGCATAGCAATATTGTCATATCGCACACTTGCTGAGACTACAAGAACGGGGTGATGATAGAGCAACTGTTTTGGTGGCCGCATAAGCTAATCATTTTGGCGGAGCTCCATAATGCTCTCGGTCCGGAAATTGTCAGGACCGGTGCCCTCCACAGCTGAGGTGGAAAATCGCAGATGTATGGGGAAAGTAATTAATTCAACTGTTGTGGTTTTTGTGACTGTGCCCTTATAGGCGCACCTGAAAATCAGTAAGCCCCGTCTCCAAGGTGCAGGCTTGACGTTTTTGCATAGGACCCTCAATTTCCAGCACATGTTTCAAAGGGTTCAGTGCAGAACAGCGTATGTTGACGCGATGTATCAAAGAAAATTGCTGCCGGTTATGCAGGGCACTCTAGGGTTACAAACAGGGTACGGAAGAATGTAAGTCACCCTGCCAGCTATTTCATCTAAGGTAATGGTTCCCGATACTGGGTCGACACGGGTGGAACATTTCTGTCACCCTAGGGCTGTAAGCGGCTGCTTCGGTTGGCTGGCGGAAGAGCAAAATAATAGGTGGTGCTAACATACTCTGCGCCCCGGCAGGTCACAACTCGAAATTAATTATTGCTGCATTTCACTTTCCAACACTTTGAAGTGAAGATAGCTTAGCTATGCATTAAACGGGTAATAGGTGGGTTTAGCCTAATCTAACTGGGTGAAACTTCATGCGGGTACCTAGCCGTTATGTTCGTTGCTACAGCGCTAGTCACAAGTAAACAGAATTACGGGTAACATTATTGGAGAATAACGCACCATCAACAAATATAGATGCGTTTTATGGCATTTGTGAGCTGGTGGCAATTGTCGTAGTTCAATGAAGTGCAATTTAAAAAACGCAGGTACACGCGCCGATGTCTGCCTAATAAGATGAAGCTGCAAACAGTTGCAGCAAGAATAATGATTCGGGAATCATTAAATTACACACACACAACTGTGCCCTAATGGAAGACTTGCGCCCGTAAATACGGGAAAGACAGGTGGATAATTGGCAGCGAGAAATATGGGATCTTGAACCAGGAATAGGCGAGGCGATAGACTTGTTGGCTTTGCAGAAAAAAAAGCTTCAGATGAATGAATTCATTGTTGCACGAAAACATAGAGAAAATGTGGAATACCACAAACAGCCATGTACAAATTATAACCTCGTACCTTTGAGAACAGGGGGCTGTCGAAGCTTGACCTCAATGAGAATGCAAACGACAGAAGTTGGAATGCACTGAGCGCAACAGAACAACGAAAACGCTTCTGTCAAAATCTAAAAAAAATCACCAGAATGAAAACGCTGTACCACCGACCTGCCAAATGAAACACTTTCATTGGGCTGAGTTTTACCCGAACGCAAGTGTTTGAGATACGTTATTGTAGATCATTCTTCGGCGATTATCGGAAACGGTTATGTTCTTTATTGGCTGCCCGGTATACCGTTGAGCAAAGCACGCGCGGCCCTCCTATGCTGCTCTAGATAGTAAGCGGCGGGGAGAGCGAGTGGCTGCCGCAGTGATGTGTCGTGATTCAAGCAACAACGTTGATTGGCTTCCACTGTGGTGCGATGTAGCGCGACACTTGTCGCGTTCCTGCCTGCGCCAGCTGCGAACGGCGAGTGAGAACCGCTCCTGAAAAGAGAACGTGGATGAAGTTCGCTTTGCGGTTCAATCTAGAAGTTATAACAAGGGCGCATTCAAACGTTATCTCTTACCAATCCTCACGAGTGGGCACGTGCCAAAACACCTAATGAACATTATCACGTTTATCATCGTCATCATCATCATCGTCATTATAGCAGGTGGATACAGTTGGCTTTGCCGGAAAGCGTTTCTACTACGCCACCAGTTACGCCACGAGTAAGCCAATACAAGCGTCGCTTGAAAAACTAAATTTGTTTATATCAAACAGAATTAGGGCATTATGCAACTTGTGCGGGTTCTTGGTAAAGGTGAAATCAGTGATGGCAAGATGATGAGGAGCAGAACACGCTAAACCTAACAAAGGAGGGGAATAGGCTAGAAAAACGAGCGGGAGCTGATCTGCAGTCATTAAAAACACGTCGATGGAATTCAGGTTGCTACCTCGGAAGAGGTTCAGACTCATAAGCGCAGTCGAGCTTTCTTAATGATAATTTCAGATAATCATCGAGTCACCAGTAGTATGTGGGAGAGGAGACCCTAAAATGTGGTTCAGCGTCTGAGAAAGCAGAGCACTTAAGAGAAAACGCAAAAGTATGGCTGCTTCAAGTACTAGGGACAGTCGAACTAAATTTGCAGAGCTCTCAAATTTCAACAATATGAGGAAAATAGAGGAAATGTGTGTATAAACAACAATATAAACGAACACTCAAAAGCAAACGTAGTTTGAAAGCAATAAGGAAAATTCGCGGGAAGGACGAAGAATTGAAAACGTGAAACAGTACGTAACAGCAAAGAAGCTGATACCGGTGCAACTTTGTACAAACAGAACGTGCAAGGCACACGAGTTTAGTATTAACCGACGCGAGATAATAGTAAAACAGGAAGTGCCTTTTCGTCTCGTTCTAGTAAAAAAATATCCAACTCAGCTCTTCTGCTGAGTTTCACTTTTTGCAAGTGGTCTTGTGCATGACAAAAGGAAAATTTGGTGCTGTGAATAATTTTGACTCGATAATATCGTGACTCACCATTTCTTCCTTCGCAGATGCGCCACTCTTCAAGAACTCAGTCAGCAAGCGTAAGAGCTGGATTTATTCTATACTACATTCTCATGCCAAGCAGAAATTAGACTTAGGAATCATAACGCTGTAATTTCAACACGATTGCAGGGAGCGGGAAGTTATACTCTTACTCCAAAGCGAGCAACGCGGTACCTATAAAACTATATTTTATAACGAAACGCCTAATATGACCTAATCGCAAAGCATATTTCCATGCGCAAACGAAAACCTTAGGTGTATGGTTTCCTCAGAACTACAATTCGAAAAAACAAATACCTCACATTCAACTCATTCCGACTCATAATGTTCGCTACATCCCTTCCCGTTTTTTGGGGCCAACTGGCTTTCTGCTGCGTATAGTCAATTATTGGCGCAAAGGTAATACACATTTTCTGCGATGTGAAATATTTAAACTCCCTTTTCACCAAAAATCACCTTAAGACATTGTAAACGACTGGAAATATTCAGAATGAGTGCATCCAAAACAAACTTTTACACATTTTCTAAACACTTAGGAGTAGCGAATTATGCAATCTATGCTGGAGATAATGTGCATAACAGTTGTTCTGTTTAACCTTCCAGCAAACAAGTGGCGCGCAGTATATCTTTATAGTAACCGCAACAATTATTAGGTCGTTGCTTGATGATATAAATCCTCCTTTAAATGCCGCGAGCAAAGCAGAACTACTTTTAGAACTTCTGCAAATTATTTGCAATGGTCTTTAGGCAAATGGACTTCTTTTTTCACGAATGGGACTTATAAATGGGTAGCGTATTATTCGAAGAACATGTAGTGTTAGAGCGCATGTCGATTATTTCTCGAGGGTGTACCGTACCGGAACTTGTCCTGTAGTCCTCAAAACATTACAATCCTGCGTACATTCTTTCTTCTAGAAGACATTGCTGCTCAGCTTCCCGAATACAATATAAGAAAAACATTGAAAGGCGCCAAGGAACTTGTGTTTACCTCCGGTTAACTCCGAGGTCGTGGCAACTTGACAGCTCGAGAGGAAGAAATTGGTTCATCAGTTATTTTTTGTTTTACCTCTATGTAAACCGGAAAAGAAGCCAATAAACACTTGCATTTATCATGATGGGTCAAAGTTTATTTTTTAGTTCATAAGTGGGAAAATGCTGGAACTGATGAGCAGCGAAGAGAGGTGGATGAAAAATTTGAAACACAAAGCAAGGCATGAAGACCACTAAGGCAACTCAATACTCAACCGCTCAATATACAACACAAAGCCGGGATCAAAGCAAGGAGGCTTTCAAAGTAAATCTAAGACGGAAAGCGAGAATAAAAGCCTCGATTCATGGGTTGCAAAAAAGAAAATGTCATCACAAATGGGCAACATAGTGAGTGAGCCAGTTTCTCGTCAAAGCCAATGATAGGGTCATCCAAAGGCAATGTCACCTGGATAAGACTTGGTTTTGGCTGCACAATCCGCCTGGAATGTCCGTACTGCGAGGAATTATGACTGCGGGCATTGTGCGCCGAAGACATTCTTTTTGCACTGGTAAGGCAAATCGCTCCCGAGAACAGAGCCGTGGGGGCGTGCGTACGAGCGTCTCACCTTGTATCCAGGGTAAATGTGTCTGTGGCGTGAAGACACAGAAACACGTCCGGGGTAAGTGTCCACTATCGCCTCATTTGCTATAAGTTAGCTAGGCGTAATTGGTTTTCTGAAGCTATCGAGCTGCAGAGGATAAATCAGTGTTTACGCTACAGGGTGTGGAACCCAGAGGAACAGAGGTTTGTATGTAGGAGTGCGTTGCGCAGTCCAATCAACACTGCTTGGATGGAAGCCACTTTTCGTTCCTAATTTCGGTGCCCGTGATTGGTTCGGACGATGTTCTGACAAAGTGTAAGGGTATGAAGCCGAGTATCTAATGCGGTAGCGCCCATAAACATCAAAGTATAGGATGTGCTTGTAGTGTCCATAGAAAACGATTTTCTAGGATTCACTTTGCGAGGAATGCGTGCAACTGCCAGTGTATCTGCTCTGTGGCAAACTTCCAGGTTGGCCGTAAGGGTGTGTTACCAAGCTGTGGTGCTTGTGATTCGGTTAGGTACGCTGCGAGAGCTGCGGTATCTACGAGAAGCTTGATGAGGCTTAGAAACGTTTTCATAGAAAACCTTGAGCTGTTCCTTCAGTTGGAGAATTTATATGGGTGTGCGAACTCGTATGCCGATAACCACTGGCTTGACAAAGTTTATGACGGGTTGCAAACGCGCTAGTTGGTACATTTTTATACTTTCAGAAAACAGTGCTGATAACAAAGCAACGGTGATGCTCTATTGTGTCTACGGTTTGCTTTTGTCCCATTTTTTAGCGCTGTTTTCCTAAAGGTCATATCTAAATTTTCGTTTGATAGAGTAGTTGCCTTGTACCTGAAATCGGCGCCACTTCTAAGGAAATATAAGAACCACAATTCAGTTTTTATGGGATTGTACCGGCGGCGTGTGTAGGACGCGGGTGCTTCGAACCATGCTACTTCATCTTCTTTCCCAGCAGTAGAAAAATTGGAATAAGCGAGGGAAGATTACATCCACTTTAATTTCAATTGCGGAAATCCAAAGGGAAGAATAATACCTTTCTCAAAAATTTTGTTCTGAAGAGAAATTTGTACAGGTCCAGGATTTGAACCCGGCACTTACGCCTATCTAAGTCAGTTACTCTAGAAACAAAGCTGACCGGAAGCATAGCGCGCGAGCAAATGTACAGCTCAAAGTAAAACGTGTGTTCATCCAGCAGATTAGGATGATTACAGTGGAGTAAGTTTCTGCGTCAGAAAATTTGACACCAAACTGAAATGCCGCCGTACGCCTAGAAAGTCGAGAAAATTAGTCATTAGAAACTTTGTTGTTGTAGAAGTTGAAAGTGACATCTATGGTTAGACATTAAGATCTGTGCACGGTAGCTTTGCTTCGACATCGAAAGAATGTTTTGGAACGCAGTTGAATGTTTTCACGAGAGATCGGACAGGTGTGTCCGGTCCACATCTTCAGTTTTGACGAAAGCTTTATATATATATCTTCTTGTTCACAGGGGAAAACGTATTTGTAGTTGTTTTATTGAAAAAATTCCCTATCTCAGCAAAATTCCAAAAGCCGGCTAAGATCACTGGCGCATTGAGCAGCTCGCGAAACAGAAAACGTTTACCGCTGTAAAACAAAACTAGTGCAGCTATTGCCCTGGTTATTTTTATGTGAAGACTTTTCATACTGTAACATGATTTGACATATTTGTGTTTGGGTTGTACAGCAGATTTTTTTTATTACAAATTACCAAATTGGGAAGAATTTCGAAAATTGCCCAAGTATTGGGCGTTTTTTTTTTGGAATATAAAAAAGCTAGGTAGTTGACATTTTTTTAGTGTGATGCTTCTATCCTTGTGTAATCAATCTTCCTGCCAATTTCAGTTTATGTGGTCAAGATACTTAGTATAAAAAAGCCCTGTACTGGAGCAAAGGAACGCGTTTGGTATATTGTGGAACCCAATTAAAAAAGCCAACATACATTATTTGCGAACTTTCACACAAGAAAGCCAATGTTGCTGTCTATTACCTACATCAAAAACATGCTACCCTATTATTGTTGCTTTGCAGCTACAAAGAGCCAAATATGGCCCTGTGTTTTGTAAGAAGCTTATCGCTGCAATGTTGTGCCAGAAATGGCCGTTACGACGAAAAAATTATTAAATAAGTATTGCGGTGAGCATTTTCGTTCAAATTAGGCGCAAATAAAGTAGCGAGAATTTTAACAAGTTGTAGAAAAGCACCCCAAGTGGATCGCTCAATTGAGCACACTCGCTCTTCTGGATGCATTTCTTCATTTT
Organism: Haemaphysalis longicornis; assembly: GCF_048455015.1. Lineage (NCBI taxonomy): Eukaryota > Metazoa > Arthropoda > Arachnida > Ixodida > Ixodidae > Haemaphysalis > Haemaphysalis longicornis. The sequence continues at coordinate 126,450,239 of NW_027526422.1, forward strand.
CCTACAAGAGGTGATTCGAGGAAATGTTCCTGGAATCACCTCTTTAAGATTAGTTGGTCGATAGTTAACGATGTTATTTGGCAACACATTGAAATCGCACAATTTAGAGGATAAAAAAAAATATCTTAAGTGGACCTTACTCTGCCGTAGTATTTGTTATACTAAAAGAAACAAAGTAAAAGTTTAGAAATATATGTTTATAAGGACATTATTTGTGCAGCCCGAACGTGGGGTTATTGTTATGAAGTTTTCAAAGTAATATTTACACATGCAGCACAAGTAACGTAAAGCGTAGGTTAACACTGTATTGGTAGTTATCATAGCTGCTCCGATAAGGTAGTCTTCATCAGTGACGTCATCACGCTGAGCAGCTCTAGCTCGAACTGCTTTATCCTCCAGACATCTCCAGTTTGTAAATAAAACCATTACCGTATCACGGGGATGTCGCGGCAAATTGGTTTCTGTCCTTATTTTGCATATAATGGAAGATGCAATGCCTTTGTCACATGACAACAGTGTTCTTCAGTCCATGTTGGGCGCTTCTTTAATGAAAGCGTAGAGAGAAGGGGCTTGTAATCACTCGGCAGGAGCACAGAATTAGGATTGACGATAACGATTTTTGATGCATACGATGTGTGGAAAAGATTCACGCGTCAGTTACGAAAAACTAAAGTTGCGTTGAGATCGTTAAGCAAAATAACTTAACCGTTAATATACACTGTTTGCCTGTATTATTATTATGCCACCAACCTTAACTATGAAAAGGGAATTATTCATGCAATGTGCCGAATGTATTTGAGATTAAAGACCCCAAAATGTTACACCAACGAAAAGTGCAAGATCATAAAGAAATTGCATTCCTCAATAGACTTAAGGGATTTTTTTTTGCCCTGACTGAACTGTCCTACGACCTACGCTATTTCTACGCCCCTGAGGAACATGTCATATTACCAGAAGCATCGCCTTTGTCAGAATTCCTATTCCAAGTCGAATGTATAAATGAGACCTCTTTTTTGGCGACACCTCACCTTTCATCTGTATATTCTTTTCTTTTGTGTTCATTTCAACAGTTTCCCCACATTAGTGAGGGTAAAATATTTTGCTCGTCGTGTCCCGCAACACTGGCACAATTTCCGTATACCTATGTGAGAGAAATATTTCTAACGGACACGCAAGCGATGTCACCAGACAATAAAGAGGGGGATCCAGGCGTTTTTGCAAGACACGTACAGAACATTGCAGATGAACGCACCCGACAACGAACTCAACCGGAAACAGTACAAAGAAGGCACCGCACGACAAACACGAAGACATATGACAAAGACAGTCAGACGATTCAGGTACAGAGCCGGAGAAAGCAATTGAAGGTTCGAATAAATTGTTTTCAAAACACGGTTTAAACATATGAAGAATTAAAAATATGCGCACAAAAGCCGCGACTATCGCCTACGAATTCCGACCTTACTGCGTGAGCTGCACCTACACATTTGGCGCAGTCGGTCCACCTGCGGGACACTAAGTGACGATGCCTTCATAGGGACGTTTATACCTCCTCCAGCTTCGTTGTGGAGGGCAAGGTGTTGAAACTTCAATAATAGTTATTATCGGTGCACCGATGATATCATCATCGGTACCCGTCATCATGCGTGAGCAGCTCTACCTCGAGATGCTTCGTCTTTCTCTATTTGCCATTTCGTGAATAGGACAACCACCGTATCACCGTACCATCGCGGAAGTTGGTCTCTCCTCTTATTGTGCACCTTGAAATATTCGCAGTGTTTTTGGGGTTTGCGCTGCGAGATGTCATTTCTGTAAGCACCAGCTCCACCAATGGTTTGTATCCGCTGCGCCTGTTTAACTTTGTTGCGGAAGCAGTGACAGTAAAATAATCAGTAAATTTGTTTACGTCGACAAAAAGTGGCCCACCCTTTAAATTTTTCCCTAAATTTTGTACTTTTTCCACTTTTACTATTAGTCAAATCACTACGGCCGCCATATTGTGAGTGATTCTTTAGGCACTTCCTGCTCCGCGAGCTGCAACAGCTGCATTGAGATATCTGGACAATGTCTAATAATGTTTTTCCTTTGGCATCCACTAGCCTTTACCGTCCGGCAGCAAAGCTGGGATATGACGCATTGTGGTGAGACTGCTGACAGTTTTACCATGACCTAATGTACTAGGGGCAGTGTTTGGGTTTTCTCACATTATGTTCATGTAGATTTCACATCCTTCGAAAAAATTTCAGTGTGCTGGAAAATGGCCGAGGTAAATTGCGCTTTAAAGCAGGCAGAGTTCCTACACATTTGATCTTTTATTTTGTCACTGACGTTACTTCCTCTTTTAAAGAGGTTACTTCAGCCGTTTTGCAAGGTGAAGCGATGAGATATAAGAAAGCGTCGGTTTCCACACTTCACAAACTATTGAAGACATCTCTGCTGTTGTTTTTAGCCAACGCTTCTTGTTTGGTTTGGGCGTAGATAGCAACTCAGAGTTTCTGTATGTTCGGTTCATTCTATCTTTTATTTTTCATTACCGTTTGCAGACTTTCGTATATTGCAATGTGAATTTTTCTATTATATCTAGGTTCCTCCCTGCAAAAAAAAATCTTTATTTTTTACATTTACAGTCGTATAGAATTAGTTGTGACGGCGATCATAGTTAGTGTGATGTCATATTTGTGTGATGTCATATTTGAGGAAGTGCTTGAGCGGAACTGAGAACCTCTGAAATGATATAGAGAAAGCCTACAGTAAAATGGCAGCGGGCTCATAAAATGAAAACCAGCAATCACTCTATTAGAAAACATTCAAAAGGCGGTGCCTGTTATGTGGCGAAAATTATTGGTCAACGTGCGTAACTGGCAGCGTCTTTCAATTGAATGTTTCACCTCATCTAAATCAAAATTTCTTGTTTACGCTAGTTAGCGCTTACAGCCAGGTATTACAAATACTTGCGTTTGATTTTATACTTTATTCGGCAGGTCTGACAAAATGAGGCTATAAACGTGGCGTACCTGTGAGAGAAACTAACGCATATTCCTCACTATAAAAGCTCCAGTCATCTTGCAAGGATAACTAATTCAAGGATATTGCCGCGAACCATGTATTGGTTTGTAATATATTGTTTGTTTTTACTGCCGTGTCACGCCCGGCTGTGTTATCTGTGTTCCCAACGAAGCGCGTCTTACATTCTTTACTTTTATGCCACACGGGCTATCACATTCAGATAGGCTGACTGTTTCGCCCTAACGTCACCAGCCCAGAATAATCTTCTGTGATCTACAATGTTCTGAATGTGAATCGACGGTTCCAAAAACACTTGCGGCGAAAGATAAAAGACTGCAGAGCAGACGCTGCGGCATTCCATTCGACGACACTCGCCTGTGCAAGTCACTTTGTTGACCACTGCTTCGCCGCCTCTGTATTCTTTTGAGTTGATAGAGGAGCTCAAGTTCGCTCCTATAGACTTGTTTCTCCTTCAAGACAATGGCGTCGTCCTTCGCTTCGTGATATAGCGGAGGTACTGGGTACTAAGCCTTTATGCTCTCTACGACTTCTGGAAGCCAACAAGCCAGTCCAACCAGAGAAAGTCGCCGACTGGAAGGATTGCTACCCGAGTTTGGTCTTCTGCCAGAAGCGCCCAAGAGAAGGAACGCTGCAACCAACACCATGGTGCAAGAAACAACGTCACCAATCGTCCTGCAGAAGCCCCGAGAACCGCCATCGTTCCGGGGAGCCCCCGCGGAAGACCCCGAGGAATGGTTGGAGAAGCTGGAGCGCGTCCGCATCTTCAACAGGTGGGACGACGAAGAAACTTTTCGGCAAGTCTCCTTTTACTTAGAAGATGCTGCTCGAACTTGGTTCCAGAACCATGAGAGCTCTTTGACCGACTGGACTCAATTCAAAAGGGAGTTTCTTAAGACCTTCTCTGCGGTGGTGAGAAAAGAGCGAGCTGCGCTTTTGCTTGAAACTAGAACGCAGCACCCCAACGAAGGGGTCGTGATCTTCGTTGAGCAGAAGAAGTGACTTTTCGCCGTGCGGACCCCGAAATGACCGAAGAAAAGAAGCTGAGGTTTCTATTGCGAGGAGTGAAGCAAGAGCTGTTTCCTTGTCTAGTCCGTAACCCACGGAAAACGGTGGCGGAATTCGCATCTGAGGTGGCCGCGATGGAGAAGAGGCTAGAAATATGAACGAGGCAGTACGACCACCCTGTCAACGCACTGTTCTCGGTGACCATTGGTGCCGCAACTGTAAGTTCCAATACAATGTGCGAGACCATCCGAGCAGTGGTCAAGGAGGAGCTTCAGAAGCTTTTTCCAAAGACGCCGAAACCTCGAGTGGCTTCCCTGACTGACGTCATCCGAGAAGAGGTTCAACAGGCGCTGGGGACTTTTACGCCTTCAGAAGCACCCTGCCATTTCCAAGCGATGACCTGCTCCGCAGTTCTTCGTCAACCCCGCCCTGCTCCAACCCATCGTCAAGAGGCCGAGCCATACCGCCGTCCAATGCCGCCCGCCCGACACCGTGTAGACCAATCCCAGATGCCAAGGAAGATTGACGTGCGGCGAACGCCCGATAATCGCTCGCGGTGCTACCACTGCGGAGACCCCGAACACATCTACCGTCGCTGTCCCTTCAAGAGGCTCGCTTTGCGAGGGTTCTCCATCGACGCACCACGCCCCCGACCCGGCCAGCGCCCTGCTGAGATCGAAGAATACCTCTCCAACACCAAGCGAGGACCAGCCCGCTTCAACCGTTCACCGTCGCCCTACTCGTATTAGTCACCGAACCGCCGCAGTACTGCTGACTTCTCACGTAGAAGGACCCCCAGCCCCGGCGGGGGAAACTAAAAACAGCAACTTCGGGAGGTGATGTTGTACAACGGCGGAAAAATGAAAACCCTCCAACGATGCAGCGAGTCGCTAAAGACCATGATTCACGACATGCCCCGACCCTGACGACCCAATCTAACCCTGACGTGGCTCCCGACCAATACGACCGCAAAATGGCGCGACGTGTACCCGACAGGACCGAACCTGCCGATGAGAATACAACGAAGACCACGACGCACAGTGCCCGACCATCAACACGCAGAAGCCGACATACGACGAAACGACGCACCCGGAACCCGAAGAAGGGAGCTTCCGACGTTCAGGTGTCCATCGACGGCTTTGAAGTCGTCGCCATCATAGACACGGGAGCCGACTACTCAGTCATGAGCGGACCTTTTGCGTCTAAGCTGAAGAAAGTTATGACCAGATGGGATGGTCCGCACATTCGCACAGCCGGAGGCCACCTCGTGACGCCAAGTGGAACGTGCACATCGCGCGTCACCATAGACGGAACAACGTACCCTGCGACGTTCGTTATTTTGCCTAACTGCTCCGGGGACGTAATTCTTGGAATGGACTTTTTGATGGACAACGGTGCAATAATTGATCTACAAACCAAGTCCATAACTTTTTCCTCCGATCACTCCATGACGCCATAACCGAACCCTGAGTACCGTGCTCCTTTAAAGACTGCCGATGATCATGTCACACTGCCACCCCGCGCAAGCTTGATGATCACCGTCTACTGTAAAGATGCTGTTCCTGGCGTCGACACTATCGTAGAGAGTGACCAAAGGTTGCTCCTCGACCGCGGTGTCTCCGTTGCAAGAGGCATTGCGTGCTTTACGAATGCCAATCCCAAGTTTTGGTCGCTAAATTCAGCGAAGAATACCAGCATTTAAACAGGGGCGCTGCAATCGCGTTCCTCGAAGAAACGCAAGCAGCAAGTGACGTGATTGCCGTTGCTGAATTTGAACGCGCACCCGACTAGACCTTCAAGCTTCCGAATCCCTTCGACGTGAATCTGGCGTTACCGCAAGAAGAACGGAAGAAATTATTGGATTTGCTGCATCGCTACAGAGAGTGTTTTTCGTCGAACTCAAAACTACGTCAGGCACCTCTGGCGAAGCACCGAATATAACCGAAAATGGAGCCCGACCAACCCGACAGTGACCGTACCGCGTCTCTTCACACGAGCGGGAAGCCATCCGGACTCAGGTCGACGACATGCTCAGCGACGACATTATATAGCCATCGAAAAGCCCCTGGGCGGCGCCGGTCGCACTCGTGAAGAAAAAAGACGGCACATTAAGGTTTTGCATTGACTACCGGCGACTGAACAAAATCTCCAAAAAGGACGTGTACCCCCTCCCCCGAATTGACGACGCCCTCGACCAGCTCTGCCACGCGAAGTACTTCTCATCGATGGATCTGAAGACCGGCTACTGGCAAATTGATGTGGACGAGAGAGACCAAGAGAAGACCGCATTTATAACCCCGGACGGCCTATACGAGTTCAAAGTGATGCCGTTACGGTGTTGCACGGCGCCAGCAACGTTTCAACGAGTCATGACACAGTGCTAGCTGGCCTGAAGTGGCACACCTGCCTCGTATACCTCGACGATGTTGTGGTAATCTCCCGGACTTTCGACGAGCACCTTGCAAGGTTGCAGTCTGTACGCCTGAAAAGTGCCGCTTCGCGTACGAGGAACTGAACTTTTGTGGCCATGTCGTCGATGCCGCGGGAGTCCGGCCTGATCCTGCAAAAACTTCCGCCATAGCGAACTTCCCAAAACCAAAAGATAAGACGGGCGTGCGGAGATTTCTCGGACTATGCTCATACTACAGGGGTTTCGTCGCAAACTTCACCCGCATTGCATATCCACTCACCCGCTTGACGAAAGATAGCGCCCCTTTCAGCTGGGAAAATGCCCAAGAAACAGTCTTCTGCCAGCTGCAACAATGCCTGCAAAGCCCACCTGTGCTCGCGCATTTCTACGAAAATGCCGAAACGGAAATGCACACGGACGCCAGTGATATAGGCTTGGGTGTCGTCCTCGTACAAAAGCAACACTGGTGCGAGAAAGTAATCGCCTATGCCAGCCGTGGTCTGTCCAAGGAAGAAACTACTCAGCCTCTGAGAAAGAGTGCCCCGCGATTATATGGGATATTTTAAAATTTCGCCCATACGTGTATGGAAGACCATTCAAGGTTGTGGCAGACCACCATGTGCTGTGTTGGTTCGACAATTTGAAGGACCCCTCTGGCCATCTTGGTATGTGGAGCTTGCGCTTACAAGAATTCGACGTTACAGCAGTCTATAAATCCGGGAGAAAACACTCCGACGCCAACTGCCTGTCCCGTGCCCCCGTGGACCCACCACCACAAGGCTCCGATGAAGACAGCGCGTTCATCGGAGTCGTTACTGAGGGCGACGTGGCCACCCAGCAGCGTGCCGACCCCGATCTACGCGTCATGATTGACTACCTCCAAGGAAGCAACGTCGCCGTGCCCAGGGCTTTCAAACACCACTTACGTGCATTCAGCCTGAAAAACTCCGTCGTCGTGAAGAAGAATTACAGCCCTAGAGCGAGAGTGAATTATCTTCGTGTCATCCCGGCAGATCTTTGTGACGAAATTTTGGAAGCATGCCAGGATTACCCGTCTTCCGGACATCCCGGCACAGCTCGCACAATTGGAAAAATCAAGATGAAGTACTACTGGCCCTGCCTTGCATCGGACGTTACCCACTACCTCCGGAGCTGCCGTGACTGCCAGAGACGAAAAACGCCACCGACGAGGCCCGCCGGACTTCTGCAGCCGAACGCCATGATTCCGCACGTTGAAGACGACGACATCAATGCCGACGCCCAAGGATACCTTCAGCGTGTGGAGGAGGCCCGCCAGCTGGCTCGAGTTCGTACAACGGACCAGCAGCTGGTGAATGCCGGACGCTATAATCTTCGACACCGAGACCGCGAGTACCACCCTGGAGATCATGTGTGGGTTTGGACTCCCATCCGTCGACGCGGAGTAAGTGAGAAGCTTCAGCGATGGTATTTCGGACCCTACCAGATTCTACGACGTGTCGTCCAACGTGCCTACGAGGTGATCCCCGATGGTGATTCCGGAACATCCCGACGACGCACGTGGCCCGAAGTCGTCCACGTGGTTCGCTTGAAACCTTACTATGGAAGATGACGGACTTTTTTGTTGTTTGTTTGGACTGTGTTTTGTTGTAGCATCGAGTCGAAGCACTCTTAGAGGGGGGGGTTATGCCGTGAACCTTGTATGGATTTGTTTATCTATTGTTTGCTTTTACTGCCGGGCCACGCCCGGATGTGTTATCTGCGTTCCAAACGAAGCGCGTCTTACATTATTTACTTTTATGCCACATGGGCTATCACATTCAGATCAGCAGACTGTTTCGCCATAACGTTACTAGCCCAGAAAAATCTCCTGTGATCTACAATGTTCTGAATGTGAATCGACGGTTACAGAAACACTTGCGCCGAAAGATAAAAGACTGCACAGCAGACGCCGCGCCATTCGATGCGACGACACTCGCCTGTGCAAGTCACGTTGTTGACCACTGCTTCGCCGCCTCTGTATTCTTTTGAGTTGTTAGGGGAGCACAAGTTCGTTCCAATAAACGTTTTTCTCCAAGACAACTGCGTTGTCCTTGGCTTCGTGATAATATCTTACCCTTCAGACTTTGGAAATTGCAAAGGCATGTGGACAAACAAACATTTTAAACCTTTCCCGCAGAACTTACGATTCTTGCATGCTGAACCCTGTTATGAGCCTTGTGAGAATAATGGACGACAAAAATGGTCAAAAAGTTGCTGTTTGAACTTCTAAATACAATACTGTTCGTGTACCTATTCTTAGTACAAATAAAGTATGTTGAATCAATCACTCACCTTTGTGCAGTTCATAGAGTATCCGTTATAACGAAAGATGAATATAGGAAGTTTCAATGCGCCTCTCCCGTAGTATCTAGGCTTTTCCCTGACTTTCCTCTTCTTGCTCAGCACTCACCGCGTCTTCGACCGTATTCCTTGGTGCTGGAGGTGGAGGACGGTGAACTGGAATGGAAATTGCTCCAGAAAAGTAGACCAGCATGTAACATTCAACCTTACAACGCATCAGCTGGATGTAAATAAAGAACAATAAACGTCTAAGACACGGTGTACTCTTTACAGATTAGTAAGAATTTTCATCGATTCACGTCAAGATTTTATGATTGAAGGTTCTGAAGAAATGCGACGACGTAACTGAAATAACAGGGAGGGTTTTCTTTTGCCGGGCCGCCACATCTATGCTACAGACATTAGGTTGGTTTTCTAAAGTTCACACTTTGGAAGACTTGCTTTAAAGCAATACGTCGCTTAATATTGGCTTGCATAATCCCTATTCATTATTGCATTAGAAAGTCTCAATTCCTCACACGTTTTGGCTTTGAAGTACAATAGGCTGTAGCAAATTCGCAATGAAATTTATTCACACACGAAAGTTTACAGTTCTGTGTCACCGCCCAAATGAACAGACTTAGTTGATCAAATTAGGAATACCATAGCTTTTATATAAATATCAAAGAACAAAACCACCCACACATACCTCTATCTCTACAGAGAAGAAACCTCAACCTTGGAGTTGTCGAAATCAAAATAAGCAGATATGCATACGCATGGTGCATACGAACTTTTTTTGCGATAGTATACCCGACAGCTTAAATACTATGCTACAAGTACAAGTTGAGAGTAAGCCTCCAGTTCTTGTGGGTCCGCGAAAAGCATGTCAGAATGTCCATCGGATCGATTGCGCAGTAGCGTTTGTGGGCTATTGTCGGAAACCGATGGGTATTGCCAATGTGGGCTGGTAACGACACAGGCTGGGAACGTGTGTAGTGAACGGCCCATGTAGTTACTTAAAGCCGGCTGCCTCGCAACGAAGGTGAGTTTATTCAAGCGGGCGTTCCGACGCTGATTTACAAGCTCATCCAAGGTGTTAACTTGAGCTTAGGCCTGAAGAGGACGAATCGTTATCCTAGGCAGGCAGGTAATCTCAAGCATTGCGTCTCGGTTAATTGCCTCAATTCGAGCCCACTCCGCTTGGTTAGGTGTCTGAATTGGACCTGGTAAACAAGCCGAGGCTGGAGTACAGACCGTAGCAATAGACGGGCCATTTTGAAACAGGAGCCTCCAGACTTATGTGAGATGCATCGGATGAGGTGGAGGATCTGCCGCGCTTTTTGGCGAGCGGAACATAGCCACATAGACGCTAACCAAGGCGCACAAATTTCTAATCCCAGCACGCGAACTGAGGCGGCAGTGCGTACAGGTCGGCCGCGGAGTTGTAATGTGATCGGCGACCCCTCCATTCGGCGACGCACCAATCACTGGCCACAGGAAGAATAGCTGAGTTTTCGACGTACAGTAATAGTCCAGCATATTCCCACCACTTCGGATTGTCAGACTAGGCGTGTTGGAGGCACGCGGTTTGCAGAGTCAGGCCAGAGTGTACAGTCCACACTGTGATGTCGTCCGTGTACATCAAAAAGTGCATGTCACGTATAGATCCGAGATGCCAGGCAAGCGGCAACATAATAATATGAAAAAGGAAGGGCGAGATGAAGCACTTTGCGGACAGGTGTAAAGTTGTGATAACTTGTCTGGCAAATGCGTATCGAAAAGGATCTTTTTGTGAGGAAGTTCCGGAGGAAAGAGCAAATCTTGTCCGGGAGGAGAAGGCCTTGGAGAATTTCCAAGATGGCTCCGTGGCTAACGTTGCCGTATGGCTTTTGTATGTCCATGGCAAGCACTGCGCGCAACTTGTTTGATCGCCCGCCAAGTAGCACCATTGACGAGAAATGGTCAAGCCCATCCTCGGTACCCCGACGGGGACTAAGCCTGATCTGCGCTGGGTGATACCACCGGAAACTATCCATCCACCATTGAGGCCAAGTCGCCAGCATGAGCACCAACAGTTTCAACCAGGTGCAGGTCAAGGCTATTTGACGCAAATGAGGGAGCTGATCGGGTGGCTTACCGGGCTTCGTTATCGGGACGGTATCAGCGAGTAGCCAAGATACTGGTGCGTGACCAGAAAGCCACATCTCGTTGATGGAGTCAAGGAGATTGCTGAGGCATGGATCGTCGAGTTTCTTATAAACCTCGTACGTATGGCCATCTGGCCCGGGGGCGGTCCTCTGTTTGGCGTTATCAAGCGCAGCAAGAAACCTGGCTATCATGAAAGGCGATTGAATTCCTCGCGCGGCGTCATCAGGAGGGGAGGAACAAACGCGACTCGGCCGGAGAAATGGGCACGGGTTGCTGGCTGGAAGAATGTGAAAGGCGGGAACAGGACGCGGGCAACATCGGCGGCAAATTGCGCAGGATCCCTCTCCAATGCCAGACGTGCACTGGCAACCACATCTGGAAAGCGGTCACTACTTTCCATAGCACGGTGTGCCAGATTGATGATGCAGTCGCCGATGTATCGAGCAATTTACGCCAGCTCATCCATCGCTGACTTGACCGACGCTTCTCATGACGCCTGGCAGCCGCAGTCAGACGTTGTAAGCGTATTCCAGCCTCCACAGACGATGGATCTCGGGAGGCAGCCACTTCAGCTTCTTCGCGCTGGCGCCATAGCTGTAAGAGTCGAAGGTCAGGCTTCTGCTGTGATTCCGCTGCCGATGTGTCCTCACAGGTGCTTCGCAGGGCTTCCTTAACGAGACCGGGATGAATATATTGGCGCGTAGGACACGAGATGTCGTTATGGAGGGTGAAGTGCGCGTCGATGAAGTTGGCAAGTAGCGCCCGCCTGCGTGCCCTTGTGGTTGCATAACCCCAAGGAGGGGCAATAAAGTTCACGGCCACGAGTATGGAACAGGCAGCGTGGGAATGCCGTAGAGATGTCAACAAGCCCAATCTTAGACAAGGCGCACGTTCGCTATGTGGACGTACATAACATGACACCAACATTATTGCGTACTTGGGCAGTTGTGCTTTCAGTGCACCAATTTCTTGTCATTGGGTACACGACTCGTCCAGGGGATCTGAGTTTGCGGAGAAGCCGTAAGCACATAGATGGCGGCTTTGCCTGGCCGAGATTCATTGGAGCCACAACGCCGATCATATATGGATGGCGTAGCGTCAGCCGTAAAAGTTTGGAAGTGAGGTAGAGAGGTTTTCTACTGTAGTAGTAAATTTCATGCTCGCTGTTTGCCTAGGCGAAAACGTTCCCGAAGCTACCCAATTTTTTTCTCTGACTCCGCGACAGTTCTATTGTACTATATATTGTGGAACATGCACAGTAAAATGAGTTAACTCAGTTTGGCCGCTAACACTCACATGAACTTCTGCTACTGCTGCATCACAAGCTCTAGACGCTCATGGTGTGTGAAAGCAGAAGGGACAGGCTTTGGTGGGTTCATGCTTGTTGGCGCGAAACGGCGCCGACTCGACCGGTCTTGTTATGGTGGAGGCTTGCGGTTCGGGCGATGAATTAAGCGGGGCAGGCGCTGTGTGAGCTTAGTCACGTCCGTTTGCACAACCGCCAACTTCCATAACCGAAGATTATTGCACAATTTGACTGTGCGGTTTCTACCGGTGGCGGGAGCCACAAAGCACAATGTACTGGCCTGCAGGTCTTCAGAATTCTCTCCGGGGTCTACTCCCGAAACAACATAGCGTCGGATGTCAGTACCAGAGAGCAGGCACGCTTATATAGGTAGTTGTTTTCCGGCCAACAGAAGAATATGATCTAGTGCGCACAGTCGCTGCACTGCCTCAGGCGACGACACCCACACAGACACTGTGTTGGTTCGGCTGTGGTACGCGTAGCCAGCAAATCCGGATGTTCCTAGGCATCCGTCGAGCGTCTGCTTCAGTGTCCTTGTTGGAAGAGAGAGGATGTTGAATCGCTCTCGAGGTTTGATGGCAACTTTGTACACAGAGGGACTCTGCTCATTGGTTGTAGGGACCTGTTAACTGGCGGCGGCTGTACGGGATGAAGTAGATGTCGCTGTTGTACACCGTTCATCGGTCGGTTGCAGGGATGTGTTTGTGACAGATGTACACACCCGTTTGGCCGCAGGCGAGGGTGAAACCTCAGCCCTAACTCGGGCCGCACCTTGCCGAAGACCGCTTCGATAAAGTAGAGGGGTCCGCCGGGGATAGCGGGAACGGTAGCGTTACCTCCATTTGCAGCGGGTAGTCCAGAGCCGGGTTTATAGCGATGTCTGGAGCAGCGAGCGTCTACCTAGGCGCAGTGGATTGCGTTCGCAGAGCTTTTCTCGCATGCGTGATATAGAGGGGCGCCGTCGACCCCGCCAGTGGCTGAGAGCCAGTGTGGTTAGGCCTAGCGGCCGGTGGGCCGGATCCGATACCGAGGAGAACTCTAAGGGGCCATCCTTTTGCTTGCAGTCCGACCATGGAGGGGCCAGAGATGTTCCAGCGTCACTACAGATCACTGGATGTAAACCAACCGAAAACCACGAGATCTGGCGAAAACAACTGGCGGAGCAAGAACACAAACGAACCGCTCCTTCTACTCCGTCGTCGTCGTCCTCGGCGAGACACCTGAAATTCGTAACAGAAGCGATGCGATCGCATATGAAACCTAGGTGGTTTTCCCAAGGCCGTGTCTAGAGTGCCGTTCGACGGTATTACAAGCAGTGCACTATATCGACGTTCACCGGCGTTTTGTGGCAAAATTGCCGCGTCTGGCACTACATCGCTCTAGATAACGTAAAGCTAGGCAACATAACCTAAACATAGCATAAGATAACCTAACGCACACAAAGAAATCATTTGAAACACAAAAACTAACCTAAGGCGTAAAATATTATACTTCAATAGAAAGATGGAACAAAAAACCGATGCAAGAACCGGTCTCGAACCACCGTCCTTGCGAGCACGAATCTAAGGCGGATCCTCAAACTACAACGACAAACGCTTTGGACCGGTGCTAGCCTAGTCTTAAATATTCGAATGTCGTCGGACGGCACTCCAGCCATGCCTGCAGCGGCCAGCTAAAGTGCCGTCGGACGGCACTCTAGACACTGCGTTTTCTCAATCTTCGGTGGGATTCGTAGTCTATAGCTCTGTCAGAACCGCGTTACGTTGAGCCAAGTCAGATCCGAACCCATGGCCATTTGTAACTGTGCAATCTGCTGTTCTTTCGAAAGAATTGCGGCTGACGCGGCCTGTAATTTAATTAATTTTGAAAGCGAAGCTAAAGAACGCCTTGCACAACCTTCGAAACCCTCTCGCTGGTGCTGGCGTTTGTCGTAACCGTGATCATTGTAGAAAAAAATTAGCAAATAGAATTTCTGCTAGCATCTGTTTAGGTATGTTATCACTTTACAAAAAACTTTTTAGAGTCATTTTTGGCAGTTTGGAATCTGCTAATGTCACTAAATTTAAAAAATGTCTGCAGTAACTATGATGTTCTTTTCCTAGTCCGAAACAGAGAGTCAACTTTTCCATAGCTTCTGAACGGCTCTGGAACCGAAACTTGCGTGGTGCGGTGAGAAAAAAGGAAATCTCAACAAATATCAGTGCCTTTACCTAAACTTTTTGTGTATGTTTTAGCCTGGTACGCAAAAAAACCTTGAAAAAGAACTTCCCAGAACTTCGTACTCTAAATATTACTAACTATCTGTAAAGGGGATGCATGACGCCACAAGCGTCTTCGTTGTTTACTTCGCCGGCGTTTCATGCAACCGCTATGAATTTTACCGGGATAGTCCTTTGTATATGTATTATTCTTAATAGCATCTGTAATAACATCGGCTAACTGTTTTCATAAAAAGGCGCGGCCAAGCTCCGACTTAAAAGACGAGTCAAACAAACTTTTTTGCCAATCGGTGCACTGTGAATGCTCACAGTGATGACGACGTCGACGTAAATGTGCCGGCGACTGCTGCAAAGCTTAAAAACTTTGGGAAGAATTTGAAGTGCCGCTGCGCGAACCTGTTCGGCAATGCAGTAGAATTCAACGTGTGGAAGCCATATCATCTCTTTTGGCCCAACAGGCCTACGTTCCCCGAGCGGTCCACGTGAGCCCGACCAGTCTAGTTCCAAAAGCAGAGGTGTTCAAAAGCAGAGGAGTACAGGAAAGCACTTTTTTCAAGCTTTATTGCTCTCCATCTCCAGGCACTCGATGTCTTCTCATTTTCAATGTTGCAGGCTGCTCTACTTTTGTGCCGCCAGTTCCTCGGCGCGGGCAATTGCTTCTTCAGCACGGCCTCCTCCAACTCCACCACCGAGGGCTGCGGTCGGCGTTGCAGTGAGGGCTAAGCAAAGAGAATCGAAGTAAGGTCAAAGCGTGGAAGCTATTACAGAAGCAGTCTAAATGGTTGTGTTCGCCTGTACATGTTTTAAACAGCGCCCTCAAACTTTATATAATAGAGAACTTTGTTCCGTTTATTTAATTGCAGGAAAAATGGCTACAGGTGCCATTGTAAATTCAGGTGTACGAATAGCAACATTGTAACCGTTTCGGAGTCCTTTATTTTTGCGAGCCTTAAAGTGGACTCCCCGGATTTAAAGAGTCGTACGTGCGCGGGAAATGTAGAAAACGCTTGCTGGTTAAACTCTGATGACACGTTTTTGGTGTTTTGGCCTAATACAATTCCTGAAGGTATATCCTGCAAATAATGAACTGAACCACGCATTTTGTCTGAAAAGTACGCGTAGTTTTGTCTCACAGAGAGTCAATGTCTCTTGGCCTATTTATGCTGTTCTGAGCAAATTGGGGAAGCAACTGGAAGTATCGAATTCCACGTTCGTAAGCGGTGCCAGCATCAAAGCTGACAAATGCTTTTCAGACATGGTGTATTGTTGCATAAAAATCCACTCTGTCTGTCTCCGTAGACAACGCAAGCTTGCACCAAAATCCACGCTACTCCTTTAAATGTTTCGAAAACAGTCTACATTCTTTCTCAGAACCTAAACCCACACAACGAAATTTGGGCTGTGCTGTAAATGTTAGACATAGTGACATCTATCTCCTTTTCAGCTTCTTGACGTAGAGTCTTCGTGCCGCTATAAAGGCTACATCTTCCGCTTAAATAATTAGTGCGTTGTTATACTGCGACGCATTGGCCGGTTTTACAAAAATTATTTGTTCTCAGCCATTCCCGAGGTTTCAACTGTATACTGCTTCAGAATTAGCGAGAACATAAGATGAAATCTTTCTCTTTTTTGTAAATAGACATGTTGGCTCATTTATTCAGTACAGGTCTGCCATTGGTAAGCAACTCCATCGAACACTAACGTAAGACAAAACAAATCAACTTCATTAGAAAATATTTGATTTGAGTCATGTTTGAAAAGCGTCACCTAGGATGAGAGCGACGAGAAGCAGAAGTGGGAGTCCAAAGAATCGAGTCATCATGTCTCTTCTGCTAAAAATCGAAAACAAAACCGGAATACCCTTTTAATTAAAATTTTAAACTGGCAACGGTGGTGGGGAATACATATTAAAGTTCTATTTTGTCACTTCATAGAGATCTCCACTGAACTACGTAATAGGCGATAAGTATTTTACGT
Organism: Haemaphysalis longicornis; assembly: GCF_048455015.1. NCBI lineage: Eukaryota > Metazoa > Arthropoda > Arachnida > Ixodida > Ixodidae > Haemaphysalis > Haemaphysalis longicornis. The sequence goes on from NW_027526422.1 coordinate 126,466,635, forward strand.
GCAATAATCATATTACCCAAATTTGTTTGCCATCAACTTGGCATTGCACAAATACGGAAAAGTTATATTTAGTGCCGTCGATGGAACCTTTTTAAATTCAGCTGAATCGGTCAAAACCGTGGAGTGTTATTTTATCATAACCACTTATTGAGTACACACAATAAAATTATTCTTCTAAGTAGAAAAGGTTATTATATAACATTTCTACAATGTTTTCCTTCTAAAATCTATGAACTTTGTCTTTGACTAAGAATTATTTTGTAGTTAGCAGCTAAATATAACAAAAATACATTTGCACTATCTATAACTGTTGCGATGATAATTTAAAAAATAAAAAATTTACAAAATCAAGTAACGCAAAGAAACTATGATTAATGCTTTCCTTACCAAAGCGAATTCCTTACACAAGAACAAGGCACAGATTTACTTCAATAGCTGGTAAATTTGGATATTGGCGTGCCTTTTTATACACAACTGCTCTACTAAAAAATGGTACAGCCAATCACTAAGCGTTTGTTGAGATAAAAGACAAAAGGGACCTCAAAAAAATGTTGAAAAAATCTCAAATGGCATAGCACCTGTAAATCCAAAGTGCAATGCACGTCGTCTCTGTTTTTTTCGTAGAGCGAATACGTTAAAAGGAAATGACATCTGAGTCACCATAAATTGAAGTGCAAACGTTACCATTCGAACCGTTGCCCTTTGTACCCACGAAAAACATGTCAATCTCCTCATCAAGACACGTCATCGCCAGCCTTTATCCGGCACCCAAACTAAGGTTATTGGATGCCTGATAAAGTAATTTAGAAGATAATATCAAATATCCCAATGCAGCTAGCGACGTTCATGAAAGCAGGAAGCGCTGAAAATAACATGTCATTACCGCCATGGAATCCTGTCTGATAGTGCAGTTTGGAAAAATACGAAATTTTGAAACCATTGTACTGAACGTGTAGGCGCCCATCAAATTAGTGAATTGTGTGATTACAAGGTAGTTTCGAAAATCCGCCTCACAAATGGATTGTCTATGACAGGATAACAAAACCAAGATTAGGTATAAAGAGGGAACACAAGAATACACTTCTTAAAATTTAAAGTGTATTTTAAAACGTCCAGCAATAATTGCGAGGCGTTTAAATAAGATTGATATGACACATGGAATGAATGTCCGTCAAAAAATGACAAATGCGATATCATATCCATCAACCCAGGTTTGTACATCGGAATGAATCGGTATGAAGCTTTACCGCCTATTGAAGAGTAATGAGGAGAAAGTATGCCCGAAGGGAACCTCATGCGTCTGTTTATAGCGAGAAGAGACGTAGCCATGTTGATTAGAAAAAAAGCTCTGGTTTCTCAAAAACACATGACGCACAACAATACTACGAACGTCTCTTACCATCCGTCTCATTCCCTAGCGCGTGACATATTGATTTTAACAGCACCCACATCTCACCACCGTTCAACCTCGTTGTGTGCATCGCACCCAGCAAGCTGTTATTGCTCGTGGCATCATTTCTGTTTCCTAAAAATATTTCTACCATGTGCTGTGTGCCCTGAGGCCTCTGGATCATGCATTAACCTCTCCTGCGATGGATTCCAAGCGGATAATTAAGAAAGCAATAGGTATTAGCGAGAAGATTTTTAGATATCTTCTTTTGATTCCCCAAGAATACCCCTACGTTGAGACTGTGTTCTGGTAAAAACATAAATATATGTCTGTGTTTAAAACTGGTAATCCTACCTTAACCTATTGATCCCATCTTTTAGTTTTTTGTGGAAAACTGCATAATTTTCGATGAGAACAAATTCAACAAGAACATTGTTTTCGGGTTTCGCTTGAAAAACCAACACAATTTCAGTGTTGCAGAAGTTAGCAACAACGTGATTTGTTGCTCCTACGCAAAGTGCTGCCAAGTTTGATCATGCGAAAAAATAATCGATGCCTTCAACATAGTAGTAGGTGCTCTGGAAATAATATCCGCTGTCACATTTATGTCGGTCTCACACTTGTTAAAAAACTCAGCAGTTTTTCACCCACAGTGTCGCTCTCACTTCCACTTCATGCAGAGATGACACAATGACGAGAACAAAATGGTACCAGGCAAGAAAGGGCAAGCAGTGAACTAAAGTTTTATTGCTCTTCATCTCCGGGCACCTGATGTCGTCTCATTTTGAACATTGCTTAGTAGTCTACTTTTCTGCAGCCATTTGGTCAGCCCGGGCAATTGCGTCTCCAGCCCGCCCACCACCAACTCCACCGCCAGGGATGCGGTGGACGAAGCACTGAGTGCTCCGCCAAAAAAAAAGGCAAATCAAGTCAAAGATTGGAATCTGTTGGTAATCCGCATTTAAATATTTACGTTCGCCTTTCCTACCCGATGCACTTTACAGCTCTAAAACTGCAGAAGTGGACAGTTTCTTTCAGCTGCTTCCTTGGTTGGAACAATGGCTATAGTGACATAGCAAGTTTAGACGCATAAATAGCAGTTTTGTTACCATTTTAAAGTCGTTTTTTCCAACAATTTACGGGAATGACCACATCCGAAGGACCCTCCATGTGGCGGGAAATGCAGAAAACACTTTTCTATCAAATTTGATGTTGCAGACATGTTTTTTGTTCTTTGCCCCAATACAAGGCCTGACTGGTTAGTCACGCTTACACACAGAGAGCGTGACTAAGCTTCTCCACTGGGGAATACGCCTTGTTTTCTGGAGTAATCCGTAGCATTGATGAACAGTTTTTTGCGGTTATTAAAAAATATTGTCCGCAAGTAGAAGTATTTAACAGCCGTGGTTGCAAGCTGTACAAACCCAAAAAATTGAAGTGTTCTTTGGAGCCATGGTGTATATTTGCAATAAAAATACAAAGTCACCCGTCCACGTTCACCACGTAAATTTGCTCAAAAATCCACAGTGTTCTTTCAAATCTTTCGAAAGCAGTTGCCCAATGTTTCTGCGAATTTAAAACTACAAAAAAGTACGCTCTGTGGTGTAATCCTTCCAGAGAGCACCTTCATCTCCTTGCAACCTTCCTAAATAATTAGCGCGCGTTTATTTATCGTTACATCAGCCGTCGTTACTAAAGATACTCATTGTCCGTCATTTGCGAGGTCTGAACTGCTGTTTTAAAATAACAAACCATAACAACCCAAAGCAAAACAACACATCTTTTTCTTCTTTTGAAAAAAGAGAAGTGATCTGTTTCCCGCACACCTTTTCACATAGTAAAAAACTGCGCCGTACACAACCTAAGGTACGAGAATTTAACCACCTAAATAAATGTCACTTTGAAATTTGTGAAAGGGTTCAACTAGGATGACAGCGATGAGAAGCAGAAGAGGGAGTCCAAATAATTGAGCTTCTTTTACTGAAAAAAGCAAGAAACAATCTAAATTGATCTGTATAATATTTACAAACTGGCAGCGGGTAGGCAGAATATATTGAAATGAACAGAATATATTGTAAGGAACAATGTACTGAACTACTTATTATAAAATCTTTTTTTCTGCTTACAATAAATATAGTAGCCACAACGATCCCGGTCCACCTCGCATTGCAAGACAAGGGAAAAGATAACCCCTGTGGCTCAATGAATATATTCAAATTCAACTGATTTATAGAACAATTCTCAACTTTTATTCTTTTCAGAGAAATTTCAATTTGACTTTGACTAAATAGGATCAAGTTTTGCATTTGCAATGCGTCTAACTAACATTTGTAATGTATATAACTATGATGAAAAATCATTTGCATTGTGTATAGCTATTGCCCTGATAGTTTTAAAATTATAGAACTGAAGGAACGCATATAAAAAATATAGTTACTTATTTCCTCCCCAAAGAGAATTTGTCAGCAAGGAACAAAGCAAAGGAATACTTCGATAGCTGGTAAAATGCAATAAATTGGCGTGGCTTTTTATACCGGAGTTCCCTACCACAAAAATGTTCCCACCAAGAACTAAGCATTACGCCAGTTGCAAGAAAAAAATTTTTTTTTCAGAGAAGAAACAAAACCAAAGCTGCGCAGCACCTGCGGGCTTCAAAGCGCCAAGCAGATCGACCACCTTTTCCCGTAGAGAGTACAATAGGTTAGATGGAAATGACATATAAATCAGCATAAATTGAAGAAGTGGAAACGTTAACGTTGGTACATTGACCAACGAGGTACAGGTGACCTGCCTCATCAAAACCCATTACAGTAAGCCTTCTATGACAGAAAAATAAGTATTAGTGGATGCCCGTTAAATGACTTTATTAAACTTTGTTGAAATAACATGTGAGGTACATGGACGCAGGAAGCGCAAAAATACCTCACGTTGTGACCCCCCTGGCCTCGTCACTGATAGTGGAGATTGGAAAATACAAAATTTATGAAGGCGTTTCCTGGGGTGAACCTACTCTGGTTGGCGCAAAGAGGCTCTTTCAATAATTTGATACCACGGCTTTTAGAATAAAATTAGATACGAGCAGCTGAAAAAAACAATACTGGTTGCGGGTGCAAAGTATTAATGAATATATTTGGCGCCCAAAACCCCCACAAGCTGTAAATAGGCCCCGCTGTGTTTTTGCACTAAAGTCTCTTCAATCAACATTGACAAAACTGGAATAATCGCCTTATTTTGATGATATCACGACTTCAGTCTGTATAATTTGTCACATAGCGGAGATGTTTGGTAGAAAAATGAAGTAATTTGTTACTTTTCCATGTAAGGGTTTATAAAATGTTTCAAAAAGCGTGCCACATTTTCTAATGGTAATCTGTATTAAACACATTTATACAGAAACAGCAGCCCATAAAATATTTGTGGTTTACGTTCTCGTAAACATCGAGATGAGTTGCGAACAAAAATCGTGAAATAGCATTCAGCTTGCCAGAAAAAAGATAGTTTAATAACATCGTGTGCATACCGCGATGCAGACACCGGGATCAGAGGCGCCTTAGACCAACAGGTATAGACAATAACGGGCTAGCAACAAGCAACAAATATAACAAGCAGACGCTAGAAGCACCGCTTTAACTGGAGATGCCAAAAGCCATGATTGCCAAATTATTAGCGCTTTCATCGGATTTACTCCAGAGACACCAGATAGCCAAATTGTCCACACATAATTCGGGATGCAGGAATATAAAGCTCTGTTTATCGGATAAGACTTTTCCGAGGAGAGAGCCATGAACTCGGAAATGGACTTGGTGAGCAACATCACTGTAGATTGTGGCAAATTAATTTTTAGGGTGGTCAGGACAAGATTAAAATATTCTGCACAAGCAATAATATGAACGCAATGAAAAAGGCCAATCCTGTGCAGAGACAAGGGACGCACCCTACCTTGGTCCTCTTTCCACAAAGCGCCGGGTGCATTAACCACGTGGGATGGGTATTTTAAGTGGTGGTACAGATTAATGCATAATTACGTTAACCGGGAGAAACTTTGCATTATGGAGGGACCCATTATCGACCAAAATCTCTGCCAATATAGACTGAAACTGCAAGACTAGCACAAAAAGCAGAGTGGTGATTAAAGGAATAAGTAAAGAATTTGCAGAAATGACATATGGGCGATGACAACGAGGTAACAAGAGCCGGATAACGAGATTGCGTTTTGGGGAAAAAGTGTCTGTGGTCTTGCCAGCGCGGTCTTGAGGAACCCTAGAAAGCAATCACTGTGATTGGGACGCACACGGGCAGACCTAAACCACATCGGAATGCTTGTCGTTACAGCTTCAACAGTGGCAAAGCATATACTTCGCGGAACCAGATAACAAAATACACCAAACACGAATGTTGGGTGCATATCCAGGCTGTATATTATCAGAAGCGTACATCCTCTTAGAAATATTTTTTGTGGTTAAGACCTAATAGTCCAGCCAGAGCGCGCGCGCCTGTTGCTGGTATGTGTTCAATATTACAAGAAGACAACGTGATTGAGAACAACGAAACGTGGTGCCGTGGTCCAACGACTGAGGAAGAAGAAGCTGGACAGGCGTGCAGCCAGCGTCGGTTCTGTCTCACGGCCGACACCATGCAAATAGTGAAAATATAGCGTTCGCCAATCTCATGGTTCACTTTCTGTGTCCTGCCACCACGTAAATTTGGTGGAGTGTGCGGGACGATCATCTTCATCCTGCACCACCAGCATCGCGCCGTCATGGCTCTTGAAGAGCGCTTCTCGGGCTCTTGAACCGCATCTGAATGCCCCAATCATAGTAACCCATCACATCTGTTCCCCAGCCCGTGCCTACAGCCTATGACGAGCCGAAACCAGCCGAGACGTGAGAAGCCGCGACCAGACAAGACGACGATGCCGTCCCCCGGCCCGTTCGCCGGCGCGTCTTCTAAAAGGGTTTAATCATTGCTTCATGACGTCGGCGGGCATGGCTGTTCCGGACTGGTGTTCACCAAACCGATCATCTTCATCCGTGGTGGCAACGACGTCTTCATTGTGCATTATCAATTCATCGTTCGTACTCAATACACTCGCTCATCTACAAAGGGCTCGACCGGGGCGGTGTCCCTCGACCGCAGGGCTATGTTACAAGAAGACGACGAGGATCAGAACAACGACACGGGGTGCTGTGGTCCAACGTCAGAGAAAGAAGCTCCGCTGGCGCGTAGCCAGCGCCAGTACTGTTTCATGGGCGACATCATGTAAATACTGAAAATCAATCATTCAAACATCTCAAAGTACACGTCCTTTCCCTTGCCACCGCGTAGCAATATGTTGAGAGCAAATCATTTTACTGCCATGTATGACTCCATAAAATGTTTGCGATTCACACTGACGAAGGGATTTTTGTTGTAAAGAAAACAAATCCAGCTTAGTTCACTAAGACGGTACCGGAGCATGGGCTACTTATTAATATTTTTTTTAAATTTGAACGTCCTGCTATATATCCAGGCGTTCATTTAGAATGTAACGGAACAAAACAAGAAACGAATGTGTTGCGAAAACAAAAAGACAACACCCTCTGCATAAAATTGTACATCTGGGTAAATCAGTATGGAGCTTAAAAGCCCATTGAATAAGCCTGGGGGGCAATAACAGTTCCCTGGCGTAATCTTCGTGTCTGTATATACTGAGAAAAGCCCTAGGAGTGTTGATAACAAAATCACTTTCTTTTCTACACAACCCGCTTCCACGCTGTGATGCACTCCGAGAACAAATAACAAGCTGTGACATCTAGGAAAGGGCAATATTCTACACTGTCGTATCCTTCGAAGATTTGAAGTGTGGCATAAGTATGGACCTGCCTATTTCTTCAGTTCCAGTAAATGCGACTTCTCAAACATCCATGTTCCCGCCGTATGGCGCATGCTTCTCTAAACCCTATTCGTTTTCAGCAATCGCTTTGGTTTATCGTGTATTGCCCCTTTTCTTCAGGGCACACAGGTTGCAACGGAATCGTCCTCCCGAAATATTGTTATTCAATATTTCTCTGCGATGCAGATGGGGCGACCGTCCTTTAATGGAGGTGCGCCAAGAACCCCGCCCTTGCATCTAATCCGCATAGCTTAGCACGCCTGCCGCTCTGAAGTGCGCAGAGCAGTCATAACTTGCTTGCATGAAGTACGGCCCCAACGAGCTATGCATATGCTCTTTATTCAAAGAACTAAGTTTAAGAACCACAAAATACTATCAACACCCTTCGTTGGTGGCATCCCGGAAAGCCAGACGTGCATGTGTGATCACTTTACCAAGTAGGCAGCATCGTTCGAAACCAACAAATCATGCCCTATATTGACCAGAGCTGCCGCCGCACATTACCACTGCCGCTCAGTAACCGTTGTTACCGTGAAGCAGATTTACGGCCCGCCGACTGGGGTCATCGTGTGCACTTATTATTGCCGCGAACCATGTATGGGCTTGCTTATTTATTGTTTGTTTTTACTGCTGGGCCACGCCCGGCTGTGTTATCTGCGTTCCAAGCAAAGCGCCTCTTCCATTCTTTATTTTTATGCCGCACGGGCTATCACATTCAGATAAGCAAACTGTTTCGCCCTAACGTCGCTAGCTCAGAATAATCGTCTGTGATCTACAATGTTCTGGATGTGAATCGACGGTTCCAGAAACACTCGCGCCGAAAGATAAAAAGCCTGCAGAGCAGACGCCTCGGCATTCGATTCTGCGACGCTCACCGACGCAAGTCACTTTGTTGACCGCTGCTTCGCCGCCTCTGTATTCTTTTGAGTTGTTAGGGGAGCACACGTTCGCTCCAATAAACTTGTTTCTCCTTCATAACAACTGCGTCGTCCTTGGCTTTGTGACATCTGGTGGAGGTGCTGGGTACTCACCCTTTATGCTCTCTACGACATCTGGAAGCCGCCAAGCCAGCCCAACCAGAGAAAGCCGCCGACTGCAAGGATTGCTACCCGAGTTCGGTTTGATCTCCTGTTATCTACAATGTTCTGAATGTGAATTGACGGTTACAGAAACACTTGCGCCGAAAGATAAAAGACTGCTGAACAGACGCCGCGATATTCGATTCGACGACACTCGCCTGTGCAAGTCACTTTGTTGACCACTGCTTCGCCGCCTCTGTATTCTTTTGAGTTGTTAGGGGAGCACAAGTTCGCTCCAATAAACGTTTTTCTCCAAGACAACTGCGTCGTCCTTGGATTCGTGACAATATCTTACCCTTCAGACTTTGGAAATTGCGAAGGCATGTGGACAATCAAATATTTTAAACCTTTCCCGCAGAACTTACGATTCTTGCATGCTGAACCCTGTTATGAGCCTTGTGAGAATAATGGACGACAAAAATGGTCAAAAAGTTGCTGTTTGAACTTCTAAATACATTACTGTTCGTGTACCTATTCTTAGTACACATAAAGCATGTTGAACCAATCACTCACCTTTGTGCAGTTCATAAAGTATCCGTTATAACGAAAGATGAACATAGGAATTTTCAATGCGCCCCTGACCTAGTATCTAGGCATTTCCCTGACTTTCCTCTCCTTGCTCAGCACTCCACGCGTCTTTGACCGTATTCCTTGGTGCTGGAGGTGGAGGACGGTGAACTGGAAAAGAAATTGCTCCAGCAAAGTAGAGCAGCACGTACTATTCAACCTTACAACGCATCAGCTGGATGTAAATAAAGAAAAATAAACGTCTAGACACGGTGTACTCTTTACAGAGCAGTAAGATTTTTCATCGTATTGACGTCTAGAGTTTATGATTCAAGGTTCTGAAGAAATGCGACGACGTAAGTGCCACATTAAACACGCAGAAATAACAGGGAGGGTTTTCCTTTGCAGGGCCGCCACTTCTACGCTACAGGCATTAGGTTGGTTTTCTAAACTGCACACTACGGAAGACTTGCTTTAAAGCAATACGTCTCTTATTGTTGGCTTGCATAATCTCTATTCATTATAGCATAAAAAGTCTCAATTCCTCACACGTTTTGGCTTTGAAGTAAAATAGGCTGTAGCAAATTCGCAATGAAATTTATTCACACTCGAAAGTTTACAGTTCTGTGCCACCGGCCCCAAATGAACAGACTTAGCTGATCAAATTAAGAATACCATAGCTTTTATATAAATATCAAAGAACAAAACCACCCACACATACATCTATCTCTACAGAGAAGAAACCTCAACCTTGGAGTTGTCGAAATCAAAATAAGCAGCTATGCCTACGCATGGTGCATACGCACTTTTTTTCGGTAGTATACCCGACAGCATAAATACTATGCTACAAGTACAAGTTGAGAGTAAGCCACCAGTTTTCGTGCGTCCGCGGAAAGCATGTCAGAATGTCCGTCGGATCGATTGCGCAATAGCATTTGTGGGCTATTGTCGGAAACCGATGGGTATAGCCAAGGTGGTCTGGTAACGACACAGGCTGGGAACGTGTGTAGTGAATGGCCCATGTTGTTACCTAAAGCCGGCTGCCTCGGCAACGAAGGTGAGTTTATGCATGCGGGCGTTCCGACGCTGATGTACAAGCTCATCCAAGGTGTTAACTTGAGCTTAGGCCTGAAGAGCACGAATCGGTGTTATCCTAGGCAGGCAGGTAATGGCAAGCATTGCGCCTAGGTTAATTGCCTCAATTCGAGCCCACTCCGCTTGGTTAGGTGTCGGAATTGGACCTGGGAAACAAGCCGAGGCTGGAGTACACACCGTAGCAATAGACGGGTCATTTTGAAACAGGAGCCTCCAGACTTATGTGAGATGCATCGGATGAGGTGGAGAATCTGCCACGCTTTTTGGCGAGCGGAACATAGCCACATAGACGCTAACCAAGGCGCACAAATTTATAATCCCAGTACGCGAACTGAGGCGGCAGTGCGTACAGGTAGGCCGCGGAGGTGTAATGCGATCAGAGACACCTCCAGTCGGCGACGCACCAATCACTGGCCACAGGAAGAATAGCTGTGTTTTCGACGTACAGTGCTAGTCCAGTATATTCACACCATTTTGGATTGTCAGACAAGGCTTGTTGGAGGCACGCGGTTTGCAGAGTCAGGCCAGAGTGTAAAGTCCACACTGTGATGTCGTCCGCGTACATCAAAAAGTGTATGTCAGGTATAGATCCGAGATGCCAGGCAAGCGGCAACATAATAATATGAAAAAGGAAGGGCGAGATGAGGCACTTTGCGGACAGGCGTAAAGTTGCGATACCTTGTCCGGGAAATGCGTACCGAAAAGGATCTTTTTGTGAGGAAGTTCTGGAGGAAAGAGCAAACTTTGTCCGGGAGGAGAAGGCCTTGGAGAATTTCCAAGATGGCTCCGTGGCTAACGTTGCCGTATGCCTTTTGTATGTCCATGGCAAGCACTGCGCGCAACTTGTTTGATCGCCCGCCAAGTAGCACCATTGAAGAGAAATGGTCAAGCCCATCCTCGGTACCCCAACGGGGACTAAGCCTGATCTGCGGTGGGTGATACCAGCGGAAACTGTCCATCCACCATTGAGGCCAAGTCGCCAGCATGAGCACCAACAGTTTCAACCAGGTGCAGATCAAGGCTATTTGACGCAAATGAGGGAGGTGATCGGGTGGCTTACCGGGCTTCGTTATCGGGACGGTATCAGCGAGTAGCCAAGATACTGGTGTGTGACCAGAGAGCCACATCTCGTTGATGGAGTAAAGGAGATTGCTGAGGGATGGATCGTCGAGTTTCTTATGAACCTCGTACGTATGGTCATCTGGCCCGGAAGCGGTCCTCTGTTTGGCGAGATTAAGCGCAGCAAGAAACCCGGCTATCGTGAAAGGCGATTGAATTTCACGCGCGGCGTCATCAGGAGGGGAGGAACAAACGTGACTCGCCCGCAGAAATGTCAAAGGCGGGAACAGGACGCGGGCAAAATCGGCGGCAAATTGCGCAGGATCCCTCTCCGATGCCAGACATGCACTGGCTACCTCATCTGGAAAGCGGTCACTACTTTCCATAGCACGGTGCGCCAAATTGATGATGTAGTTACCCATGGACCGAACAATTTACGCCAGCTCATCCATCGCTGACTTGACCGGCGCTTCTCATGACGCCTGGCAGCCGCAGTCAGACGTTGTAAGCGTATTCCAGCCTCCACAGACGATGGATCTCGGGAGGCAACCTCTTCAGCTTCTTCGCGCTGGGCCCATAGCTGTAAGAGTCGAAGGTCAGGCTTCTGCTGTGATTCCGCTACCGATGTGTCCTCACAGGTGCTTCGCAGGGCTTCCCTAGCGAGACTGATTGGGTCCGGACTTGGCGCCGTGATCATTGTGGTGATGTTACCTCCGAACGTATCCCAGTTTGTTTCAGTGCAGCGCCGTCATAAGTGACGCGTCGAGGTTGGGACAATACCAAGCCTGATGGGATGGTCATGACTGCTCCAGCAGTCAGCCTCTAGGTGACATGAGACCGTATCATTACCAAGCCACGAGGTTGAGTCGAGTGAGTAGGGCGGCAACCAGGATGAATACATTGGCGCGTAGGACACGAGATATCGTTATGGAGGGTGAAGTGCACATCGATGAAGTAGTCAAGTAGCACTCGCCCTCGAGCCCTTGTGGTAGCATAACCACAAGGAGGGGCAATAAAGTCCACGGCCACGATTAAGGGACAGGCAGCGTGGGAATGCCGTAGAGATGTCAACAAGCCCAATCTTAGACAAGGCGCACGTTCGCTATGTGGACGTGCATAACATGACACCAAGATTATTGCGTACTTGGGCAGTTGTGCTTTCAGTGCAACCATTTCTTGTCATTCCGTACACGACTCGTCCAGGGGATCTGAGTTTGCGGATAAGCAGTAAGCACAGAGATGGCGGCTTTGCCTGGCCGAGATTCATTGGAGCCATAACGCCGATCATGTATGGATGGCGTAGCGTCAGCCGTAAAATTTTGGAAGCGAGGTAGAGAGTTTTTCTCTTGTAGTAGTAAATTTCATGCTCGCAGTTTGCCTAGGCGAACACGTTCCCGAAGCTCCCCAATTTTTTTCTGTGAGTCCGCGACAGTTCCATTGTACTATATATTGTGGAACATGCACAGTAAAATGAGTTAACTTAGTTGGGTCGCTAACACTCACATGAACCTCTGCTGTTGCAGCACCACAAGCTGTAGACACGCTCATGGTGTGTGAAAGCAGAAGGGACAGGCTTTGGTAGGTTCATGGTTGTTGGCGCGAAACGGCGCCGACTCGACCGGTCTTGTTACGGTGGAGGCTTGCGGTTCGCGCGATGAATTAAGCGGGGCAGGCGCTGTGTGAGCTTAGTCACGTCAGTTTGCAGCACCGCCAACGGTTGGTCTATCTTTTCTAGCTCTTCCATAACCGTAGATTATTGCACAGTTTGACTGTGCTGTTTCTACCGGTGGCGGGAGCCACAAAGCACTTCGTGGTACTATGGCTGGTAGTAATCCTAAGGCTCCACATCGACGTCTTCTACCACTTCTTCGCTTTCCTTAGGCAAACAGCCGAAACCGTTGGCCAGAGGAATATCGTTGGGCTTAGGCTGGCTTCCGAGCGCGCGTCGCTTAGCCCGAGTAGCTTAGCACTTAATCGGGCACTATTTGTCCGTGATGCATTGTTCATCCATGCGGCACAGACCTCATGGAAACTTGGCTTACGTTGAGGCGAACGACGAGGTAGCCAGTGGCTCTGATGCCGTAGAAGCCGGTGGTTCCGAGGCCGTTGTCACCTGCGCTTCTGTGACAAGGAATGGCCGTGACGTTCTCATGTGTCCATCACGGAAGCATTGGTAACAATGTACCACTCCGGCATTGTATGGACGTGGGCGAAGAACGCAGCCATTGTAGAAAAGACGATCCGGTGGCTCTAGCGGCCCTGGCAGAGTTATGAGACACGTGCGGACAGCGCGCATGTAGCGGACAAGAAGAACCTGGTGCGCGGAGCAACGGGTACTGGCCTGCAGGTCTTCAGGATTTTATCCGGGGTCTACTCCCTAAATAACATAGCGTCGGATGTCAGTACCAGAGAGCAGGCACGCTTATAAAGGTAGCTGTTTTCCAGCCAACAGAAGAATATTATCCAGTGCGCACAGTCGCTGGACAGCCTCAGGAGACGACACCCACACAGACACTGTGTTGGTTCGGCTGTGGTACGCGTAGCCAGCAAATCCGGATGTTCCTAGGCATCCGTCCAGCGTCTGCTTCAGTGTCCTTGTCGGAAGAGAGAGGATGTTGAATCGCTCTCGAGGTTTGATGGCAACTTTGTACACTGAGGGACTCTGCTCATTGGTTGTAGGGACCTGCGAACTGGCGGAGGCTGTACGGGATGAAATAGATGTCGCTGTTGTATACCGTTCATTGGTCGGTTGCAGGGATATGTTTGTGACAGATGTACACACCGGTTTCGCCGCAGGTGAGGGTGAAACCTCAGCCCTAACTCGGGCCGTACCTTTGGCCGAAGACCACTTCGATAAAGTAGAGAGGTCCGCCGGGGATAGCGGGAACGGTAGCATTACCTCCATTTGCAGCGGGTAGTCCAGAGAAGGGTTTGTAGCGATGTCAGGAGCAGCAAGCGTCTACCTAGGCGCAGTGGATTGCGGTTCGCAAAGCTTTTCTCGCATGCGTGACATAGAGGCGCGCCGTCGCAACCGCCAGTGGCTGAGAGCCAGTGTCGTTAGGCCTAGCGGCCGGTGGGCCGGATCTGATGCAGAGGAGAATCCCAAGGGGCCATCCTTTTGCTTGCAGTCCGACCATGGAGGGGCCAGAGATGTTCCAGCGTCACTACAGATCACTGGATGTAAAACCAGCCGAAAACAACGAGATCTGGCGAAAACAACGAGCGGAGCAAGAACACAAACGAACCGCTCCTTCTACTTCGTCGTCGTCGTCCTCGGCGAGACACCTGAAATTCGTAACAGAAGCGATGCGATCGAAAATGAAAACTAGCTGGTTTTCCCTAGGCCGGGTCTAGAGTGCCGTTCTACGATATTATAAGCAGTGTACTATATCGACGTTCACCGGCGTTTTGTGGCAAAATTGCCGCGTCTGGCGCTATATCGCTCTAGATAACGCAAAGCTAGGCAACATAACCTAAACATAGCATAAGATAACCTAACGCACACAAAGAAATCATTTGAAACACAAAAACTAACCTAAGGCATAAAAATTATACTTCAATAGAAAGATGAAAAAAAAACCGAGGCAAGAACCGGTCTTGAACCACCGCCCTTGCGAGCACGAACCTAAGGCGGATCCTCAAACTACAACGACAAACGCTTTGGACCGGTGCTAGCTTAGTCTTAAATATTCGAATGTCGTCGGACGGCGCTCGAGCCATGCCTGCAGCGGTCAGCTGGAGTGCCGTCGCACGGCACTCTAGACACTGCGTTTTCTCAATCTTGGGCGGGATTCGTAGTCTATAGCTCTGGAAGAACCGCGTTACGTTGAGCCAAGTCAGTTCCGAACCCACGGCCATTCGTAACTGTGCAATCTGCTGTTCTTTCGAAAGAAGTGCGGCTGACGCGGCCCGTAATTTCATTAATTTTGAAAGCGAAGCTAAAGAACGCCTTGGAAAACCTTCGAAACCCTCTCGCTGGTGCTGGCGTTTTTCGTAAACGTGATCGTGGTAGAAACAAATTAGCAAATAGAATTTCTGCTAGCATCTGTTTAGCTATGTTATCACTTTACAAAAAACTTTTTAGAGTCATTTTTGGCAGTTTGGAATCTGCGAATGTCCCCAAATTTAAAAATTCTGCAGTAACTATGATGTTCTTTTCCTAGTCCGAAACAGAGAGTCAACTTTTCCACAGCTTGTGAACGGCTCGGGAACTGAAACTTGCAAGGTGCGGTGAGAAAAAAGGAAATCTCAACAAACATCAGCGCCTTATACCCAAAATTTTTGGGTATGTTTTAACCTAATACGCAAAATAACCTTGAAAAAGAACTTCCCAGAACTTCGTACTCTAAATATAACTAACTTTCTGTAAAGGGGATGCATGACGCCACAACCGTCTTCGTTGTTTACTTCGCCGGCGTTTCATGCAACCGCTATGACTTTTACCGGGTTAGTCCTTTGTATATGTATTATTCTTAATACCATCTGTAATAACATCGGCTATCTGTTTTAATAAAAAGGTGCGGCCAAGGTCAGACTTAAAAGACGAGTCAAACAAACTTTTGTGGCAATCGGTGCACTGTGAATGCTCACAGCGAAGACGACGTCGACGTAAATGTGCCGGCGACTGCTGCAAAGCTTAAAAAACTTTGGGAAGAATTTGAAGTGCCGCTGCGCGAACCTGTTCGGCAATGCAGTAGAATTCAACATGTGGAAGCCATATCATCTCTTTTGGCACAACAGGCCTACGTTCCCCGAGCGGTACACGTGAGCCTGCCCAGTCTAGTTTCAAAAGCAGAGGTGTTCAAAAGCAGAGGAGTACAGGAAAGCACTTCTTTCAAGCTTTATTGCTCTCCATCTTCAGGCACTCGATGTCTTCTCATTTTCAATGTTGCAGGCTGCTCTACTTCTGTGCCACCTGTTCCTCGGCGCGGGCCATTGCTTCTTCAGCACGGCCTCCTCCAACTCCACCACCGAGGGCTGCGGTCGGCGTTGCAGTGAGGGCTAAGCAAAGAGAATCGAAGTAAGGTCAAAGCGTGGAAGCTATTACAGAAGCAGTCTAAATGTTTATGTTCGCCTGTACCTGTTTTAAACAGCGCCCTCAAACTTTATATAATAGAGAACTTTGTTCCGTTTATTTAACTGCAGGAAAAATGGCTACAAGTGCCATTGTAATTTCAGGTGTACGAATAGCAACATTGTAACCATTTCCGAGTCCTTTATTTTTGCGATCCTTAAAGTGGACTCCCCGGATTTCAAGAGTCGTACGTGCGCGGGAAATGTAGAAAACGCTTGCTGGTTAAACTCTCATGACACGTTTTTGGTGTTTTGGCCTAATACAATTCCTGAAGGTCTATCCTGCAAATAATAAACTGAACTACGCATTTTGTCTGAAAAATACGCGTAGTTTTGTCTCACAGGGAGTCAACGTCTCTTGGCCTATTTATGCTGTTCAGAGCAAATTGGGGAAGCAACTGGAAGTATCGAATACCCACGTTCGTAAGCGGTGCCAGCATCAAAGCTGACAAATGTTTTTTAGACATGGTGTATTGTTGCATAAAAATCCACTCTGTCTGTCTCCGTAGACCACGCAAGCTTGCACCAAAATAAACGCTGCTCCTTTAAATTTTTCGAAAATAGTCTACATTTTTTCTCAGAACCTAAACCCACACAACAAAATTTGGGCTGTGATGTAAACGTTAGACATAGTGACATCTATATCCTTTTCAGCTTCTTGACGTAGAGTATTCGTGCCGCTATAAAGGCTACATCTTCCGCATAAATAATTAGTGCGTTGTTATACTGCGATGCATTGGCCGGTTTTACAGAAATTATTCCTTCTCAGTCATTCCCGAGGTTTCAACTGTATACTGCTTCAGAATTAGCGAGAACATAAGATGAAACCTTTTCTCTTTTTTGTAAATAGACATGTTTGCTCATTTATTCAGTACAGGTCTGCCATTGGTAAGAAACTCCATCGAACACTAACGTAAGACACAAGAAATCAACTTAATTAGAAAATATTTGATTTGAATCATGTTTGAAAAGCGTCACCTAGGATGACAGCGACGAGAAGCAGAAGTGGGAGTCCAAAGAATCGAGCCATCATGTCTCTTCTGCGAAAAAGCGAAAACAAAAACGGAATTCCCTTTTAATTAAAATTTTCAACCGGCAACGGTGGTGGGGAATGCATAATAAAGTTCTATTTGGTCACTTCATAGAGATATGCACTGAACTACGTAATAGGCGATAAGTATTTTACGTGCATTTATCATATTACCCAAATTTGTTTGCCATCAACGTGGCATTGCAAAAATACGGAAAAGTTATATTTTAGTGCCGTCGATGCAACCTTTTTAAATTCAGCTGAGTTGGTCAAAACCATGGAGTGTTATTATTTTATCATAACCACTTATTGAGCACACACAATAAAATTATTCTTCTAAGTAGAGAGAGATGGGCGTCCACAGAGGGATTGGCTGTAGTGAGGGGGATAACTTTTGTGTGCTTCTGAACCAGGGACAGAAGCTGCGATGTCCATTCTTCGAGGTCCGTGATGTCATCTGGCAGGGAGGTGGGATCCTTGCGGAACGAGGACCAATCGGTGAGCGTAGCGTGACCGATTTTACGCTTGAGGGGAAGGCAGCGAATAGTGAGCGCCAGAATGTGATGGTCACTCCCCAACGTATCCGGTAGTCTCTGCCACTCTAGGTGAGGGGCATTTCGAGCGAAAGCCAGGTCTGGGTTGGTGTCGCGTGAAACACTGTTCCCTATACGGGTCGGGAGGGCTAAGTCGTTGCACAGCGTGAGTGCGTGGTGCTGCGTTGCGTTAAGGAGGGCAGTGCCTTTCCTTGTGGCTTGGTTATAACCCCATGAGTGGTGAGGGGCGTTGAAATCCCAAGCAGAAGAAGAGGGTTAGAGCCGGCTTTTTGTGTAGCCATCAGGAGGAGGGGGTCGATATCCTTAAGCGGGTGTTGCGGGGGACTGTACACGTTGAGGATAAAGATCGAAGCACAGCGGGTCCAGCACTCACTCGCCTTGCCCTCACCCCTACGGGTCGCACGGTACTGCATAAACTAGGCTACCCCACTCCTCTTCCTTTAGACACCCCCCAGCGTATCCCTCCGTCACTCCGCGCTCACATCTTCGTGTCTCCCATCCCCAAACACATGCACCCTTCCTTCAATCAAGGCAGAAGACAGGCCCGCGTCACCCGCCTCCGGGCCGAATACCACAACAAACCGGACACCCGATACACGGACGTCGCTCCGTATACATCCCGCCCTGCTCACGCACTGGTTGTCGTCGACTCCAAATCTGTCAATGTTACCTCCCTCAGCATTCTCCACGCAAGCACCACGACGGCTGAAGAGACAGCCATCGCTCTAGCAGCGACCACGGCTTCCTCTAACTACGTGGCAATCCTCACAGATTCGCAACAGGCTTTCCGCAACTACTGTACAGGCCGCATCTCTCCCTCAGCGCTGAAGATACTATCATCAATCAAGGATCCACCCCACATCCAGATTGTATGGACACCAGGTCATTCTTCCCTCGAGGGAAACGAGGCGGCACACGCCGCTGCCCCCGCTCTTACATTCCGGGCGTTTTCGTCGACGGAAGAGGACCTTTCCGAACCCTACATCTATCCCCCGGTCCCTCCCCGATACACTGAAATCCTATATCATTATCGCCAACTGCGGCTTCAATACCCTCCTCCTCACCCATCCCTCAGCACACAGACGGCTCGCATTTGGCGTCGACTGCAGACCAACACATTCTACAACACCACGATACTCCACCACATATCTCCCTCCACTTACCCCTACAACTGCCCTTCTTGCTCCGTCCCAAACACTACCTACCACCTAGTCTGGGAATGCCCCTACGCGCCAAACCCCCTCCCTTCCCCATCCCCTGAGCAGTGGGAGCGCGAGCTAGCCAGCTCACGGTGCGAGGACCAAGAACGCCTCATCATTTGCGCCCAAGCAGCTGCGCTAGCTCGCGGCTATCTGGACTGAGAAAGCCACCCACTTTTATGCTCATTAAATGTTTTCCAATCCAAAAAAAATCTAAGTAGAAAAGCTTATGATATCACAGTTCTACGATGTTTTCCTTCTAATATCTATGAACTTTGTCTTTGACTAAGCATTATTTTGTAGTTAGCAGCTAAATATAACAAAAATACATTTGCACTATCTAAACCCGTTGAGATGATAATTTAAAAAATAAAAAATTAACAAAATCAAGTAGCGCAAAGAAACTATGGTTAATGCTTTCCTTACCAAAGCGAATTCCTTACACAAGAACAAGGCACAAATTTACTTCAAAAGCTGGTAAATTTGGATATTAGCGTGCCTTTTTAAACACAACTGCTCTATTAAAAATGGTACAGCCAATCACTAAGCGTTTGTTGAGATAAAAGACAAAAGGGACCTCAAAAAAATTTTGAAAAAATCTCAAATGGCATAGCACCTGTAAATCCGAAGTGCAATGCACGTCGTCCCTGTTTTTTTCGTAGAGAGAATACGTTAAAAGGAAATGACATCTGGGTCACCATAAATTGAAGTGCAAACGTTACCATTCGTACCGTTGCCCTTTGTACCCACGAAAATTATGTCAATCTCCTCATCAAGACACGTCATCGCCAGCCTTTATCCGGCACCCAAACTAAGGTTATTGGATGCCGGATAAAGTAATTTAGAAGATATTATCCAAATATCCCAATGCAGCTAGCGACGTTCATGGAAGCAGGAAGCGCTGAAAATAACATGTCATTACCGCCATGGAATCCTCTCTGATAGTGCAGTTTGGAAAAATACGAAATTTTGAAACCGTTGTTCTGAACGTGTAGGCGCCCATTCAAATTAGTGCCTTGTGTGATTACAAGGTATTTTCGCAAATCCGCCTCACAAATGGATTGTCTAAGACAGGATAACAAAACCAAGATTGGGTACAAAGAGGGAACACAAGAATACACTTCTTAATATTTAAAGGGTATTTTAAAACGTCCAGCAATAATTGCGAGGCGTTTAAATAAGATTGATATGACACATGGAATGAATGTCCGTCAAAAAATGACAAATGCGATATCATATCCATCAACCCGGGTTTGTACATCGGAGTGAATCGGTATGAAGCTTTACCGCCTATTGAAGAGTAATGAGGAGAAAGTATTTCCGAAGGGAACCTCATGCGTCTGTTTATAGCGAGAAGAGACTTAACCATCTTGATTAGAAAAAAAGTCTGGCTTCTCAAAAACACATGACGCACAACAATTCTACGAACGTCTCTCACAATCCGTCTCATTCCCTAGCGCGTGACATATTGTATTTAACAGCACCCACATCTCACCACCGTTCAACCCTGTTGTGTGCATCGCACCCAGCAAGCTGTTATTGCTCGTGGCATCATTTCTGTTTCCTAAAAATATTTCTACCATGTGTTGTGTGCCCTGAGGCCTCTGGATCATGCATTGACTTCTCCTGCGACGGATTCCCAGCGGATAATTAAGAAAGCAATCTGTATTAGCGAGAAGATTTTAAGATATCTTCTTTTGATTGCCCAAGAATACCCCTACGTTGAGACTGTGTTCTGGTAAAAACGTAAATATATGTTTATGTTTAAAACTGGTAATCCTACCTTAACCTATTGATCCCATCTTTTAGTTTTTTGTGGAAAACTCCATAGTTTCCGATGAGAACAAATTCAACACGAACATTTTTTTCGGGTTTCGCTTGAAAAGCCTACACAATTTCAGTGTTGCAGAAGTTAGCAACAACGTGATTTGTTGCTCCTACGCAAAGTGCTGCCAAGTTTGATCATGGGAGAAAATAATCGATGCCTTCAACATAGTAATAGGTGCTCTGGAAATAATATCCGCTGTCACAATTATGTCTGTCTCACACTTGTTAAGAAATTCAGCAGTTTTTCACCCACAGTGTCGCTCTCACTTCCACTTCATGCAGAGATGACACAATGACGAGAACAAAATGGTACCAGGCAAAATAGGGAAAGCAGTGAACTAAAGTTTTATTGCTCTCCATCTCCGGGCACCTGATGTCGTCTCATTTTGAACATTGCTTAGCAGTATACTTTTCTGCAGCCATTTGGTCAGCCTGGGTAATTGCGTCTTCAGCCCGTCCACCACCAACTCCACCGCCAGGGATGCGGTGGACGAAGCAGTGAGTGCCACGCAAAAAAAAGGCAAATCAAGCAAAAGAATGGAATCTGTTGGTAATCCGCATTTCAAATATTCACGTTCGCCTTTCCTACCCGATGCAATTTACAGCTCTAAAACTCCAGAAGTGGACAGTTTCTTTCAGCTGCTTCCTTGGTTCAAACAATGGCTATAGTGACATAGCAAGTTTAGACGCATAAATAGCAGCTTTGTTACCATTTTAAAGTGGGTTTTTCTAACAATTTACCAGAATGACCACATCCGAAGGACCGTCCATGTGGCGGGAAATGCAGAAAACACTTTTCTATCAAATTTGATGTTGCAGACATGTTTTTTGTTCTTTGCCCCAATACAAGGCCTGACTGGTTAGTCACGCTTACACACAAAAAGCGTGACTAAGCTTCTCCACTGGGGAATACGCCTTGTTTTCTGCAGCAATTCGTAGCATTGCTGAACAGTTTTTTGCGGTTATTAAAAAATATTGTCCGCAAGTAGAAGTATTTAACAGCCGTGGTTGCAAGCTGTACAAACCCAAAAAATTGAAGTGTTCTTTTGAGCCATGGTGTATAATTGCAATAAAAATCAATGTCACCCGTCTACGTTCACCACGTAAATTTGCTCAAAAATTCAGTGTTCTTTCAAATCTTTCGAAAGCAGTTGCCCAATGTTTCTGCGAATTTAAAACTACAAAAAAGTACGCTCTGTGGTGTAATCCTTCCAGAGAGCACCTTCATCTCCTTGCAACCTTCCTAAATAATTAGCGCGCGTTTATTTATCGTTACATCAGCCGTCGTTACTAAAGATACTCATTGGCCGTCATTTGCGAGGTCTGAACTGCTGTTTTAAAATAACAAACCATAACAACCCAAAGCAAAACAACACATCTTTTTCTTCTTTTGAAAAAAGAGAAGTGATTTGTTTCCCGCACACCTTTCCACATAGTAAAAAACTGCGCCGTACACAACCTAAGGTACGAGAATTTAACCACTTAAAAAAAATGTCACTTTGAAATTTGTGAAAGGGTTCAACTAGGATGACAGCGACGAGAAGCAGAAGAGGGAGTCCAAAGAATTGAGCTTCTTTTGCTGAAAAAAGCAAGAAACAATCTAAATTGATCTGTATAACATTTACAAACTGGCAGCGGGTAGGCGGAATATATTTTATAAGTTATGTTTTTCACTTTAAGGAACAATGTACTGAACTACTTATTATAAAATCTTTTTTTCTGCTTACAATAAATATAGTAGCCAAAATGTTCCCGGTCCCCCTCGCATAGCAAGAAAAGGGAAAAAACCCCTGTGGTTCAATGAATATATTCAAATTCAACTGATTTATAGAACAATTCTCAACTTTTATTCTTTTCAGAGAAATTTCAATTTGACTTTGACTAAATAGGATCAAGTTTTGCATTTGCAATGCATCTAACATTTGTAATGTATATAACTATGATGAAAAATCATTTGCATTGTGTATAGCTATTGCCCTGATAGTTTTAAAATTATAGAACTGAAGGAATGCAAATAAATTATAGTTACTGATTTCCTCCCCAAAGAGAATTTGTCAGCAAGGAACAAAGCAAAGGAATACTTCGATAGCTGGTAAAATGCAATAAATTGGCGTGGCTTTTTATACCGGAGTTCCCTACCACAAAAATTTTCCCACCAAGAACTAAGCGTTACGCCAGTTGCAAGAAAATTTTTTTTTCAGAGAATAAACAAAACCAAAGCTGCGCAGCACCTGCGGGCTTCAAAGTGCAAAGCAGATCGACCACCTTTTCCCGTAGAGAGTACAATAGGTTAGATGGAAATGACATATAAATCAGCATAAATTGAAGAAGTGGAAACGTTAACCTTGGTACATTGACCAACGAGGTACAGGTGAACTGCCTCATCAAAACCCATTATAGTAAGCCTTCACTGACAGAAAAATAAGTATTAGTGGATGCCCGGTAAATAAATTTATTAGACTTTGTTGAAATAACATGTCAGGTACATGGACGCAGGAAGCGCAAAAATACCTCACGTTGTGACCCCCCTGGCCTCGTCACTGATAGTGGAGATTGGAAAATACAAAATTTATGAAGGCTTTCCTGGGGTGAACCTACTCTGGTAGGCGCAAAGAGGCTCTTTCAATACTTTGATACCACGGCTTTTAGAATGAAATTAGATACGAGCAGCTGAAAAAAACAATACTGGTTGCAGGTGCAAAGTATTAATGAATATATTTGGCGCCCAAAACCCCCACAAGCAGTAAATAGGTCCTGCTGTGTTTTTGCACTAAAGTCTTTTCAATAAACATTGAGAAAACAGGAATAATCGCCTTATTTTGATTATATCACGACTTCAGTCTGTATAATTTGTCACATAGCGGAGGTGTTTGGGAGAAAAATGAAGTAATTTGTTACTTTTCCGTGTCAGGGTTTATAAAATGTTTCAAAAAGCGTGCCTCATTTTCTAATGGTAATGTGTATTAAACACATTTATACAGAAACAGCAGCCCATAAAATATTTGTGGTTTACGTTCTCGTAAACATCGAGATGAGTTGCGAACAAAAATCGTGAAATATCACTCAGCTTGCCTCGTGTGCAACATCGTGTGCATACCGCGATGCAGACACCGCAATCAGAGGCGCCTTAGACCAACAGGTATAGACAATAACGGGCTAGCAACAAGCAACAAACATAACAAGCAAACGCTAGAAGCACCGCTTTAACTGGAGATGCCAAAAGCCGTGATTGCCAAATTATTAGCGCTTTCATTAGGGTTTACTCAAGAGACACCAGATAGCAAGTTTGTCCACACATAATCCGGGATGCAGGAATATAAAGCTTTATTTATCGGATAAGACTTTTCCGAGAAAAGAGCCATGCACGCGGAAATAGACTTGGTGAGCACCATCACTGTAGATTGTGGCAAATTAATTTTTAGGGTGGTCAGGACAAGATTAAAATATTCTGCACAAGCAATAATATGAACGCAATGAAAAAGGCCAATCTTGTTCAGAGAGAAGGGACGCACCCAACCTTAGTCCTCTTTCCACAAAGCGCCGGGTGCAATAACCATGTGGGATGGGTATTTTGAGTGGTCGTACAGAAGAATGCATAATTACGTTAACCGGGAGAAACTTTGCAATATGGGGTACACATTATCAAACAAAATCTCTGCAAATTTGGACCGAAACTGCAAGACTAGCACTAAAAGCAGAGTGGTGATTAAAGGAGTAAGTAAAGAATTTGCAGAAATGACATTAGGGCGATGACAACGAGGTAACATGAGCCGGATAACGAGATTGTGTTTTGGAGAGAAAGTGCCTGTGGTCTTGCCAGCGCGGTCTTGAGGAACCTTAGGAAAGTAATCACTGTGATTGGGACGCAAACGGGCAGACCTAAACCGAATGCTTGTCGTTACAGCTTCAACAGTGGCAAAGCATATACTTCGCGGAACCAGATAACAAAATACACCAAACACGAATGTTGGGTGCATATCCAGGCTGTATATTATCAGAAGCGTACATCCTCTTAGAAATATTTTTTGTGGTTAAGACCTAATAGTCCAGCCAGAGCGCGCGCGCCTGTTGCTGGTATGTGTTCAATATTACAAGAAGACAACGTGAATGAGAACAACGAAACGTGGTGCCGTGGTCCAACGACTGAGGAAGAAGAAGCTGGGCAGGCGTGCAGCCAGCGTCGGTTCTGTCTCACGGCCGACAGCATGCAAATAGTGAAAATATAGCGTTCGCCAATCTCATGGTTCACTTTATTTGTCCTGCCACCACGTAACATTTGGTGGAGTGTGCGGGACGATCATCTTCATCCTGGACCACCAGCATCGCGCCGTCATGGCTCTTGAAGAGCGCTTCTCGGGCTCTTGAACCGCATCTGAATGCCCCAATCATAGTAACCCATCACATCTGTTCCCCAGCCCGTGCCTACAGCCTATGACGAGCCGAAACCAGCCGAGACGTGAGAAGCCGCGACCAGACAAGACGACGATGCCGTCCCCCGGCCCGTTCGCCGGCGCGTCTTCTAAAAGGGTTTAACCATTGCTTCATGACGTCGGCGGGCATGGCTGTTCCGGACTGGTGTTCACCAAACCGGTCATCTTCATCCGTGCTGGCAAAGACGTCTTCATTGTGCGTTATCAATTCATCGTTCGTACTCAATACACTCGCTCATCTACAAAGGGCTCGACCGGGCGGTGTCCCTCGACCGCAGGGCTATGTTACAAGAAGACGACGAGGATCAGAACAACGACACGGGGTGCTGTGGTCCAACGTCCGAGAAAGAAGCTGCGCTGGCGCGCAGCTAGCGCCGGTGCTGTCTCATGGGGGACATCATGTAAATACTGAAAATCAATCATTCGAACATCTCAGAGTACACGTCCTTTTTTTGCCACCGCGTAGCAATATGTTGAGAGCAAATCATTTTACTGCCATGTATGACTCCATAAAATGTTAGCGATTCACACTGACGAAGGGATCTTTGTTGTAAAGAAAACAAATTTAGCTTAGTTTACTAAGACGGTACAGGAGCATGGGCTACTTATTAATATTTTTATAAAGTTTGAACGTCCTGCAATATATCAAGGCGTTTATTTAGAACGCAACGGAACAAAACAAGAAACGAATGCGTTGCGAAAACAAAAAGACAACACCCTCTGCATAAAATTGTACATCTGGGTGAATCAGTATGGAGCTTAAAACCCATTGAATAAGCCTGGGGGCGATAACAGTTCCCTGGCGTATTCTTCGTGTCTGTATATACTGAGAAAAGCCCTAGTAGTGTTGATAAGAAAATCACTTTCTTTTCTACACAACCCGCTTCCACGCTGTGATGCACTCCGAGAAAAAATAACAAGCTGTGACATCTAGGAAATGGGCAATATTCTACACTGTCGTATCCTTCGAAGATTTGAAGTGTGGCACAAGTATGGACCTGCCTATTTCTTCAGTTCCAGTAAATGCGACTTCTCAAACACCCATGTTCCCGCCGTATGGAGCATGCTTCTCTAAACCCTATTCGTTTTCAGCAATCGCTTTGGTTGATCGTGTATTGCCCCTTTTCTTCAGGGCACACAGGTTGCAACGGAATCGTCCTCACGAAATATGGTTATTCAATATTTCTCTGCGATGCAGATGGGGCGAGCGTCCTTTAATGGAGGTGCGCCAAGAACCCCGCTTTTGCATCTAATCCGCATAGCTTAGCACGCCTGCCTCTCTGAAGTGCGCAGAGCAGTCATAGCTTGCTTGCATGGAGTACGGCCCATACGAGCTATGCATACGCTCTTTATTCAAAGAACTAAGTTTAAGAACCACAAAATACTATCAACACCCTTCGTTGGTGGCATCCCGGAAAGCCAGACGTGCATGTGTGATCACTTTACCAAGTAGGAAGCATCGTTAGAAACCAACAAATCATGCCCTATATTGCCCAGAGCTGCCGCCGCAGATTACCACTGCCGCTCAGTACGCCTTGTTACCGTGAAGCAGATTTACGGCCCGCCGACTGGGGTCATCGTGTGCTCTTAATATAAAAATTATTTCCTTGCTTAAATCAAAAAGTAACCCTAAATCACTTTCTTGATTTATGTTTCCTTGGTACCCCTGTTTAAATGAGCCAAAGTCTTTATGTTACTTCTATGTCTCTTGCAATGGCTTCAGTTTTATACACACGTACCGTTTTAAGTGTTCTTGTACTGAAGTCCTGTTTCAAGGAACCTTACCAATGAATCCAAACAGGCCTTTTGTGTTAGCTTTCCTTAGTGTGCTGGGTAAAGTGTTCGGCGTCTTCTCGAAACGTTTGGCTCATGGTGCCTTGTCCCAATACAGGGAAATGCATTGGCGGAAAGATTGTAACCAAATTTGACTGTCATTTTCTTCCTGCATCCAAAGGGAAATGCAATTAAGTAAGTTCACATTTACAACCTCCACGAGCTGGCTGAATGCCGCAGATCTGAAGAAGATCGTATGGCGTGTAGATTAATGAGGCTCAAAATCTGGTTGGGTATATTAAGGTCATTTTTCTCAAACGTGTACTTCATAATGTCTCGTCCACCGTTGCACAACAGGTTGTGAGCGGAAATGCCGCAATCGGAGCACCCCGTCCCATTTTATGACCTGGGAAACATTTACTAATCAGCTTGGAGCAGCTGCATGAACTGCTCTTTAACTTCATGCTGAACATGTTAGCGACGCCGATGCCAGACTTCGGAGGGCGCATCTCTATTGCTGAAGGTGTAATAACTGGAAGCGTCGATGGAGGCATCGCCGTAGTTCGAAGCTCCTCGACCGCGGTGTCTCCGTTGTAAGAGGCATTGCGCGCTTTACGCAACGCCAATCCCAAGTTTTGGTTACTAATTACAGCGAAGAATACCAGCATTTAAACAGGGGCGCTGCAATTGCGTTCCTCAAAGAAACGCAAGCAGCAAGTGACGTGATCACCGTTGCCGACTTTGAACGCGCACCCGAAGAGACCTTCAAGCTTCTGAATCCCTTCTACGTGAATCCGGAGTTACCGCAAGAAGAACGGAAGAAATTATTGGATTTGCTGCATCGCTACAGAGAGTGTTTTTCGTCAAACTGAGAACTACGTTAGACACCTCTGGCGAAGCACCAAATAATAACCGAAGATGGAGCCCGACCGACCCGACAGTGACCGTACCGCGTCTGTTCATACGAGCGGGAAGCCATCCAGACTCAAGTCGACGACATGCTCAGCGACGACATTATACAGCCATCGAAAAGCCCCTGGGCGGCGCCGGTCGCACTCGTGAAGAAAAAAGACGGCACATTAAGGTTTTGCGTTGACTACCAGCGACTGAACAAAATCACCAAAAAGGACGTATACCCCCTCCCCCGAATTGACGACGCTCTCGACCACCTCTGCCACGTGAAGTACTTCTCATCGATGGATCTGAAGACCGGCTACTGGCAAATTGATGTGGACGAGAGAGACCGAGAGAAGACCGCATTTATAACTCCGGACGGCATATACGAGTTCAAGGTGATGCCGTTGGGATTGTGCACGGCGCAGCAACGTTTCAACGAGTCATGACACAGTGCTAGCTGGCCTGAAGTGGCACACCTGCCTCGTATACCTCGATGATGTTGTGGTATTCTCCCGGACGTTCGACGAACACCTTGCAAGGTTGCAGTCTGTACGCCTGAAAAGTGCCGCTTCACGTACCAGGAACTCAAGTTTTGGGGCCATGTCATCGATGCCGCGGGAGTCCGGCCTGATCCTACAAAAACGTACGCCATAGCGAACTTCCCAAGACCAAAAGATAAGACGGGCGCGGGGAGATTTCTCGGGCTATGCGCATACTACAGGCGCTTATTCGCAACCTTCGCCCGCATTGCAAAGCCACTAACCCGCTTGACGAAAGATAGCACCCCTTTCAGCTCGCACAATGCCCAAGAAACAGTCTTCTGCGAGCTGCAACAATGCCTGCAAAGCCCGCCTGTGCTCGCGCATTTCGACGAAAATGCCGAAACGGAAATGCACGCGGACGCCAGTGATATAGGCTTGGGTGCCGTCCTCGTACAAAAGCAAAACGGGTGCGAGAGAGTAATCGCCTAAGCCAGCCGTGGTCTGTCCAAAGAACAAACTACTCAGCCTCTGAGAAAGAGTGCCTCGCGAATATATGGGCCATTTCAAAACTTCGCCCATACGTGTATGGAAGACCATTCAAGGTTGTGGCAGACCACCATGTGCTGTGTTGGTTCGCCAATTTGATGGAACCCTCTGGCCATCTTGGTAGGTGGAGCTTGCGCTTGCAAGAATTCGACGTTACAGTATTCTATAAATCCGTGAGGAAACACTCCGACGCCGACTGCCTGTCCCGTGCCCCTGTCGACCAACCACCACAAGACTCCGATGAAGACAGCGCGTTCTTAGGAGTCATGACTGAGAGCGACCTGGCCGCACAGCAGCGTGCCGACCCCGATCTATGCGTCATGATTGACTACCTCCAAGGATGCAACGTCGCCGTGCCCAGGGCCTTGAAACACAACTTACCTGCATTCAGCCTGAAAAACTCCACCCTCGTGAAGAAGAATTTCAGCCCCGGAACGAGAGCAAATTATCTTCTTGTCGTCCCGGCAGATCTTTGTGACATAATTTTGGAAGCGTGCAACGACGACCCGTCTTCCGGACATCCCGGCAAAGCTCGCACAATTGGGAAAATCAAGATGAAGTACTATTGGCCCCGCCTTGCATCGGACGTCACCCACTACGTCCGGTGCTGTCGTGACTGCCAGCGACTAAAAACGCCACCGACGAGGCCCACCGGACTTCTGCAGCCGATCGGCGTCCCATCTAGGCCCTTTCAAAAGATTTGCTAGAACCTTGTGGGCCCGTTCCCTACATGCCCATCCGAGAACAAGTGGATTGTGGTAGCGACAGACTACATGACGCGCTATGCAGAGACCGCCGCTCTTCCGAGGGGGACTGCACAAGAAATCGCACAATCCGTCATAAGCCAAGTTGTGCTGCGACATGGAGCCCCGGAAGTCATAATCACGGACCGCGGAATGGCCTTTACTGCGGAGCTGATACAAGGGATATTACGCTACAGGAACACGGATCACCGAAGAACGACTGCGTACCACCCCTAAACAAACGGACTAACGGAACACCTGGACAAGACAAGCGTGGATATACTTTCAATGTACGTCGAAGTTTAACATACGACTTGGGACAAAGTGCTACCGTATGTCACCTTTGCGTACAACTCGGCTATCCAGGAAACTACGCAGATGACGCCGTTCGAGCTTGTCTGCGGAAGACGGCCGACTACGATGCTCGACGCCATGCTTCCGCAAGTAGAAGACGACGACATCAACGCCGACGTCCGAAAATACATTCAGCGTGTGGAGGAGGCCCGCCAGCTGGCTCGAGTTTGTAAAACGGACCAGCAGCTGGTGAATGCCGGGCGCTACAACTTCCGACACCGAGACGCCGAGTACCACCCTGGGGATCGTGTGTGGATTTGGACTCCCATCCATCGACTTCCTTAACAAGACTGATTGGATCCGGACTTGGCGCCGTGAGCATTGTGGTGATGTTACCTCCGAACGTATCCCAGTTTGTTACAGTGCAGCGCCGTCGTAAGCGACACGTCGAGGTTGGGACAATGCCAAGCCTGATGGGATGGTCATGACTGCTCCAGCAGTCGGCCTCTAGGTGCCAGGAGACCGTATAATTACCAAGCCACGAGGTTGAGTCGGGTGAGTAGGGCGGCAACCGGGATGAATACATTTTCGCGTAGAACACGAGAAATCGTTATGGAGGGTGAAGTGCGCATCGATGAAGTAGTCAAGTAGCGCCCGCCCGCGTGCCCTTGTGGTAGCATAACCCCAAGGAGGTGCAATAAAGTCCACGGCCACGAGCATGGGACAGGCAGCGTGGGAATGCCGTAGAGATGTCAACAAGCCCAATCTTAGACAAGGCGCACGTCCGCTATGTGGACGTACATAACATCACACCAAGGGTATTGCGTACTTCGGCAGTTGGGCTTTCAGTGCAACCATTTCTTGTCATTCCGTACATGACTCGTCCAGGGGATCTGAGTTTGCGGATAAGCCGTAAGCACATAGATGGCGGCTTTGCCTGACCGAGATTCATTGGAGCCACAACGCCGATCATGTATGGATGGCGTAGCGTCAGCCGTAAAATTTTGGAAGCGAGGTAGAGAGTTTTTCTCTTGTAGGAGTAAATTTCATGCTCGCAGTTTGCCTAGGCGAACACGTTCCCGAAGCTCCCCAATTTTTTTCTGTGAGTCCGCGACAGTTCCATTGTACTATATATAGTGGAACATGCACAGTGAAATTAGTTAATTTAGTTGGGCCACTAACACTCACATGAACTTCTGCTGCTGCTGCACCACAAGCTGTAGGCGCTCATGGTGGGTGAAAGCAGAAGGGACAGGCTTTGGTGGGTTCATGCTTGTTGGCGCGAAACGGCGCCGACTCGACCGGTCTTGTTACGGTGGAGGCTGGCGGTTCGGATGATGAATTAAGCGGGGCAGGCGCTGTGTGAGCTTAGTCACGTCAGTATGCAGCACCGCCATTTGTTGGTCTATCTTTTCTAGCTCTTCCATAACCGTAGATTATTGCACAGTTTGACTGTGCTGTTTCTTCCGGTGGCGGGAGCCACAAAGCACTTCGTGGTACTATGGCTGGTAGTAATCCAAAGGCTGCACAGCATCGTCTTCTACCACTTCTTCGCTTTCCTTAGGCAAACAGCCGAAACCATTGGCCAGAGGAATATCATTGGGCTCAGGCTGGCTTCAGAGCGCGCGCCGCTTAGCGCGAGTAGCTTTGCACTTAATCGGGCACTATTTGTCCGTGATGCATTGTTCATCCATGCGGCACAGACCTCATCGAAACTTGGCTTACGTTGAGGCGAACGACAAGGTAGCCAGTGGCTCTGATGCCGTAGAAGCCGGTGGTTCCGAGGCCGTTGTCACCTGCGCTTCTGTGACAAGGAATTGGCGTGACGTTCTCATGTGTCCATCACGGAAGCATTGGTAACAATGTACCACTCCGGCATTTATTGGACGTGGGCGAAGAACGCAGCCATTGTAGAAAAGACGATCCGGTGGCTCTAACGGCCCTGGCAGAGTTATGAGACACGTGCGGACAGCGCCCATGTTGCGGACAAGAAGGACCTGGTGCGTGGAGCAACGGGTACTGGCCTGCAGGTCTTCAGGATTCTCTCCGGGGTCTACTCCCGAAACAACATAGCGTCAGATGTCAGTACCAGAGAGCAGGCACGCTTATATAGGTAGCTGTTTTCCAGCCAACAGAAGAATATGATCCAGTGCGCATAGTCGCTGGACAGCCTCAGGAGACGACACCCACACAGACACTGTGTTGGTTCGGCTGTGGTACGCGTAGCCAGCAAATCCGGATGTTCCTAGGTATCCGTCGAGCGTCTGCTTCAGTGTCCTTGTCGAAAGAGAGAGGATGTTGAATCGCTCTCGATGTTTGATGGCAACTTTGTACACTGAGGGACTCTGCTCATTGGTTGTAGGGACCCGCGAACTGGCGGCGGCTGTACGGGATGAAGTAGATGTCGCTGTTGTATACCGTTCATCGGTCGGTTGCAGGGATGTGTTTGTGACAGATGTACACACTCGTTTGGCCACAGGCGAGGGTGAAACCTCAGCCCTAACTCGGGCCGCACCTTTGGCCGAAGACCGCTTCGATAAAGTAGAGGGGTCCGCCGGAGATAGCGGGAACGGTAGCGTTACCTCCATTTGCAGCGGGTAGTCCAGAGCCGGGTTTGTAGCGATGTCAGGAGCAGCGAGCGTCTACCTAGGCGCAGTGGATTGCGGTTTGTAGAGCTTTTCTCGCATGCGTGACATAGAGGCGCGCCGTCGCAACCGCCAGTGGCTGAGAGCCAGTGTGGTTAGGCCTAGTGGCCGGTGGGCCGGATCCGATGCAGAGGAGAACTCTAAGGGGCCGTCCTTTTGCTTGCAGCATAGAGTTAATACTACTGACTCTAGAGGAAAAGCTGCCCGGCCAGCCCGTGCAGTGAAACCGTGCTACACCCGGGCGCAGACATGATGCCACCCTCACAGCGTTGCCCGCTGTCTATTTGCCTACTAGAGTTGGCGTTGGCGGCAGTTCTGGGTTTTCACCTAGCAACATACGCATTCTATCATGGCAGCCACGTTTGCTATGTGTGCGCCGTGACAACTTTGCTGTCCAGAAACGTTGTGTAAAGTTTTTCCTGTGGTAGGTAGCGAACTTTTGTTCCCTGCTGCCGCGTTAGATGCAGTTTTGCATTCTCCGCAACTGAGAAGGGTAGCGCGTAGATTAGCGGGTACTTCGTACGCTCAAAGAGATAGCTTTTGCGGGTGCGTCACGGGAGCTCGGTCGTCGCTTCGGAGTTGAGCGGACGTGTTTTTTTGTGCTCCTGTGCTTCGGAGGGGCTTCATTTCGGCGGCCCGTTGCAACCGCGGGCCGTTGGATGTCGCCCGGCTTTCGCTCTGCCGGTGTGGGCGGTCGAGTGCCAGCTCCCGCCCCCCCAGTACCCGTTTGTCGGCCGCACTCCTATCCAGCGAACTCCAAAGCAGTCGGGACCGCCGCAGACTTCGCTCATCGTCGCACCAAGCTCACCTCCGCTTTTTTACCGTTCCCTTCGAGGCTTCTCGTCTCCCGGACGCAGCATTACGACAGCCAACAGTGTTCGTGGTGTGTTGTGTGCGACGGAATCGACCACAGTGAAACTACTCTTCTCTACTCTTTCCTCCCCTTTTTATCTTTAATTTTCTCTCTCCTATCATATTTCCCCTACTATTCCCGCTTTTAGACTGTGTTAAATGTAGGTGAGCTCTCATGAGAGCCTAATAATATCCCCAGTTCATTTATTTTCCTTCTTCTTTTGAAAATAAATCACTTTCCCCTGATTGCTTTTTGCCCTGATTTTTTTCCTGGTGGCTTCCCCCGTATTCGCGCATGCGCTGTTTGTGTATATATCCTTATGTGTGTGGTAAAAGAGTTCAGTTGATATGCAGCGCTAGCCCTGTGTAGTCTTTTCTTGGTTGTCTCGTCTGTACAGCGCTAATTTAACATGTTTCACATGCCTCCACCCCCCCTGTATGCATCAGCTGATTGTTTTCGCAATCTATTGAGGTGCTCTTTACAACTACTTGCTTATCTAGCGAATGAAAGTTCAAACTGGACAAAGCTTCCA
This sequence comes from Haemaphysalis longicornis, assembly GCF_048455015.1. NCBI lineage: Eukaryota > Metazoa > Arthropoda > Arachnida > Ixodida > Ixodidae > Haemaphysalis > Haemaphysalis longicornis. The sequence continues at coordinate 126,500,515 of NW_027526422.1, forward strand.
AGAAATGCTTGTAAATAGAAATCGTATATGTGACTGCACAAACACGCTTTCTGTGCCTGTGCCGGTGCCTCTCTACGAGGCCTCTGCAGCAGGTGTGTCAACTTTTTTCTCCAGTTGAAATGCTTTTAGGTAGTGGCCCTTGCATTAGCTTAGATTCAATAACCGTGAAATAACCGTGAAATATTACTATGTTATGTTCATCATGAAACTCACTCAAGGAATTGTGGAACTATAGCTTTCAGTACTTCCAACCACAAAAAAATTAGTGCAAGTGTTCATTAGTCGCTGCAGGGCTCGTTACCTTTTAATATTTCATGCCCCCTCTCCCAGAATAAAGAGGAAAATTGTGTGAGGAACTAACTATTTCCAGCAAAGCTATGGCAGGTTTATAGCCATTAACCAAATGGGCTAAAAGCCAAAAAACCTTTTTGAAGAAAAAACAATGTCATTAATAAAATAACTTAAGCAGTGGAGAAGAGGAGAAGAATGAAATAAACAAATACAAGCAGAGGCAGCATAAAAGAGCAAAAAATGAACAAAGCAAATGCAATTCTACGAGCAGTTAGTCACGAAAGCTTGCCACAAAAGAACAGACATTTCAAGAGAATTTTAAAAAAAATAGAAATTATGTACCCTATTTACATCATGTACACAGAAAATCAGACATATTTCAGTGGTTTTAAACAAGATGAAGCTGAAGTAGCCAAATCAGTTCTTGCCTTGAAGAAGCAGATTGGAGTGAATAAGAGAGAAAAACAGTCACTGGTGCTGAAGGGGTGTTAGCTTCATGCAGCATCCTTCGTTTGCCCATTTTGTCGTTTCGCCTGCATGATTTATTCCTCTCTTTTTTTCGCCCATGGTGCTGTCTTTGTACTGGCCATTTCCACGCCATTTTTTTTTCTCGAGATTTTTTTTATCCTTTATTTTATACCAGTCCTCTCCTTTCCTTTCAAGTTTCCTGTTCCCATTTCCACATGTAGCACAGCCAGCTGGGCAGTTCTTCTTCTTTCCTTGGTTAACCTCCCTAGCTTTCTTCTACAGTTTCTTCCTTTCTTTAGAGTCGCACATTAGTTCATCTTAGCCTTGCTCTTACCATCAAAAACTTCCCTAGAGGTCTGGTGGTATTACTGGTGGTGAAATAAAATTTGTTGGATGAGAATTGCTTGTACATATGACCCTCTTGCTTTTTCTGTGTTTTTTTTGCTTGTTCTTGCAGCCAAAGAGTAATGTACTTATGAAAAGTAACTTTTGCGCCAGATTTTATTGGGCTCAGCTTGCACAAATAACTTCTCACACCTCAAACAAAACCGGTGGAAGGATGATAAGGTAAGGCTGGCAATGTCAAATTTCTTTTTTTCGTTGCCGGAATTGCGACACGGAATATGTTCTATGGTGTGAAGCACATGATACATGGGCTGATGGCCTTGTGATGGCCCATTATTTTTGATGAAAATAACAATGCTGGTGACCACAATCTGAATGAGCATTAGCCAGAACGTTCATAATCAGCTACAGCATTACTGGAACCCAGCTTCGGCAATGCAACTTCGTCATCATCCTTGTTGCTGTGAGCACGCTGGAATGGAAGCGTGGAAATTCCACAAGTCTGGTGTGACACCTTTGCGGCCACCGGTTTAATGTTGGCATAAATGAGAAGGCTGTGCTAGACATATCGAATTCCTTTTTTCTATCGCGTATCGCATTCGCATACAGCATTCCTTCCTTTCATCTTGTGTATACAGCTGAAGAACGTCTCCAGGTGGCACTGGCTGAACCGATACGTGCAGATGTAACTGTCACAAATTATAAAATTGAGAGTTCAGTTTATTGTCCACTTTCTTAATGACTGTCATATGCAATACACATTAAGTGTCTGAACACTCTATATTAGCGATTGATAGTCTCATGCTAGGCAGTCTGATTCACCTGCAATAGTTATGTTTGGCAGCTGCTTCAAAATTAACCACTATGATTGAACTAATGAGTGGCAATAGCAATTCATAGGTACACACAAATTAATTTACTTTTCAAGGGAGACGTATATCTTTCGTCAACTTCGCCTTGCACAAAATACATGACGGTCCTATCGCGACCCAAGAAAGCGATGTGTGTTACCGCAGCATGCTTACTAGGCGATTTCTGTTGACAGACCGATTTCAGGCCGAACCCGCAGGCATTTCAGGCAAAACCGCTTGCAGGCGGGGTGGTCCTGATAATTCGGCGTGCACAGAAGTGGCCATTTCCATTCATTTGCGAATGCACCCAGGGAAGGACAGAATAATTTTTCTTAACGCCCCACCACACGGGTGCCCATCTCACATGAAGTTTACTCCTGCCCTTCCTCCTCTGTGCAGGTATATACATGGGCCATATGAGAGTAGAGGTGCAAGTAGACGTAATAAAACAACGTCGCTGATCCACCGAGTTTAAAAAATGTGTCATGCAAAGCATCAAATATGTTCTCGAAATTTTCAGTTTGCGTGCTTCAACGATCGAAGGAGCATGCACCAATCGCACACACGCATACAGGAGATTTCTGCACCTACATTCGGGATTACATTTCGGCTTCGCCTTGTCCTCCTCTAGAAAACCACCGTATTGTGCAAATAAAATTACCATTGATATTATTAGTTGGCGGTTGTTTTATCTCTCACTCAAGTAAAACACCGTTCAGTGAAAGTATAACAACACTCGTAAACAAGAGCCTATTTGTACGCTAGGCATACTAGAATGTTTCGTGCATTTGGTTGTTTTTAATTTACGAATCATATACGGTCAAAAAGAGCCGATCTGCCCAGCATTGTCTCGCGTAACATGATATGAACGGCTGACGGCGAGTTCAAATCGGCAGCAGCCACTACGGACATGTAGAGAAGGTGTCCTTGAAGATAGGCGGCGGAGGCTTTATTCCGTATCGTCAGCAGTCTTCGCAAGCTTGTCTTCGCAAGCAACGAAGTGACACAGCAGACACTAAGGCGTGTTAGAGTGAACCTTTGTAAATTACCCCACATGAGTGACGCTCCTCACAATATACCGAAACTGAATTTGGCGCCTCAGCCCGACGTCCTCTTTTTGCTTAATATTTCATTTATTTTTGTTCGTCAAGCATAAATGCTTCGAGAAAACTAATAAAAAGCATACAAACTCGTAAAAAAACTCAGGTATTGCCAAAAAGGTTGTCTAATTTTAGCTTAGGGCCCTAAAATTGTGCCTTATTTTTAAGAAAAATTGTTAGCCATATCTTCAACTACTGATCTGGCAACTACAGCGTGGCATCATGGCGGCATCCGTGTTTAGACACATTTTTGAGCCAGCTTTACCCGCCTGGCTTGCAGTCCAACCATGGAGGGGCCACAGATGTTCCAGCGTCACTACAGATCACTGGACGCAAAACCAGCCGAAAACCACGAGATCTGGCGAAAACAACGAGCGGAGCAAGAACACAAACGAACCGCTCCTTCTACTTCGTCGTCGTCGTCCTCGGCGAGACACCTGAAATTCGTAACAGAAGCGATGCGATCGAATATGAAAACTAGGTGGTTTTCCCAAGGCCGTGTCTAGAGTGCCGTTCGACGGTATTATAAGCAGTGCACTATATAGACGTTCACCGGCGTTTTGTGGCAAAATTGCCACGTCTGGCACTACATCGCTCTAGATAACGTAAAGCTAGGCAACATAACCTAAACATAGCATTAGATAACCTAACGCACACAAAGAAATCATTTGAAACACAAAATCTAACCTAAGGCGTAAAAATTATACTTCAATAGAAAGATGGAAAAAAAAGAGGCAAGAACCGGTCTCGAACCACCGTAATTGCGAGCACGAACCTAAGTCGGATCCTCAAACTACAACGACCAACGCTTTGGACCGGTGCTAGCCTAGTCTTAAATATTCGAATGTCGTCGGTCGGCACTCCAGCCATGCCTGGAGAGGCCAGCTAGAGCGCCGTCGGACGGCACTCTAGACAGTGAGTTTTATTAATCTTGGGCGGGATTCGTAGTCTATAGCTCTGGCAGAACCGCGTTACGTTGAGCCAAGTCAGTTCCGAACCCATGGCCATTCGTAACTGTGCAATCTGCTGTTCTTTCGAAAGAATTGCGGCTGACGCGGCCTGTAATTTAAATAATTTTTAAGTCGAAGCTAAAGAACCCCTTGCACAACCTTCGAAACCCTCTCGCTGGTGCTGGCGTTTCTCGTAAACGTGATCGTGGTAGAAACAAATTAGCAAATAGAATTTCTGCTAGCATCTGTTTAGGTATGTTATCACTTTACAAAAAAATTTTTAGTCATTTTTGGCAGTTTGGAATCTGCGAATGTCCCCAAATTTAAACATTTCTGCAGTAATTATGATCTTCTTTTCCTAGTCCGAAACAGAGACTCAACTTTTCCACAGCTTGTGAACGGCTCTGGAACCGAAACTTGCATGGTGCGGTGAGAAAAAAGAAAATCTCAACAAATATCAGCGCCTTATACCTGAAATTTTTGGGTATGTTTTAGCCTAATACGCAAAATAACCTTGAAAAAGAACTTCCCAGAACTTCGTACTCTAAATATAACTAACTTTCTGTAAAGGGGATGCATGACGCCACAAGCGTCTTCGTTGTTTACTTCGCTGGCGTTTCATGCAACTGCTATGACTTTTACCGGATTAGTCCTTCGTATGTGTATTATTCTTAATACCATCTGTAATAACATCGGCTATCTGTTTTAATAAAAAGGCGCGGCCAAGCTCCGACTTAAAAGACGAGTCAAACAAACTTTTGTGACCAATCGGTGAACTGTGAATGCTCACGGTGAAGACGACGTCGACGTAAATGTGCCGGCGACTGCTGCAAAGCTTAAAAACTTTGGGAAGAATTTGAAGTGCCGCTGCGCGAACCTGTTCGGCAATGCAGTAGAATTCAACGTGTGGAAGCCATATCATCTCTTTTGGCACAACAGGCCTACGTTCCCCGAGCGGTCCACGTGAGCCTGCCCAGTCTAGTTTCAAAAGCAGAGGTGTTCAAAAGCAGAGGAGTACAGGAAAGCACTTCTTTCAAGCTTTATTGCTCTCCATCTTCAGGCACTCGATGTCTTCTCATTTTCAATGTTGCAGGCTGCTCTACTTCTGTGCCGCCAGTTCCTCGGCGCGGGCCATCGCTTCTTCAGCACGGCCTCCTCCAACTCCACCACCGAGGGCTGCGGTCGGCGTTGCAGTGAGGGCTAAGCAAAGAGAATCGAAGTAAGGTCAAAGCGTGGAAGCTATTACAGAAGCAGTCTAAATGTTTATGTTCGCCTGTACCTGTTTTAAACAGCGCCCTCAAACTTTATATAATAGAGAACTTTGTTCCGTTTATTTAATTGCAGGAAAAATCGCTACAAGTGCCATTGTAATTTCAGGTGTACGAATAGCAACATTGTAACCATTTCCGAGTGCTTTAATTTTGCGAGCCTTAAAGTGGATTACCCGGATTTCAAGAGTCGTACGTGCGCGGCAAATGTAGAAAACGCTTGCTGGTTAAACTCTGATGACACGTTTTTGTTGTTTTGGCCTAATACAGTTCCTGAAGGTCTATCCTGCAAATAATAAACTGAACAACGCATTTTGTCTGCAAAATACGCGTAGTTTTGTCTCACAGGTTGTCAACGTCTCTCGGCCTATTTATGCTGTTCTGAGCAAATTGCGGAAGCAACTGGGAGTATCGAATACCCACGTTCGTAAGCGGTGCTAGCATCAAAGCTGACAAATGCTTTTCAGACATTGTGTATTGTTGCATAAAAATTCCCCTCTGTCTGTCTCCGCAGACCACGCAAGCTTGCACCAAAATCAACGCTGCTCCTGTAAATTTTTCGAGAACAGTCTACATTCTTTCTCAGAACCTAAACCCACACAACAAAATTTGGGCTGTGCTGTAAATGTTAGACATAGTGACATCTATCTCCTTTTCAGCTTCTTGACGCAGAGTCTTCGTGCCGCTATAAAGGCTACATCTTCCGCTTAAATAATTAGTGCGTTGTTATACTGCGACGCATTGGCCGGTTTTACAAAAATTATTTGTTCTCAGCCATTCCCGAGGTTTCAACTGTATACTGCTTCAGAATTAGCGAGAACATAAGATGAAATCTTTTCTCTTTTTTGTAAATAGACATGTTGGCTCATTTATTCAGTACAGGTCTGCCCTTGGTAAGCAACTCCATCGAACACTAACGTAAGACAAAACAAATCAACTTCATTAGAAAATATTTGATTTGAATCATGTTTGAAAAGCGTCACCTAGGATGAGAGCGACGAGAAGCAGAAGTGGGAGTCCAAAGAATCGAGTCATCATGTCTCTTCTGCTAAAAATCGAAAACAAAACCGGAATACCCTTTTAATTAAAATTTTAAACTGGCAACGGTGGTGGGGAATACATATTAAGTTCTATTTTGTCACATCATAGAGATATGCACTGAACTACGTAATAGGCGATAAGTATTTTACGTGCATAATCATATTACCCAAATTTGTTTGCCATCAACTTGGCATTGCACAAATACGGAAAAGTTATATTTAGTGCCGTCGATGGAACCTTTTGAAATTCGGCTGAATTGGTCAAAACCGTGGAGTGTTATTTTATCATAACCACTTATTGAGTACACACAATAAAATTATTCTTCTAAGTAGAAAAGGTTATTATATAACAGGTCTACAATGTTTTCCTTCTAAAATCTATGAACTTTGTCTTTGACTAAGAATTATTTTGTAGTTAGCAGCTAAATATAACAAAAATACATTTGCACTATCTATAACTGTTGCGATGATAATTTAAAAAATAAAAAATTAACAAAATCAAGTAACGCAAAGAAACTATGGTTAATGCTTTCCTTACCAAAGCGAATTCCTTACACAAGAACAAGGCACAGTTTTACTTCAATAGCTGGTAAAGCTTGAAAATTGGCGTGCCTTTTTATACACGACTGCCCTACTAAAGAATGGTACAGCCAATCACTAAGCGTTTGCTTAGATAAAAGAAAAAAGGGACCTCAAAAAAATTTTGAAAGAATCTCAAATGGCATAGCACCTGTAAATCCGAAGTGGCACGTCGTCCCTGTTTTTTTCGTAGAGAGAATACGTTAGCAGGAAATGACATCTGAGTCACCATAAATTTAAGTGCAAACGTTACCATTTGTACCGTTGCCCTTTGTACCCACGAAAAACATGTCAATCTCCTCATCAAGACACGTCATCGCCAGCCTTTATCCGGCACCCAACCTAAGGTTATTGGATGCCGGATAAAGTAATTTAGAAGATATTATCCAAATATCCCAATGCAGCTAGCGACGTTCATAGAGGCAGGAAGCGCTGAAAATAACATTTCATTACCGCCATGGAATCCTGTCTGATAGTTTAGTTTGGAAAAATACGAAATTTTGAAACCGTTGTGCTGAACGTGTAGGCACCCATTCAAATTAGTACCTTGTTGGATTACAAGGTATTTTCGCAAATCCGCCTCACAAATGGATTGTCTATGACAGGATAACGAAACCAAGATTAGATATAAAAAGGGAACACAAGAATACATTTCTTAATATTTAAAGGGTATTTTAAAACTACAGCAATAATTGCGAGGCATTTAAATAAGATTGTTATGACACATGGAATGAAAACCCGTCAAAAAATGAGGAATGCGATATCATATCCTTCAACCCGGGTTTGTACATCGGAGTGAATCGGTATGAAGCTTTACCGCCTATTGAAGAGTAATGAGGAGAAAGTATGCCCGAAGGGAACCTCATACGTCTGTTTATAGCGAGAAGAGACTTAACCATCTTGATTAGAAAAAAAGCTCTGGCTTCTCAAAAACACATGACGCACAACTATTCTACGAACGTCTCTTACAATCCGTCTCATTCCCTAGCGCGTGACATATTGTATTTAACAGCACCCACATCTCACCACCGTTCAACCCCGTTGTGTGCATCCCACCCAGCAAGCTGTTATTGCTCCTGGCATCATTTCTGTTTCCTAAAAATATTTCTACCATGTGCTGTGTGCCCTGAGGCCTCTGGATCATGCATTGACCTCTCCTGCGACGGATTCCAAGCGGATAATTAAGAAAGCAATCGGTATTAGCGAGAAGATTTTTAGATATCTTCTTTTGATTCCCCAAGAATACCCCTACGTTGAGACTGTGTTCTGGTAAAAACATAAATAAATGTCTATGTTTAAAACTGGTAATCCTACCTTAACCAATGATCCCACCTTTTAGTGTTTTGAGAAAAACTGCATAATTTCCGATGAGAACAAATTCAACAAGAACATTTTTTTCGGGTTTCGCTTGAAAAACCAACACAATTTCAGTGTAGCAGAAGTTAGCAACAACGTGATTTGTTGCTCCTACGCTATGTGCTGCCAAGTTTGATCATGCGAGAAAATAATCGATGCCTTCTACATAGTAGTAGGTGCTCTGGAAATAATATCCGCTCTCACATTTATGTCTGTCTCACACTTGTTAAGAAACTCAGCAGTTTTTCACCCACAGTCTCGCTCTCACTTCCACTTCATGCAGAGATGACACAATGACGAGAACAAAATGGTACCAGGCAATAAAGGGAAAGATATGAACTAAAGTTTTATTGCTCTCCATCTCCGGGCCGCTGATGTCGTCTCATTTTGAACATTGCCTAGTAGTCTACTTTTCTGCAGCCATTTGGTCAGCCCGGGCAATTGCGTCTTCAGCCCGTCCACCACCAACTCCACCGCCCAGGGATGCGGTGGACGAAGCAGTGAGTGCTGCGCAAAAAAAAGGCAAATCAAGTCAAAGATTGGAGTCTGTTGGTAATCCGCATTTCAAATATTTACGTTCGCATTTCCTACCCGATGCAATTTACAGCTCTAAAACTGCAGAAGTGGACAGTTTCTTTCAGCTGCTTCCTTGGTTGAAACAATGGCGATAGTGACATAGCAAGTTTAGACGCATATTTAGCAGCTTTGTTACCATTTGAAAGTCATTTTCTCATACAATTTACGGGAATGACCACATCCGAAGGACCCTACATGTAGCGGGAAATGCAGAAGACACTTTTCAATCAAATTTGATGTTGCAGACATGTTTTTTGTTCTTTGCCCCAATACAAGGCCTGAGTGGTTAGCCACGCTTAGACACAGAAAGCTTAAAGGGACACTGAAGTGAATTTGTCAAGCTCCCGTTTTTGCTTGGACTGCGTAGACTGGCTCAAATTAGCACACTTTTCATCGTTTATCCGGTTGACAAATCGGTAATTATTTTACAAAGCGCGAAAGAAGAAAAACTACCATGCGCGGTTTGCGGCGGCCGCACCAACTAAAGCTGTGACGTTAGGAGGAGCGGGCACCGTGATTGGACGATGCCCAAGGTGAGCAACCAAACAGGTTTCGGTTTCGGTTCTGTAAAACACAACTGGTGGCGTTGTTGGATGGGCATTCTCAATAACTCAGTAATCATCGTACCGCGCTTCTGCCATGCTGTCAGCTGTGAAAATGCATAAAGATAAGCCTCCCAGGACGGCTTGGAATCGTAGCATTCACTAGCCGAGGCCTACGCAGTGCATGGACGCCCTCCGCGTACCCGCAGACGCCCAAATGTCATGCGCTTTTCCCCCATATTTGGAGCTTGCCTCACTCATGGCTGTACCGTAAAAAGCGCGTTCGCACCAGGCCAAGGGTCTGTCCATTCTGGCGTGTGTCCACTGCCCGCGAGCAGTCCGTGCTTATGGCAACAGCACGCCAACGAGAACTCGCTAGCGTGCCAGTGCCAGCCTGCGCGCCTTCTGTGAACTAGTTCGTGGAGCCATGAACGTTGGGGCTCAAAAAAAGGTGAACTCAATGTAGAAAACATCGGCAGACAACTAAAAAGTTAACTTACAAAAAAAACACGTACACGGGGGGACTCGAACTCGTGACTTGCAAAACACTTGCGACAACAAACCCAGCGCCCCAGACCACTAGGGCACGAGACCGGCTTAGCCGACCTTGGTAATATAAGGGATATATTGTACAACACGTTTTTTTTGGCATTTAGTTTTGGCATTTCAAGCAGCTTAGGTGACTATTTGTTGTATTGCGCTCGTGCAGTAAGCGTACCCCGAGTTTCCACAATAGCTCACGTCTAGCAATTTCATTTCGTAGACGGAAAAGCGTTCGCAGATGCGTAGTCGTGCTGCTGACCGCTGTGGTTGTTCGCCCAGCGCAAAAAAGTGCTTCCCGCACCCTAGTTTTACGCTGTACGGTAAAAATATCAGTTGATTTTATTTCCTTAGTACCTATATTGACTTCGCTGACTCTTCTCCCGCCTTCAAGATGCCTTATATTTTCCTACTGGCGTACCAGCCAGCGAAGCGTCGCATGTGCGCTTGTGCAGCGCTTGTGTGAAGCGACCTTGACTTGGAGCTAGATACAGTGTACAAACTAACCAAGTAAAGAAAGGCACATTCTTCCATTCACAAACGTGTCCTGGCTTCGTTTCAACTGAGCGAACGAATTGCGACGACCCGTCGGCGGCCGGTGAACGAAACGCTGGGCCGACTGACTCTGTCTGAAGGCCGGGGAGCCGTGCAGTAGCGCAGCCAATTGCGAGCTCGGCACCTGCTGACGTCACACGAAAACGCCACAGAAAATGGGCGAGCGTCAAGAGAGGAGGACAGCATTTTCGAATTAATTTTTCTACTAAATAAAATCGCGTAAACACGCCCAGAGTGGTCGAAACATGGCCTGGGGACTCCGGGCTACAATTTGCGCTAGTAATCCCGCAATATTTACATATCACTTCAGTGTCCCTTTAACTAAGCTTCTCCACTGGGGAATACGCCTTGTTTTCTGCAGCAATTCGTAGCATTGCTGAACAGTTTTTTGCGGTTATTAAAAAATATTGTCCGCAAGTAGAAGTATTTAACAGCCTTGGTTGCAAGCTGTACAAACACAAAAAATTGAAGTGTTCTTTGGAGCCATGGTGTATAATTGCAATAAAAAAAAATGTCACCCGTCCGCGTTCACCACGTAAATTTGCTCAAAAATCCACAGGGTTCTTTCAAATCTTTCGAAAGCAGTTGCCCAATGTTTCTGCGAATTTAAAACTACAAAAAATTACGCTCTGTGGTGTAATCCTTCCAGAGAGCAGCTTCATCTCTTTGCAACCTTCCTAAATAATTAGCGCGCGTTTATTTATCGTTACATCAGCTGTCGTTACTAAAGATACTCATTGTTCGTCATTTGCGAGGTCTGAACTGCTGTTTTAAAATAACAAACCATAACAACCCATAGCAAAACAACACACTTTTTTCTTCTTTTGAAAAAAGAGAAGTGATTTGTTTCCCAGCACACCTTTTCACATAGTATAAAACTGCACCGAACACAACATAAGGTACGAGAATTTAACTACTTAAAAAAATATGTCACTTTGAAATTTTTGAAAGGGTTCAACTAGGATGACAGCGACGAGAAGCAGAAGAGGGAGTCCAAAGAATTGAGCTTCTTTTGCTGAAAAAAGCAACAAACAATCTAAATTGATCGGTATAACATTTACAAATTGGCAGCGGGTAGGCGGAATATATTTTATAAGTTATGTTTTGTCACTTTAAGGACCAATGTACTGAACTACTTATTATAAAATCTTTTTATCTGCTTACAACGAATATAGTAGCCACAAATGTTCCCGGTTCACCTCGCATTGCAAGAAAACGGAAAAGATAACCCCTGTGGCTCAATGAATATATTCAAATTCTTCCGATTTATAGAACATTTCTCAACTTTTATTCTTTTCAGAGGAATTTCAATTTGACTTTGACTAAATAGGATCAAGTTTTGCATTTGCAATGCATCTAACTAACATTTGTAATGTATATAATTATGATGAAAAAACATTTGCATTGTGTATAGCTATTGCCCTGATAGTTTTAAAATTATAGAACTGAAGGAACGCAAATAAATTATAGTTGCTGATTTCCTCCCCAAAGAGAATTTGTCAGCAAGGAACAAAGCAAAGGAATACGTCGATAGCTGGTAAAATGCAATAAATTGGCGTGGCTTTTTATACCGGAGTTCCCTACCACAAAAATTTTCCCACCGAGAAAGAAGCGTTACGCCAGTTGCAAGAAAATTTTTTTTTCAGAGAATAAACAAAACCGAAGCTGCGCAGCACCTGCGGGCTTCAAAGTGCAAAGCAGATCGACCACCTTTTCCCGTAGAGAGTCCAATAGGTTAGATGGAAATGACATATAAATCAGAATAAATTGAAGAAGTGGAAACGTTAACCTTGCTACATTTACCAAGGAGGTACAGGTGAACTGCCTCATCAAAACCCATTATAGTAAGCCTTCTCTGACAGAAAAATAAGTATTAGTGGATGCCCGTTAAATGAATTTATTAGAAGCATGTGAGGTACATGGACGCAGGAAGCTCAAAAATACCTCACGTTGTGACCCCCCTGGCCTCGTCACTGATAGTGGTGATTGGAAAATACAAAATTTATGAAGGCGTTTCCTGGGGTGAACCTAGTCTGGTAGGCGCAAAGAGGCTCTTTCAATACTTTGATACCACGGCTTTTAGAATGAAATTAGATACGAGCAGCTGAAAAAAACAATAATGGTTGCGGGTGCAAAGTATTAATGAATATATTTGGCGCCGGAAACCCTACAAGCTGTAAATAGGCCCTGCTGTGTTTTTGCACTAAAGTCTCTTCAATCAACAGTGAGAAAACTGGAATAATCGCCTTATTTTGGTGATATCACGACTTCAGTCTGTATAATTTGTCATATAGCGGAGATGTTTGGTAGAAAAATGAAGTAATTTGTTACTCTTCCATGTCAGGGTTTATAAAATGTTTCAAAAAGCGTGCCTCATATTCTAAAGGTAATGTGTATTAAACACATTTATACAGAAACAGCAGCCCATAAAATATTTGTGGTTTACGTTCTCGTAAACATCGAGATGAGTTGCGAACAAAAATCGTGAAATAGCACTCAGCTTGCCAGAAAAGATAGTTTAATAACATCGTGTGCATACCGCGATGCAGACACCGGGATCAGAGGCGCCTTAGACCAACAGGTATAGACAATAACGGGCTAGAAACAAGCAACAAACATAACAAGCACACACTAGAAGCACCGCTTTAACTGGAGATGCCAAAAGCCATGATTGCCATATTATTAGCGCTTTTATCAGGGTTTACTCCAGAGACACCAGATAGCCAAATTGTCCACACATAATTCTGGATGCAGGAATATAAAGCTTTATTTATCGGATAAGACTTTTCCGAGGACAGAGCCATGCACGCGGGAATGGACTTGGTGAGCACCATCACTGTAGATTGTGGCAAATTAATTTTTAGGGTGGTCAGGACAAGATTAAAATATTCTGCACAAGGAATAATATGAACGCAATGAAAAAGACCAATTCTAGGCTAGAGAGGAGGGACGCACCCTACCTTGGTCGTCTTTCCGCAAAGCGTCGGGTGCCATAACCACGTGGGATGAGTATTTTAAAGGTACACTGAAGTGATTTGTAAACATTGCGGGATTACTAGCGCAAATTGTAGTTCGGAGTCCGTAGGCATTGTTTCGACCACTCTGGCCGCGTTTACGCGAATTAATTTAGTAGAAAAATCAATTCGAAAAGGCTGTCCTCCTCTCTTTACGCTCGCCCATTTTCTGTGGCGTTTTCGCGTGACGTCAGCAGGAGATGAGCTGGACAATGGCTGCGCTACTGCACGGTTCGCCGACCAGCCGACCTACCGATCGAGTCAGTCGGCCCAGCGTTTCGTCCGCCGGCCGCCGACGGGTCGTCGCTATTCGCTCGCTCAATTGAAACTAAGCTACAACACCTTTGTGAATGAAAGAATGTACCTGTCCTTACTTTGTTAGTTTGTACACTGTGTCAAACTCAGAGTCCAGGTCGCTCCACACAAGCGCTGCACAAGTGCACATGCGACGCTTCGCTGACTTAACGCTAGTAGGAAAATCTAAGGCCAATTGAAGGCGGGAGAAGAGTCAGCGAAGTCAATATAGGTACTAAGAAAATAAAATCACCTGAAACTTTTACCGTACAGCACAAAACTAGGGAGCAGGAAGCACTTTTTGCGCTGGATAAACAAACAAGCACAGCTGTCAGCAGCACGACCGCACATCTGCGAACGCTTTTCCATCAAAGAAATGCAATTGCTAGACGTGAGATATTGTGGATATTTGGGGGACACTTACTGCAGACTGCAGAAGTGATATACAACAAATAGTCACATAAAGTACTTAAAATGCTTAAAATAAATGAAAGTGTAAACTGGTCATACATTATAAACCTTATATATCCAAACCGACCGGTGCCGTCTCGTGGTCTGAGGCGCTGGAATTTGTTTTGAAAGTCCCAAGTTCGAATCCCCGAGGGTACATGTTTTTTTTTGTACATTGATTTTTTTCGTATGCGGCCGATGTTTTCTGAACTGAGTTCACCATTGTTGGGCCGTAACGTTCACTGCTCCACGAGTGAGATCGCAGAACGCGCGCATACTGACAATGACGCGCTAGCGAGTTCTCGTTGGCGTGCTGTTGCCACAAGCACCGACTGCTTGCGGGCAGTGGGCCCAGGCCTAAATCAGCACACCCTTGGCCTGGTGCGAACTAGCTTTTTACGAACAGACATGAGTGACGCAAGCTTCGAATATGCGGGAAAAGCGCATGGCATTTGAGAGTCTGCGGTGACGCGGAGGGCGTTCATCCACTGCGTAGGCCTCGTCTTGTGATTTCTACGATTCCAAGCCGCCCTGGGAGGTTTATCTTAGACATTTGACAGCCGACAACATGGCAGAAGCGCGGTACGGCGATAATTGAGAAATCGAGAATGCCCATCCAAAAAAGCCATCAGATGTCAAGCATGTTGTTTTACAGAACCGAAACCGAAACCGGAACTTTTGATTGCTAACCTTGGGCATCGTCCAATCACGGTGCCCCCCTCCTGACGTCACAGCTTTTAGTGGGTGCGGCCGCCGCAAACCGCGCATAGTAGTTTTTCTTCTTTCGCGCTTTGTAAAATAATTACCGATTTGTCAACCGGATAAACGATGAATAGTGTGTTAATTTGAGCCAGTCTACACAGTGCAAGCAAAAACGGGAGCTTGACAAATTCACTTCAGTGTCCCTTTAAATGGTGGTACAGGTGAATACATATTTACGTTAACCGGGAGAAACTTTGCATTATGAGGGGACACATTATCGAACAAAATCTCTGCCAATATGGACCGAAACTGCAAGACTAGCACTAAAAGCAGAGTGGTGATTAAAGGAGTAAGTAAAGAATTTGCAGAAATGACATTAGGGCGATGACAACGAGGTAACATGAGCCGGATAACGAGATTGTGTTTTGGAGAAAAAGTGTCTGTGGTCTTGCCAGCGCGGTCTTGAGGAACCTTAGGAAAGCAATCACTGTGATTGGGACGCAAACGGGCAGACCTAAACCACATCGGAATGCTTGTCGTTACAGCTTCAACAGTGGCAAAGCATATACTTCGCGGAACCAGATAACAAAATACACCAAACACGAATGTTGGGCGCATATACAGGCTGTATATCATCAGAAGCGTACATCCTCTTAGAAATATTTTTTGTGGCTAAGACCCAATAGTCCAGCCAGAGCGCGCGCGCTTGTCGCTGCTATGTGTTCAATATTACAAGAAGACAACGTGACTGAGAACAACGAAACGTGGTGCCGTGGTCCAACGACTGAGGAAGAAGAAGCTGGGCAGGCGTGCAGCCAGCGTCGGTTCTGTCTCACGGCCGACACCATGTAAATACTGAAAATATATCGTTCGCCAATCTCATGGTTCACTTCCTTTGTCCTGCCACCACGTAACATTTGGTGGCGTGTGCGGGACGATCATCTTCATTCTGGACCACCAGCATCGCGCCGTCTTAGCTCTTGAAGAGCGCTTCTCGGGTTCTTGAACCGCATCTGAATGCTCCAATCATAGTAACCCATCACATCACACCTGTTCCCCAGCCCGTTCCTACAGCCTATGACGAGCCGAAACCAGCCGAGACGTGAGAAGCCGCGACCAGACAAGATGACGATGCCGTCCCCCTGCCCGTTCGCCGGCGCGTGTTCTAAAAGGGTTTAACCATTGCTTCATGACGTCGGCGGGCATGGGTGTTCTGGACCCGTGTTCACCAAACCGTTCATCTTCTTCCGTGGTGGCAACGACGTCTTCATTGTGCGTTATCAATTCATCGTTCGTACTCAATACACTCGCTCATCTACAAAGGGCTCGACCGGGGCGGTGTCCCTCGACCGCAGGGCTATGTTACAAGAAGACGGCCAGGATCAGAACAACAACACGGGGTGCTGTGGTCCAACGTCCGAGAAAGAAGCTGCGCTGGCGTGCAGCCAGCGCCGGTGCTGTCTCATGGGGGACATCATGTAAATACTGAAAATCAATCATTCGAACATCTCAGAGTACACGTCCTTTTTTTGCCACCACGTAGCAATATGTTGAGAGCAAATGATTTTACTGCCATGTATGACTCCATAAAATGTTAGCGATTCACACTGACGAAGGGATTTTTGTTGTAAAGAAAACAAATCCAGCTAAGTTCACTAAGACGGTACCGGAGCATGAGCTACTTAATAATATTTTTGAAAAATGTGAACGTCCTGCAATATATCAAGGCGTTTATTTTGAACGCAACGGAACAAAACAAGAAACGAATGTGTTGCGAAAACAAAAAGACAACACCCTCTGCATAAAATTGTACATCTGGGTGAATCAGTATGGAGCTTAAAAGCCCATTGAATAACCCTGGTTGCGAGAACAGTTCGTTGGCGTAATCTTCGTGTCTGTATATACTGAGAAAATCCCTAGGAGTGTTGATATGAAAATAACTTTCTTTTCTACACAACCCGCTTCCACACTGTGATGCACTCCGGGAACAAATAACAAGCTGTGACATCTAGGAAAGGGCAATATTCTACACTGTCGTATCCTTCGATGATTTGAAGTGTGGCATAAGTATGGACCTGCCTATTTCTTCAGTTCCAGTAAATGCGACTTCTCAAACATCCATGTTCCCGCCGTATGGAGCATGCTTCTCTAAACCCTATTTCTCTTCAGGAATCGCTTTGGTTGATCGTGTATTGCCCCTTTTCTTCAGGGCACACAGGTTGCAACGGAATCGTCCTCACGAAATATTGTTATTTATTATTTCTCTGCGATCCAGATGGGGCGACCGTCCTTTAATGGAGGTGCGCCAAGAACCCCGCCCTTGCATCTAATCCGCATAGCTTAGCACGC
This sequence comes from Haemaphysalis longicornis, assembly GCF_048455015.1. Taxonomy (NCBI): domain Eukaryota; kingdom Metazoa; phylum Arthropoda; class Arachnida; order Ixodida; family Ixodidae; genus Haemaphysalis; species Haemaphysalis longicornis. The sequence goes on from NW_027526422.1 coordinate 126,517,785, forward strand.
CTGTCGCTCCGAAGTGCGCAGAGCAGTCGTAGCTTGTTCGCATGGAGTACGGCCCCAACGAGCTATGCATACGCTCTTAATTCAAAGAACTAAGTTTAAGAACCACAAAATGCTATCAACACCCTTCGTTGGTCGCATCCCGGAAAGCCAGACGTGCATGTGTGATCAATTTACCAAGTAGGCAGCATCGTTAGAAACCAACAAATCATGCCCTATATTGACCAGAGCTGCCGCCGCACATTACCACTGCCGCTCAGTAACCGTTGTTACCGTGAAGCAGATTTACAGCACGCCGACTGGGGTCATCGTGTGCACTTAATATAAAAATTATTTCCTTGCTTAAATCAAAAAGTAACCCTAAATCACTTTCTTGATTTACGTTTCCTTGGTACCCCTGTTTAAATGAGCCAAAGTGTTTATGTTACTTCTATGTCACTTGCAATGGCTTCAGTTTTATACACACGTACCGTTTTAAGTGTTCTTGTACTGAACTCCTGTTTCAAGGAACCTTACCAATGAATCCAAACAGGCCTTTTGTGTTAGCTTTCCTTAGTGTGCTGGGTGAAGTGTTCGGCGTCTTCTCGAAACGTTTGGCTCATGGTGCCTTGTCCCAATACAGGGAAATGCATTGGCGGAAAGATTGTAACCAAATTTGACTGTCATTTTCTTCGTGCATCCAAAGGGAAATGCGATCAAGTAAGTTCACATTTACAGCCTCCACGAGCTGGCTGAATGCCGCAGATCTGAAGAAGATCGTATGGCGTGTAGATTAATGAGGCTCAAAATATGGTTGGGTATATTAAGGTCATTTTTCTCAAACGTGTACTTCATAATGTCTCGGCCGCCGTTGCACAACAGGTTGTGAGCGGAAATGCAGCAATCGGAGCACCCCGTCCCAGGTTATGACCTACTGCAGGTAGGGAAACTGGTCGTGTTTGGTGAGTTGCTCGTTGTTATGGAGGAGTTGAAACATTTACCAATCAGCTTGGAGCAGCTGCGTCAACTGCTCTCGAACTTCATGATGAACATGTTAGCGATGCCGATGCCAGACTTCGGAGGGCGCATCTCTATTGCTGAAGGTGTAATAACTGGAAGCGTCGATGGAGGCATCGCCGTAGTTCGAAGCTCCTCGACCGCGGTGTCTCCGTTGCAAGAGGCATTGCGCGCTTTACGCAACGCCAATCCCAAGTTTTGGTTATTAATTACAGCGAAGAATACCAGCATTTAAACAGGGGCGCTGCAATTGCGTTCCTCAAAGAAACGCAAGCAGCAAGTGACGTGATCACCGTTGCCGACTTTGAACGCGCACCCGAAGAAACCTTCAAGCTTCCGAATCCCTTCTACGTGAATCCGGAGTTACCGCAAGAAGAACGGAAGAAATTATTGGATTTGCTGCATCGCTACAGAGAGTGTTTTTCGTCAAACTCAAAACTACGTCAGACACCTCTGGCGAAGCACCGAATAATAACCGAAGATGGAGCCCGACCGACCCGACAGTGACCGTACCGCATCTCTTTACACGAGCGGGAAGCCATCCAGAGTCAGGTCGACGACATGCTCAGCGACGACATTATACAGCCATCGAAAAGCCCCTGGACGGCGCCGGTCGCACTCGTGAAGAAAAAAGACGGCACATTAAGGTTTTGCGTTGACTACCGGCGACTGAACAAAATCACCAAAAAGGACGTATACCCCCTCCCCCGAATTGACGACGCTCTCGACCACCTCTGCCACGTGAAGTACTTCTCATCGATGGATCTGAAGACCGGCTACTGGCAAATTGATGTGGTCGAGAGAGACCGAGAGAAGACCGCATTTATAACCCCGGACGGCCTATACGAGTTCAAGGTGATGCCGCTCGTATTGTGCACGGCGCCTGGAACGTTTCAACGAGTCATGACACAGTGCTAGCTGGCCTGAAGTGGCACACCTGCCTCGTATACCTCGATGATGTTGTGGTATTCTCCCGGTCTTTCGACGAACACCTTGCAAGGTTGCAGGCTGTACGCCTGAAAAGTGCCGCTTCACGTACGAGGAACTTAAGTTTTGGGGCCATGTCGTCGATGCCGCGGAAGTCCGGCCTGATCCTGCAAAAACTTACGCCATAGCGAACTTCCCAAGACCAAAAGATATTGTTACGGTGCAAAGGGTTTAATTAAAGCCGTGAATAGGAATAAAAGCGTTGAAGGAGGCGGCCACCGATCCTGCGGTCAGTACGAGTGCGGTTCGTCCTCTACTTCCTCTTCTGCTCCACCCCTTGACGCATACCCCGCTTGGGGATTGGTCGCGACTAGTCTAGCGCTGTACAGTTTCGAGCGTGACATTTCCCCCTTCGCAGACGAAGCCCGTCGGGCGAGGCACGAGGAAGTCACAGGCGAGGGTGGAATGTCTTCAACCGGGCGACGTGGGCGAGTTCAGTCTTGCAGCTTCTCCGTCCAGGTGTCGTTACGCGCGAGATAACGTAGGTGACATCACTCAACCGACCGACGACAACGTATGGTCCCGTGTAATGCGACAAGAACTTGCTGTACAGTCCCCGTTTGCGTACAGGCGTCCACAACAATACCATGTCGCCTTTAGCGTACGAAACCGCACGGTGCCGACTGTCGTAAAGGCGTTTTGAGCGGCCCTGGGAGGCCAGGGTACGTAAACGAGCGAGGCGACGAGCTTCTTCAGCGAGACAGAGGGTGCGCGAAACGGATGGGTCGTGACCTAAAGAGAAGGGCAATATTGTATCCAGGGTGTTAGGAGGTGTACGGGCGTAGAGCAAATAGAACGGGCTGTAGCCAGTGGTCTCATGTTGGGCCGTGTTATAAGCGTATGTGATGAATGGCAAAATCTCATCCCAGTTTTTGTGGCGAGAGTCAACATACATCGCAATCATGTTGGTGAGAGTCCTGTTGGTCCGCTCGGTCAAGCCGTTTGTCTGGGGGTGATAGGGTGTCGAGTGACGAAAGTAAGTTGAACAAAGACGCAGCAAGTCTTCCACAACATCAGCGACGAACTGGCGTCCACGGTCGCTGATAATCACGCGGGGAGCACCATGCCTAAGGATGACGAACCGGAGCAGGAATGTCGAAACGATGTCTGCCTTCGCGGCTGCGACAGCCGCAGTTTCTGCGTAACGCGTCAGGTGGTCGACGCAGACAATGATGTAGCGATTACCAGTCGAAGAGCGTGGAAACAGTCCGATTAAATCAATGCCGACTTGGTCAAAGGGGAAACAAGAAGGTGTTATAGGTTGGAGTAGCCCAGATGGAATGCTCGTAGGGCGCTTGTAGTGCTGACATCGGAGGCAACTCGAGACATATTGTTGAACTTCACGGCGCATTTTCGGCCAGAAGAATCTTTCTTGGGTACGGTGTAAAGTTCTTACGTAACCCATGTGACCGGCTGTAACATCGTCATGCATGGTGCGTAGAACTGTAGCACGCAAAGGTTTTGGCACGACAAGAAGAAAACGCGCTCCCGTAGGCATGTAGTTAATCTTGTAGAGTAGCCCATCATGCAATGAGTAGCGCCGGGGAGTCGTTGGATCAGCAGCAGCAGCGAAGAGGTGCTGGATGCTTGGGTCTTTCTGCTGTTCTGAACGGAATGTAGCAACATCGGGGAATTCTGTGTCTACAGCTGCCAAACAGTCGTCGAAATGGTCTTCTTCCCGATCAGTGCACGCATTTGGCAGCCGGGAAAGACAATCAGCGTCTGCGTGCCGACGACCACTCTTGTAGGCAATAACAAAGTCGTACTCTTGGAGCTTTAAGGCCCACCTTGCTAGTCGGCCGTTAGGGTCACGGAGGCCGGTCAACCAGCACAGCGCGTGGTGGTCGGTGATGACTGTAAAGGGACGGCCGTACACAAACGAACGAAATTTGCTGATCGCGAAGATCACAGCCAGGCATTCTTGCTCGGTGACTGTGTAATTGCGCTCAGCTTTGCTGAGGCAACGACTGGCGTAAGCGATCACATGCTCAGCACTGTTATGCCGCTGGATGAGCACTGCACCAAGTCCAACACCACTAGCGTCCGCATGTATTTCGGTGGGAGCGCCAGGGTCAAAGTGGCGAAGGATAGGGCCCGACGTGAGGAGATATTTAAGCTGGGAGAACGAAGCTTCACACTCGGCGGTCCAGGTAAAGGCAGTATCTTTGTGCAAGAGGCTAGTGAGGGGAGACGCCAAATCTGCAAAGCGGGGCACAAAACGACGGAAGTATGAACAAAGCCCCAAGAAGCTACGGAGCTCTCGCACTGATTGGGGTGGTTTAAATCTCTCAACAGCGGCGATCTTTTGAGGGTCCGGTCTCACGCCATCCTTATCAACAAGGTGTCCTAAAACCAGGGTTTGACGCTCACCAAAATGACATTTCTTGGAGTTCAACACCAATCCGGCGCCTTTTAAGCAGCTGAGGACTGTCTCGAGTCGTGCGTTGTGCTCGTGAAAAGTTCGTCCGAAGACTACTATGTCGTCGAGGTAGCACAAACATATGTCCCATTTCAGGCCGCGCAGAATTGTGTCCATGAACCGTTCAAATGTCGCTGGCGCATTGCAGAGACCGAATGGCATCACGTTAAATTCAAAAAGACCGTCCGGAGTGACGAAGGCTGTTTTTTCTCGGTGGTCTGGGTCCATGGGGATCTGCCAATAGCCGGATTTTAAATCTATTGACGAAAAATAAGATGCAGAGTGCAGGCAATCTATGACATCATCAATTCTGGGCAGCGGATAGACGTCTTTTTTGGTGATGGCGTTCAAACGTCGGTAGTCCACACAAAACCTCCAGGTACCATCTTTCTTTTGTACGAGGATCACAGGCGCTGCCCAGGGGCTGGCCGACTCACGTATGACACCTTTTTGTAACATCTCTGTGACTTGCTCAGAGATTACCTTTCGTTCAGATGGTGCCACCCTGTAAGGTTTCTGTCGAACGGGGTGCGCCGACCCGGTATCTATAGTGTGACGAGTGCGGGAGGCTGGAAGTGCCGCCTGAGAGACATCCGCAGCGAAGTCGAAAACAGAGGCATGTCGAGAAAGGATGTCGACCAACGCGTTTCGCTCATCCGAGGAGAGCGACTTATTAACCATGCTGAGAAGCTTCGAGTTCGGGAAAATAATGTCAGTAGGAGCAGCCTCACCACCAGCACACAAAGCGGCGACTGAAATGTGGTCGTTTGTCTCGTACTCGGCCAGTTTCATATCCTGCGGTAACACCACGCTCTGCGAAGAACAGTTGAGAGCGCACACATAGCTACGTCCCCGTTCAACAGATACAACACAACGGGGCACCAGAAGGTCTTTCTTTGCACAGTTCGGGGAGAGTGGCTCCACTACAGCGTCAAATATGCCGGCGTCACTTATAGCACTCACTGGTACGATCGCCAGGGACCACGCAGGTATAACTGTGTCCTCAGAAACACGCAGAGTATCAGTATTTTCATTGATATGCGGGTCATCGAGTGCAGAGAACCATAAGCTGCTAACAGAAAGTTCGCCCGTCGCGCAATCGACAGTGGCACCGCAATCCCTCAAAAAGTCGATGCCCAAAATTACGTCATGGGTTGACTTGGCAAGAATTGCGAATTCCGCTTTGAACGTCCGTCCTCCGATACAAACATTGACTGTACACACACCAAGAGGGTGCAGCGGCTCCCCACCGACTCCACGAAACGAGGTTCCCTTGTCCCACTTGAACATCACTTTACGTCCCAGGCGATCTTTAAACGAATTACTCATAATTGAAACCGTTGCACCAGTGTCAACTAAAGCCACTGTAGAAACACCGTCCACGAGCACTTGAACTTTGTTTGTCATCATAAATACTGGCAGAGGTTGTTTATCTATCGAAGGCTGTCCGGCGACCTCACCTCCATCGGTCGCGCCGGCTAGTTTCCCGGCGAAGGGGATGCAGCGCGGCGACCAGGCGATGGGGATCGGCGCTGTCGTCCAGCGGGTGGTGTTATGCTGCGATCGGAGGTGGCCGGAGAAGCATTGCGCTGCGAACTGGTCCGAAAATTGTTAGCGGAAAGCGGGAACTGAGACCAGTGACTTTCGACAGTGTGGTTAGGTCCTGAAGCAGCATACCGGGAATTCTGTGCTTGCTCTTCGCGACGACGACGGCAAAACCTTGCAATGTGGCCCGGAATCCCACTCCAGTAGCAGGCAGGCTGCGGGCGGCGAATCCTGTCGGGCTGCATGAACGTAGTGGGCTGCGTGTGAGGTCTGTAGGCCCGTCGACCTTCACCGTAATATTCGTCATCACGGCGTGAGTACACACCGCGTGGTGAGGACCAGGTATTCGTTTCAGCTGCTTCAAATGAGTAACGATGGCTGTCGCAGTTATCAGAGTTCCGGGAAGGGTGGACACGGTGATCGTCAAAGCTAGCAGTGTTCACGGACGGATGAAATTCTGTAGGGGCCCATGAACGTCGGGGAGCGTCATTTCGCGGAGCGTAGTAGCCGACCGGTACACGTCGCATCAGGGCATCGCATGGCGGATGGCAGTCGCAAGTGGTGTTGATGCGATGCACCGATTCGTCATGTCGGCGCAGTTCTTCCCGAACTATTTGCCTTATCGTCGATGACAAGTCCATGGCCTGGGTGTCGTCTACGCTGGCTATAGTGGTGACGTTTGGCAAGCGACCAAACTTTGGTGCTATGCGACGGGTCTTCAGGGCTGCGAATGCCTGACAATGTCGTATGACGTTGTCTACTGTGTCCAGGCTCTCCTTACTGATAAGGAAAGCATACACGTCTTCAGCGATACCCTTAAGAATGTGGCCAACTCGGTCTTCCTCAGACATTGCGGGATTCACAATCCGGCACAATTTCAATACTTCTTCGATGTAGGTCATGCAAGACTCCCCAGCCACTTGTGCTCGCTGATGTAGCGTCTGCTCTGCTAGCTTCTTTTTTGCCAACGAATCCCCAAAGCGCTTCTTAATATCCTCCACTAGCCGGTCCCAAGTGGTTAGCTTCGCCTCGTGGTTTTCAAACCACGTCAGCGCGGTGCCCGTCAAGAATACCTCGATGTTTGCCCGCTTGGCGGCCGCATCCCAGTGGTTAAACTTGCTCACCCGGTCGTAGTGCACGAGCCATTCGTCGACGTCGTCCCCTTCGTTCCCAGAGAACGAACGTGGCTCCCTGTACGGCTGCCAGTTGGCCATCGGCATGGCTTGGACTGTTTTTGCAGCCCCAGTCAGAGGTACACGCAGCGGGGAGAGACCGGCGACTCGGCGGCTTCGGCGAAGTTCCAGTGGCTCCGTCTTCCTTCCACGGTTACCCCGCACCTCCACCACAAACTGTTACGGTGCAAAGGGTTTAATTAAAGCCGTGAATAGGAATAAAAGCGTTGAAGGAGGCGGCCACCGATCCTGCGGTCAGTACGAGTGCGGTTCGTCCTCTACTTCCTCTTCTGCTCCACCCCTTGACGCATACCCCGCTTGGGGATTGGTCGCGACTAGTCTAGCGCTGTACAGTTTCGAGCGTGACAATATGACGGGCGTGGGAACATTTCTCGGGCTATGCGCATACTACAGGCGCTTAGTCGCAAACTTCGCCCGCATTGCAAAGCCACTCACCCGCTTGAAGAAAGATAGCACCCCTTTCCGCTCGCAAAATGCCCAAGAAACAGTCTTCTGCGAGCTGCAACAATGCCTGCAAAGCCCGCCTGTGCTCGCGCATTTCGACGAAAATGCCGAAACGGAAATGCACACGAACGCCAGTGATATAGGCTTGGGTGCCGTCCTCGTACAAAAGCAAAACGGGTGCGAGAAAGTAATCGCCTATGCCAGCCGTGGTCTGTCCAAGGAACAAACTACTCAGCCTCTGAGAAAGAGTGCCTCGCGAATATATGGGCCATTTCAAAACTTCGCCCATACGTGAATGGAAGACCACTCAAGGTTGTGGCAGACCACCATGTGCTGTGTTGGTTCGCCAATTTGAAGGACCCCTCTGGGCATCTTGGTAGGTGGAGCTTGCGCTTGCATGAATTCGACGTTACAGTAGTCTATAAATCCGGGAGGAAACACTCCGACGCCGACTGCCTGTCCCGTGCCCCCGTCGACCAACCACCGCAAGACTCCGATGAAGACAGCGCGTTCTTCGGAGTCATGACTGAGAGCGACCTGGCCGCCCAGCAGCGTGCCGACCCCGATCTATGCGTCATCATTGACTACCTCCAAGGATGCAACGTCGCCGTGCCCAGGGCCTTCAAACACAACTTACCTGCATTCAGCCTGAAAACCTCCGCCCTCGTGAAGAAGAATTTCAGCCCCAGAATGAGAGCAAATTATCTTCTTGTCGTCCCGGCAGATCTTTGTGACGAAATTTTGGAAGCGTGCCACGACGACCCGTCTTCCGGACATCCCGGCACAGCTCGCAAAATTGGGAAAATCAAGATGAAGTACTACTGGCCCCGCCTTGCATCGGACGTCACCCACTACGTCCGGAGCTGCCGTGACGGCCAGCGTCTAAAAACGCCACCGACGATGCCCGCCGGACTTCTGCAGCCGATCGGCGTCCCATCTAGGCCCTTTCAACAGATTGGAAAGAACCTTCTGGGCCCGTTCCCTATATGCCCATCCGAGAACAAGTGGATTGTTGTAGCGACAGACTACATGATGCGCTACGCAGAGACCGCCGCTCTTCCGAGGGGGACTGCATAAGAAATCGCACAGTTCGTCATAAGCCAAGTTGTGCTGCGACATGGAGCCCCGGAAGTCATAATCGCGGACCGCGGAACGGACTTTACCGCGGAGCTGATACAAGGGATATTACGCTACACGAACACGGATCACCGAAGAACGACGGCGTAGCACCCCCAAACGAACGAACTAACGGAACGCCTGAACAAGACAAGCGTGGATATACTGTCAATGTACGTCGAAGTTGAACATAAGACTTGGGACAAAGTGCTACCGTATGGCACCTTTGCGTAAGACTCGGCTATCCAGGAAACTACGCATATGACGCCGTTCGAGCTTGTCTGTGGAAGACGGCCGACTACGGTGCTAGACGCCATGCTTACTCACGTAGAAGACGACGACATCAACGCCGACGTCCGAAAATACCTTCAGTGTGTGGAGGAGGCCCGCCAGCTGGCTCGAGTTTGTACAACGGACCAGCAGCTGGTGAATGCCGGGCGCTACAGCCTCCGACACCGAGACGCCGAGTACCACCTTGGGGATCGTGTGTGGATTTGGACTCCCATCCGTCGACGCGGGCTGTGTGAGAAGCTTCAGCCATGGTATTTCGGAACCTACGAGATTGTACGACGTGTCGGCCAACTTACCTAGGAGGTGATCCCCGATGGTGATTCCGGAACATCCCGACGACGCACGCGGCCAGAAATCGTCCACGTGGTTCGCTTGAAACCTTACTATGCAAGATGACGGACTTTTTTAGGGCCGAAGCTCCTTAGGGCGTGGGTCTGTTGTCCATCCTCGACGTATGTATGTAGCCACCTCTAGTTTAGTTCTTGGATTGTTTACTAGATGGCGGTACTTGTACATGATGAAAAGATGCGCTTGGATTGTTTGCTAGATGGTGTGGCTACCTCTAGTTTAGTTCTTGGATTGTTTACTAGATGGCGGGGAGCGTTGTAATAAAATCCGTTCGCATTTGGCGCGCGCTTGGAGTCGCCCGATGGATAAGGCTGCAGATGTGCGAGCCCGCGAGGCAGAACCGCTCCGTGAAGCTGCGCGACGCCGCCGCCAAGATCCTGCCGTACGAGAGCGGGAGGCCGAAGCGTGTCGTCTGGCTGCGCGACGACGCCGCCAAGATCCCAGCGTTCGAGAACGAGAGGCCCAAGGGTCACGGCAACGGCGCGAGGACCCTGCCGTACGCGAAGCGGCACGGCTGCGGCGCGAAGAGGATCTCCAAAACGTCAGAGAACGGGAAGCGGCGAGAAAGCGCGCGTATCGGCAGGCAGACCCCGATGCAGTGAGAGCTCGTGAGGCGTCTGCAAAACGCATCAGGCGAGCTCAGCCCCAAGGTGCGGACGCGCGGTTTAAGCGAGACTTTCTGGACGTTACGTTCGGACACAGATGTAGTGGGCGAACTTTCTCTAAAGAGTCACGGTTTTACCGATGATTTCCCCTCAGGAGCTTCGCCCACTCATCATCATTCACCCCGTGGATATGCTGTGAATTTTTTGTTCTTAGTTGGGACTGTGTTTTGTTGTAGCATCGGGTCGAAGCACTCTTAGAGGGGGGGGGGTAATGCCACGAACCATGTAAGGGTTTGTTTATGTATTGTTTGCTTTTACTGCCGAGCCACGCCCGGATGTGTTATCTGCATTCCAAACAAAGCGCGTCTTACATTCTTTACTTTTATGCCGCACGGGCTATCAAATTAAGATAAGCAGATTGTTTCGCCCTAACGTCACTAGCCCAGAATATTCTCCTGTAATCTACAATGTTCTGGATGTGAATCGACGGTTACAGAAACACTTGCGCCGAAAGATAAAAGACTGCTGAGCAGACTCCGCGCCATTCGATTCGACGACACTCTCCTGTGCAAGTCACTTTGTTGACCGCTGCTTCGCCGCCTCTGTATTCTTTTGAGTTGTTAGGGGAGCACAACTTCGCTCCAATAAACGTTTTTCTCCAAGACAACTGCGTCGTCCTTGGCTTCGTGACAATATCTTACCCTTCAGTCTTTGGAAATTGCAAAGGCATGTGGACACTCAAATATTTTAAACCTTTCCCGCAGAACTTACGATTCTTGCATGCTGAACCCTGTTATGAGCCTTGTGAGAATAATGGACGACAAAAATGGTCACAAAGTTGCTGTTTGAACTTCTAAATACATTACTGTTCGTGTACCTATTCTTAGTACACATAAAGTATGTTGAACCAATCACTCACCTCTGTGCAATTCATAGAGTATCCGTTCTAACGAAAGATGAACATAGGAATTTTCAATGCGCCTCTGCCGTAGTATCTAGGCATTTCCCTGATTTTCGTCTCCTTGCTAAGCACTCACCGCGTCTTCGACCGTATTCCTTGGGGCTGGAGGTGGAGGACAGTGAACTGGAAAGGAAATTGGTCCAGAAAAGTAGAGCAGCATGTAGCATTCAACCTTACAACGCATCAGCTGGATGTAAATAAAGAAAAATAAACGTCTAAGACACGGTGTACTTTTTACAGAGTAGTAAGATTTTTCATCGTATTGACGTCAAGATTTTATGATTCAAGGTTCTGAAGAAATGCGACGACGTAAGTGCCACGTTAAACACGCAGAAATAACAGGGAGGGTTTTGCTTTGCAGGGCCGCCACTTCTACGCTACAGGCATTAGGTTGGTTTTCTAAAGTGCACACTTCCGAAGACTTGCTTTAAAGCAATACGTCACTTAATGTTGGCTTGCATAATTCCTATTAATTATTGCATTAGAAAGTCTCAATTCCTCCAACGTTTTGGCTTTGAAGTAAAATAGGCTGTAGCAAATTCGCAATGAAATTTATTCACAGTCAAAAGTTTATAGTTCTGTGTCACCGGCCGAAATGAACAGACTTAGCTGTTCAAATTAGGAATACCATAGCTTTTATATAACTATCAAAGAACAAAACCACCCACACATACATCTATCTCTAGAGAGAAGAAACCTCAACCTTGGAGTTGTCGAAATCAAAATAATCAGCTATGCATACGCATGGTGCATACGCACTTTTTTGCGATAGTATACCCGACAGCATAAATACTATGCTACAGGTACAAGTACAGAGTAAGCCTCCAGTTCTTGCGCGTCCGCAAAAAGCATGTCAGAATGTCCGTCGGATCGATTGCGCAGTAGCGTTTGTGGGCTATTGTCGGAAACCGATGGGTATAGCCAAGGTGGTCTGGTTACGAAACAGCCTGGGAACGTGTGTAGTGAACGGCCCATGTAGTTACCTAACGCCGGCTGCCTCGGCAATGAAGGTGAGTTTGTGCATGCGGGCGTTCCGACGCTGATGTACAAGCTCATCCAAGGTGTTAACTTGAGCTTAGGCCTGAAGAGCAGGAATCGGTGTTATGCTAGGGAAGCAGGTAATGGCAAGCAGTGCGCCTCGGTTAATTGCCTCAATTCGAGCCCACTCCGCTTGGTTAGGTGTCTGAATTGGACCTGGTAAACAAGCCGAGGCTGGAGTACAGACCGTAGCAATAGACGGGCCATTTTGAAACAGGAGCCTCTAGACTTATGTGAGATGCATCGGATGAGGTGGAGCATCTGCCGCTCTTTTTGGCGAGCGGAACATAGCCACATAGACGCTAACCAAGGCGCACAAATTTCTAATCCCAGCAAGCGAACTGAGGCGGCAGTGCGTACAGGTCGGCCGCGGAGTTGTAATGCGATCGGAGACACCTCCAGTCGGCGACGCACCAATCACTGGCCACAGGAAGAATAGCTGTGTTTTCGACGTACAGTGCTAGTCCAGCATATTCACACCATTTCGGATTGTCAGACAAGGCTTGTTGGATGCACGCGGTTTGCAGAGTCAGGCCACAGTGTACAGTCCACACTGTGATGTCGTCCGCGTACATCAAAATGTGCATGTCAGGTATAGATCCTAGATGCCAGGCAAGCGGCAACATAATAATATGAAAAAGGAAGGGCGAGATTAGGCACTTTGCGGACAGGCGTAAAGTTGCGATACCTTGTCCGGGAAATGCGTACCGAAAAGGATCTTTTTGTGAGGAAGTTCCGGAGGAAAGAGCAAACATTGTCCAGGAGGAGAAGGCCTTGGAGAATTTCCAAGATGGTTCCGTGGCTAACGTTGCCGTATGCCTTTTGTATGTCAATGGCAAGCACTGCGCGCAACTTGTTTGATCACCCGGCAAGTAGCACCATTGACGAGAAATGGTCAAGCCCATCCTCGGTACCCCGACGGGGACTAAGCCTGATCTTCGGTGGGTGATACCACCGGAAACTGTCCATCCACCATTGAGGCCAAGTCGCCAGCATGAGCACCAACAGTTTCAACCAGGTGCAGGTCAAGGCTATTTGATGCAAATGAGGGAGCTGATCGGGTGGCTTACCGGGCTTCGTTATCGGGACGGTATCAGCGAGTAGCCAAGATACTGGTGTGTGACCAGAGAGCCACATCTCGTAACGGGTCAAGGAGACTGCTGAGGGATGGATCGTCGAGTTTTTTATAAACCTCGTACGTATGGCCATCTGGCCCGGGAGCGGTCCTCTGTTTGGATTGATCAAGCGCAGCAAGAAACCCGGCTATCGTGAAAGGCGATTGAATTCCACGCGCGGCGTCATCAGGAGGGGAGGAACAAACGTGACTCGGCCGGAGAAATGGGCACGGGTTGCTGGCTGGAATAATGTCAAAGGCGGGGAACAGGACGCGGGCAACATCGGCGGCAAATTGCGCAGGATCCCTCTCCGATGCCAGACATGCACGGGCTACCTCATCTGGAAAGCAGTCACTACTTTCCATAGCACGGTGCGCCAGATTGATAATGTAGTCGCCGATGATGTAGACGCCAGCTCATGTAAACGCCAGTTGATGATGTAGACGCCAGCTCATCCATCGCTGACTTGACCGACGCTTCTCATGACGCCTCTCAGCCGCAGTCAGACGTTGTAAGCGTATTCCGGCCTCCACAGACGATGGATATCGGGAGGCAGCCACTTCAGCTTCTTCGCGCTTGGCCCAAGCTGTAAGAGTCGAAGGTCAGGCTTCTGCTGTGATTCCGCTACCGATGTATCCTCACAGGTGCTTCGCAGGGCTTCCTTAACGAGACTGATTGGGTCCGGGCTTGGCGCCGTGAGCATTGTGGTGATGTTACCTCCGAACGTATCCCAGTTTGTTTCAGTGCAGCACCGTCGTAAGCGACGTGTCGAGGTTGGGACAATGCCAAGCCTGATGGGATGGTCATGACTGCTCCAGCAGTCGGCCTCTAGGTGCCAGGAGACCGTATCATTACCAAGCCACGAGGTTGAGTCGGGTGAGTAGGGCGGCAACCGGGATGAATACATTGGCGCGTAGGACACGAGAAATCGTTATGGAGAGGGAAGTGCGCATCGATGAAGTAGTCAAGTAGCTCCAGCCTGCGTGCCCTTGTGGTAGCATAACCCCAAGGAGGGGCAATAAAGTCCACGGCCACGAGTATGGGACAGGCTGCGTGGGAATGCCGTAGAGATGTCAACAAGCCCAATCTTAGACAAGGCGCACGTCCGCTATGTGGACGTACATAACATGACACCAAGATTATTGCGTACTTCGGCAGTTGTGCTTTCAGTGCAACCATTTCTTGTCATTCCGTACACGATTCGTCCAGGGGATCTGAGTTTGCGGATAAGCCGTAAGCACATAGACGGCGGCTTTGCCTGACCGAGATTCATTGGAGCCACAACGCCGATCATGTATGGATGGCGTAGCGTCAGCCGTAAAATTTTGGAAGCGAGGTAGAGAGTTTTTCTCTTGTAGTAGTAAATTTCATGCTCGCAGTTTGCCTAGGCGAACACGTTCCTGAAGCTCCCCAATTTTTTTCTGTTAGTCCGCGACAGTTCCATTGTAGTATATATTGTGGAACATGCACAGTGAAATGAGTTAATTTAGTTGGGCCGCTAACACTCACATGAACTTCTGCTGCTGCTGCACCACAAGCTGTAGACGCTCATGGTGTGTGAAAGCAGAAGGGACAGGCTTTGGTGGGTTCATGCTTGTAGACGCGAAACGGCGCCGACTCGACCGGTCTTGTTACAGTTGAGGCTGCCGGTTTGGATGATGAATTAAGCGGGGCAGGCGTTGTGTGAGCTTAGTTAGTTTGCAGCACCGCCAACTGTTGGTCTATCTTTTCTAGCTCTTCCATAACCGTAGATTATTGCACAGTTTGACTGTGCTGTTTCTTCCGGTGGCGGGAGCCACAAAGTACTTCGTGGTACTATGGCTGGTAGTAATCCAAAGGCTCCACAGCGTCGTCTTCTACCACTTCTTCGCTTTCCTTAGGCAAACAGCCGAAACCGTTGGCCAGAGGAATATTGTTGGGCTCAGGCTGGCTTCGGAGCGCGCGCCGCTTAGCGCGAGTAGCTTTGCACTTAATCGGGCACTATTTGTCCGTGATGCATTGTTCATCCATGCGGCACAGACCTCATCGAAACTTGGCTTACGTTGAGGCGAACGACGAGGTAGCCAGTGGCTCTGATGCCGTAGAAGCCGGTGGTTCCGAGGCCGTTGTCACCTGCGCTTCTGTGACAAGGAATGGGCGCGACGTTCTCATGTGTCCATCACGGAAGCATTGGTAACAATGTACCACTCCGGCATTGTATGGACGTGGGCGAAGAACGCAGCCATTGTAGAAGAGACGATCCGGTGGCTCTAACGGCCCTGTCAGAGTTATGAGACACGTGCGGACAGAGCCCATGTAGCGGACAAGAAGAACCTGGTGCGTGGAGCAACGGGTACTGGCCTGCAGGTCTTCAGGATTCTCTCCGGGATCTACTCCCGAAACAACATAGCGTCGGATGTCAGAACCAGAGAGCAGGCACGCTTATATAGGTAGCTGTTTTCCAGCCAACAGAAGAATATGATCCAGTGCGCACAGTCGCTGGACAGCCTCAGGAGACGTCACCCACACAGACACTGTGTTGGTTCGGCTGTGGTACGCGTAGCCAGCAAATCCGGATGTTCTAAGGCATCCGTCGAGCGTCTGCTTCAGTGCCCTTGTCGGAAGAGAGAGGATGTTGAATCGCTCTCGAGGTTTGATGGCAACTTTGTACACTGAGGGACTCTGCTCATTGGTTGTAGGGACCTGCGAACTGGCGGCGCCTGTACGGGATGAAGTAGATGTCGCTGTTGTATACCGTTCATCGGTCGGTTGCAGGGATGTGTTTGTGACAGATGTACACGCCCGTTTGGCCGCAGGCGAGGGTGAAACCTCAGCCCTAACTCGGACCGCACCTTTGGCCGAAGACCGCTTCGATAAAGTAGAGGGGTCCGCTGGAGATAGCGGGAACGGTAGCGTTACCTCCATTTGCAGCGGGTAGTCCAGAGCCGGGTTTGTGGCGATGTCAGGAGTAGCGAGCGTCTACCTAGGTGCAGTGGATTGCGGTTCGCAGACCTTTTCTCGCATGCGTGACATAGAGGCGCGCCGTCGCAACCGCCAGTGGTGAGAGCCAGTGTGGTTAGGCCTAGCGGCCGGTGGGCCGGATCCGATGCAGAGGAGAACCCTAAGATGCCGTCCTTTTGCTTGCAGCATAGAGTTAATAGTACTGACTCTAGAGGAAAAGCTGGCCGGCCAGCCCGTGCAGTGAAACCGTGCTACACCCGGGCGGAGACATGATGCCACCCTCACAGCGTTGCCCGCTGTCTATTTGCCTGCTAGAGTTGGCGGCAGTTCTGGGTTTTCACCTAGCAACATGCACATTCTATCATGGCAGCCACGGTTGCTATGTGTGCGCCGTGACAACTTTGATGTCCAAAACGTTGTGTAAAGTTTTTCCTGTGGTAGGTAGCGAACTTTTGTTCCGTGCTGCCGCGTTAGATGCAGTTTTGCATTCTCCGCAACTGAGAAGGGTAGCGCGTAGATTAGCGGGTACTTCGTATGCTCAAAGAGATAGCTTTTGCGGGTGCGTCATGGGAGCTCGGTCGTCGCTTCGGAGTTGAGCGGGCGTGTTTTTCGTGTTCCTGTGCTTCGGAGGGGCTTCATTTCGGCGGCCCGTTGCAACCGCGGGCCGTTGGATGTCGCCCGGCTTTCGCTCTGCCGGTATGGGCGGTCGACTGCCAGCTCCCGCCCCCCCAGTACCCGTCTGTCGGCCGCACTCCTATCCAGCGAACTCCAAAGCAGTCGGGACCGCCGCAGACTTCGCTCATCGTCGCACCAAGCTCACCTCCGCGCTTCACCGTTCCCTTCGAGGCTTCTCGTCTCCCGGACGCAGCATTACGCCAGCCAACAGTTTTCATGGTGTGTTGTGTGCGACGGAATCGACCACAGTGGAACTACTCTTCTCTACTCTTTCCTCACCTTTTTATCTTTACTTTTCTCTCTCCTATCAGATTTCCCCTACTATTTCCGCTTTTAGACTGTGTTAAATGTAGGTGAGCTCTCATGAGAGCCTAATAATATCCTCAGTTCATTTATTTTCCTTCTTCCTTTAAAAAGAAATCACTTCCCCCTGATTGCTTTTTGCCCTGATTTTTTTCCTGGTGGCTTCCCCCGTATTCGCGCATGCGCTGTTTGTGGATATATCCTTTTGTGTGTGGTAAAAGAGTTCAGTTGATATGCAGCGCTAGCCCTGTGTAGTCTTTTTTTGTTTGTCCCGTCTGTACAGCGCTAATTTAACATGTTTCATACGCCTCCCCCCCCCTGTATGCGTCAGCTGATTGTTTTCGCAATCTATTGAGGTGCTCTTTACAACTACTTGCTTTTCTAGCGAATGAAAGTTCAAACTGGACAAAGCTTCCAAGAAATGCTTGTAAATGGAAATCGTATATGTGACTGCACAAACACGCTTTCTCTGCCTGTGCCGGTGCCTGTCTACGACGCCTCTGCAGCAGGTGTGTCAACTTTTTTCTCCAGTTGAAATGCTTTTAGGTAGTGGCCCTTGCATTAGCTTAGATTCAATAACCGTAAAATACCCAAGCCTAATAATACTATGTTATGTTCATCATGAAACTCACTCAAGGAATTGTGGAACTATAGCTTTCAGTACTTCCAACCACAAAGAAATTAATGCAAGTGTTCATTAGTCGCTGCAGGGCTCGTTACCTTTTAAAATTTCATGCCCCCTCTCCCAGAATAAAGAGGAAAATTGTGTGAGGAACTAACTATTTCCAGCAAAGCTATGGCAGGTTTATAGCCAGTAAACCGACTGGGCTAAAAGCCAAAAAACCTTTTTGAAGAAAAAACAATATCATTATTAAAATAAATTAAGCACTGGAGAAGAGGAGAAGAATGAAATAAACAAATACAAGCAGAGGCAGCATAAAAGAGCAAAAAATGAAGAAAGCAAATGCAATTCTACGAGCAGTTAGACACGAAAGCTTGCCACGAAAGAACAGACATTTCAGGAGAATTTTTAAAAAATTAGAAATTATGTACCCTATTTACACCATGTACACAGAAAATCAGACATATTTCAGTGGTTTTAAACAAGATGGAGCTGAAGTAGCCAAATCAGTTCTTGCCTTGAAGAAGCAGATTGGAGTCAATAAGAGAGAAAAACAGTCCCTGGTGCTGAAGGGGTGTAACTTTCATGCAGAATCCTTCGTTTGCCCATTTTGTCGTTTTGCCTGCATGATTTATTCCTCTCTTTTTTTCGCCCATGGTGCTGTCTTTGTACTGGCCATTTCCACGCCATGTTTTTTTTCTCCCGATTTTTTTTATCTTTTATTTTATGCCAGTCCTCTCCTTTCCTTTCAAGTTTCCTGTTCCCATTTCCACATGTAGCACAGCCAGCCGGGCAGTTCTTCTTCTTTCCTTGGTTAACCTCCCTAGCTTTCTTCTACAGTTTCTTTCTTTCTTTAAAGTCGCACATTAGTTCATCTTAGCCTTGCTCTTACCATCACAAACTTCCCTAGAGGTCTGGTGGTATTACTGGTGGTGAAATAAAATTTGTTGGATGAGAATTGCTTGTACATATGACCCTCTTCCTTTTTCTGTGTTTATTTTTGCTTGTTCTTGCAGCCAAAGAGTAATGTACGTATGAAACATAACTTGTGCGCAAGATTTTATTGGGCTCAGCTTGCACAAATAACTTCTCACACCTCAAACAAAACCGGTGGAAGGATGAGAAGGTAAGGCTGGCAATGTCAAATTTCTTTTTTTCGTTGCCGGAATTGCGACCCGGAATATGTTCTATGGTGTGAAGCACATGATACATGGGCTGATGGCATTGTGATGGCCCATTATTTTTGATGAAAATAACAATGCTGGTGACCACAATCTGAATGAGCATTAGCCAGAACGTTCATAATCAGCTACAGCATTACTGGAACCCAGCTTCGGTAATGCAACTTCGTCATCATCCTTGTTGCTGTGAGCACGCTGGAATGGAAGCGTGGAAATTCCACAAGTCTGGTGTGACACCTTTGCGGCCACCGGTTTAATGTTGGCATAAATGAGAAGGCTGTGCTAGACATATCGAATTCCTTTTTTCTATCGCGTATCGCATTCGCATATAGCATTCCTTCCTTTTATCTTGTGTTTACAGCTGAAGAACGTCTCCAGGTGGCACTGGCTGAACCGATACGTGCAGATGTAACTGTCACAAATTATAAAATTGAGAGTTCAGTTTATTGTCCACTTTCTTAATGACTGTCTAATGCAATACACATTAAGTGTCTGAATACTCTATATTAGCGATTGATAGTCTCATGCTAGGCAGTCTGATTCACCTGCAATAGTTATGTTTGGCAGCTGCTTCAAAATTAACCACTATGATTGAACTAATGAGTGGCAATAACAATTCATAGGTACACACAAATTAATTTACTTTTCAAGGGAGACGTATATCCTTCGTCAACTTCGCCTTGCACAAAATAAATGACGGTCCCATCGCGACCCAAGAAAGCGATGTGTGTTACCTCAGCATGCTTCCTAGGCGATTTCTGTTGACAGACCGATTTCCGGCTGAACCCGCAGGCATTTCAGGCAAAACCGCTTGCAGGCGGGGTGGTCCTTATAATTGGGCGTGCACAAAAGTGGCCTTTTCCATTCATTTGCGAATGCACCCAGGGAAGGACAGAATAATTTTTCTTAACGCCCCACCACACGGGTGCCCATCTCACATGAAGTTTACTCCTGCCCTTCCTCCTGTGTGCAGGTATATACATGGGCCATATGAGAGTAGAGGTGCAAGTAGACGTAATAAAACAACGTGGCTGATCCACCGAGTTTAAGAAATGTGTCATGCAAAGCATCAAATATGTTCTCGAAAATTTCAGATTGCGTGCTTCAGCGATCGAAGGAGCATGCACCAATCGCACACACGCATACAGGAGATTTCTGCACCTATATTCGGGATTACATTATGGCTTCGCCTTGTCCTGCGCTAGAAAACCACCGTATTGTGCAAATAAAATTACCATTGATATTATTAGTTGGCGGTTGTTTTATCTCTCACTCAAATAAAACACCGTTCAGTGAAAGTATAACAGCACTCGTAAACAAGAGCCTAGTTATACGCTAGGCATAGTAGAATGTTTCGTGCATTTGGTTGTTTTTAATTTACGAATCATATACGGTCAAAAGGAGCCGATCTGCCCAGCATTGTCTCGCGTAACATGATATGACCGGCTGACGGCGAGTTCAAATCGGCAGCAGCCACTACGGACATGTAGAGAAGGTGTCCTTGAAGATAGGCGGCGGCGGCTTTATTCCGTATCGTCAGCAGTCTTCGCAAGCTTGTCTTCCCAAGCAACGAAGTGACACAGCAGACAATAAGGCGTGTTAGAGTGAACCTTTGTAAATTACCCCCACATGAGTGACGCTCCTCACAATATACCGAAACTGAATTTGGCGCCTCAGCCCGACGTCCTCTTTTTGCTTAATATTTCATTTATTTTTGTTCGTCAAGCATAAATGCTTCGAGAAAACTAATAAAAAGCATACAAACTCGTAAAAAAACTCAGGTATTGCCATAAAGGTTGTCTAATTTAAGCTTAGGGCCCTAAAATTGTGCCTTATTTTTAAGAAAAATTGTTAGCCATATCTTCAACTACTGATCTGGCAACTACAGCGTGGCATCATGGCGGCATCCGTGTTTAGACACATTTTTGAGCCAGCTTTACCCGCCTGGCTAGCAGTCCGACCATGGAGGAGCCAGAGATGTTCTAGCGTCACTACAGATCACTGGATGCAAAACCAGCCGAAAACCACGAGATCTGGCGAAAACAACGAGAGGAGGAAGAACACAAATGAACCGCTCCTTCTACTTCGTCGTCGTCGTCCTCGGCGAGACACCTGAAATTCGTAACAGAAGCGATGCGATCGAATATGAAAACTAGGTGGTTTTCCCAAGGCCATGTCTAGAGTGCCGTTCGACGGTATTATAAGCAGTGCACTATATCGACGTTCACCGGCGTTTTGTGGCAAAATTGCCACGTCTGGCACTACATCGCTCTAGATAACGTAAAGCTAGGCAACATAACCTAAACATAGCATAGGATAACCTAACGCACACAAAAAAATCATTTGGAACACAAAAACTAACCTAAGGCGTAAAAATTATACTTCAATAGAAAGATGGAAAAAAAACCGAGGCAAGAACCGGTCTCGAACCACCGTCCTTGCGAGCACCAACCTAAGTCGGATCCTCAAACTATAACGACAAACGCTTTGGACCGGTGCTAGCCTAGTCTTAAATATTCGAATGTCGTCGGTCGGCACTCCAGCCTTGCCTGCAGCGGCCAGCGAGAGCGCCGTCGGACGGCACTCTAGACACTGAGTTTTCTCAATCTTGGGAGGGATTCGTAGTCTATAGCTCTGGCTGAACAGCGTTACGTTGAGCCAAGTCAGTTCCGACCCCATGGCCATTCGTAACTGTGCAATCAACTGTTCTTCCGAAAGAATTGCGGCTGACGCGGCCTGTAATTTAAATAATTTTGAAGGCGAAGCTAAAGAACGCGTTGCACAACGTTCGAAACCCTCTCGCTGGTGCTGGCGTTTCTCGTAAACGTGATGGTGGTAGAAACAAATTAGCAAATAGAATTTCTGCTAGCATCTGTTTAGTTATGTTATCACTTTACAAAAAACTTTTTAGAGTCATTTTTGGCTGTTTGGAATCTGCGAATGTCCCCAAATTTAAAAATTTCTGCAGTAATTATGATGTTCTTTTCCTAGTCCGAAACAGAGAGTCAACTTTTCCACAGCTTGTGAACGGCTCTGGAACCGAAACTTGCATGGTGCGGTGAGAAAAAAGGAAATCTCAAAAAATATCAGCGCCTTATACCTGAAATTTTTGGGTATGTTTTAGCCTAATAAGCAAAATAACCTTGAAAAAGAACTTCCCAGAACTTCGTACTCTAAATATAACTAACTTTCTGTAAAGGGGATGCATGACGCCACAACCGTCTTCGTTGTTTACTTAGCCGGCGTTTCATGCAACCGCTATGACTTTTACCGGGTTAGTGCTTTGTA
Source organism: Haemaphysalis longicornis (assembly GCF_048455015.1). NCBI lineage: Eukaryota > Metazoa > Arthropoda > Arachnida > Ixodida > Ixodidae > Haemaphysalis > Haemaphysalis longicornis. The sequence continues at coordinate 126,539,849 of NW_027526422.1, forward strand.
TATGTATTTTTCTTAATACCATATCTAATAACATCGGCTATCTTTTTTAATAAAAAGGCGCGGCCAAGCTCCCACTTAAAAGACGAGTCAAACAAACTTTTGTGACCAATCGGTGCACTGTGAATGCTTACGGCGAAGACGACGTCGACGTAAATGTGCCGGCGATTGCTGCAAAGCTTAAAAACTTTGGGAAGAATTTGAAGTGCCGCTGCGCGAACCTGTTCGGCAATGCAGTAGAATTCAACGTGTGGAAGCCATATCATCTCTTTTGGCACAACAGGCCTACGTTCCCCGAGTGGTCCACGTGAGCCTGCCCAGTCTAGTTTCAAAAGCAGAGGTGTTCAAAAGCAGAGGAGTACAGAAAAGCACTTTTTTCAAGCTTTATTGCTCTCCATCTTCAGGCACTCCATGTCTTCTCATTTTCAATGTTGCAGGCTGCTCTACTTCTGTGCCGCCAGTTCCTCGGCGCGGGCCATTGCTTCTTCAGCACGGCCTCCTCCAACTCCACCACCGAGGGCTGCGGTCGGCGTTGCAGTGAGGGCTAAGCAAAGAGAATCGAAGTAAGGTCAAAGCGTGGAAGCTATTACAGAAGCAGTCTAAATGGTTGTGTTCGCCTGTACCTGTTTTAAACAGCGCCCTCAAACTTTATATAATAGAGAACTTTATTCCGTTTATTTAATTGCAGGAAAAATGGCTACAAGTGCCATTGTAATTTCAGGTGTATGAATAGCAACAGTGTAACCATTTCCGAGTGCTTTAATTTTGCGAGCCTTAAAGTGGATTACCCGGATTTCAAGAGTCGTACGTGCGCGGCAAATGTAGAAAACGCTTGCTGGTTAAACTCTGGTGACACGTTTTTGTTGTTTTGGCCTAATACAGTTCCTGAAGGTCTATCCTGCAAATAATAAACTGAACAACGCATTTTGTCTGCAAAATACGCGTAGTTTTGTCTCACAGGTAGTCAACGTCTCTTGGCCTATTTATGCTGTTCTGAGCAAATTGCGGAAGCAACTGGGAGTATCGAATACCCACTTTCGTAAGCGGTGCTAGCATCAAAGCTGACAAATGCTTTTCAGACATTGTGTATTGTTGCATAAAAATCCACTCTGTCTGTCTCCGCAGACCACGCAAGCTTGCACCAAAATCAACGCTGCTCCTGTAAATTTTTCGAGAACAGTCTACATTCTTGTTCAGAACCTAAACCCACACAACAAAATTTGGGCTGTGCTGTAAATGTTAGACATAGTGACATCTATCTCCTTTTCAGCTTCTTGACGTAGAGTCTTCGTGCCGCTATAAAGGCTACATCTTCCGCTTAAATAATTAGTGCGTTGTTATACTGCGACGCATTGGCCGGTTTTACAAAAATTATTTGTTCTCAGCCATTCCCGAGGTTTCAACTGTATACTGCTTCAGAATTAGCGAGAACATAAGATGAAATCTTTTCTCTTTTTTGTAAATAGACATGTTTGCTCATTTATTCAGTACAGGTCTGCCATTGGTAAGCAACTCCATCGAACACTAACGTAAGACAAAACAAATCAACTTCATTAGAAAATATTTGATTTGAATCATGTTTGAAAAGCGTCACCTAGGATGAGAGCGACGAGAAGCAGAAGTGGGAGTCCAAAGAATCGAGTCATCATGTCTCTTCTGCTAAAAATCGAAAACAAAACCGGAATACCCTTTTAATTAAAATTTTAAACTGGCAACGGTGGTGGGGAATACATATTAAGTTCTATTTTGTCACTTCATAGAGATATGCACTGAACTACGTAATAGGCGATAAGTATTTTACGTGCATAATCATATTACCCAAATTTGTTTGCCATCAACTTGGCATTGCACAAATACGGAAAAGTTATATTTAGTGCCGTCGATGGAACCTTTTTAAATTCGGCTGAATTGGTCAAAACCGTGGAGTGTTATTTTATCATAACCACTTATTGAGTACACACAATAAAATTATTCTTCTAAGTAGAAAAGGTTATTATATAACAGGTCTACAATGTTTTCCTTCTAAAATCTATGAACTTTGTCTTTGACTAAGAATTATTTTGTAGTTAGCAGCTAAATATAACAAAAATACATTTGCACTATCTATAACTGTTGCGATGATAATTTAAAAAATAAAAATTTACAAAATCAAGTAACGCAAAGAAACTATGGTTAATGCGTTCCTTACCAAAGCGAATTCCTTACACAAGAACAACGCACAGTTTTACTTCAATAGCTGGTAAATCTTGGAAATTGGCGTGCCTTTTTATACACGACTGCCCTACTAAAGAATGGTACAGCCAATCACTAAGCGTTTGCTGAGATAAAAGAAAAAAGGAACCTCAAAAAACTTTTGAAAAAATCTCGAATGGCATAGCACCTGTAAATCCGAAGTGCAATGCACGTCGTCCCTGTTTTTTTCGTAGAGAGAATACGTTAGCAGGAAATGACATCTGAGTCACCATAAATTTAAGTGCAAACGTTACCATTGGTACCGTTGCCCTTTGTACCCACGAAAAACATGTCAATCTCCTCATCAAGACACGCCATCGCCAGCCTTTATCCGGCACCCAACCTAAGGTTATTGGATGCCGGATAAAGTAATTTAGAAGATATTATCCAAATATCCCAATGCAGCTAGCTACGTTCATAGAGGCAGGAAGCGCTGAAAATAACATTTCATTACCGCCATGGAATCCTGTCTGATAGTTTAGTTTGGAAAAATACGAAATTTTGAAACCGTTGTACTGAACGTGTAGGCACCCATTCAAATTAGTACCTTGTTGGATTACAAGGTATTTTCGCAAATCCGCCTCACAAATGGATTGTCTATGACAGGATAACGAAACCACGATTACATATAAAAAGGGAACACAAGAATACATTTCTTAATATTTAAAGGGTATTTTAAAACTACAGCAATAATTGCGAGGCGTTTAAATAAGATTGATATGACACATGAAATGAAAACCCGTCAAAAAATGACGAATGCGATATCATATCCTTCAACCCGGGTTTGTACATCGGAGTGAATCGGTATGAAGCTTTACCGCCTATTGAAGAGTAATGAGGAGAAAGTATGCCCGAAGGGAACCTCATGCGTCTGTTTATAGGGAGAAGTGACGTAGCCATGTTGATTAGAAAAAAAGCTCTGGTTTCTCAAAAACACATGACGCACAACTATTCTACGAACGTCTCTTACAATCCGTCTCATTCTCTATCGCGTGACATATTGTATTTAACAGCACCCACATCTCACCACCGTTCAACCCCGTTGTGTGCATCCCACCCAGCAAGCTGTTATTGCTCCGGGTATCATTTCTGTTTCCTAAAAATATTTCTACCATGTGCTGTGTGCCCTGAGGCCTCTGGATCATGCATTGACCTCTCCTGCGACGGATTCCAAGCGGATAATAAAGAAAGCAATCGGTATTAGCGAGAAGATTTTTAGATATCTTCTTCTGATTCCCCAAGAATACCCCTACGTTGAGACTGTGTTCTGGTAAAAACATAAATAAATGTCTATGTTTAAAACTGCTAATCCTACCTTAACCAATGATCCCACCTTTTAGTGTTTTGAGAAAAACTGCATAATTTCCGATGAGAACAAATTCAACAAGAACATTTTTTTCGGGTTTCGCTTAAAAAACTAACACAATTTCAGTGTTGCAGAAGTTAGCAACAACGTGATTTGTTGCTCCTACGCTATGTGCTGCCAAGTTTGATCATGCTAGAAAATAATCGATGCCTTCTACATAGTAGTAGGTGCTCTGGAAATAATATCCGCTCTCACATTTATGTCTGTCTCACACTTGTTAAGAAACTCAGCAGTTTTTCACCCACAGTCTCGCTCTCACTTCCACTTCATGCAGAGATGACACAATGACGAGAACAAAATGGTACCAGGCAATAAAGGGAAAGCAGTGAACTAAAGTTTTATTGCTCTCCATCTCCGGGCCGCTGATGTCGTCTCATTTTGAACATTGCCTAGTAGTCTACTTTTATGCAGCCATTTGGTCAGCCCGGGCAATTGCGTCTTCAGCCCGTCCACCACCAACTCCACCGCCCAGGGATGCGGTGGACGAAGCAGTGAGTGCTGCGCAAAAAAAAGGCAAATCAAGTCAAAGATTGGAGTCTGTTGGTAATCCGCATTTCAAATATTTACGTTCGCCTTTCCTACCCGATGCAATTTACAGCTCTAAAACTGCAGAAGTGGACAGTTTCTTTCAGCTGCTTCCTTGGTTGAAACAATGGCGATAGTGACATAGCAAGTTTAGACGCATATTTAGCAGCTTTGTTACCATTGGAAAGTCGTTTTCTCATACAATTTACGGGAATGACCACATCCGAAGGACCCTACATGTAGCGGGAAATGCAGAAAACACTTTTCAATCAAATTTGATGTTGCAGACATGTTTTTTGTTCTTTGCCCCAATACAAGGCCTGAGTGGTTAGTCACGCTTAGACACAGAAAGCTTAAAGGGACACTGAAGTGAATTTGTCAAGCTCCCGTTTTTGCTTGGACTGCGTAGACTGGCTCAAATTAGCACACTTTTCATCGTTTATCCGGTTGACAAATCGGTAATTATTTTACAAAGCGCGAAAGAAGAAAAACTACCATGCGCGGTTTGCGGCGGCCGCACCAACTAAAGCTGTGACGTTAGGAGGAGCGGGCACCGTGATTGGACGATGCCCAAGGTGAGCAACCAAACAGGTTTCGGTTTCGGTTCTGTAAAACACAACTGGTGGCGTTGTTGGATGGGCATTCTCAATAACTCAGTAATCATCGTACCGCGCTTCTGCCATGCTGTCAGCTGTGAAAATGCATAAAGATAAGCCTCCCAGGACGGCTTGGAATCGTAGCATTCACTAGCCGAGGCCTACGCAGTGCATGGACGCCCTCCGCGTACCCGCAGACGCCCAAATGTCATGCGCTTTTCCCCCATATTTGGAGCTTGCCTCACTCATGGCTGTACCGTAAAAAGCGCGTTCGCACCAGGCCAAGGGTCTGTTCATTCTGGCGTGTGCCCACTGCCCGCGAGCAGTCCGTGCTTATGGCAACAGCACGCCAACGAGAACTCGCTAGCGTGCCAGTGCCAGCCTGCGCGCCTTCTGTGAACTAGTTCGTGGAGCCATGAACGTTGCGGCTCAAAAAAAGGTGAACTCAATGTAGAAAACATCGGCAGACAACTAAAAAGTTAACTTACAAAAAAAAAACACGTACCCGGGGGGACTCGAACTCGTGACTTGCAAAACACTTGCGACAACAAACCCAGCGCCCCAGACCACTAGGCCACGAGACCGGCTTAGCCGACCTTGGTAATATAAGGTATATATTGTACAACACGTTTTTTTGGCATTTAGTTTTGGCATTTCAAGCAGCTTAGGTGACTATTTGTTGTATTGCGCTCGTGCAGTAAGCGTACCCCGAGTTTCCACAATAGCTCACGTCTAGCAATTTCATTTCGTAGATGGAAAAGCGTTCGCAGATGCGTAGTCGTGCTGCTGACCGCTGTGGTTGTTTGCCCAGCGCAAAAAAGTGCTTCCCGCACCCTAGTTTTACGCTGTACGGTAAAAATATCAGTTGATTTTATTTCCTTAGTACCTATATTGACTTCGCTGACTCTTCTCCCGCCTTTAAGATGCCTTATATTTTCCTACTGGCGTACCAGCCAGCGAAGCGTCGCATGTGCGCTTGTGCAGCGCTTGTGTGAAGCGACCTTGACTTGGAGCTAGATACAGTGTACAAACTAACCAAGTAAAGAAAGGCACATTCTTCCATTCACAAACGTGTCCTGTCTTCGTTTCAACTGAGCGAACGAATTGCGACGACCCGTCGGCGGCCGGCGGACGAAACGCTGGGCCGACTGACTCTGTCTGAAGGCTGGGGAGCCGTGCAGTAGCGCAGCCAATTGCGAGCTCGGCACCTGCTGACGACACACGAAAACGCCACAGAAAATGGGCGAGCGTCAAGAGAGGAGGACAGCATTTTCGAATTAATTTTTCTACTAAATAAAATCGCGTAAACACGCCCAGAGTGGTCGAAACATGGCCTGGGGACTCCGGGCTACAATTTGCGCTAGTAATCCCGCAATGTTTACATATCACTTCAGTGTCCCTTTAACTAAGCTTCTCCACTGGGGAATACGCCTTGTTTTCGGTAGCAATCCGTAGCATTGCTGAACAGTTTTTTGCGGTTATTAAAAAATATTGTCCGCAAGTAGAAGTATTTAACAGCCGTGGTTGCAAGCTGTAGAAACACAAAAAATTGAAGTGTTCTTTTGAGCCATGGTGTATAATTGCAATAAAAATACGATGTCACCCGTCCACGTTCACCACGTAAATTTGCTCAAAAATCCACAGGGTTCTTTCAAATCTTTCGAAAGCAGTTGCCCAATGTTTCTGCGAATTTAAAACTACAAAAAAGTACGCTCTGTGGTGTAATCCTTCCAGAGAGCAGCTTCATCTCCTTGCAACCTTCCTAAATAATTAGCGCGCGTTTATTTATCGTTACATCAGCTGTCGTTACTAAAGATACTCATTGTTCGTCGTTTGCGAGGTCTGAACTGCTGTTTTAAAATAACAAACCATAACAACCCATAGCAAAACAACACACTTTTTTCTTCTTTTGAAAAAAGAGAAGTGATTTGTTTCCCAGCACACCTTTTCACATAGTATAAAACTGCACCGAACACAACATAAGGTACGAGAATTTAACCACTTAAAAAAATATGTCACTTTGAAATTTTTGAAAGGGTTCAACTAGGATGACAGCGACGAGAAGCAGAAGAGGGAGTCCAAAGAATTGAGCTTCTTTTGCTGAAAAAAGCAACAAACAATCTAAACTGATCTGTATAACATTTACAAACTGGCAGCGGGTAGGCGGAATATATTTTATAAGTTATGTTTTGTCACTTTAAGAACCAATGTACTGAACTACTTATTATAAAATCTTTTTATCTGCTTACAACGAATATAGTAGCCACAAATGTTCCCGATCCACCTCGCATTGCAAGAAAACGGAAAAGATAACCCCTGTGGCTCAATGAATATATTCAAATTCTTCCGATTTATAGAACATTTCTCAACTTTTATTCTTTTCAGAGGAATTTCAATTTGACTTTGACTAAATAGGATCAAGTTTTGCATTTGCAATGCATCTAACTAACATTTGTAATGTATATAATTATGATGAAAAAACATTTGCATTGTGTATAGCTATTGCCCTGATAGTTTTAAAATTATAGAACTGAAGGAACGCAAATAAATTATAGTTGCTGATTTCCTCCCCAAAGAGAATTTGTCAGCAAGGAACAAAGCAAAGGAATACGTCGATAGCTGGTAAAGTGCAATAAATTGGCGTGGCTTTTTATACCGGAGTTCCCTACCACAAAAATTTTCCCACCAAGAAATAAGCGTTACGCCAGTTGCAAGAAAAATTTTTTTTTTCAGAGAATAAACAAAACCGAAGCTGCGCAGCACCTGCGGGCTTCAAAGTGCAAAGCAGATCGACCACCTTTTCCCGTAGAGAGTCCAATAGGTTAGATGGAAATGACATATAAATCAGAATAAATTGAAGAAGTGGAAACGTTAACCTTGCTACATTTACCAAGGAGGTACAGGTGAACTGCCTCATCAAAACCCATTATAGTAAGCCTTCTCTGACAGAAAAATAAGTATTAGTGGATGCCCGTTAAATGAATTTATTAGAAGCATGTGAGGTACATGGACGCAGGAAGCTCAAAAATACCTCACGTTGTGACCCCCCTGGCCTCGTCACTGATAGTGGACATTGGAAAATACAAAATTTATGAAGGCGTTTCCTGGGGTGAACCTAGTCTGGTAGGCGCAAAGAGGCTCTTTCAATACTTTGATACCACGGCTTTTAGAATGAAATTAGATACGAGCAGCTGAAAAAAACAATAATGTTTGCGGGTGCAAAGTATTAATGAATATATTTGGCGCCGGAAACCCTACAAGCTATAAATAGGCCCTGCTGTGTTTTTGCACTAAAGTCTCTTCAATCAACAGTGAGAAAACTGGAATAATCGCCTTATTTTGGTGATATCACGACTTCAGTCTGTATAATTTGTCACATAGCGGAGATGTTTGGTAGAAAAATGAAGTAATTTGTTACTCTTCCATGTCAGGGTTTATAAAATGTTTCAAAAAGCGCGCCTCATATTCTAAAGGTAGTGTGTATTAAACACATTTATACAGAAACAGCAGCCCATAAAATATTTGTGGTTTACGTTCTCGTAAACATCGAGATGAGTTGCGAACAAAAATCGTGAAATAGCACTCAGCTTGCCAGAAAAGATAGTTTAATAACATCGTGTGCATACCGCGATGCAGACACCGGGATCAGAGGCGCCTTAGACCAGCAGGTATAGACAATAACGGGCTAGAAACAAGCAACAAACATAACAAGCAGACACTAGAAGCACCGCTTTAACTGGAGATGCCAAAAGCCATGATTGCCATATTATTAGCGCTTTTATCAGGGTTTACTCCAGAGACACCAGATAGCCAAATTGTCCACACATAATTCTGGATGCAGGAATATAAAGCTTTATTTATCGGATAAGACTTTTCCGAGGACAGAGCCATGCACGCGGGAATGGACTTGGTGAGCACCATCACTGTAGATTGTGGCAAATTAATTTTTAGGGTGGTCAGGACAAGATTAAAATATTCTGCACAAGGAATAATATGAACGCAATGAAAAAGACCAATTCTAGGCCAGAGAGGAGGGACGCACCCTACCTTGGTCGTCTTTCCGCAAAGCGTCGGGTGCCATAACCACGTGGGATGAGTATTTTAAAGGTACACTGAAGTGATTTGTAAACATTGCGGGATTACTAGCGCAAATTGTAGTTCGGAGTCTGTAGGCATTGTTTCGACCACTCTGGCCGCGTTTACGCGAATTTATTTAGTAGAAAAATCAATTCGAAAAGGCTGTCCTCCTCTCTTTACGCTCGCCCATTTTCTGTGGCGTTTTCGTGTGACGTCAGCAGGAGATGAGCTGGACAATGGCTGCGCTACTGCACGGTTCGCCGACCAGCCGACCTACCGATCGAGTCAGTCGGCCCAGCGTTTCGTCCGCCGGCCGCCGACGGGTCGTCGCTATTCGCTCGCTCAATTGAAACTAAGCCACAACACCTTTGTAAATGAAAGAATGTACCTGTCCTTACTTTGTTAGTTTGTACACTGTGTCAAACTCAGAGTCCGGGTCGCTCCACACAAGCGCTGCACAAGTGCACATGCGACGCTTCGCTGACTTAACGCTAGTAGGAAAATCTAAGGCCAATTGAAAGCGGGAGAAGAGTCAGCGAAGTCAATATAGGTACTAAGAAAATAAAATCACCTGAAACTTTTACCGTACAGCACAAAACTAGGGAGCAGGAAGCACTTTTTGCGCTGGGTAAAGAAACAAGCACAGCGGTCAGCAGCACGACCGCACATCTGCGAACGCTTTTCCATCAAAGAAATGCAATTGCTAGACGTGAGATATTGTGGATATTTGGGGGACACTTACTGCAGGAGTGATATACAACAAATATTCACATAAAGTACTTAAAATGCTTAAAATAAATGAAAGTGTAAACTGGTCATACATTATAAACCTTATATATCCAAACCGACCGGTGCCGTCTCGTGGTCTGAGGCGCTGGAATTTGTTTTGAAAGTCGCAAGTTCGAATCCCCGAGGGTACATGTTTTTTTTTGTACATTGATTTTTTTCGTATGCGGCCGATGTTTTCTTAACTGAGTTCACCATTGTTGGGCCGTAACGTTCACTGCTCCACGAGTGAGATCGCAGAACGCGCGCATACTGACAATGACGCGCTAGCGAGTTCTCGTTGGCGTGCTGTTGCCACAAGCACCGACTGCTTGCGGGCAGTGGGCCCAGGCCTAAATCAGCACACCCTTGGCCTGGTGCGAACTAGCTTTTTACGAACAGACATGAGTGAGGCAAGCTTCGAATATGCGGGAAAAGCGCATGGCATTTGAGAGTCTGCGGTGACGCGGAGGGCGTTCATCCACTGCGTAGGCCTCGTCTTGTGATTTCTACGATTCCAAGCCGCCCTGGGAGGTTTATCTTAGACATTTGACAGCCGACAACATGGCAGAAGCGCGGTACGGCGATAATTGAGAAATCGAGAATGCCCATCCAAAAAAGCCATCAGATGTCAAGCATGTTGTTTTACAGAACCGAAACCGAAACCGGAACTTTTGATTGCTAACCTTGGGCATCGTCCAATCACGGTGCCCCCCTCCTGACGTCACAGCTTTTAGTGGGTGCGGCCGCCGCAAACCGCGCATAGTAGTTTTTCTTCTTTCGCGCTTTGTAAAATAATTACCGATTTGTCAACCGGATAAACGATGAATAGTGTGTTAATTTGAGCCAGTCTACACAGTGCAAGCAAAAACGGGAGCTTGACAAATTCACTTCAGTGTCCCTTTAAATGGTGGTACAGGTGAATACATATTTAGGTTAACCGGGAGAAACTTTGCATTATGAGGGGACACATTATCGAACAAAATCTCTGCCAATATGGACCGAAACTGCAAGACTAGCACTAAAAGCAGAGTGGTGATTAAAGGAGTAAGTAAAGAATTTGCAGAAATGACATTAGGGCGATGACAACGAGGTAACATGAGCCGGATAACGAGATTGTGTTTTGGAGAAAAAGTGTCTGTGGTCTTGCCAGCGCGGTCTTGAGGAACCTTAGGAAAGCAATCACTGTGATTGGGACGCAAACGGGCAGACCTAAACCACATCGGAATGCTTGTCGTTACAGCTTCAACAGTGGCAAAGCATATACTTCGCGGAACCAGATAACAAAATACACAAACACGAATGTTGGGCGCATATACAGGCTGTATATTATCAGAAGCGTACATCCTCTTAGAAATATTTTTTTGTGGCTAAGACCCAATAGTCCAGCCAGAGCGCGCGCGCCTTTTGCTGGTATGTGTTCAATATTACAAGAAGACAACGTGAATAAGAACAACGAAACGTGGCGCAGTGGTCCAACGACTGAGGAAGAAGAAGCTGGGCAGGCGTGAAGCCAGCGTCGGCTCTGTCTCACGGCCGACACCATGCAAATACTGAAAATATAGCGTTCGCCAATCTCATGGTTCACTTTCTTTGTCCTGCCACCACGTAACATTTGGTGGAGTGTGCGGGACGATCATCTTCATCCTGGACCACCAGCATCGCGCCGTCATGGCTCTTGAAGAGCGCTTCTCGGGTTCTTGAACCGCATCTGAATGCCCCAATCATAGTAACCCATCACATCTGTTCCCCAGCCCGTGCCTACAGCCTATGACGAGCCGAAACCAGCCGAGACGTGAGAAGCCGCGACCAGACAAGACGACGATGCCGTCCTTCGGCCCGTTCACCGGCGCGTCTTCTCAAAGGGTTTAACCATTGCTGCATGACGTCGGCGGGCATGGCTGTTCCGGACTGGTGTTCACCAAATAGGTCATCTTCATCCGTGGTGGCAAAGACGTCTTCATTGTGCGTTATCAATTCATCGTTCGTACTCAATACACTCGCTCATCTACAAAGGGCTCGACCGGGCGGTGTTCCTCGACCGCAGGCCTATGTTACAAGAAGACGACGAGGATCAGAACAACGACACGGGGTGCTGTGGTCCAACGTCAGAGAAAGAAGCTGCGCTGGCGCGCAGCTAGCGCCGGTACTGTCTCATGGGCGACATCATGTAAAAACTGAAAATCAATCATTCGAACATCTCAGAGTACACGACCTTTTTCTTGCAGCCGCGTAGCAATATGTTGAGAGCAAATCATTTTACTGCCATGTATGACTCCATAAAATGTTAGCGATTCACACTGACGAAGGAATCTTTGTTGTAAAGAAAACAAATCCAGCTTAGTTTACTAAGACGGTACCGGAGCATGGGCTACTTATTAATATTTTTTAAAAGTTTGAACGTCCTGCAATATATCAAGGCGTTTATTTAGAACGCAACGGAACAAAACAAGAAACGAATGTGTTGCGAAAACAAAAAGACAACACCCTCTGCATAAAATTGTACATCTGGGTGAATCAGTATGGAGCTTAAAACCCATTGAATAAGCCTGGGGGCGATAACAGTTCCCTGGCGTAATCTTCGTGTCTGTATATACTGAGAAAAGTCCTAGGAGTGTTGATAACAAAATCACTTTCTTTTCTACACAACCCGCTTCCACGCTGTGATGCACTCCGAGAAAAATAACAAGCTGTGACATCTAGGAAATGCGCAATATTCTACACTGTCGTATCCTTCGAAGATTTGAAGTGTGGCACAAGTATGGACCTGCCTTTTTCTTCAGTTGCAGTAAATGTGACTTCTCAAACATCCATGTTCCCGCCGTATGGAGCATGCTTCTCTAAACCCTATTGCTCTTCAGCAATCGCTTTGGTTGATCGTGTATTACCCCTTTTCTTCAGGGCACACAGGTTGCAATGGAATCTTCCTCACGAAATATGGTTATTCAATATTTCTCTGCGATGCAGATGGGGCGAGCGTCCTTTAATGGAGGTGCGCCAAGAACCCCACCCTTGCATCTAATCCGCATAGCTTAGCACGCCTGCCGCTCTGAAGTGCGCAGAGCAGTCATAGCTTGCTTGCATGGAGTACGGCCCATACAAGCTATGCATACGCTCTTTATTCAAAGAACTAAGTTTAAGAACCACAAAATACTATCAACACCCTTCGTTGGTGGCATCCCGGAAAGCCAGACGTGCATGTGTGATCACTTTACCAAGTAGGCAGCATCGTTAGAAACCAACAAATCATGCCCTATATTGCCAAGAGCTGCCGCCGCAGATTACCACTGCCGCTCAGTAAGCCTTGTTACCGTGAAGCAGATTTACGGCCCGCCGACTGGGGTCATCGTGTGCGCTTAATATAAAAATTATTTCCTTGCTTAAATCAAAAAGTAACCCTAAATCACTTTCTTGATTTATGTTTCCTTGGTACCCCTGTGTAAATGAGCCAAAGTCTTTATGTTACTTGTATGTCACTTGCAATGGCTTCAGTTTTATACACACGTACCGTTTTAAGTGTTCTTGTACTGAACTCCTGTTTCAAGGAACCTTACCAATGAATCCAAACAGGCCTTTTGTGTTAGCTTTCCTTAGTGTGCTGGGTGAAGTGTTAGCGTCTTGTCGAAACGTTTGGCGCATGGTGCCTTGTCCCAATACAGGGAAATGCCTTGGCGGGAAGATTGTAACCAAATTTGACTGTCATTTTCTTCCTGCATCCAAAGGAAAATGCAATCAAATAAGTTCACATTTACAGCCTCCACGAGCTGGCTGAATGCCGCAGATCTGAAGAAGATCGTATGGCGTGTAGATTAATGAGGCTCGAAAGCTGATTGGGCATATTAAGGTCATTTTTCTCAAACGTGTACTTCATATAGTCTCGGCCGCCGTTGCACAATAGGTTGTGAGCGGAAATGCAGCAATCGGAGCACCCCGTCCCAGGTTATGACCTACTGCAGGTAGGGAAACTGGTCCTGTTTGGTTAGTTGCTGGTTGTTATGGAGAAGTTGAAACATTTACTAATCAGCTTGGAGCAGCTGCATGAACTGCTCTATACCTTCATGCTGAACATGTTAGAGATGCCGATGCCAGACTTCGGAGGGCGCATCTCCATTGCTGAAGGTGTAATAACTGGAAGCGTCGACGGAGGCATCGCCGTAGTTCGAAGCTCCTCGATTGCGGTGTCTCCGTTGCAAGAGGCATTGCGCGCTTTACGCAACACCAATCCCAAGTTTTGGTCACTAATTACAGCGAAGAATACCAGCATTTAAACAGGGGCGCTGCAATTGCGTTCCTCGAAGAAACGCAAGCAGCAAGTGACGTGATCACCGTTGCCGACTTTGAACGCGCACCCGAAGAGACCTTCAAGCTTCCGAATCCCTTCTACGTGAATCGAGAGTTACCGCAAGAAGAACGGAAGAAATTATTGGATTTGCTGCATTGCTACAGAGAGGGTTTTTCGTCGAACTCAGAACTACGTTAGACACCTCTGGCGAAGCACCAAATAATAACCGAAGATGGAGCCCGACCGACCCGACAGTGACCGTACCGCGTCTGTTCACACAAGCGGGAAGCCATCCAGACTCAAGTCGGCGACATGCTCAGCTCGGACATTATACAGCCATCGAAAAGCCCCTGGGCGGCGCCGGTCGCACTCGTGAAGAAAAAAGACGGAACATTACGGTTTTGCGTTGACTACCAGCGACTGAACAAAATCACCAAAAAGGACGTATACCCCCTCCCCCGAATTGACGACGCTCTCGGCCACCTCTGCCACGTGAAGTACTTCTCATCGATGGATCTGAAGACCGGCTACTGGCAAATTGATGTGGACGAGAGAGACCGAGAGAAGACCGCATTTATAACTCCGGACGGCATATACGAGTTCAAGGTGATGCCGTTGGGATTGTGCACGGCGCAGCAACGTTTCAACGAGTCATGACACAGTGCTAGCTGGCCTGAAGTGGCCCACCTGCCTCGTATACCTCGATGATGTTGTGGTATTCTCCCGGAAGTTCGACGAACACCTTGCAAGGTTGCAGTCTGTACGCCTGAAAAGTGCCGCTTCACGTACCAGGAACTCAATTTTTGGGGCCATGTCATCGATGCCGCGGGAGTCCGGCCTGATCCTGCAAAAACTTACGCCATAGCGAACTTCCCAAGACCAAAAGATAAGACGGGCGTGGGGAGATTTCTCGGGCTATGCGCATACTACAGGCGCTTATTCGCAACCTTCGCCCGCATTGCAAAGCCACTAACCCGTTTGACGAAAGATAGCACCCCTTTCAGCTCGCGCAATGCCCAAGAAACAGTCTTCTGCGAGCTGCAACAATGCCTGCAAAGCCCGCCTGTGCTCGCGCATTTCGACGAAAATGCCGAAACGGAAATGCACGCGGACGCCAGTGATATAGGCTTGGGTGCCGTCCTCGTACAAAAGCAAAACGGGTGCGAGAAAGTAATCGCCTAAGCCAGCCGTGGTCTGTCCAAAGAACAAACTACTCAGCCTCTGAGAAAGAGTGCCCCGCGAATATATGGGCCATTTCAAAACTTCGCCCATACGTGTATGGAAGACCATTCAAGGTTGTGGCAGACCACCATGTGCTGTGTTGGTTCGCCAATTTGATGGAACCCTCTGGCCATCTTGGTAGGTGGAGCTTGCGCTTGCAAGAATTCGACGTTACAGTATTCTATAAATCCGGGAGGAAACACTCCGACGCCGACTGTCTGTCCCGTGCCCCTGTCGACCAACCACCACAAGACTCCGATGAAGACAGCGCGTTCTTAGGAGTCATGACTGAGAGCGACCTGGCCGCCCAGCAGCGTGCCGACCCCGATCTATGCGTCATGATTGACTACCTCCAAGGATGCAACGTCGCCGTGCCCAGGGCCTTGAAACACAACTTACCTGCATTCAGCCTGAAAAACTCCGTCCTCGTGAAGAAGAATTTCAGCCCCGGAACGAGAGCAAATTATCTTCTTGTCGTCCCGGCAGATCTTTGTGACATAATTTTGGAAGCGTGCCACGACGACCCGTCTTCCGGACATCCCGGCAAAGCTCGCACGATTGGGAAAATCAAGATGAAGTACTACTGGCCCCGCCTTGCATCGGGCGTCACCCACTACGTCCGGTGCTGTCGTGACTGCCAGCGACTAAAAACGCCACCGACGAGGCCCACCGGACTTCTGCAGCCGATCGGCGTCCCGTCTAGGCCCTTTCAAAAGATTTGATAGAACCTTGTGGGCCCGTTCCCTACATGCCCATCCGAGAACAAGTGGATTGTGGTAGCGACAGACTACATGACGCGCTATGCAGAGACCGCCGCTCTTCCGAGGGGGACTGCACAAGAAATCGCACAATCCGTCATAAGCCAAGTTGTGCTGCGACATGGAGCCCCGGAAATCATAATCACGGACCGCGGAACGGCCTTTACTGCGGAGCTGATACATTTGATATTACGCTACAGGAACACGGATCACCGAAGAACGACTGCGTACAACCCCCAAACGAACGGACTAATGGAACACCTGAACAAGACAAGCGTGGATATACTTTCAATGTACGTCGAAGTTGAACATACGACTTGGGACAAAGTGCTACCGTATGTCACCTTTGCGTACAACTCGGCTATCCAGGAAACTACGCAGATGACGCCGTTCGAGCTTGTCTGCGGAAGACGGCTGACTACGATGCTCGACGCCATGCTTCCGCACGTAGAAGACGACGACATCAACGCCGACGTCCGAAAATACATTCAGCGTGGGGAGGAGGCCCGCCAGCTGGCTCGAGTTCGCACAACGGACCAGCAGCTGGTGAATGCCGGGCGCTACAACTTCCGACACCGAGACGCCGAGTACCACCCTGGGGATCGTGTGTGGATTTGGACTCCCATTAATCGACTTCCGTTACAAGACTGATTGGGTCCGGACTTGGCGCCGTGAGCATTGTGGTGATGTTACCTCCGAACGTATCCCAGTTTGTTACAGTGCAGCGCCGTCGTAAGCGACGCGTCGAGGTTGGGACAATGCCAAGCCTGATGGGATGGTCATGACTGCTCCAGCAGTCGGCCTCTAGGTGCCAGGAGACCGTATCATTACCAAGCCACGAGGTTGAGTCGGGTGAGTAGGGCGGCAACCGGGATGAATACATTTTCGCGTAGAACACGAGAAATCGTTATGGAGGGTGAAGTGCGCATCGATGAAGTAGTCAAGTAGCGCCCGCCCGCGTGCCCTTGTGGTAGCATAACCCCAAGGAGGGGCAATAAAGTCCACGGCCACGAGCATGGGACAGGCAGCGTGGGAATGCCGTAGAGATGTCAGCAAGCCCAATCTTAGACAAGGCGCACGTCCGCTATGTGGACGTACATAACATGACACCAAGAGTATTGCGTACTTCCGCAGTTGTGCTTTCAGTGCAACCATTTCTTGTCATTCCGTACACGACTCGTCCAGGGGATCTGAGTTTGCGGATAAGCCGTAATCACATAGATGGCGGCTTTGCCTGACCGAGATTCATTGGAGCCACAACGCCCATCATGTATGAATGGCGTAGCGTCAGCCGTAAAATTTTGGAAGCGAGGTAGAGAGTTTTTCTCTTGTACTAGTAAATTTCATGCTCGCAGTTTGCCTAGGCGAACACGTTCCCGAAGCTCCCCAATTTTTTTCTGTGAGTCCGCGACAGTTTCATTGTACTATATATTGTGGAACATGCACAGTGAAATGAGTTAATTTAGTTGGGCCACTAACACTCACATGAACTTCTGCTGCTGCTGCACCACAAGCTGTAGGCGCTTATGGTGGGTGAAAGCAGAAGGGACAGGCTTTGGTGGGTTCATGCTTGTTGGCGCGAAACGGCGCCGACTCGACCGGTCTTGTTACGGTGGAGGCTGGCGGTTCGGATGATGAATTAAGCGGGGCAGGCGCTGTGTGAGCTTAGTCACGTCAGTTTGCAGCACCGCCATTTGTTGGTCTATCTTTTCTAGCTCTTCATAACCGTAGATGATTGCACAGTTTGACTGTGCTGTTTTTTCCGGTGGCGGGAGCCACAAAGCACTTCGTGGTACTATGGCTGGTAGTAATCCAAAGGCTGCACAGCATCGTCTTCTACCACTTCTTCGCTTTGCTTAGGCAAACAGCCGAAACCGTTGGCCAGAGGAATATCGTTGGGCTTAGGCTGGCTTCGGAGCGCGCGCCGCTTAGCGCGAGTAGCTTTGCACTTAATCGGGCACTATTTGTCCGTGATGCATTGTTCATCCATGCGGCACAGACCTCATCGAAACTTGGCTTACGTTGAGGCGAACGACTAGGTAGCCAGTGGCTCTGATGCCGTAGAAACCGGTGGTTCCGAGGCCGTTGTCACCTGCGCTTCTGTGACAAGGAATGGGCGTGACGTTCTCATGTGTCCATCACGGAAGCATTGGTAACAATGTACCACTCCGGCATTTAATGGACGTGGGCGAAGAACGCAGCCATTGTAGAAAAGACGATCCGGTGGCTCTAACGGCCCTGGCAGAGTTATGAGACACGTGCGGACAGCGCCCATGTACCAAACAAGAAGAACCTGCCTGATGCGTGGAGCAACGTGTACTGGCCTGCAGGCCTTCAGGATTCTCTCCGGGGTCTACCCCCGAAACAACATAGCGTTAGATGTCAGTACCAGAGAGCAGGCACGCTTATATAGGTAGCTGTTTTCCAGCCAACAGAAAAATATGATCCAGTGCGCACAGTCGCTGGACAGCCTCAGGAGACGACACCCACACAGACACTGTGTTGGTTCGGCTGTGGTACGCGTAGCCAGCAAATCCGGATGTTCCTAGGCATCCGTCGAGCGTCTGCTTCAGTGTCCTTGTCGGAAGAGAGAGGTTGTTGAATCGCTCTCGATGTTTGATGGCAACTTTGTACACTGAGGGACTCTGCTCATTGGTTGTAGGGACCCGCGAACTGGCGGCGGCTGTACGGGATGGAGTAGATGTCGCTGTTGTATACCGTTCATCGGTCGGTTGCAGGGATGTGTTTGTGACAGATGTACACACTCGTTTGGCCGCAGGCGAGGGTGGAACCTCAGCCCTAACTCGGGCCGCACCTTTGGCCGAAGACCGCTTCGATAAAGTAGAGGGGTCCGCCGGAGATAGCGGGAACGGTAGCGTTACCTCCATTTGCAGCGGGTAGTCCAGAGCCGGGTTTGTAGCGATGTCAGGAGCAGCGAGCGTCTACCTAGGCGCAGTGGATTGCGGTTTGTAGAGCTTTTCTCGCATGGGTGACATAGAGGCGCGCCGTCGCAACCGCCAGTGGCTGAGAGCCAGTGTGGTTTGGCCTAGCGGCCGGTGGGCCGGATCCGATGCAGAGGAGAACTCTAAGGGGCCGTCCTTTTGCTTGCAGCATAGAGTTAATACTACTGACTCTAGAGGAAAAGCTGCCCGGCCAGCCCGTGCAGTGAAACCGTGCTACACCAGGGCGCAGACATGATGCCACCCTCACAGCGTTGCCCGCTGTCTATTTGCCTACTAGAGTTGGCGGCAGTTCTGGGTTTTCACCTAGCAACATACGCCCAGGCAGCACAGGACTGTTCGGCCTAAAACAGGCCGGTGTACTTCGGCCGGTGATTTTCTGTCCGGCCGTTTTCCGGCAGCCATGTTCGGCCCATGTCCAAATGTGGGCCTTTTGGCCGTATACGGCCGTACTCCCATGGCTGTTCAACGGCCAGTGTCCGTCGGCCAGTCGACCGGCTTACGGCCATACGGCCAGATTCCAGCCGTAGGGCTCCGGCCATTCTAAAGCCACCCGTGTACGGCCGAAGTACGTCCGCCGGAGGACAGCCAAGATGCGGTCGTCGGACTCCAGCCGGACTACAGCTACCGGAAATACGGCCGTGCTACGGGCATTGGAGTTCAGCCACAGTACGTTAGCTGTACTGAGGCCGGTCACTGCATGTCGCGCAAGCAGATGACTCATTCGCGCAGTGCAGAATCAGCACAAACCCAGAATTTTCGGCCCAATGCAGCCACATCAAAGTGAGCTCGCGCGCAGCCACCAGCGGTCAAGCTTTCAGCGCAGCCTTGCTTAATTACCAGCCTCAGTTGACAGCAAAATTCTTTTATTAAACAGTGCTCACAAATTGTCGTTCCTTTAATTGCTGTGCCTCATTTACTGCCGAACACATAAAATATTCAGTTCTTTGTAGAGCTTGAATAGATGTATTGTCCAGGTCCTGATATCCTCTGTGGGGCGGCTTACCTGTAATAAACGGGGAAAGAGGAGGGGGGGGGGGGGGCGGCGGAGGGCGCATACTTTAGTGGGTTGAATTTCAGAGAGAAAAATTGCGCCGCTTTTAGCCAATTTCTTTTAGGGCAATATTCCGGAACACTTTCATGCTATGAATACATCAACTATTTTTATAACGTTGCTTGACCAATTTTTATGTATATAAAACCAGCGTGAATGCCTTTACGAACCGTTTTGGTTCTCAACAAAACACTCAGCAGCATTTATTATAACTCCTTCACAAAAAAGTATGTCCAGTTTTTGCCCATTTTTCTTGCAAAGACATTTTCTACTCGATCAACTTTTCTGATGGTCTTGCGCAGGGCTGATCATAAGAAGGAGCGAACAGGTACTTTCATTTTCAATCTATTTTAATGTTGTTTTCATGAGTATACGTCCACACCACTTAATAGTCCAAAAGAGCTTAATTTTCTTTTAATGTCATACTACGTTCAAAAAATTCTAGAAGCTTCGCGAGTGATGCCCTGCTTCAGGTGGCTGCAGTTGTATCCCTTTGTGTTCACGCAAGGAAAGGCGTAAAATTAGAGTTACATAATTTGTTTCAAACCAATAACATAGCAATGGTAGCATGCATACAGGAAACCTTGCATACTGCAACGAATAGGGCAATAAATATTTTATTGGTCAAGATTGAATGCGTAGGGTTCTCAACCCGTCGGAGGCAAACGTGCGCCTCTGGAAGTTTATTTATGTATGTAGGTATTCATTTGTTTATTTATTTGTTTGTTTATTTATTAATTTTTATTCATTTATTTATTCATTTTTTATTTATTTATTTATTTATTTATTTATTTATTTATTTATTTATTTATTTATTTATTTATTTATTTATTTATTTATTTATTTATTTATTTGTTTATTTATTTATTTATTTGATGTCTGCTTGCCTTTGCATGCATTACAGAAGGTAGATACATAACACTAAGCATTAAATATGAGACAAAATAACAAAATAATTCTACAAAGCGCGCTGAAAATCGTCAATATAAACTGTAATGCTATCATACGTCAAAGATTATAACACTGCAGTATTGATGTAAAATAAAATGAATCGCGCAAGGCGTCACCTTTAAAGGAAAGTTAATAATTTGCTTTAAGCTAGCGGTCCCACTTTGCTATATGTAGAATGGCGCTTGGACATACTTCTCCCCTTCTACAACAGTTTTCGAATGATAGGTATTACGAAAAAAAGTTCAACCTGTGGTTTCGTCTGTGATCTTTCACGTCCTGCCATTTCAGTTTACTTTTACTTTCTCTCATGCTAAGTTGAGCGTGCCAATTACCTAATACGAATTGCACTGACATACTTTGTATGTTTTCGAGCGTATCAACGAGCTCTTTGGTGTAGGGATCCACAAAAACACATGCGTACTCCAAGATTGAGCGCACATGAGTGAAATACGGTTGTTCTTTTTAGTTAGATGGAAGTTCACTGAAATTTCGTCTCAGAAAGCCAAAAACATAAGCAGCCGTAACTTTTATGGTGTGAACCTGCCTATTTGACCTCTAACCACTCCCTAAATAAACTCCCAGGTATTTATATTCCTCGGCCATTGTCACAGCAGCATAATTTACGGTATACGTATCCAATTGGAATGAAGGTTTTGTTGTAAAAGTGCCGTTAACACACTGTTTAACATCCAAAAACTTTTCTGAATCAGCACACCAGGATGTTATTAAATTCGAATAAAGCTGCAGGTATACGGAATCACGTTCATTCGCTATAATCCGGTTAACTACACAGTACGTTTGAACAAAGCTATAGGGCCAATAGTAATAACAATGCAAAAACCGATTCATTCAGTTCATAGGACGAAATGTACTACGTAGAAGGTGATATGCAACACCATCATTTGCTTTTTTGCAGTCCAAGAATATACAGTCAACCACTTTAAGCTTATCTATTGCAAGAGCCAAATCGTGCGTGAACTCAACAATCTGCGTTGAGCAAGAAGTTTGCTATGATGCTGGCGATTATGTTTACCCAAATGAGTCATATCCCAAGAGTAGAGCTCACCTTCAAACATCGGAACTAAATTAACAGCTAGGCTTCGTCAGTGACAAGGCTCTGTTATTATCGCAAATTTAAAATAATTTTTTTTCTAAATAGGCAGTCGTAAAGCCCCCTGAAGTAACATAGTGCAGGGCATGAAGTTGATCCTACCAATGCACGAGCGAGTCTCTTCTACGTTTATCACCAACAACATAGTGCAACATTGCTTGTCGCAGTTTAATTGTAAGCAGAATAACTTGCGCTTTTGCTCGCACTTGCCTTTATTTGGTGGGGAGTCCTTGACATGGTGGCGGTTTAGCTCCTGCGTGGTGGCCGCTTGCTCGGCGCCCTTGAAGGCCAGTTATTTTGGTGAACCATCTCCATCTCGGATCGGACATCTCTGGCGGGTCGATGTCTCCAATGCTCTCCATTTCTTGAGCGGGCGAATAGCCTAGATCTGATGCGTCGACGAAGCCGGCGGCCGAGGCGTGGTAGCGGCGATGACTGGCGAGGCTTAGCTCACCCGTCGGTGTGGCACAGTCTTCTTGTGGCAATAAATGACATTTAGATGGCCTAAAAGGTTCCCTGCTAATGTCCAGTGAGTCCTTGCACCTTGCCCACCTTGCCCGTTCACCGAGAACACTCACTACTGTTTGACAAACGATGTTCGTTCATTTAAAACGTAGAAACACGGAGCGGATGAAAAACGCGTCCCCGTCGTTCGGCTCCCTAACGGCTTTTTCTCCCCCCAGGAAAAGACCGGTCGGTCTCCTTCCAAACACGTCTGTGCATGAATTCTCGGCGCCCAGGCGCGAGCCGTTGTTCGGCTGTATGCCGTTTGCCGAAAAAATGACGTATAACCAGATGCCTTACGTAGGCCGGTCTCCTCTTGAACACCGGTTGCCAAATATTGTGTGGCCATTCGCTTGCCGTAATTCGGCCGAGGACAGCTAACCGAATGAAAAACGTATATTCTGGGGCCGTACGTCCGCCGGACGCGCGGTTCACCGTTGAAACAACGAATGCACGGCAGCCGCGCTCCGGCCGGTCTCCTTTCGAACACCAACTGCCGCAAGAATACGCATATTCTGTGGCCGGTCGCTTGCCGTGCTTCGGCCGATTACCGCTTCCCGAAGAAAAAACGGATGCCCTAAGGCCGTACTTCGGCCGTTCTCTTTCTCAACATCGGCAGCCGTAAGAGAACTGAATATCTGGCAGCCGGTTAGCTGCCGTTGTACGTCCGGACACGGGCGGACGGAAAAATGCCGAAGCGCTGGTTGCCGAATGTTGGCCGTTCAACGCATGATCAGTGGCTGCCAGAACCTGGATGCTGGCCGGACATGCCAGAAAGCGGCCATAGACGGGCCGGCCTTGGGGCACACTTTCTGTGCCGCCTGGGCGCATTCTATCATGGCAGCCACGGTTGCTAATATGTGCGCCGTGACAACTTTGCTGTCCAGAAACGTTGTGTAAAGTTTTTCCTGTGGTAGGTAGCGAACTTTTGTTCGCTGCTGCCGCGTTAGATGCAGTTTTGCATTCTCCGCAACTAAGAAGGGCAGCGCGTAGATTAGCGGGTACTTCGTACGCTCAAAGAGATAGCTTTTGCGGGTGCGTCATGGGAGCTCGGTCGTCGCTTCGGAGTTGAGCGGACGTGTTTTTTCGTGCTCCTGTGCTTCGGAGGGGCTTCATTTCGGCGGCCCGTTGCAACCGCGGGCCGTTGGATGTCGCCC
This sequence comes from Haemaphysalis longicornis, assembly GCF_048455015.1. NCBI lineage: Eukaryota > Metazoa > Arthropoda > Arachnida > Ixodida > Ixodidae > Haemaphysalis > Haemaphysalis longicornis. Next base: position 126,563,405 of record NW_027526422.1, read on the forward strand.
GGCTTTCGCTCTGCCGGTGTGGGCGGTCGAGTGCCAGCTCCCGCCCCCCCAGTACCCGTTTGTCGGCCGCACTCCTATCCAGCGAACTCCAAAGCAGTCGGGACCGCCGCAGACTTCGCTCATCGTCGCACCAAGCTCACCTCCGCTTTTTTACCGTTCCCTTCGAGGCTTCGCGTCTCCCGGACGCAGCATTACGACAGCCAACAGTGTTCGTGGTGTGTTGTGTGCGACGGAATCGACCACAGTGGAACTACTCTTCTCTACTCTTTCCTCCCCTTTTTATCTTTACTTTTCTCTCTCCTATCATATTTCCCCTACTATTCCCGCTTTTAGACTGTGTTAAATGTAGGTGAGCTCTCATGAGAGCCTAATATTATCCCCAGTTCATTTATTTTCCTTCTTCTTTTGAAAAGAAATCACTTCCCCCTGATTGCTTTTTGCCCTGATTTTTTCCTGGTGGCTTCCCCCGTATTCGCGCATGCGCTGTTTGTGTATATATCCTTTTGTGTGTGGTAAAAGAGTTCAGTTGATATGCAGCGCTAGCCCTGTGTAGTCTTTTCTTGGTTGTCTCGTCTGTACAGCGCTAATTTAACATGTTTCACACGCCTTCACCCCCCCTGTATGCGTCAGCTGATTGTTTTCGCAATCTATTGAGGTGCTCTTTACAACTACTTGCTTATCTAGCGAATGAAAGTTCAAACTGGACAAAGCTTCCAAGAAATGCATGTAAATAGAAATCGTATATGTGACTGCACAAACACGCTTTCTGTGCCTGTGCCGGTGCCTGTCTACGAGGCCTCTGCAGCAGGTGTGTCAACTTTTTTCTCCAGTTGAAATGCTTTTAGGTAGTGGCCCTTGCATTAGCTTAGATTCAATAACCGTAAAATACCCAAGCCTAATATTACTATGTTGTGTTCATCATGAAACTCACTCAAGGAATTGTGGAACTATAGCTTTCAGTACTTCCAACCACAAAAAAATTAGTGCAAGTGTTCATTAGTCGCTGCAGGGCTCGTTACCTTTTAAAATTTTATGCCCCCTCTCCCAGAATAAAGAGGAAAATTGTGTGAGGAACTAACTATTTCCAGCAAAGCTATGGCAGGTTTATAGCCATTAACCAAATGGGCTAAAAGCCAAAAAACCTTTTTGAAGAAAAAACAATATCATTAATAAAATAACTTAAGCACTGGAGAAGAGGAGAAGAATGAAATAAACAAATACAAGCAGAGGCAGCATAAAAGAGCAAAAAATGAACAAAGCAAATGCAATTCTACGAGCAGTTAGTCACGAAAGCTTGCCACAAAAGAACAGACATTTCAAGAAAATTTTAAAAAAATTAGAAATTATGTACCCTATTTACATCATGTACACAGAAAATCAGACATATTTCAGTGGTTTTAAACAAGATGAAGCTGAAGTAGCCAAATCAGTTCTTGCCTTGAAGAAGCAGATTGGAGTGAATAAGAGAGAAAAACAGTCACTGGTGCTGAAGGGGTGTTAGCTTCATGCAGCATCCTTCGTTTGCCCATTTTGTCGTTTCGCCTGCATGATTTATTCCTCTCTTTTTTTCGCCCATGGTGCTGTCTTTGTACTGGCCATTTCCACGGCATTTTTTTTTCTCGAGATTTTTTTTATCCTTTATTTTATGCCAGTCCTCTCCTTTCCTTTCAAGTTTCCTGTTCCCATTTCCACATGTAGCAGAGCCAGCTGGGCAGTTCTTCTTCTTTCCTTGGTTAACCTCCCTAGTTTTCTTCTACAGTTTCTTCCTTTCTTTAAAGTCGCACATTAGTTCATCTTAGCCTTGCTCTTACCATCAAAAACTTCCCTAGAGGTCTGGTGGTATTACTGGTGGTGAAATAAAATTTGTTGGATGAGAATTGCTTGTACATATGACCCTCTTGCTTTTTCTGTGTTTTTTTTTGCTTGTTCTTGCAGCCAAAGAGTAATGTACGTATGAAACGTAACTTGTGCGCAAGATTTTATTGGGCTCAGCTTGCACAAATAACTTCTCACACCTCAAACAAAACCGGTGGAAGGATGAGAAGGTAAGGCTGGCAATGTCAAATTTCTTTTTTTCGTTGCCGGAATTGCGACACGGAATATGTTCTATGGTGTGAAGCACATGATACATGGGCTGATGGCCTTGTGATGGCCCAATATTTTTGATGAAAATAACAATGCTGGTGACCACAATCTGAATGAGCATTAGCCAGAACGTTCATAATCCGCTACAGCATTACTGGAACCCAGCTTCGGTAATGCAACTTCGTCATCATCCTTGTTGCTGTGAGCACGCTGGAATGGAAGCGTGGAAATTCCACAAGTCTGGTGTGACACCTTTGCGGCCACCGGTTTAATGTTGGCATAAATGAGAAGGCTGTGCTAGACATATCGAATTCCTTTTTTCTATCGCGTATCGCATTCGCATATAGCATTCCTTCCTTTTATCTTGTGTATGCAGCTGAAGAACGTCTCCAGGTGGCACTGGCTGAACCGATACGTGCAGATGTAACTGTCGCAAATTATAAAATTGAGAGTTCAGTTTATTGTCCACTTTCTTAATGACTGTCATATGCAATACACATTAAGTGTCTGAACACTCTATATTAGCGATTGATAGTCTCATGCTAGGCAGTCTGATTCACCTGCAATAGTTATGTTTGGCAGCTGCTTCAAAATTAACCACTATGATTGAACTAATGAGTTGCAATAACAATTCATAGGTACACACAAATTAATTTACTTTTCAAGGGAGACGTATATCTTTCGTCAACTTCGCCTTGCACAAAATACATGACGGTCCCATCGCGACCCAAGAAAGCGATGTGTGTTACCCCAGCATGCTTACTAGGCGATTTCTGTTGACAGACCGATTTCCGGCCGAACCCGCAGGCATTTCAGGCAAAACCGCTTGCAGGCGGGGTGGTCCTGATAATTCGGCGTGCACAGAAGTGGCCGTTTCCATTCATTTGCGAATTCACCCAGGTAAGGACAGAATAATTTTTGTTAACGCCCCAGCACACGGGTGCCCATCCCACATGAAGTTTACTCCTGGCCTTCCTCCTCTGTGCAGGTATATACATGGGCCATATGAGAGTAGAGGTGCAAGTAGACGTAATAAAACAACGTCGCTGATCCACCGAGTTTAAAAAATGTGTCATGCAAAGCATCAAATATGTTCTCGAAATTTTCAGTTTGCGTGCTTCAACGATCGAAGGAGAGCGCACCAATCGCACACACGCATACAGGAGATTTCTGCACCTACATTCGGGATTACATTTCGGCTTCGCCTTGTCCTCCTCTAGAAAACCACCGTATTGTGCAAATAAAATTACCATTGATATTATTAGTTGGCGGTTGTTTTATCTCTCACTCAAGTAAAACACCGTTCAGTGAAAGTATAACAACAGTCGTAAACAAGAGCCTATTTGTACGCTAGGCATACTAGAATGTTTCGTGCATTTGGTCGTTTTTAATTTACGAATCATATACGGTGAAAAGGAGCCGATCTGCCCAGCATTGTCTCGCGTAACATGATATGAACGGCTGACGGCGAGTTCAAATCGGCAGCAGCCACTACGGACATGTAGAGAAGGTGTCCTTGAAGATAGGCGGCGGAGGCTTTATTCCGTATCGTCAGCAGTCTTCGCAAGCTTGTCTTCGCAAGCAACGAAGTGACACAGCAGACACTAAGGCGTGTTAGAGTGAACCTTTGTAAATTACCCCACATGAGTGACGCTCCTCACAATATACCGAAACTGAATTTGGCGCCTCAGCCCGACGTCCTCTTTTTGCTTAATATTTCATTTATTTTTGTTCGTCAAGCATAAATGCTTCGAGAAAACTAATAAAAAGCATACAAACTCGTAAAAAAACTCAGGTATTGCCAAAAAGGTTGTCTAATTTTAGCTTAGGGCCCTAAAATTGTGCCTTATTTTTAAGAAAAATTGTTAGCCATATCTTCAACTACTGATCTGGCAACTACAGCGTGGCATCATGGCGGCATCCGTGTTTAGACACATTTTTGAGCCAGCTTTACCCGCCTGGCTTGCAGTCCAACCATGGAGGGGCCACAGATGTTCCAGCGTCACTACAGATCACTGGATGCAAAACCAGCCGAAAACCACGAGATCTGGCGAAAACAACGAGCGGAGGAACAACACAAATGAACCGTTCCTCCAACTTCGTCGTCGTCGTCGTCCTCGGCGAGACACCTGAAATTCGTAACAGAAGCGATGCGATCGAATATGAAAACTAGGTGGTTTTCCCAAGGCCGTGTCTAGAGTGCCGTTCGACGGTATTATAAGCAGTGCACTATATCGACGTTCACCGGCGTTTTGTGGCAAAATTGCCACGTCTGGCACTACATCGCTCTAGATAACGTAAAGCTAGGCAACATAACCTAAACATAGCATAAGATAACCTAACGCACACAAAGAAATCATTTGAAACACAAAAACTAACCTAAGGCGTAAAAATTATACTTCAATAGAAAGATGGAAAAAAAAAGAGGCAAGAACCGGTCTCGAACCACCGTCCTTGCGAGCACGAACCTAAGTCGGATCCTCAAACTACAACGACCAACGCTTTGGACCGGTGCTAGCCTAGTCTTAAATATTCGAATGTCGTCGGTCGGCACTCCAGCCATGCCTGGAGCGGCCAGCTAGAGCGCCGTCGGACGGCACTCTAGACAGTGAGTTTTATCAATCTTGGGCGAGATTCGTAGTCTATAGCTCTGGCAGAACCGCGTTACGTTGAGCCAAGTCAGTTCCGAACCCATGGCCATTCGTAACTGTGCAATCTGCTGTTCTTTCGAAAGAAATGCGGCTGACGCGGCATGTAATTTAAATAATTTTGAAAGCGAAGCTAACGAATGCCTTGCACAACCTTCGAAACCCTCTCGCTGGTGCTGGCGTTTCTCGTAAACGTGATCGTGGTAGAAACAAATTAGCAAATAGAATTTCTGCTAGCATCTGTTTAGGTATGTTATCACTTTACAAAAAAATTTTTAGAGTCATTTTTGGCAGTTTGGAATCTGCGAATGTCCCAAATTTAAACATTTCTGCAGTAATTATGATCTTCTTTTCCTAGTCCGTAACAGAGAGTCAACTTTTCCACAGCTTGTGAACGGCTCTGGAACCGAAACTTGCATGGTGCGGTGAGAAAAAAGGAAATCTCAACAAATATCAGCGCCTTATACCTGAAATTTTTGGGTATGTTTTAGCCTAATACGCAAAATAACCTTGAAAAAGAACTTCCCAGAACTTCGTACTCTAAATATAACTAACTTTCTGTAAAGGGGATGCATGACGCCACAAGCGTCTTCGTTGTTTACTTCCCTGGCGTTTCATGCAACTGCTATGACTTTTACCGGGTTAGTCCTTCGTATATGTAATATTCTTAATACCATCTGTAATAACATCGGCTATCTGTTTTAATAGAAAGGCGCGGCCAAGCTCCGACTTAAAAGACGAGTCAAACAAACTTTTGTGACCAATCGGTGAACTGTGAATGCTCACGGCGAAGACGACGTCGACGTAAATGTGCCGGCGACTGCTGCAAAGCTTAAAAACTTTGGGAAGAATTTGAAGTGCCGCTGCGCGAACCTGTTCGGCAATGCAGTAGAATTCAACGTGTGGAAGCCATATCATCTCTTTTGGCCCAACAGGCCTACGTTCCCCGAGCGGTCCACGTGAGCTTGCCCAGTCTAGTTTCAAAATCAGAGGTGTTCAAAAGCAGAGGAGTACAGGAAAGCACATTTTCAAGCTTTATTGCTCTCCATCTTCAGGCACTCGATGTCTTCTCATTTTCAATGTTGCAGGCTGCTCTACTTCTGTGCCGCCAGTTCCTCGGCGCGGGCCATTGCTTCTTCAGCACGGCCTCCTCCAACTCCACCACCGAGGGCTGCGGTCGGCGTTGCAGTGAGGGCTAAGCAAAGAGAATCGAAGTAAGGTCAAAGCGTGGAAGCTATTACAGAAGCAGAGTCTAAATGGTTGTGTTCGCCTGTACCTGTTTTAAACAGCGCCCTCAAACTTTATATAATAGAGAACTTTGTTCCGTTTATTTAATTGCAGGAAAAATGGCTACAAGTGCCATTGTAATTTCAGGTGTACGAATAGCAAATTTGTAACCATTTCCGAGTCCTTTATTTTTGCGAGCGTTAAAGTGGACTCCCCGGATTTCAAGAGTCGTACGTGCGCGGGAAATGTAGAAAACGCTTGCTGGTTAAACTCTGATGACACGTTTTTGGTGTTTTGGCCTAATACAATTCCGGAAGGTCTATCCTGCAAATAATAAACTGAACTACACGTTTTGTCTGAAAAATACGCGTAGTTTTGTCTCACAGGTAGTCAACGTCTCTTGGCCTATTTATGCTGTTCTGAGCAAATTGCGGAAGCAACTGGAAGTATCGAATACCCACGTTCGTAAGCGGTGCCAGCATCAAAGGTGACAAATGATTTTCAGACATGGTGTATTGTTGCATAAAAATCCACTGTGTCTGTCTCCGTAGACCACGCAAGGTTGCACCAAAATCAACGCTGCTCCTTTAAATTTTTCGAGAACAGTCTACATTCTTTCTCAGAACCTAAACCCACACAACAAAATTTGGGCTGTGCTGTAAATGTTAGACATAGTGACATCTATCTCCTTTTCAGCTTCTTGACGTAGAGTATTCGTGCCGCTATAAAGGCTACATCTTCCGCTTAAATAATTAGTGCGTTGTTATACTGCGACGCATTGGCCGGTTTTACAAAAATTATTCGTTCTCAGTCATTCCCGAGGTTTCAACTGTATACTGCTTCAGAATTAGCGAGAACATAAGATGAAATCTTTTCTCTTTCTTGTAAATAGACATGTTGGCTCATTTATTCAGTACAGGTCTGCCATTGGTAAGAAACTCCATCGAACACTAACGTAAGACACAAGAAATGAACTTCATTAGAAAATATTTGATTTGAATCATGTTTGAAAAGCGTCACCTAGGATGACAGCGACGAGAAGCAGAAGTGGGAGTCCAAAGAATCGAGCCATCATGTCTCTTCTGCGAAAAAGCGAAAACAAAAACGGAATTCCCTTTTAATTAAAATTTTAAACCGGCAACGGTGGTGGGGAATACATAATAAAGTTCTATTTTGTCACATCATAGAGATATGCACTGAACTACGTAATAGGCGATAAGTATTTTACGTGCATTAATCATATTACCCAAATTTGTTTGCCATCAACTTGGCATTGCACAAATACAGAAATGTTATATTTTAGTGCCGTCGATGGAACCTTTTTAAATTCAGCTGAATTGGTCAAAACCGTGGAGTGTTATTTTATCATAACCACTTATTGAGTACACACAATAAAATTATTCTTCTAAGTAGAAAAGGTTATTATATAACAGGTCTACAATGTTTTATCTCTAAAATCTATGAACTTTGTCTTTGACTAAGAATTATTTTGTAGTTAGCAGCTAAATATAACAAAAATACATTTGCACTATCTAAAACTGTTGCGATGATAATTTAAAAAATAAAAATTAACAAAATCAAGTAGCGCAAAGAAACTATGGTTAATGCTTTCCTTACCAAAGCGAATTCCTTACACAAGAACAAGGCACAGATTTACTTCAAAAGCTGGTAAATTTGGATATTGGCGTGCCTTTTTATACACAACTGCTCTACTAAAAAATGGTACAGCCAATCACTAAGCGTTTGTTGAGATAAAAGACAAAAGGGACCTCAAAAAAATTTTGAAAAAATCTCAAATCACATAGCACCTGTAAATCCGAAGTGCAATGCACGTCGTCCCTGTTTTTTTCGTAGAGAGAATACGTTAAAAGGAAATGACATCTGAGTCACCATAAATTGAAGTGCAAACGTTACCATTCGTACCGTTGCCCTTTGTACCCACGAAAAACATGTCAATCTCCTCATCAAGACACGTCATTGCCAGCCTTTATCCGGCACCCAAACTAAGGTTATTGGATGCCGGATAAAGTAATTTAGAAGATATTATTCAACTATCCTAATGCAGCTAGCGACGTTCATGGAAGCAGGAAGCGCTGAAAATAACATGTCATTACCGCCATGGAATCCTCTCTGATAGTGCAGTTTGGAAAAATACGAAATTTTGAAACCGTTGTACTGAACGTGTAGGCGCCCATTCAAATTAGTGCCTTGTGTGATTACAAGGTATTTTCGCAAATCCGCCTCACAAAGGGATTGTCTATGACAGGATAACAAAACCAAGATTAGGTACAAAGAGCGAACACAAGAATACACTTCTTAATATTTAAAAGGTATTTTAAAACGTCCAGCAATAATTGCGAGGCGTTTAAATAAGATTGAAATGACACATGGAATGAATGTCCGTCAAAAAATGACAAATGCGATATCATATCCATCAACCCGGGTTTGTACATTGGAATGAATCGGTATGAAGCTTTACCGCCTATTGAAGAGTAATGAGGAGAAAGTATGCCCGAAGGGAACCTCATGCGTCTGTTTATAGCGAGAAGAGACTTAACCATCTTGATTAGAAAAAAAGCTCTGGCTTCTCAAAAACACATGACGCACAACAATTCTACGAACGTCTCTTACAATCCGTCTCATTCCCTAGCGCGTGACATATTGTATTTAACAGCACCCACATCTCACCACCGTTCAACCCCGTTGTGTGCATCGCACCCAGCAAGCTGTTATTGCTCGTGGCATCATTTCTGTTTCCTAAAAATATTTCTATCATGTGTTGTGTGCCCTGAGGCCTCTGGATCATGCATTGACCTCTCCTGCGACGGATTCCCAGCGGATAATTAAGAAAGCAATCGGTATTAGCGAGAAGATTTTTAGATATCTTCTTTTGATTCCCCAAGAATACCCCTAGGTTGAGACAGTGTTCTGGTAAAAACATAAATATATGTTTATGTTTAAAACTGGTAATCCTGCCTTAACCTATTGATCCCACCTTTTAGTTTTTTGTGGAAAACTGCCTAATTTCCGATGAGAACAAATTCAACAAGAACATTTTTTTCGGCTTTCGCTTGAAAAACCCACACAATTTCAGTGTTGCAGAAGTTAGCAACAACGTGATTTGTTGCTCCTACGCAAAGTGCTGCCAAGTTTGATCATGCGAGAAAATAATCGATGCCTTCAACATAGTAGTAGGTGCTCTGGAAATAATATCCGCTGTCACATTTATGTCTGTCTCACACTTGTTAAGACACTCAGCAGTTTTTCACCCACAGTGTCGCTCTCACTTCCACTTCATGCAGAGATGACACAATGACGAGAACAAAATGGTACCAGGCAAGAAAGAGAAAGCAGTGAACTAAAGCTTTATTGCTCTCAATCTCCGGGCCCCTGATGTCGTCTCATTTTGAACATTGCCTAGTAGTCTACTTTTCTGCAGCCATTTGGTCAGCCCGGGCAATTGCGTCTTCAGCCCGTCCACCACCAACTCCACCGCCCAGGGAGGCGGTGGACGCAGCAGTGAGTGCTGCGCAAAAAAAAGGCAAATCAAGTCAAAGATTAGAATCTGTTGGTAATCCGCATTTACAATATTTACGTTCGCCTTTCCTACCCGATGCAATTTACAGCTCTAAAACTGCAGAATTGGACAGTTTCTTTCAGCCGCTTCCTTGGTTGAAACAATGGCTATAGTGACATAACAAGTTTAGACGCATAAATAGCAGCTTTGTTACCATTCTAAAGTCGTTTTTTCCAACAATTTACGGGAATGACCACATCCGAAGGACCCTACATGTAGCGGGAAATGCAGAAAACACTTTTCTATCAACTTTGATGTTGCAGACATGTTTTTTGTTCTTTGCCCCAATACAAGGCCTGAGTGGTTAGTCGCGCTTACACACAGAAAGCGTAACTAAGCTTCTCCACTGGGGAATGCGCCTTGTTTTCTGCAGCAATCCGTAGCATTGCTGAACAGTTTTTTGCGGTTAATAAAAATATTGTCCGCAAGTAGAAGTATTTAACAGCCGTGGTTGCAAGCTGTACAAACACAAAGAATTGAAGTGTTCTTTTGAGCCACGGTGTATAATTGGAATAAAAATACAATGTCACCCGTCCACGTTCACCACGTAAATTTGCTCAAAAATCCACAGTGTTCTTTCTAATCTTTCCAAAGCAGTTGCCCAATGTTTCTGCAAATTTAAAACTACAAAAAATTACGCTCTGCGGTGTAATCCTTCCAGAGAGCAGCTTCATCTTCTTGCAACCTTCCTAAATAATTAGCGTGCGTTTATTTCTCGTTACATGAGCCGTCGTTACAAAATATACTCATTGTCCGTCATTTGCGAGGTCTGAACTGCTGTTTTAAAATAACAAACCATAACAGCCCATAGCAAGACAACAAACTTTTTCCTTCATTTTAAAAAAGAGAAGTGATCTCGTTTCCCGCACACCTTTCCACATAGTAAAAAACTGCGCCGTACACAACCTAAGGTACGAGAATTTAACCACTTACAAAAAATGTCACTTTGAAATTTGTCAAAGGGTTCAACTAGGATGACAGCGACGAGAAGCAGAAGAGGAAGTCCAAAGAATTGAGCTTCTTTTGCTGAAAAAAGCAAGAAACAATCTAAATTGATCTGTATCCCATTTACAAACTGGCAGCGGGTAGGCGGAATATATTTTATAAGTTATGTTTTGTCACTTTAAGGAACAATGTACTGAACTACTTATTATAAAATCTTTTTTTCTGCTTACAATAAATATAGTAGCCACAAATGTTCCAGGTCCATCTCCCATTGCAAGAAAAGGGAAAAGATAACCCCTGTGGCTCAATGAATATATTCTAATTCAACTGATTTATAGAACAATTCTCAACTTATATTTTTTTCAGAGAAATTTCAATTTGACTTTGACTAAATAGGATCAAGATTTGCATTTGCAATGCATCTAACATTTGTAATGTATATAACTATGAAGAAAAATCATTTGCATTGTGTATAGCTATTGCCCTGATAGTTTTAAAATTATAGAACTGAAGGAACGCAAATAAATTATAGTGTCTGATTTCCTCCGCAAAGAGATTTTGTCAGCAAGGAACAAAGCAAAGGAATACTTCGATAGCTGGTAAAATGAAATAAATTGGCGTCGCTTTTTATACCGGAGTTCCCTACCACAACAATTTTCCCACCAAGAACTAAGCGTTACGCCAGTTGCAAGAAAATTTTTTTTCAGAGAATAAACAAAACCAAAGCTGCGCAGCACCTGCGGGCTTCAAAGTGCAAAGCAGATCGACCACCTTTTCCCGTAGAGAGTACAATAGGTTAGATGGAAATGACATATAAATCAGCATAAATTGAAGAAGTGGAAACGTTAACCTTGGTACATTGACCAACGAGGTACAGGTGAACTGCCTCATCAAAACCCATTATAGTAAGCCTTCACTGACAGAAAAATAAGTATTAGTGGATGCCCGTTAAATAAATTTATTAGACTTTGTTGAAATAACATGTCACGTACATGGACACAGGAAGCGCAAAAATACCTCACGTTGTGACCCCCCTGGCCTCGTCACTGATAGTGGAGATTGGAAAATACAAAATTTATGAAGGCGTTTCCTGGAGTGAACCTACTCTGGTAGGCGCAAAGAGGCTCTTTCAATACTTTGATACCCCAGCTTTTAGAATGAAATTAGATAAGAGCAGCTGAAAAAAACAATACTGGTTGCGGGTGCAAAGTATTAATGAATATATTTGGCGCCCAAAACCCCCACAAGCAGTAAATAGGTCCTGCTGTGTTTTTGCACTAAAGTCTTTTCAATAAACATTGAGAAAACAGAAATAATCGCCTTATTTTGATGATATCACGACTTCAGTCTGTATAATTTGTCACATAGCGGAGATGTTTGGTAGAAAAATGAAGTAATTTGTTACTTTTCCGTGTCAGGGTTTATAAAATGTTTCAAAAAGCGTGCCTCATTTTCTAATGGTAATGTGTATTAAACACATTTATACAGAAACAGCAGCCCATAAAATATTTGTGGTTTACGTTCTCGTAAACATCGAGATGAGTTGCGAACAAAAATCGTGAAATATCACTCAGCTTGCCTCGTGTGCAACATCGTGTGCATACCGCGATGCAGACACCGCAATCAGAGGCGCCTTGGACCAACAGGTATAGACAATAACGGGCTAGCAACAAGCAACAAACATAACAAGCAAACGCTAGAAGCACCGCTTTAACTGGAGATGCCAAAAGCCGTGATTGCCCAATTATTAGCGCTTTCATCAGGGTTTACTCAAGAGACACCAGATAGCAAGTTTGTCCACACATAATTCGGGATGCAGGAATATAAAGCTTTATTTATCGGATAAGACTTTTCCGAGAAAAGAGCCATGCACGCGGAAATGGACTTGGTGAGCACCATCACTGTAGATTGTGGCAAATTAATTTTTAGGGTGGTCAGGACAAGATTAAAATATTCTGCACAAGCAATAATATGAACGCAACGAAAAAGGCCAATCCTGTGCAGAGAGAAGGGACGAACCCTACCTTGGTCCTCTTTCCACAAAGCGCCGTGTGCATTAACCATGTGGGATGGGTATTTTGAGTGGTGGTACAGAAGAATGCATAATTACGTTAACCGGGAGAAACTTTGCAATATGGGGGGACATATTATCGAACAAAATCTCTGCCAATATGGACCGAAACTGCAAGACTAGCACTAAAAGCAGAGTGGTGAATAAAGGAGTAAGTAAAGAATTTGCAGAAATGACATTAGGGCGATGACAACGAGGTAACATGAGCCGGATAACCAGATTGTGTTTTGGAGAAAAAGTGCCTGTGGTCTTGCCAGAGCGGTCTTGAGGAACCTTAGGAAAGTAATCACTGTGATTGGGACGCAAACGGGCAGACCTAAACCACATCCGATTGCGGTCGTTACAGCTTTAACAGTGCAAAGCATATACTTCGCGGAACCAGATAACAAAATACACCAAACACGAATGTTGGGCGCATATACAGGCTGTATATTATCCGAAGCGTACATCCTCTTAGAAATGTTTTTTTGTGGTGAAGACCCAATAGTCCAGCCAGAGCGCGCGCGCCTGTTGCTGGTATGTGTTCAATATTACAAGAAGACAACGTGAATGAGAACAACGAAACGTGGTGCCGTGGTCCAACGACTAATGAAGAAGAAGCTGGGCAGGCGTGCAGCCAGCGTCGGTTCTGTCTCACGGCCGACACCATGCAAATACTGAAAATATAGCGTTCGCCAATCTCATGGTTCACTTCCTTTGTCCTGCCACCACGTAACATTTGGTGGAGTGTGCGGGACGGTCATCTTCATCGTGGACCACCAGCATCGCGCCGTCATGGCTTTTGAAGAGCGCTTCTCGGGTTCTTGAACCGCATCTGAATGCCCCAATCATAGTAACCCATCACATCTGTGCCCCAGCCCGTGCCTACAGCCTATGACGAGCCGAAACCAGCCGAGACGTGAGAAGCCGCGACCAGACAAGACGACGATGCCGTCCCCCGGCCCGTTCGCCGGCGCGTCTTCTAAAAGGGTTTAACCATTGCTGCATGACGTCGGCGGGCATGGCTGTTCCGGACTGGTGTTCACCAAATAGGTCATCTTCATCCGTGGTGGCAACGACGTCTTCATTGTGCGTTATCACTTCATCGTTCGTACTAAATACACTCGCTCATCTACAAAGGGCTCGACCGGGTGGTGTCCCTCGACCGCAGGGCTATGTTACAAGAAGACGACGAGGATCAGAACAACGACACGGGGTGCTGTGGTCCAACGTCAGAGAAAGAAACTGCGCTGGCGCGCAGCTAGCGCCGGTACTGTCTCATGGGCGACATCATGTAAATACTGAAAATCAATCATTCGAACATCTCAAAGTACACGTCCTTTTTCTTGCCACCGCGTAGCAATATGTTGAGAGCAAATCATTTTACTGCCATGTATGACTCCATAAAATGTTAGCGATTCACACTGACGAAGGAATCTTTGTTGTAAAGAAAACAAATTCAGCTTAGTTTACTAAGACGGTACCGGAGCATGGGCTACTTATTAATATTTTTTAAAAGTTTGAACGTCCTGCAATATATCAAGGCGTTTATTTAGAACGCAACGGAACAAAACAAGAAACGAATGTGTTGCGAAAACAAAAAGACAACACCCTCTGCATAAAATTGTACATCTGGGTGAATCAGTATGGAGCTTCAAAGACCATTGAATAAGCCTGGGGGCGATAACAGTTCCCTGGCGTAATCTTCGTGTCTGTATATACTAAGAAAAGCCCTAGGAGTGTTGATAACAAAATCACTTTCTTTTCTACACAACCCGCTTCCACGCTGTGATGCACTTCGAGAAAAAATAACAAGCTATGACATCTAGGAAATGGGCAATATTCTACACTCTCGTATCCTTCGAAGATTTGAAGTGGCATAAGTATGGACCTGCCTATTTCTTCAGTTCCAGTAAATGCGACTTCTCAAACATCCATGTTCCCGCCGTATGGAGCATGCTTCTCTAAACCCTATTGCTCTTCAGCAATCGCTTTGGTTGATCGTGTATTGCCCCTTTTCTTCAGGGCACACAGGTTGCAACGGAATCGTCCTCACGAAATATGGTTATTCAATATTTCTCTGCGATGCAAATGGGGCGAGCGTCCTTTAATGGAGGTGCGCCAAGAACCCCGCCCTTGCATCTAATCCGCATAGCTTAGCACGCCTGCCGCTCTGAAGTGCGCAGAGCAGTCATAGCTTGCTTGCATGGAGTACGGCCCCAACGAGCTATGCATACGCTCTTTATTCAAAGAACTAAGTTTAAGAACCACAAAATACTATCAACACCCTTCGTTGGTGGCATCCCGGAAAGCCAGACGTGCATGTGTGATCACTTTACCAAGTAGGCAGCATCGTTAGAAACCAACAAATCATGCCCTATATTGACCAGAGCTGCCGCCGCACATTACCACTGCCGCTCAGTAACCGTTGTTACCGTGAAGAAGATTTACGGCCCGCCGACTGGGGTCATCGTGTGCACTTGATATAAAAATTATTTCCTTGCCTAAATCAAGAAGTAACCCTAAATCACTTTCTCGATTTATGTTTCCTTGATACCCCTGTTTGAATGAACCAAAGTCTTTATGTTACTTCTATGTCACTTGCAATGGCTTCAGTTTTATACACACGTACCGTTTTAAGTGTTCTTGTACTGAACTCCTGTTTCAAGGAACCTTACCAATGAATCCAAACAGGCCTTTTGTGTTAGCTTTCCTTAGTGTGCTGGGTGAAGTGCTCGGCGTCTTGTCGAAACGTTTGGCGCATGGTGCCTTGTCCCAATACAGGGAAATGCCTTGGCGGGAAGATTGTAACCAAATTTGACTGTCAATTTTTTCCTGCATCCAAAGGGAAATGCAATCAAGTAAGTTCACATTTACAGCCTCCACGAGCTGGCTGCATGCCGCAGATCTGAAGAAGATCGTATGGCATGTAGATTAATGAGGCTCAAAATCTGGTTGGGTATATTAAGGTCATTTTTCTCAAACGTGTACTTCATAATGTCTCCGCCGCCGTTGCACAACAGGTTGTGAGCGGAAATGCAGCGATCGGAGCACCCCGTCCCAGGTTATGACCTACTGCAGGTAGGGAAACTGGTCGTGTTTGCTGAGTTGCTCGTTGTTATGGAGGAGTTGAAACATTTTCCAATCAGCTTGGAGCAGCTGCATCAACTGCTCTCGAACTTCAAGATGAACATGTTAGCGATGCCGATGCCAGACTTCGGAGGGCGCATCTCTATTGCTGAAGGTGTAATAACTGGAAGCGTCGATGGAGGCATCGCCGTAGTTCGAAGCTCCTCGACCGCGGTGTCTCCGTTGCAAGAGGCATTGCGTGCTTTACGCAACGCCAATCCCAAGTTTTGGTCACTAATTACAGCGAATAATACCAGCATTTAAACAGAGGCGCTGCAATTGCGTTCCTCGAGGAAACGCAAGCAGCAAGTGACGTGATCACCGTTGCCGACTTTGAACGCGCACCCGAAGAGACCTTCAAGCTTCCGAATCCCTTCTACGTGAATCACCGGCGACTGAACAAAATAACCAAAAAGGACGTATACCGCCTCCCCCGAATTGACGACGCTCTCGACCACCTCTGCCACGTGAAGTACTTCTCATCGATGGATCTGAAGACCGGCTACTGGCAAATTGATGTGGTCGAGAGAGAAAGAGAGAAGACCGCATTTATAACCCCGGACGGCCTATACGAGTTCAAGGTGATGCCGTTAGGATTGTGCACGGCGCCAGCAACGTTTCAACGAGTCATGCCACAGTGCTAGCTGGCCTGAAGTAGCACACCTGCCTCGTAAACCTCGACGATGTTGTGGTATTCTACCAGACTTTCGACGAACACCTTGCAAGGTTGCAGGCTGTACGTCTGAAAAGTGCCGCTTCACGTACGAGGAACTCAAGTTTTGGGGCCATGTCGTCGATGCCACGGGAGTCCGGCCTCATCCTGCAAAAACTTACGCCATAGCGAACTTCCCAAGACCAAAAGATAAGAGGGGCGTGGGAAGATTTCCCACGCTATGCGCATACTACAGGCGCTTAGTCGCAAACCTCGCCCGCATTGCAAAGCCACTCACCCCCTTGAAGAAAGATAGCACCCCTTTCAGCTCGCAAAATGCCCAAGAAACAGTCTTCTGCGAGCTGCAACAATGCCTGCAAAGCATTTCGACGAAAATGCCGAAACGGAAATGCACACGGACGCCAGTGATATAGGCTTGGGTGCCGTCCTCGTACAAAAGCAAAACGGGTGCGAGAAAGTAATCGCCTTTGCCAGCCGTGGTCTGTCCAAGGAACAAACTACTCAGCCTCTGAGAAAGAGTGCCTCGCGAATATATGGGCCATTTCAGAACTTCGCCCATACGAAGACCATTCAAGGTTGTGGCAGACCACCATGTGCTGTGTTGGTTCGCCAATTTGAAGGACCCCTCTGGGCATCTTGGTAGGTGGAGCTTGCGCTTGCATGAATGCGACGTTACAGTAGTCTATAAATCCAGGAGGAAACACTCCGACGCCGACTGCCTGTCCCGTGTCCCCGTCGACCAACCACCGCAAGACTCTGATGAAGACAGCGCGTTCTTCGGAGTGATGACTGAGAGCGACCTGGCCGCCCAGCAGCGTGCCGATCCCGATCTATGCGTCATGATTGACTACCTCCAAGGATGCAACGTCGCCGTGCCATGGCCTTCAAACACAACTTACCTGCACTCAGCATGAAAAACTCTGCCCTCGTGAAGAAGAATTTCAGCCCCGGAACGAGAGAAAAGTATCTTCTTGTCGTCCCGGAAGATCTTTGTGACGAAATTTTGGAAGCGTGCCACGACGACCCGTCTTCCAGACATACTGGAACAGCTCGCACAATTGGGAAAATCAAGATGAAGTACTACTGGTCCCGCCTTGCATCGGACGTCACCAACTACGTCCGGAGCTGCCGTGACTGCGAGCGTCTAAAAACGCCACCGACGAGGCCCGCCGGACTTCTGCAGCCGATCCGTGTCCCATCTAGGCCCTTTCAACAGATTGGAAAAAACCTTCTGGGCTCGTTCCCTACATGCCCATCCGAGAACAAGTGGATTGTTGTAGCGACAGACTACATGACGCGCTACGCAGAGACGGCCGCTCTTCCGAGGGGGACTGCACAAGAAATCGCACAGTTCGTCATAAGCCAAGTTGTGCTGCGACATGGAGCCCCGGAAGACATAATCACGGACCGCGGAACGGCCTTTACTGCGGAGCTGATACAAGAGATATTACGCTACAGGAACACGGATCACCGAAGAACGACGGCGTACCACCCCCAAACGAACGGACCAACGGAACGCCTAAACAAGACAAGCGTGGATATACTTTCAATGTAAGTCGAAGTTGAACATAAGACTTGGGACAAAGTGCTACCGTATGTCACCTTTGCGTACAACTCAACTATCCAGGAAACTACGCAGATGACGCCGTTCGAGCTTGTCTGCGGAAGACGGCCGACTACGATGCTCGACGCCATGCTTCCGCACGTAGAAGACGACGAAATCAACGCCGACGTCCGAAAATACCTTCAGCGTGCGGAGGAGGCCCGCCAGCTGGCTCGAGTTTGTACAACGGACCAGCAGCTGGTGAATGCCGGGCGCTACAGCCTCCGACACCCAGACGCCGAGTACCACCCTGGGGATTGTGTGTGGATTTGGACTCCCATCCGTCGACGCGGGCTATGAGAGAAGCTTCTGTCATGGTATTTCGGAACCTACGAGATTCTACGACGTATCGGCCAACTTACCTACGAGGTGATCCCCGATGGTGATCTCGGAACATCCCGACGACGCACGCGGCCCGACGTCGTCCACGTGGTTCGCTTGAAACCTTACTATGCAAGATGACGGACTTTTTTGTTGTTAGTTGGGACTGTGTTTTGTTGTAGCATCGAGTCGAAGCACTCTTAGAGGGGGGGGGTTATGCCGTGAACCTTGTATGGATTTGTTTATCTATTGTTTGCTTTTACTGCCGGGCCACGCCCGGATGTGTTATCTGCGTTCCAAACAAAGCGCGTCTTACATATTTACTTTTATGCCGCACGGGCTATCAAAGTAAGATAAGCTGATTGGTTTGCCCTAACGTCACTAGCCCAGAATAATCTCCTGTAATCTACAATGTTCTGGATGTGAATCGACGGTTACAGAAACACTTGCGCCGAAAGATAAAAGACTGCTAAGCAGATTCCGCGCCATTCGATTCGACGACACTCGCCTGTGCAAGTCTCTTTCTTGACCGCTGCTTCGCCGCCTCTGTATTCTTTTGAGTTGTTAGGGGAGCACAACTTCGCTCCAATAAACGTTTTTCTCCACGACAACTGCGTCGTCCTTGGCTTCGTGACAATATCTTACCCTTCAGTCTTTGGAAATTGCAAAGGCATGTGGACAATCAAATATTTTAAACCTTTCCCGCGGAACTTAAGATTCTTGCATGCTGAACCCGGTTATGAGCCTTGTGAGAATAATGGACGACAAAAATGGTTACAAAGTTGCTGTTTGAACTTCTAAATACATTACTGTTCGTGTACCTATTCTTAGTATACATAAAGTATGTTGAACCAATCACTCACCTCTGTGCAATTCATAGAGTATCCTTTCTAACAAAAGATGAACATAGGAATTTTCAATGCACCTCTGCCGTAGTATCTAGGCATTTCCCTGACTTTCGTCTCCTTGCTCAGCACTCACCGCGTCTTCGACCGTATTCCTTGGTGCTGGAGTTGGAGGACGGTGAATTGGAAAGGAAATTGCTCCAGAAAAGTAGAGCAGCATGTAGCATTCAACCTTACAACGCATCAGCTGGATGTAAATAAAGAACAATAAACGTCTAAGACACGGTGTACTCTTTACAGAGTAGTAAGATTTTTTATCGTATTGACGTCAAGATTTTATGATTCAAGGTTCTGAAGAAATGCGACGACGTAAGTGCCACGTTAAACACGCAGAAATAACAGGGAGGGCTTTGCTTTGCAGGGCCGCCACTTCTACGCTAAAGACATTAGGTTGGTTTTCTAAAGTGCACACTTCGGAAGACTTGCTTTAAAGCAATACGTCGCTTAATGTTGGCTTGCATAATCCCTATTCATTATTGCATTAGATAGTCTCAATTCCTCACACGTTTTGGCTTTGAAGTAAAATAGGCTGTAGCAAATTCACAATAAAATTTATTCACACTCGAAAGTTTACAGTTCTGTGTCACCGGCCCAAATGAACAGACTAAGCTGATCAAATTAGGAATACCATAGCTTTTATATAAATATCAAAGAACAAAACCACCCACACATACATCTATCTCTACAGAGAAGAAACCTCAACCTTGGAGTTGTCGAAATCAAAATAAGCACTATGCATACGCATGGTGCATACGCACTTTTTTTGCGATAGTATACCCGACAGCATAAATACTATGCTACAAGTACAAGTAGAGAGTAAGCCTCCAGCTCTTGCGCTTCCGCGAAAAGCATGTCAGAATGTCCGTCGGATCGATTGCGCAGTAGCGTTTGTGGGCTCTTGTCGGAAACCGATGGGTATAGCCAAGGTGGTCTGGTAACGACACAGGCTGGGAACGTGTGTAGTGAACGGCCCATGTAGTTACCTAACACCGGCTGCCTCATCAACAAAGGTGAGTTTATGCATGCGGGCGTTCCGACGCTGATGTACAAGCTCATCCAAGGTGTTAACTTGACTTAGGACTGAAGAGCAGGAATCGGTGTTATCCTAGGGAAGCAGGTAATGGCAAGCAGTGCGCTTCGGTTAATTGCCTCAATTCGAGCCCACTCCGCTTGGTTAGGTGTCTGAATTGGACCTGGTAAACAAGCCGAGGCTGGAGTACAGACCGTAGCAATAGACGGGCCATTTTGAAACAGGAGCCTCTAGACTTATGTGAGATGCATCGGATGAGGTGGAGCATCTTCCGCGCTTTTTGGTGAGCGGAACATATCCACATAGACGCTAACCAAGGCGCACAAATTTCTAATCCCAGCAAGCGAACTGAGGCGGCAGTGCGTACAGGTCGGCCGCGGAGTTGTAATGCGATCGGAGATACCTCCAGTTGGCGACGCACCAATCACTGGCCACAGGAAGAATAGCTGTGTTTTCAACGTACAGTGCTAGTCCAGCATATTCACACCATTTCGGATTGTCAGACAAGGCTTGTTGGAGGCACGCGGTTTGCAGAGTCAGGCCACAGTGTACAGTCCACACTGTGATGTCGGCCGCGTACATCAAAAAGTGCATGTCAGGTATAGATCCGAGATGCCAGGCAAGCGGCAACATAATAATATGAAAAAGGAAGGGCGAGATGAAGCACTTTGCGAACAGGCGTAAAGTTGCGATACCTCGTCCGGGAAAATCGTATCGAAAAGGATCTTTTTGTGAGGAAGTTCCGGAGGAAATAGCAAACCTTGTCCGGGACGAGAAGGCCTTGGAGAATTTCCAAGATAGCTCCGTGGCTAACGTTGCCGTATGCCTTTTGTATGTCCATGGCAAGCACTGAAGCAACTTGTTTGATCGCCCGCCAAGTAGCACCAATGACGAGAAATGGTCAAGCCCATCCTCGGTACCCCGATGGGGACTAAGCCTGATCTGCGGTGGGTGATACCACCGGAAACTGTCCATCCACCATTGAGGCCAAGTCGCCAGCATGAGCACCAACAGTTTCAACCAGGTGCAGGTCAAGGCTATTTGACGCAAATGAGGGAGCTGATCGGGTGGCTTACCGGACTTCGTTATAGGGACGGTATCAGCGAGAAGCCAAGATACTGGTGTGTGACCAGAGAGCCACATCTCGTTGATGGGTCAAGGAGATTGCTGAGGGACGGATCGTCGAGTTTCTTATAAACCTCGTACGTATGGCCACCTGGCCCGGGAGCGGTCCTCTGTTTGGCTTGATCAAGCGCAGCAAGAAACCCGGCTATCGTGAAAGGCGATTGAATTCCACGCGCGGCGTCATCAGGAGGGGAGGAACAAACGTGACTCGGCCGGAGAAATGGGCACGGGTTGCTGGCTGGAATAATGTCAAAGGCGGGGAACAGGACGCGGGTAACATCGGCGGCAAACTGCGCAGGATCCCTCTCCGATGCCAGACATGCACTGGCTACCTCATCTGGAAAGCGGTCACTACTTTCCATAGCACGGTGCGCCAGATTGATGATGTAGTCGCCGATGATGTAGACGCCAGCTCATGTAGACGCCAGTTGATGATGCAGACGCCAGCTCATCCATCGCTGACTTGACCGACGCTTCTCATGACGTCTGGCATCCGCAGTCAGACGTTGTAAGCGTATTCTGGCCTCCACAGACGATGGATCTCGGGAGGCAGCCACTTCAGCTTCTTCGCGCTGGGCCCATAGCTGTAAGAGTCGAAGGCCAGGCTTCTGCTGTGATTCCGCTACCGATGTGTCCTCACAGGTGCTTCGCAGGGCTTCCTTAACGAGACTGATTGGGTCCGGACTTGGCGTCGTGAGCATTGTGGTGATGTTACCTCCGAACGTATCCGAGTTTGTTTCAGTGCAGCGCCGTCGTAAGCGACGCGTCGAGGTTGGGACAATGCCAAGCCTGATGGGATGGTCATGACTGCTCCAGCAGTCGGCCTCTAGTTGCCAGGAGACCGTATCATTACCAAGCCACGAGGTTGAGTCGCGTGAGTAGGGCGGCAACCGGGATGAATACATTGGCGCGTAGGACACGAGAAATCGTTATGGAGGGTGAAGTGCGCATCGATGAAGCAGTCAAGTAGCGCCCTCCCACGTGCCCTTGTGGTAGCATAACCCCAAGGAGGGGCAATAAAGTCCACGGCCACGAGTATGGGACAGGCAGCGTGGGAATGCCGTAGGGATGTCAACAAGCCCAATCTTAGACAAGGCGCACGTCCGCTATGTGGACGTACATAACATGACACCAAGATTATTGCGTACTTCGGCAGTTGTGCTTTCAGTGCAACCATTTCTTGTCATTCCGTACACGACTCGTCCAGGGGATCTGAGTTTGCGGATAAGCCGTAAGCACATAGATGGCGGCTTTGCCTGACCGAGATTCATTGGAGCCACAACGCCGATCATGTATGGATGGCGTAGCGTCAGCCGTAAACTTTTGGAAGCGAGGTAGAGAGTTTTTCTTTTGTAGTAGTAAATTTCATGCTTGTAGTTTGCCTAGGCGAACACGTTCCCGAAGCTCCCCAATTTTTTTCTGTGAGTCCGCGACAGTTCCATTGTACTATATATTGTGGTACATGCACAGTGAAATGAGTTAATTTAGTTGGGCCGCTAACACTCACATGAACTTCTGCTGCTGCTGCACCACAAGCTGTAGACGTTCATGGTGTGTGAAAGCAGAAGGGACAGGCGTTGGTGGGTTCATGCTTGTTGGCGCGAAACGGCGCCGACTCGACCGGTCTTGTTACGGTGGAGGCTGGCTGTTCGGATGATGAATTAGGCGGGGCAGGTGCTGTGTGAGCTTAGTCACGTCAGTTTGCAGCACCGCCAACTGTTGGTCTATCTTTTCTAGCTCTTCCATAACCGTAGATTATTGCACAGTTTGACTGTGCTGTTTCTTCCGGTGGCGGGAGCCACAAAGCACTTCGTGGTACTATGGCTGGTAGTAATCCAAAGACTCCACAGCGTCGTCTTCTACCACTTCTTCGCTTTCCTTAGGCAAACAGCCGAAACCGTTGGCCAGAGGAATATCGTTGGGCTTAGGCTGGCTTCGGAGCGCGCGCCGCTTAGCGCGAGCAGCTTTGCACTTAATCGGGCACTATTTGTCCGTGATGCATTGTTCATCCATGCGGCACAGACCTCATCGAAACTTGGCTTACGTTGAGGCGAACGACGAGGTAGCCAGTGGCTCTGATGCCGTAGAAGCCGATGGTTCCGAGGCCGTTGTCACCTGCGCTTCTGTGACAAGGAATGGGCGCGACGTTCTCATGTGTCCATCACGGAAGCATTGGTAACAATGTACCACTCCGGCATTGTATGGACGGGGGCGAAGAACGCAGCCATTGTAGAAAAGACGATCCGGTGGCTCTAGCGGCCCTGACAGAGTTATGAGACACGTGCGGACAGCGCCCATGTAGCGGACAAGAAGAACCTGGTGCGTGGAGCAACGGGTACTGGCCTGCAGGTCTTCAGGATTCTCTCCGGGGTCTACTCCCGAAACAACATAGCGTCGGATGTCAGTACCAGAGAGCAGGCACGCTTATATAGGTAGCTGTTTTCCAGCCAACAGAATAATATGATCCAGTGCGCCCAGTCGCTGGACAGCCTCAGGAGACGACACCCACACAGACACTGTGTTGGTTCGGCTGTGGTACGCGTAGCCAGCAAATCCGGATGTTCCTAGGCATCCGTCGAGCGTCTGCTTCAGTGTCCTTGTCGGAAGAGAGAGGATGTTGAATTGCTCTCGAGGTTTGATGGCAACTTTGTACACTGAGGGACTCTGCTCATTGGTTGTAGGGACCTGCGAACTGGCGGCGGCTGTACGGGATGAAGTAGATGTCGCTGTTGTATACCGTTCATCGGTCGGTTGCAGGGATGTGTTTGTGACAGCTGTACACACCCGTTTGGCCGCAGGCGAGGGTGAAACCTTAGCCCTAACTCGGGCCGCACCTTTGGCCGAAGACCGCTTCGATAAAGTAGAGGGGTCCGCCGGAGATAGCGGGAACGGTAGCGTTACCTCCATTTGCAGCGGGTAGTCCAGAGCCGGGTTTGTAGCGATGTCAGGAGCAGCGAGCGTCTACCTAGGCGCAGTGGATTGCGGTTCGTAGAACTTTTCTCGCATGCGTGACATAGAGGCGCGCCGTCGCAACCGCCAGTGGCTGAGAGCCAGTGTGGTTAGGCCTAGCGGCCGGTGGGCCGGATCCGATGCAGAGGAGAACCCTAAGGGGCCGTCCTTTTGCTTGCAGCATAGAGTTAACACTACTGACTCTAGAGGAAAAGCTGCCCGGCCAGCCCGTGCAGTGAAACCGTGCTACACCCGGCCGCAGACATGATGCCACCCTCACAGCATTGCCCGCTGTCTATTTGCCTACTAGAGTTGGCGGCAGTTCTGGGTTTTCACCTAGCAACATACGCATTCTATCATGGCAGCCACGGTTGCTATGTGTGCGCCGTGGCAACTTTGCTGTCCAGAAACGTTGTGTAAAGTTTTTCCTGTGCTAGGTAGCGAACTTTTGTTCCATGCTGCCACGTTAGATGCAGTTTTACATTCTCCGCAACTGAGAAGGGTAGCCCGTTGATTAGCGGGTACTTCGTACGCTCAGAGAGATAGATTTTGCGGGTGCGTCATGGGAGCTCGGTCGTCGCTTCGGAGTTGAGCGGACGTGTTTTTTCGTGCTCCTGTGCTTCGGAGGGGCTTCATTTCGGCGGCCCGTTGCAACCGCGGGCCGTTGGATGTCGCCCGGCTTTCGCTCTGCCGGTGTGGGCGGTCGAGTGCCAGCTCCCGCCCCCCGAGTACCCGTCTGTCAGCCGTACTCCTATCCAGCGAACTCCACAGCAGTCGGGACCGCCGCAGACTTCGCTCATCGTCGCTCTAAGCTCACCTGCGCACATCACCGTTCCCTTCGAGCCTTCTCGTCTCCCGGACGCAGCATTACAACAGCCAACAGTGTTCGTGGTGTGTTGCGTGCGACGGAATCGGCCACAGTGGAACTAGTCTTCTCTACTCTTTCCTCACCTTTTTATCTTTACTTTTCTCTCTCCTATCATAATTCCCCTACTATTCCCGCTTTTAGACTGTGTTAAATGTAGGTGAGCTCTCAGGAGAGCCTAATAATATCCCCAGTTCATTCATTTTCCTTCTTCCTTTAAAAAGAAATCACTTCCCCCTGATTGTTTTTTGCCCTGATTTTTTTCCTGGTGGCTTCCCCCGTATTCGCGCATGCGCTGTTTGTGTATATATCCTTTTGTGTGTGGTAAAAGAGTTCAGTTGATATGCAGCGCTAGCCCTGTGTAGTCTTTTCTTGGTTGTCCCGTCTGTAGAGCGCTAATTTAACGTTTCAAACGCCTCCGCCCCCCCCCCTGTATGCGTCAGCTGATTGTTTTCGCAATCTATTGAGGTGCTCTTTACAACTACTTGCTTTTCTAGCGAATGAAAGTTCAAACTGGACAAAGCTTCCAAGAAATGCATGTAAATAGAAATCGTATATGTGACTGCACAAACACGCTTTCTGTGCCTGTGCCGGTGCCTGTCTACGAGGCCTCTGCAGCAGGTGTGTCAACTTTTTTCTCCAGTTGAAATGCTTTTAGGTAGTGGCCCTTGCATTAGCTTAGATTCAATAACCGTGAAATACCCAAGCCTAATAATACTATGTTATATTCATCATGAAACTCACTCAAGAAATTGTGGAACTATAGCTTTCATTACTTCCAACCCCAAAGAAATTAGTGCAAGTTTTCATTAGTCGCTGCAGGGCTCGTCACCTTTTAAAATTTCATGCCCCCTCTCCCAGAATAAAGAGAAAAATTGTGTGAAGAACTAACTATTTCCAGCAAAGCAATGGCAGGTTTATAGCCAGTAAACCGACTGGGCTAAAAGCCAAAAAACCTTTCTGAAGAAAAAACAATATCATTATTAAAATAACTTAAGCACTGGAGAAGAGGAGAAGAATGAAATAAACAAATACAAGCAGAGGCAGCATAAAAGAGCAAAAAATGAACAAAGCAAATGCAATTCTACGAGCAGTTAGTCACGAAAGCTTGCCACGAAAGAACAGACATTTCAGGAGAATTTTAAAAAATTAGAAAAATATGTACCCTATTTACATCATGTACACAGAAAATCAGACATATTTCAGTGGTTTTAAACAAGATGGAGCTGAAGTAGCCAAATCAGTTCTTGCCTTGAAGAAGCAGATTGGAGTGAATAAGAGAGAAAAACAGTCACTGGTGCTGAAGGGGTGTAACCATCATGCAGCATCCTTCGTTTGCCCATTTTGTCGTTTTGCCTGCATGATTTATTCCTCTCTTTTTTTCGCCCAAGGTGCTGTCTTTGAACTGGCCATTTCCACGAAAATGTTTTTTTTCTCCCGATTTTTTTCCTTTATTTTATACCAGTCCTCTCCTTTCCTTTCAAGTTTCCTGTTCCCATTTCCACATGTAGCACAGCCAGCTGGGCAGTTCTTCTTCTTTCCTTGGTTAACCTCCCTAGCTTTCTTCTACAGTTTCTTTCTTTCTTTAAAGTCGCACATTAGTTCATCTTAGCCTTGCTCTTACCATCACAAACTTTCCTAGAGGTCTGGTGGTATTACTGGTGGTGAAATAAAATTTGTTGGATGAGAATTGCTTGTACATATGACCCTCTTGCTTTTTCTGTGTTTATTTTTGCTTGTTCTTGCAGCCAAAGAGGAATGTACGTATGAAAAGTAACTTGTGCGCAAGATGTTTGGGGATCAGCTTGCGCAAATAACTTCTCACACCTCAAACAAAACCGGTGGAAGGATGAGAAGGTAAGGCTGGCAATGTAAAATTTCTTTTTTTCGTTGCCGGAATGGCGACACGGAATATGTTCTATGGTGTGAAGCACATGATACATGGGCTGATGGCATTGTGATGGCCCATTATTTTTGATAAAAATAACAAGGCTGGTGACCACAATCTGAATGAGCATTAGCCAGAACGTTCATAATAAGCTACAGCATTACTGGAACCCAGCTTCGGTAATGCAACTTCGTCTTCATCCTTGTTGCTTTGAGCACGCTGGAATGGAAGCGTGGAAATTCCACAAGTCTGGTGTGACACCTTTGCGGCCACCGGTTTAATGTTGGCATAAATGAGAAGGCTGTGCTAGACATATCGAATTCCTTTTTTCTATCGCGTATCGCATTCGCATATAGCATTACTTCCTTTTATCTTGTGTATATCGCTGAAGAACGTCTCCAGGTGGCACTGGCTGAACCGATACGTGCATATGCAACTGTCCCAAATTATAAAATTGAGAGTACAGTTTATTGTCCACTTTCTTAATGACTGTCATATGCAATACACATTAAGTGTCTCAATACTCTATATTAGCGATTGATAGTCTCATGCTAGGCAGTCTGATTCACCTGCAATAGTTATGTTTGGCAGCTGCTTCAAAATTAACCACTATGATTGAACTAATGAGTGGCAATAACAATTTATAGGTACACACAAATTAATTTACTTTTCAAGGGAGACGTATATCCTTCGTCAACTTCGCCTTGCCCAAAATACATGACGGTCCCATCGCGACCCAAGAAAGCGATGTGTGTTACCTCAGCATGCTTCCTAGGCGATTTCTGTTGACAGACCGATTTCCGGCTGAAGATGCAGGCATTTCAGGCAAAACCGCGTGCAGGCGGGGTGCTCCTGATAATTGGGCGTGCACAAAAGTGGCCGTTTCCATTCATTTGCGAATGCACCCAGGGAAGGACAGAATTATTCTTCTTAATGCCCCACCACACGGGTGCCCATCTCACATGAAGTTTACTCTGTCTCTTCCTCCTCTGTGCAGGTATATACATGGGCCATATGAGAGTAGAGGTGCAAGTAGACGTAATAAAACAGCGTCGCTAATCCACCGAGTTTAAGAAATGTGTCATGCAAAGCATCAAATATGTTCTCGAAAATTTCAGATTGCGTGCTTCAGCGATCGAAGGAGCATGCACCAATCGCACACACGCATACAGGAGATTTCTGCACCTACATTCGGGATTACATTTCGGCTTGGCCTTGTCCTCCTCTAGAAAACCACCGTACTGTGCAAATAAAATTACCATTGATATTATTAGTTGGCGGTTGTTTTATCTCTCACTCAAGTAAAACACCGTTCAGTGAAAGTATAACAACACTCGAAAACCAGAGCCTAGTTATACGCTAGGCATGGTAGAATGTTTCGTGCATTTGGTTGTTTTTAATTTACGAATCATATACGGTGAAAAGGAGCCGATCTGCCCAGCATTGTCTCGCGTAACATGATATGACCAGCTGACGGCGCGTTCAAATCGGCAGCAGCCACTACAGACATGTAGAGAAGGTGTCCTTGAAGATAGGCGGCGGCGGCTTTATTCCGTATCGTCAGCAGTCTTCGCAAGCTTGTCTTCGCAAGCAACGAAGTGACACAGCAGACACTAAGGAGTGTTAGAGTGAACCTTTGTAAATTACCCCCACATGAGTGACGCTCCTCACAATATACCGAAACTGTATTTGGCGCCTCAGCCCGACGTCCTCGTTTTGCTTAATATTTCATTTATTTTTGTTCGTCAAGCATAAATGCTTAGAGAAAACTAATAAAAAGCATACAAACTCGTAAAAAAACTCAGGTATTGCCATAAAGGTTGTCTAATTTTAGCTTAGGGCTCTAAAATTGTGCCTTATTTTTCAGAAAAATTGTTAGCCATATCTTCAACTACTGATCTGGCAACTACAGCGTGGCATCAAGGCGGCATCCGTGTTTAGACAAATTTTGAGCCAGCTTTACCCACCTGGCTTGCAGTCCGACCATGGAGGGGCCAGAGATGTTCCAGCGTCACTACAGATCACTGGATGTAAAACCAGCCGAAAACCACGAGATCTGGCGAAAACAACGAGCGGAGGAAGAACACAAACGAACCGCTCCTTCTACTTCGTCGTCGTCGTCCTCGGCGAGACACCTGAAATTCGTAACAGAAGCGATGCGATCGAAAATGAAAACTAGGTGGTTTTCGCAAGGCCGGGTCCAGAGTGCCGTTCGACGGTATTATAAGCAGTGTACTATATCGACGTTCACCGGCGTTTTGTGGCAAAATTGCCGCGTCTGGCACTATATCGCTCTAGATAACGTAAAGCTAGGCAACATAACCTAAACATAGCATAAGATAACCTAACGCACACAAAGAAATCATTTGAAACACAAAAACTAACCTAAGGCATAAAAATTATACTTTAATAAAAAGATGAAAAAAAAAACCGAGGCAAGAACCGGTCTTGAACCACCGCCCTTGCGAGCACGAACGTAAGGCGGATCCTCAAACTACAACGACAAACGCTTTGGACCGGTGCTAGCCTAGTCTTAAATATTCGAATGTCGTCGGACGGCACTCGAGCCATGCCTGCAGCGGTCAGCTAGAGTGCCGTCGCACGGCACTCTAGACACTGCGTTTTCTCAATCTTGGGCGGGATTCGTAGTCTATGGCTCTGGCAGAACCGCGTTACGTTGAGCCAAGTCAGTTCCGAACCCACGGCCATTCGTAACTGTGCAATCTGCTGTTCTTTTGAAAGAAGTGCGGCTGACGCGGCCCGTAATTTAATTAATTTTGAAAGCGAAGCTAAAGAACGCCTTGCAAAACCTTCGAAACCCTCTCGAAGGTGCTGGCGTTTTTCGTAAACGTGATCGTGGTAGAAAGAAATTAGCAAATAGAATTTCTGCTAGCATCTGTTTAGCTATGTTATCACTTTACAAAAAACTTTTTAGAGTCATTTTTGGCAGTTTGGAATCTGCGAATGTCCCCAAATTTAAAAATTCTACAGTAACTATGATGTTCTTTTCCTAGTCCGAAACAGAGAGTCAACTTTTCCACACCTTGTGAACGGCTCTGGAACCGAAACTTGCGTGGTGCGGTGAGAAAAAAGAAAATCTCAACAAATATCAGTGCCTTATACCTGAAATTTTTGGGTATGTTTTAGCCTGATACGCAAAATAACCTTGAAAAAGACCTTCCCAGAACTTCGTACTCTAAATATAACTAACTTTCTGTAAAGGGGATGCATGACGCCACAAGCGTCTTCGTTGTTTACTTCGCCGGTGTTTCATGCAACCGCTATGAATTTTACCGGGTTAGTCCTTTGCATATGTATTATTCTTAATAGCATCTGTAATAACATAGGCTAACTGTTTTAATAAAAAGGTGCGGCCAAGCTCAGACTTAAAAGACGAGTCAAACAAACTTTTGTGGCAATCGGTGCACTGTGAATGCTAACAGCGAAGACGACGTCGACATAAATGTGCCGGCGACTGCTGCAAAGCCTAAAAACTTTGGGAAGAATTTGAAGTGCCGCTGCGCGAACCTGTTCGGCAATGCAGTAGAATTCAACGTGTGGAAGCCATATCATCTCTTTTGGCCCAACAGGCCTACGTTCCCCGAGCGGTCCACGTGAGCCTGCCCAGTCTAGTTTCAAAAGCAGAGGTGTTCAAAAGCAGAAGACTACAGGAAAGCACTTTTTTTCAAGCTTTATTGCTCTCCATCTACAGGCACTTGATGTCTTCTCCTTTTCAATGTTGCCGGCTGCTCTACTTCTTTGCCGCCTGTTCCTCGGCGCGGGCCATTGCTTCTTCAGCACGGCCTCCTCCAACTCCACCACCGAGGGCTGCGGTCGGCGTTGCAGTGAGGGCTAAGCAAAGAGATTCGATGTAAGGTCAAAGCGTGGAAGCTATTACAGAAGCAGTCTAAATGGTTGTGTTCGCCTGTAACTGTTTTAAACAGCGCCCTCAAACTTTATATAATAGAGAACTTTGTTCCGTTTATTTAATTGCAGGAAAAATGGATACAAGTGCCATTGTAATTTCAGGTGTACGAATAGCAACATTGTAACCATTTCCGAGTCCTTTATTTTTGCGAGCCTTAAAGTGGACTCCCCGGATTTCAAGAGTCGTACGTGCGCGGGAAATGTAGAAAACGCTTGCTGGTTAAACTCTGATGACACGTTTTTGGTGTTTTGGCCTAATACAATTCCTGAAGGTCTATCCTGCAAATAATAAACTGAACTACGCATTTTGTCTGAAAAATACGCGTAGTTTTGTCTCACAGGAAGTCAACGTCTCTTGGCCTATTTATGCGGTTCAGAGCAAATTGGGGAGGCAACTGGAAGTATCGAATACCCACGTTCGTAAGCGGTGCCAGCATCAAAGCTGACAAATGCTTTTCAGACATGGTGTATTGTTGCATAAAAATCCACTCTGTTTGTCTCCGTAGACCACGCAAGCTTGCACCAAAATCAACGCTGCTCCTTTAAATTTTTCAAAAATAGTCTACATTTTTTCTCAGAACCTAAACCCACACAACAAAATTTGGGCTGTGCTGTAAACGTTAGACGTAGTGACATCTATCTCCTTTTCAGCTTCTTGACGTAAAGTATTCATGCCGCCATAAAGGCTACATCTTCCGCCTAAATAATTAGTGCATTGTTGTACTGCGATGCATTGGCCGGCTCTACAAAAATTATTCGTTCTCAGTCATTCCCGAGGTTTCAACTGTATACTGCTTCAGAATTAGCGAGAACATAAGATGAAATCTTTTCTCTTTTTTGTAAATAGACATGTTGGCTCATTGATTCAGTACAGGTCTGCCATTGGTAAGAAACTCCATCGAAAACTAACGTAAGACACAAGAAATCAACTTAATTAGAAAATATTTGATTTGAATCATGTTTTAAAAGCGTCACCTAGGATGACAGCGACGAGAAGCAGAAGTGGGAGTCCAAAGAATCGAGCCATAATGTCTCTTCTGCGAAAAAGCGAAAACAAAAACGGAATTCCCTTTTAATTAAAATTTTAAACCGGCAACGGTGGTGGGGAATACATAATAAAGTTTTATTTTGTCACTTCATAGAGATATGCACTGAACTACGTAATGGGCGATAAGTATTTTACGTGGATTAATCATATTACCCAAATTTGTTTGCCATCAACGTGGCATTGCACAAATATGGAAAAGTTATATTTTAGTGCCGTCGATGGAACCTTTTTAAATTCAGCTGAGTTGGTCAAAACCGTGGAGTGTTATTATTTTATCATAACCACTTATTGAGCACACACAATAAAATTATTCTTCTAAGTAGAAAAGCTTATGATATAACAGTTCTACGATGTTTTCCTTCTAAAATCTATGAACTTTTCTTTGACTAAGCATTATTTCGTAGTTAGCAGCTAAATATAACAAAAACACATTTGCACTATCTAAAACTGTTGCGATGATAATTTAAAAAATAAAAAATTAGCAAAATCGAGCAGCGCAAAGAAACTTTGGTTAATGCTTTCCTTACCAAAGCGAATTCCTTACACAAGAACAAGGCACAGATTTACTTCGAAAGCTGGTAAATTTGGATATTTGCGTGCCTTTTTATACACAACTGCTCTACTAAAAAATGGTACAGCCAATCACTAAGCGTTTGTTAAGATAAAAGACAAAAGGGACTTAAAAAAAATTTTGAAAAAATCTCAAATGGCATAGCAGGTGTAAATCCGGAGTGCAATGCACGTCGTCCCTGTTTTTTTCGTAGAGAGAATACGTTAAAAGGAAATGACATCTGAGTCATCATAAATTGAAGTGCAAACGTTACCATTCGTACCGTTGCTCTTTGTACCCACGAAAAACATGTCAATCTCCTCATCAAGACACGTCATCGCCAGCCTTTATCCGGCACCCAAACTAAGGTTATTGGATGCCGGATAAAGTAATTTAGAAGATATTATCAAATATCCCAATGCAGCTAGCGACGTTCATGGAAGCAGGAAGCGCTGAAAATAACATGTCATTACCGCCATGGAATCCTGTCTGATAGTGCAGTGTGGAAAAATACGAAATTTTGAAACCGTTGTACTGAACGTGTAGGTGCCCATTCAAATTAGTTCCTTGTGTGATTACAAGGTATTTTCGCAAATCCGCCTCACAAATGGATTGTCTATGACAGGATAACAAAACCAAGATTAGGTACAAAGAGGTAACACAAGAATACACTTCTTAATATTTAAAGGGTATTTTAAAAGGTCCAGCAATAATTGCGAGGCGTTTAAATATAATTGATATGACACATGGAATGAATGTCCGTCAAAAAATAACAAATGCGATATCATATCCATCAACCCGGGTTTGTACATCGGAGTGAATCGGTATGAAGCTTTACCGCCTATTGAAGAGTAATGAGGAGAAAGTATGCCCGAAGGGAACCTCATGCGTCTGTTTATAGCGAGAAGAGAATTAACCATCTTGATTAAAAAAAAAGCTCTGGCTTCTCAAAAACACATGACGCACAACAATTCTACGAACGTCTCTTACAATCCGTCTCATTCCCTAGCGCGTGACATATTGTATTTAACAGCACCCACATCTCACCACCGTTCAACCCCGTTGTGTGCATCGCACCCAGCAAGCTGTTATTGCTCGTGGCATCATTTCTGTTTCCTAAAAATATTTCTACCATGTGTTGTGTGCCCTGAGGCCTCTGGATCATGCATTGACTTCTCCTGCGACGGATTCGCAGCGGATAATTAAGAAAACAATCTGTATTAGCCAGAAGATTTTAAGATATCTTCTTTTGATTGCCCAAGAATACCCCTACGTTGAGACTGTGTTCTGGTAAAAACATAAATATATGTTTATGTTTAAAACTGGTAATCCTACCTTAACCTATTGATCCCATCTTTTAGTTTCTTGTGGAAAACTCCATAATTTTCGATGAGAACAAATTCAACAAGAACATTTTTTTCGGGTTTCGCTTGAAAAACCAACACAATTTCAGTGTTGCAGAAGTTAGCAACAACGTGATTTGTTGCTCCTACGCAAAGTGCTGCCAAGTTTGATCATGCGAGAAAATAATCGATGCCTTCAACATAGTAATAGGTGCTCTGGAAATAATATCCGCTGTCACAATTATGTCTGTCTCACGCTTGTTAAGAAATTCTAGCAGATTTTGCACCCACAGTGTCGCTCTCACTTCCACTTCTTGCAGAGATGACACAATGACGAGAAAAAAATGGTACCAGGCAAAAAAGGGAAAGCAGTGAACTAAAGTTTTATTGCTCTCCATCTCTGGGCACCTGATGTCGTCTCATTTTGAACATTGCTTAGTAGTATACTTTTCTGCAGCCATTTGGTCAGCCTAGGCAATTGCGTCTTCAGCCCGTCCACCACCAACTCCACCGCCAGGGATGCGGTGGACGAAGCAGTGAGTGCCACGCAAAAAAAAGGCAAATCAAGTAAAAGACTGGAATCTGTTGGTAATCCGCATTTCAAATATTCACGTTCGCCTTTCCTACCCGATGCAATTTACAGCTCTAAAACTCCAGAAGTGGACAGTTTCTTTCAGCTGCTTCCTTGGTTGAAACAATGGTTATAGTGACATAGCAAGTTTAGACGCATAAATAGCAGCTTTGTTACCATTTTAAAGTCGTTTTTTCCAACAATTTACGAGAATGACCACATCCAAAGGGCACTACATGTAGCGGGAAATGCAGAAAACACTTTTTATCAAATTTGATGTTGCAGACATGTTTTTTGTTCTTTGCCCCAATACAAGGCCTGACTGGTTAGTCACGCTTACACACAGAAAGCGTGACTAAGCTTCTCCACTGGGGAATACGCCTTGTTTTCTGCAGCAATTTGTAGCATTACTGAACAGTTTTTTGCGGTTATTAAAAATATTGTCCGCAAGTAGAAGTATTTAACAGCCGTGGTTGCAAGCTGTACAAACCCAAAAAATTGAAGTGTTCTTTTGAGCCATGGTGTATAATTGCAATAAAAATCAATGTCACCCGTCCACGTTCACCACGTAAATTTGCTCAAAAATTGAGTGTTCTTTCAAATCTTTCCGAAGCAGTTGCCCAATGTTTCTGCGAATTTAAAACTACAAAAAAGTACGCTCTGTGGTGTAATCCTTCCACAGAGCACCTTCATCTCCTTGCAACCTTCCTAAATAATTAGCGCGCGTTTATTTATCGTTACATCAGCCGTCATTACTAAAGATACTCATTGTCCGTCATTTGCGAGGTCTAAACTGCTGTTTTAAAATAACAAACCATAACAACCCAAAGCAAAACAACACATCTTTTTCTTCTTTTGAAAAAAGAGAAGTGATCTGTTTCCCGCACACCTTTCCACATAGCAAAAAACTGCGCCGTACACAACCTAAGGTACGAGAATTTAACCACTTAAAAAAAATGTCACTTTGAAATTTGTGAAAGGGTTCAACTAGGATGACAGCGACGAGAAGCAGAAGAGGGAGTCCAAAGATTTGAGCTTCTTTTGCTGAAAAAAGCAAGAAACAATCTAAATTGATCTGTATAACATTTACAAACTGGCAGCGGGTAGGCGGAATATATTTTATAAGTTATGTTTTGTCACTTTAAGGAACAATGTACTGAACTACTTATTATAAAATCTTTTTTTCTGCTTACAATAAATATAGTAGCCACAATGTTCCCGGTCAACCTCGTATTGCAAGAAAAGGGAAAAGATAACCCCTGTGGCTCAATGAATATATTCAAATTCAACTGATTTATGGAACAATTCTCAACTTTTATTTTTTTCAGAGAAATTTCAATTTGACTTTGACTATATAGGATCAAGTTTTGCATTTGCAATGCATATAACTAACATATAACTAACTAATATAACTAACTGAAGGAACGCAAATAAATTATAGTTACTGATTTCCTCCCCAAAGAGAATTTGTCAGCAAGGAACAAAGCAAAGGAATACTTCGATAGCTGGTAAAATGCAATAAATTGGCGTGGCTTTTTATACCGGAGTTCCCTACCACAAATATTTTCCCACCAAGAACTACGCGTTACGCCAGTTGCAAGAAATTTTTTTTTTCAGAGAATAAACAAAACCAAAGCTGCGCAGCCCCTGCGGGCTTCAAAGTGCAAAGCAGATCGACCACCTTTTCCCGTAGAGAGTACAATATGTTAGATGGAAATGACATATCAATCAGCATAAATTGAAGAAGTGGAAACGTTAACCTTGGTACATTGACCAACGAGGTACAGGTGAACTGCCTCATCAAAACCCATTATAGTAAGCCTTCACTGACAGAAAAATAAGTATTACTGGATACCCGTTAAATAAATTTATTAGACTTTGTTGAAATAACATGTCAGGTACATGGACGCAGGAAGCGCAAAAATACCTCACGTTGTGACCCCCCTACCATCGTCACTGATAGTGGAGATTGGAAAATACAAAATTTATGAAGGCGTTTCCTGGAGTGAACCTACTCTGGTAGGCGCAAAGAGGCTCTTTCAATACTTTGATACCACGGCTTTTAGAATGAAATTAGATACGAGCAGCTGAAAAAAACAATACTGGTTGCGGGTGCAAAGTATTAATGAATATATTTGGCGCCCAAAACCCCCCCAAGCAGTAAATAGGTCCTTTTGTGTTTTTGCACTAAAGTCTTTTCAATAAACATTGAGAAAACAGGAATAATCGCCTTATTTTGATGATATCACGACTTCAGTCTGTATAATTCGTCACATAGCGGAGATGTTTGGTAGAAAAATGAAGTAATTTGTTACTTTTCCGTGTCAGGGTTTATAAAATGTTTCAAAAAGCGTGCCTCATTTTCTAATGGTAATGTGTATTAAACACATTTATACAGAAACAGCAGCCCATAAAATATTTGTGGTTTACGTTCTCGTAAACATCGAGATGAGTTGCGAACAAAAATCGTGAAATATCACTCAGCTTGCCTCGTGTGCAACATCGTGTGCATACCGCGATGCAGACACCGCAATCAGAGGCGCCTTAGACCAATAGGTATAGACAATAGCGGGCTAGCAACAAGCAACAAACATAACAAGCAAACGCTAGAAGCACCGCTTTAACTGGAGATGCCAAAAGCCATGATTGCCAAATTATTAGCGCTTTCATCAGGGTTTACTCAAGAGACACCAGATAGCAAGTTTGTCCACACATAATTCGGGATGCAGGAATATAAAGCTTTATTTATCGGATAAGACTTTTCCGAGAAAAGAGCCATGCACGCGGAAATGGACTTGGTGAGCACCATCACTGTAGATTGTGGCAAATTAATTTTTAGGGTGGTCAGGACAAGATTAAAATATTCTGCACAAGCAATAATATGAACGCAACGAAAAAGGCCAATCCTTTGCAGAGAGAAGGGACGCACCCTACCTTGGTCCTCTTTCCACAAAGCGCCGGGTGCATAAACCACGTGGGATGGGTATTTTAAGTGGTGGTACAGATGAATGCATAATTACTTTAACCGGGAGAAACTTTGCATTATGGGGGGACACATTATCGAACAAAATATCTGCCAATATGGACCCAAACTGCAAGACTAGCACAAAAAGAAGAGTGGTGATTAAAGGAGTACGTAAAGAATTTGCAGAAATGATATATGGGCGATGACAACGAGGTAACATGAGCCGGATAACGAGATTGTGTTTTGGAGAAAAAGTGTCTGTTGTCTTGCCAGCGCGGTCTTGAGGAACCCTAGAAAGCAATCACTGTGATTGGGACGCACACGGGCAGACCTAAACCCCATCGGAATGCTTGTCGTTACAGCTTCAACAGTGGCAAAGCATATACTTCGCGGAACCAGATAACAAAATACACCAAACACGAATGTTGGGTGCATATCAAGGCTGTATATTATCAGAAGCGTACATCCTCTTAGAAATATTTTTTGTGGCTAAGACCTAATAGTCCTGCCAGAGCGCGCGCGCCTGTTGCTGGTATGTGTTCAATATTACAAGAAGACAACGTGAATGAGAACAACGAAACGTGGTGCCGTGGTCCAACGACTGAGGAAGAAGAAGCTGGGCAGGCGTGCAGCCAGCGTCGGTTCTGTCTCACGGCCGACACCATGTAAATACTGAAAATATAGCGTTCGCTAATCTCATGGTTCACTTTCTTTGTCCTGCCACCACGTAACATTTGGTGGAGTGTGCGGGACGATCATCTTCATCCTGGACCACCAGCATCGCGCCGTCATGGCTCTTGAAGAGCGCTTCTCCGGAGCACCCCGTCCCAGGTTATGACCTACTGCAGGTAGGGAAACTGGTCGTGTTTGTTGAGTTGCTCGTTGTTATGGAGGAGTTGAAACATTTACCAATCAGCTTGGAGCAGCTGCGTCAACTGCTCTCGAACTTCATGATGAACATGTTAGCGATGCCGATGCCAGACTTCGGAGGGCGCATCTCTATTGCTGAAGGTGTAATAACTGGAAGCGTCGATGGAGGCATCGCCGTAGTTCGAAGCTCCTCGACCGCGGTGTCTCCGTTGCAAGAGGCATTGCGCGCTTTACGCAACGCCAATCCCAAGTTTTGGTTACTAATTACAGCGAAGAATACCAGCATTTAAACAGGGGCGCTGCATTTGCGTTCCTCAAAGAAACGCAAGCAGCAAGTGACGTGATCACCGTTGCCGACTTTGAACGCGCACCCGAAGAGACCTTCAAGCTTTCGAATCCCTTCTTAGTGAATCCGGAGTTACCGCAAGAAGAACGGAAGAAATTATTGGATTTGCTGCATCGCTACAGAGAGTGTTTTTCGTCAAACTCAAAACTACGTCAGACACCTCTGGCGAAGAACCGAATAATAACCGAAGATGGAGCCCGACCGACCCGACAGTGACCGTACCGCATCTCTTTACACGAGCGGGAAGCCATCCAGACCCAGGTCGACGACATGCTCAGCGACGACATTAAACAGCCATCGAAAAGCCCCTGGGCGGCGCCGGTCGCACTCGTGAAGAAAAAAGACGGCACATTAAGGTTTTGCGTTGACTACCGGCGACTGAACAAAATCACCAAAAAGGACGTATACCCCCTCCCCCGAATTGACGACGCTCTCGACCACCTCTGCCACGTGAAGTATTTCTCATCGATGGATCTGAAGACCGGCTACTGGAAAATTGATGTGGTCGAGAGAGACCGAGAGAAGACCGCATTTATAACCCCGTACGGCCTATACGAGTTCAAGGTGATGCCGCTCGTATTGTGCACGGCGCCAGCAACGTTTCAACGAGTCATGACACAGTGCTAGCTGGTCTGAAGTGGCACACCTGCCTCGTATACCTCGATGATGTTGTGGTATTCTCCCGGTCTTTCGACGAACACCTTGCAAGGTTGCAGGCTGTACGCCTGAAAAGTGCCGCTTCACGTACGAGGAACTAAGTTTTGGGGCCATGTCGTCGATGCCGCGGAAGTCCGGCCTGATCCTGAAAAAACTTACGCCATAGCGAACTTCCCAAGACCAAAAGATATGGCGGGCGTGGGAACATTTCTCGGGCTAAGCGCATACAACAGGCGCTTAGTCGCAAACTTCGCCCGCATTGCAAAGCCACTCACCCGCTTGAAGAAAGATAGCACCCCTTTCCGCTCGCAAAATGCCCAAGAAACAGTCTTCTGCGAGCTGCAACAATGCCTGCAAAGCCCGCCTGTGCTCGCGCATTTCGACGAAAATGCCGAAACGGAACTGCACACGAACGCCAGTAATATAGGCTTGGGTGCCGTCCTCGTACAAAAGCAAAATGGGTGCGAGAAAGTAATCGCCTATGCCAGCCGTGGTCTGTCCAAGGAACAAACTACTCAGCCTCTGAGAAAGAGTGCCTCGCGAATATATGGGCCATTTCAAAACTTCGCCCATACGTGAATGGAAGACCACTCAAGGTTGTGGCAGACCACCATGTGCTGTGTTGGTTCGCCAATTTGAAGGACCCCTCTGGGCATCTTGGTAGGTGGAGCTTGCGCTTGCATGAATTCGACGTTACAGTAGTCTATAAATCCAGGAGGAGAGACTCCGACGCCGACTGCCTGTCCCGTGCCCCCGTCGACCAACCACCGCAAGACTCCGATGAAGACAGCGCGTTCTTCGGAGTCATGACTGAGAGCGACCTGGCCGCCCAGCAGCGTGCCGACCCCAATCTATGCGTCATCATTGACTACCTCCAAGGATGCAACGTCGCCGTGCCCAGGGCCTTCAAACACAACTTACCTGCATTCAGCCTGAAAAACTCCGCCCTCGTGAAGAAGAATTTCAGCCCCGGAACGAGAGAAAATTATCTTCTTGTCGTCCCGGCAGATCTTTGTGACGGAATTTTGGAAGCGTGCCACGACGACCCGTCTTCCGGACATCCCGGCACAGCTCGCAAAACTGGGAAATTCAAGATGAAGTACTACTGGCCCCGCCTTGCATCGGACGTCACCCACTATGTCCGGAGCTGCCGTGACTGCCAGCGTCTAAAAACGCCACCGACGATGCCCGCCGGACTTCTGCAGCCGATCGGCGTCCCATCTAGGCCCTTTCAACAGATTGGAAAGAACCTTCTGGGCCCGTTCCCTACATGCCCATCCGAGAACAAGTGGATTATTGTAGCGACAGACTACATGATGCGCTACGCAGAGACCGCCGCTCTTCCGAGTGGGACTGCATAAGAAATCGCACAGTTCGTCATAAGCCAAGTTGTGCTGCGACATGGAGCCCCGGAAGTCATAATCACGGACCGCGGAACGGACTTTACTGCGGAGCTGATACAAGGGATATTACGCTACAGGAACACGGATCACCGAAGAACGACGGCGTAGCACCCCCAAACGAACGGACTAACGGAACGCCTGAACAAGACAAGCGTGGATATACTGTCAATGTACCTCGAAGTTGAACATAAGACTTGGGACAAAGTGCTACCGTATGTCACCTTTGCGTACAACTCGGCTATCCAGGAAACTACGCAGATGACGCCGTTCGAGCTTGTCTGTGAAAGACGGCCGACTACGGTGCTCGACGCCATGCTTCTGCACGTAGAAGACGACGAAATCAACGCCGACGTCCGAAAATACCTTCAGCGTGTGGAGGAGGCCCGCCAGCTGGCTCGAGTTTGTACAACGGACCAGCAGCTGGTGAATGCCGGGCGCTACAGCCTCCGACACCCAGACGCCGAGTACCACCCTGGGGATTGTGTGTGGATTTGGACTCCCATCCGTCGACGCGGGCTATGTGAGAAGCTTCTGTGATGGTATTTCGGAACCTACGAGATTCTACGACGTATCGGCCAACTTACCTACGAGGTGATCCCCGATGGTGATTCCGGAACATCCCGACGACGCACGCGGCCAGAAGTCGTCCACGTGGTTCGCTTGAAACCTTACTATGCAAGATGACGGACTTTTTTAGGGCCGAAGCTCCTTAGGGCGTGGGTCTGTTGTCCATCCTCGACGTATGTATGTAGCCACCTCTAGTTTAGTTCTTGGATTGTTTACTAGATGGCGGTACTTGTATATGATGAAAAGATGCGCTTGGATTGTTTACTAGATGGTGTGGCTACCTCTAGTTTAGTTCTTGGATTGTTTACTAGATGGCGGGGAGCGTTGTAATAAAATCCGTTCTCATTTGGCGCGCGCTTGGAGTCGCCCGATGGATAAGGCTGCAGATGTGCGAGCCCGCGAGGCAGAAGCGCTCCGTGAAGCTGCGCGACGCCGCCGCCAAGATCCTGCCGTACGAGAGCGGGAGGCCGAAGCGTGTCGTCTGGCTGCGCGACGACGCCGCCAAGATCCCAGCGTTCGAGAACGAGAGGCCCAAGCGTCACGGCAACGGCGCGAGGACCCTGCCGTACGCGAAGCGGCACGGCTGC
This sequence comes from Haemaphysalis longicornis, assembly GCF_048455015.1. Lineage (NCBI taxonomy): Eukaryota > Metazoa > Arthropoda > Arachnida > Ixodida > Ixodidae > Haemaphysalis > Haemaphysalis longicornis. Next base: position 126,605,259 of record NW_027526422.1, read on the forward strand.
GGGGCGAAGAGGATCTCCAAAACGTCAGAGAACGGGAAGCGGCGAGAAAGCGCGCGTATCGGCAGGCAGACCCCGATGCAGTGAGAGCTCGTGAGGCGTCTGCAAAATGCATCAGGCGAGCTCAGCCCCAAGGTGCGGACGCGCAGTTTAAGCGAGACTTTCTGGACGTTACGTTCGGACACAGATGTAGTGGGCGAACTTTCACTAAAGAGTCACGGTTTTACCGATGGTTTCCCCTCAGGAGCTTCGCCCACTCATCATCATTCACCCCGTGGATATGCTGTGAATTTTTTGTTGTTAGTTGGGACTGTGTTTTGTTGTAGCATCGGGTCGAAGCACTCTTAGAGGGGGGGGGGGGGTAATGCCGCGAACCATGTAAGGGTTTGTTTATGTATTGTTTGCTTTTACTGCCGAGCCACGCCCGGATGTGTTATCTGCATTCCAAACAAAGCGCGTCTTACATTCTTTACTTTTATGCTCACGGGCTATCAAATTAAGATAAGCAGATTGTTTCGCCCTAACGTCACTAGCCCAGAATAATCTCCTGTAATCTACAATGTTCTGGATGTGAATCGACGGTTACAGAAACACTTGCGCCGAAAGATAAAAGACTGCTGAGCAGACTCCGCGCCATTCGATTTGACGACACTCGCCTGTGCAAGTCACTTTGTTGACCGCTGCTTCGCCGCCTCTGTATTCTTTTGAGTTGTTAGGGGAGCACAACTTCGCTCCAATAAACGTTTTTCTCCAAGACAACTGCGTCGTCCTTGGCTTCGTGACAATATCTTACCCTTCAGTCTTTGGAAATTGCAAAGGCATGTGGACACTCAAATATTTTGAACCTTTCCCGCAGAACTTACGATTCTTGCATGCTGAACCCTGTTATGAGCCTTGTGAGAATAATGGACGACAAAAATGGTCACAAAGTTGCTGTTTGAACTTCTAAATACATTACTGTTCGTGTACCTATTCTTAGTACACATAAAGTATGTTGAACCAATCACTCACCTTTGTGCAATTTATAGAGTATCCGTTCTAACGAAAGATGAACATAGGAATTTTCAATGCGCCTCTGCCGTAGTATCTAGACATTTCCCTGACTTTCGTCTCCTTGCTCAGCACTCACCGCGTCTTCGACCGTATTCCTTGGTGCTGGAGGTGGAGGACAGTGAACTGGAAAGGAAATTGGTCCAGAAAAGTAGAGCAGCATGTAGCATTCAACCTTACAACGCATCAGCTGGATGTAAATAAAGAACAATAAACGTCTAAGACACGGTGTACTTTTTACAGAGTAGTAAGATTTTTCATCGTATTGACGTCAAGATTTTATGATTCAAGGTTCTGAATAAATGCGACGACGTAAGTGCCACGTTAAACTCGCAGAAATAACAGGGAGGGTTTTGCTTTGCAGGGCCGCCACTTCTACGCTACAGGCATTAGGTTGGTTTTCTAAAGTGCACACTTCGGAAGACTTGCTTTAAAGCAATACGTCACTTAATGTTGGCTTGCATAATCCCTATTAATTATTGCATTAGAAAGTCTCAATTCCTCCCACGTTTTGGCTTTGAAGTAAAATAGGCTGTAGCAAATTCGCAATGAAATTTATTCACACTCAAAAGTTTATAGTTCTGTGTCACCGGCCGAAATGAACAGACTTAGCTGATCAAATTAGGAATACCATAGCTTTTATATAACTATCAAAGAACAAAACCACCCACACATACATCTACCTCTACAGAGAAGAAACCTCAACCTTGGAGTTGTCGAAATCAAAATAATCAGCTATGCATACGCATGGTGCATACGCACTTTTTTTGCGATAGTATACCCGACAGCATAAATACTATGCTACAGGTACAAGTAGAGAGTAAGCCTCCAGTTCTTGCGCGTCCGCGAAAAGCATGTCAGAATGTCCGTCGGATCGATTGCGCAGTAGCGTTTGTGGGATATTGTCGGAAACCGATGGGTATTGCCAAGGTGGTCTGGTAACGACACAGGCTGGGAACGTGTGTAGTAAACGGCCCACGTAGTTACCTAAAGCCGGCTGCCTCGGCAACGAAGGTGAGTTTATTCAAGCGGGCGTTCCGACGCTGATTTACAAGCTCATCCAAGGTGTTAACTTGAGCTTAGGCCTGAAGAGCAGGAATCGGTGTTATCCTAGGGAAGCAGGTAATGGCAAGCAGTGCGCCTCGGTTAATTGCCTCAATTCGAGCCCACTGCGCTTGGTTAGGTGTCTGAGTTGGACCTGGTAAACAAGCCGAGGCTGGAGTACAGACCGTAGCAATAGACGGGCCATTTTGAAACAGGAGCCTCTAGACTTATGTGAGATGCATCGGATGAGGTGGAGCATCTGCCGCGCTTTTTGGCGAGCGGAACATAGCCACATAGACGCTAACCAAGGCGCACAAATTTCTAATCCCAGCACGCGAACTGAGGCGGCAGTGCGTACAGGTCGGCCGCGGAGTTGTAATGCGATCGGAGACACCTCCAGTCGGCGGCGCAGCAATCACTGGCCACAGGAAGAATAGCTGTGTTTTCGACGTACAGTGCTATTCCAGCATATTCACACCATTTCGGATTGTCAGACAAGGCTTGTTGGATGCACGCGGTTTGCAGAGTCAGGCCACAGTGTACAGTCCACACTGTGATGTCGTCCGCGTACATCAAAATGTGCATGTCAGGTATAGATCCTAGATGCCAGGCAAGCGGCAACATAATAATATGAAAAAGGAAGGGCGAGATTAGGCACTTTGCGGACAGGCGTAAAGTTGCGATACCTTGTCCGGGAAATGCGTACCGAAAAGGATCTTTTTGTGAGGAAGTTCCGGAGGAAAGAGCAAACCCTGTCCGGGAGGAGAAGGCCTTGGAGAATTTCCAAGATGGTTCCGTGGCTAACGTTGCCGTATGCCTTTTGTATGTCCATAGCAAGCACTGCGCGCAACTTGTTTGATCACCCGGCAAGTAGCACCATTGACGAGAAATGGTCAAGCCCATCCTCGGTACCCCGACGGGGACTAAGCCTGATCTTCGGTGGGTGATACCACCGGAAACTGTCCATCCAGCATTGAGGCCAAGTCGCCAGCATGAGCACCAACAGTTTCAACCAGGTGCAGGTCAAGGCTATTTGACGCAAGTGAGGGAGCTGATCATGTGGCTTACCGGGCTTCGTTATCGGGACGGTATCAGCGAGTAGCCAAGATACTGGTGTGTGACCAGAGAGCCACATCTCGTTGATGGGTCAAGGAGACTGCTGAGGGATGGATCGTCGAGTTTTTTATAAACCTCGTACGTATGGCCATCTGGCCCGGGAGCGGTCCTCTGTTTGGATTGATCAAGCGCAGCAAGAAACCCGGCTATCGTGAAAGGCGATTGAATTCCACGCGCGGCGTCATCAGGAGGGGAGGAACAAACGTGACTCGGCTGGAGAAATGGGCATGGGTTGCTGGCTGGAATAATGTCAAAGGCGGGGAACAGGACGCGGGCAACATCGGCGGCAAATTGCGCAGGATCCCTCTCCGATGCCAGACATGCACGGGCTACCTCATCTGGAAAGCAGTAACTACTTTCCATAGCACGGTGCGCCAGATTGATAATGTAGTCGCCAGCACATGTAAACGCCAGTTGATGATGTAGACGCCAGCTCATCCATCGCTGACTTGACCGACGCTTCTCATGACGCCTCGCAGCCGCAGTCAGACGTTGTAAGCGTATTCCGGCCTCCACAGACGATGGATATCGGGAGGCAGCCACTTCAGCTTCTTCGCGCTGGGCCCAAGCTGTAAGAGTCGAAGGTCAGGCTTCTGCTGTGATTCCGCTACCGATGTGTCCTCACAGGTGCTTCGCAGGGCTTCCTTAACGAGACTGATTGGGTCCGGGCTTGGCGCCGTGAGCATTTTGGTGATGTTACCTCCGAACGTATCCCAGTTTGTTTCAGTGCAGCACCGTCGAAAGCGACGTGTCGAGGTTGGGACAATGCCAAGCCTGATGGGATGGTCATGACTGCTCCAGCAGTCGGCCTCTAGGTGCCAGGAGACCGTATCATTACCAAGCCACGAGGTTGAGTCGGGTGAGTAGGGCGGCAACCGGGATGAATACATTGGCGCGTAGGACACGAGAAATCGTTATGGAGAGTGAAGTGCGCATCGATGAAGTAGGCAAGTAGCGCCCGCCTGCGTGCTATTGTGGTAGCATAACCCCAAGGAGGGGCAATAAAGTCCACGGCCACGAGTATGGGACAGGCTGCGTGGGAATGCCGTAGAAGCGTCAACAAGCCCAATCTTAGACAAGGCGCACGTCCGCTATGTGGACGTACATAACATGACCCCAAGATTATTGCGTACTTCGGCAGTTGTGCTTTCAGTGCAACCATTTCTTGTCATTCCGTACACGACTCGTCCAGGGGATCTGAGTTTGCGGATAAGCCGTGAGCACATAGATGGCGGCTTTGCCTGACCGAGATTCATTGGAGCCACAACGCCGATCTTGTATGGATGGCGTAGCGTCAGCCGTAAAATTTTGGAAGCGAGGTAGAGAGTTTTTCTCTTGTACTAGTAAATTTCATGCTCGCAGTTTCCCTAGGCGAACACGTTCTTCCTGAAGCTCCCCAATGTTTTTCTGTGAGTCCGCGACAGTTCCATTGTACTATATATTGTGGAACATGCACAGTGAAATGAGTTAATTTAGTTGGGCCGCTAACACTCACATGAACTTCTGCTGCTGCTGCACCACAAGCTGTAGACACTCATGGTGTGTGAAAGCAGAAGGGACAGGCTTTGGTGGGTTCATGTTTGTTGGCGCAAAACGGCGCCGACTCGACCGGTCTTGTTACAGTGGAGGCTGGCGGTTCGGATGATGAATTAAGCGGGGCAGGCGCTGTGTGAGCTAAGTTACGTCAGTTTGCAGCACCGCCAACTGTTGGTCTATCTTTTCTAACTCTTCCATAACCGTAGATTATTGCACAGTTTGACTGTGCTGTTTCTTCCGGTGGCGGGAGCCACAAAGCACTTCGTGGTAATATGGCTGGTAGTAATCCAAAGGCTCCACAGCGTCGTCTTCTACCACTTCTTCGCTTTCCTTAGGCAAACAGCTGAAACCATTGGCCAGAGGAATATCGTTGGGCTAAGGCTGGCTTCGGAGCGCGCGCCGCTTACCGCGAGTAGCTTTGCACTTAATCGGGCACTATTTGTCCGTGATGCATTGTTCATCCATGCGGCACAGACCTCATCGAAACTTGGCTTACGTTGAGGCGAACGACGAGGTAGCCAGTGGCTCTGATGCCGTAGAAGCCGGTGGTTCCGAGGCCGTTGTCACCTGCGCTTCTGTGACAAGGAATGGGCGCGACGTTCTCATGTGTCCATCACGGAAGCATTGGTAACAATGTACCACTCCGGCATTCTATGGACGTGGGCGAAGAACGCAGCCATTGTAGAAAAGACAATCCGGTGGCTCTAACAGCCGTGGCAGAGTTATGAGACACGTGCGGACAGCGCCCATGTAGCGGACAAGAGGAACCTGGTGCGTGGAGCAACGGGTACTGGCCTGCAGGTCTTCAGGATTCTCTCCGGGGTCTACTCCCGAAACAACATAGCGTCGGATGTCAGTACGAGAGAGCAGGCACGCTTATATAGGTAGCTGTTTTCCAGCCAACAGAAGAATATGATCCAGTGCGCACAGTCGCTGGACAGCCTCAGGAGACGACACCCACACAGACACTGTGTTGGTTCGGCTGTGGTACGCGTAACCAGCAAATCCGGATGTTCTAAGGCATCCGTCAAGCGTCTGCTTCAGTGTCCTTGTAGGAAGAGAGAGGATGTTGAATCGCTCTCGAGGTTTGATGGCAAATTTGTACACTGAGGGACTCTGCTCATTGGTTGTAGGGACCTGCGAACTGGCGGCGCCTGTACAGGATGAAGTAGATGTCGCTGTTGTATACCGTTCATCGGTCGGTTGCAGGGATCAGGGATTCATCGGTCACTGGGCACGGCGGCATCACCACCATGTGGGTCGCATCTAATCCATTCCTGTATTTTGTACAGATCTTTGGCCTGGTGCACATCGTCAACGAAACGTGCGCTGGTGCGACGAAAGTGGCGGCGTCGCATGAATGGAACGCCTCCGACTGCCGCGAACCGACTGACCGTCTCCCGGCTTTATCGTGCACAAGCCCATCAGTTTTCCAAACCAAGATACCACCCCATCACCACGTGACCAGTAGCTGGGAACGTCATTGGCCGGTCCGACTATAAAAGGCACTCCCGAGGACTGGGCTGGCACTGGGCACGGCGGCATCACCACCATGTGGGTCGCATCTAATCCCTTCCTGTATTTTGTACAGATCTTTGGCCTGGCGCACATCGTCAACGAAACGTGCGCTGGTGCGACGAAAGTGGCGGCGTCGCATGAATGGAACGCCTCCGACTGCCGCGAACCGACTGACCGTCTCCCGGCTTTATCGTGCACAAGCCCATCAGTTTTCCAAACCAAGATACCACCCCATCACCACGTGACCAGTAGCTGGGGGACGTCATTGGCCGGTCCGGCTATAAAAGGCACTCCCGAGGACTGGGCTGGCACTGGGCACGGCGGCATCACCACCATGTGGGTCGCATCTAATCCCTTCCTGTATTTTGTACAGGTAAGCAAACGATACGGAAAGTGTTTTCGTTCTAGCGATCCATTCTTGGTGGTGTTGCCGTGCCCACGGTTGTTCGGTTGCGGAATATGTTGCATATTGTTTGATGTGGCGTCATCTGTTATGAGGATCCTTTTGCTAAGTGGCGACATTGAGACTAACCCCGGCCCTACTCTAGACCAAATAGCAAAGCAACTTAGTGAAATCGCAACTGACATCAAGGAGATTAAGGAAAAACGCTTGGCCGATATAGACAATATAGCTTAGATATAGCTTAGAAATAGTTTAGAAAAAAATTAGATATAGCTTAGAAATAGCTTAGAAATAGCTTAGATATAGCTTAGAAATAAAGGTCACGTCTTGCCAGCAACAGATTGCGAATCTTGAAGCAAGGATTGACGATTTTGAAAATCGAAGCAGAAGGTCCAATATCATTGTTTACGGACTGCCTGAATCAGAAGAAGAGAAAAACGAGTCGCTAGAATCCACTGTGAACAATGAGATAATAAAGGGCTTTCTTGAGCTAGACCCGGTGGCTATTGAACGTGTTCATAGACTAGGGCGGCCATCACCCGGCAAGGTCAGGCCCGTGATTCTCAAACTACTAGATTCAAGAGACAAGACAAAAAATTTTGAAACAGTGTATCAAACTAAAAGACACTGATTTTTCTATTGGGGAGGATTTCTCTGTAAGAGTACGGGAAATCAGAAGAAAACTATGGCAGAGCTGTAAAACGCATCGAGATAACGGGGATAAAGCCTCGCTGGTGTACGACAAGCTATATATCAAGAAGAAATTCGTTTGGGACGAAGACAAAAATGATATAGTTCCCGTTCAAAAAAACGATGCCAGAAAGCGATATACCGTAGAAACCGAATGCCAGCGGCCAAATACGCGAAGCCAAACGCCGCGACAAACGTAACAGAGGAATGTAATATAGACCAGATGCCTTCTGTCACCCCTTCCTATAAAAACACAGCTAGGTTGCGTAAAAATAGCGGGAACACAAACAAACGAAAAGAACTTAGACTGGTTAACATAAACATGCGCAGTGTTACTAATAAAATAGATTCCTTGGAAAGCGTGCTCATGCAGTATGATCCCCATATTGCGGTGATAACGGAGACGTGGCTGCGAGAGGAAATTAGTGATGACGAGGTATTTCCCCCCTGTTACAATGTGTATCGAAAAGACCGATCTGCCAGAGGTGGGGGAGTAGCCATCCTTGTCAAACCAGAGATAGAAGCTACGATTGCAGCTGATGTTGGCATTCTTGAATGCTTGTGCGTACAGTTGTCCTGCTGGGGACATAGCTTTATCCTGTACGCATGTTACAGGCCTCCTGATGCGAGTCCGGGGTACCTAACTGTACTGAAAGAACATATGTCAAAGTTTTTTAATAGGCAAATCTTTTTGGTTGGAGACCTAAATTTGCCAAGTCTAGACTGGGAGGGGTTGACCTGTTCCCAGTTCAGTAAAAATGCTAACACTATTTTTGACATTATGCTCGCTCATGATCTAACACAAATAGTCAGGCAACCAACACGTGTGCAAGGACATGCAAGCTCTATCCTAGATTTGGTATTCGTAAAACGTGCTTTTTCAGAACATACTGTAGTCGTGGAACAGGGGCTTGCAGATCATGAACTTGTCAGCGTGTCAATTCCTCTGTTTCAATGCAGTAGCCACCAAAAATCACCCATCCAGTATTTTAAAGATTATTCGAGAGCTGATGATGACCGTGTAATAGAATACATGGAAGCTGTACTTGCAGAATTTAATGATGACGCTTTAAGTACGTGCGCACTTTGGACAAAATTCGTCGAGACGTGCCAATACTGTATGAACAACTTTATCCCTAACAAACCCAAACGAACACACAAACGTACGCCATGGATGACTCATGAAATTGTTAAACTAAAAAGAAAAGTTAAACGGCTAAGAAAGCAGCATGCGCACCGCACAGTTATCAAGGAGCACCAAAGAATCCTTGCTGAAAAAATGCATCGCTCAAAAAAATACTATTTTAAAACCTTAATGCCCAATTTTATAAAAAATGATCCTTGCAAGTTCTGGAATTACCTTAAAGATAGGAAGAAACCCGTATCAAAGATTGTACTTGACGGCCGCATAGTTTCAAATTCTGGCGACATCGCACATCATTTCAACACATACTTTCATAGCGTGTTTAATGTTTCCGGAGCATCTACGTCTTCAGTAGCGTCATCTCAACCATGCGGAGTCAATTTCATTTCATATGCTGGTTTGGTTTCCATGCTTGTAAACCTAAATACGAAAAAGAGTTGCGGTCCTGACAACCTACCCAATGTCTTTCTCCGACGTTATGCCGAATGCGTTGGCAAATTCCTCTTTGTAATCTTCCATGCTTCCCTGTCAACAACATTGCCACGTGACTGGAAAATGGCCCGAGTGGTGCCTATCTTCAAAACAGGCGACAGATTATCAGTAATTATTTACAGGCCAATATCTCTAACTTCCTCATGTTGTAAACTAATAGAACACATTATAGCGAACCAGATTACACAATTTCTTGAAACACATTCCATACTAACACATTTCCAGCACGGCTTTAGAAGAAAGTATTCCACCGTGACGCAGCTTGTTACCGTTACGCATGCGTTTGCCGGCGCCCTCGACAATAACATTTAGATAGACACCATTTTTCTAGACTTTTGTAAGGCTTTCGATAAAGTTCCTCATGAGAAATTAATCTACAAATTAAATAAAATAGGTCTTTCGAAGGTATTGTGCGCATGGGTAGCTGAATACCTGAGCAATCGGGTGCAGTACGTCACCATCGAGGGTCAAAATTCGAGTCTTTTGCCAGTCACGTCGGGTGTACCCCAAGGCAGTGTATTGGGGCCCTTGATATTTTTGTGTTACATAAATGATATTGTAGATGTAATTGAGCCAGCCGTCCAGATTCGGTTGTTCGCAGACGACTGCATTTTATTTCGTGAAATTCGTGACACACATGATCAAATAGAGCTAAACAAAAATTTAGACTACATATACAAATGGTGCCACAAATGGGGTATGATTGTAAATACAGAAAAAACAGTTTCCATGAGTATAACTCGAAAAAAATATCCCCTTCACTATGCTGATTCCCTTGGTTCATCTACTGTTAAATAGGTCAATAACTACAAATATCTAGGTGTTACGTTCACTGCTAACCTGTCTTGGAATTCACACATTGATAACATTTGTGCATCTGCTTTCAGGAAATTATGCTTCTTGAGACACAAACTTCGCAATTCACCACCAAATGTAAAACTTTTGTGTTATCAGTCGTACATTCGACCAAAATTAGAGTACGCATGCGTAGTGTGGGATCCCTACACAAAATGTAACATAGATAAATTGGAATGAATTCAGAGGAAAGCAGTTCGCTTTATATATTCTAAATTTCGTCGCACGGATTCTCCATCCGAACTAATGTCAGCTAACAACATTCCACTACTTCAATCTAGAAGAAGGCAACTCCGCTTAGACTTCCTGAGCTCCTTGCTTAACCATAGATTTGCGATTGACCCTTCATTGTATTTAACCCCTTTGTCAACCAAAAATACACGACATCACCAACCAAACTCTTTAACACCATATTTTGCCAAAACAGATACATATAAATTTTCCTTTTTTCCGCACACAGTGTCTGAGTGGAACTCCTTGTCAGAGCGCGACCGCCTTGCATAGTATGTATGTTTGTCGCGTTGTGTATATTTGTTTATGTAGCAGTGTATATATTTCCTCATTTTAGTCACTTTGTTATTTTTTGCGTTCGTGATCAATTTTAGTTCACTGTTTTGCTCGTTGTGATTCATGATTGCCCGTCCTGCTTGGACCACCTGTTGTGGTCTGCAGTATGAAATAAATAAATAAATAAAAATGTGTTTGTGACAGATGTACACACCCGTTTGGCCGCAGGCGAGGGTGAAACCTCGCCCTAACTCGGGCCGCACCTTTGGCCGAAGACCGATTCGATAAAGTAGAGGGGTCCACCGGAGATAGCGGGAACGGTAGCGTTACCTCCATTTGCAGCGGGTAGTCCAGAGCCGGGTTTGTAGCGATGTACGAGGAACGAGCGTCTACCTAGGTGCAGTGGATTGCAGTTCGCAGAGCTTTTCTCGCATGCGTGACATAGAGGCGCGCCGTCGCAACCGCCAGTGGCTGAGAGCCAGTGTGGTTACGCCTAGCGGCCGGTGGGCCGGATCCGATGCAGAGGAGAACCCTAAGGGGCCGTCCTTTTGCTTGCAGCATAGAGTTAATACTACTGACTCTAGAGGAAAAGCTGCCCGGCCCGCCCGTGCAGTGAAACCGTGCTACACCCGGGCGCAGACATGATGCCACCCTCACAGCGTTGCCCGCTGTCTATTTGCCTACTAGAGTTGGCGGCAGTTCTGGGTTTTCACCTAGCAACATACGCATTCTATTATGGCAGCCATGGTTGCTATGTGTGCGCCGTGACAACTTTGCTGTCCAGAAACGTTGTGTAAAGTTTTTCCTGTGGTAGGTAGCGAACTTTTGTTCCGTGCTGCCGCGTTAGATGCAGTTTTGCATTCTCCGCAACTGAGAAGGGTAGCGCGTAGATTAGCGGGTACTTCGTACGCTCAAAGAGATAGCTTTTGCGGGTGCGTCAAGGGAGCTCGGTCGTCGCTTCGGAGTTGAGCGGACGTGTTTTTTCGTGTTCCTGTGCTTCGGAGGGGCTTCATTTCGGCGGCCCGTTGCAACCGCGGGCCGTTGGATGTCGCCCGGCTTTCGCTCTGCCGGTGTGGGTGGTCGACTGCCAGCTCCCGCCCCCCCAGTACCCGTCTGTCGGCCGCACTCCTATCCAGCGAACTCCAAAGCAGTCGGGACTGCCGCAGACTTCGCTCATCGTCGCACCAAGCTCACCTCCGCGCTTCACCGTTCCCTTCGAGGCTTCTCGTCTCCCGGACGCAGCATTACGCCAGCCAACAGTGTTCATGGTGTGTTGTGTGCGACGGAATCGACCACAGTGGAAGTACTCTTCGCTACTCTTTCCTCGCCTTTTTATCTTTACTTTACTCTCTCCTATCATATTTCCCCTTGAATTCCCGCTTTTAGACTGTGGTAAATGTAGGTGAGCTCTCATGAGAGCCTAATAATATCCTCAGTTTATTTATTTTCCTTCTTCCTTTAAAAAGAAATCACTTCCCCCTGATTGCTTGTTGCCCTGATTTTTTTCCTGGTGGCTTCCCCCGTATTCGCGCATGCGCTGTTTGTGGATATATCCTTTTGTGTGTGGTAAAAGAGTTCAGTTGATATGCATCGCTAGCCCTGTGTAGTCTTTTCTTGGTTGTCCCGTCTGTACAGCGCTAATTTAACATGTCTCACACGCCTCGCCCCCCCCCCCTGTATGCGTCAGCTGATTGTTTTCGCAATCTATTGAGGTGCTCTTTACAACTACTTGCTTTTCTAGCGAATGAAAGTTCAAACTGGACAAAGCTTCCAAGAAATGCTTGTAAATGGAAATCGTATATGTGACTGCACAAACACGCTTTCTGTGCCTGTTCCGGTGCCTGTCTACGAGGCCTCTGCAGCAGGTGTGTCAACTTTTTTCTCCAGTTGAAATGCTTTTAGGTAGTGGCCCTCGCATTAGCTTAGATTCAATAACCGTAAAATACCCAAGCCTAATATTACTATGTTATGTTCATCATGAAACTCACTCAAGGAATTGTGGAACTATAGCTTTCAGTACTTCCAACCACAAAGAAATTAGTGCAAGTGTTCATTAGTCGCTGCAGGGCTCGTTAACTTTTAAAATTTCATGCCCCCTCTCCCAGAATAAAGAGGAAAATTGTGTGAGGAACTAACTATTTCCAGCAAAGCTATGGCAGGTTTATAGCCAGTAAACCAACTGGGCTAAAAGCCAAAAAACCTTTTTGAAGAAAAAACAATATCATTATTAAAATAACTTAAGCACCGGAGAACAGGAGAAGAATGAAATAAACAAATACAAGCAGAGGTAGCATAAAAGAGCAAAAAATGAACAAAGCAAATGCAATTCTACGAGCAGTTAGTCACGAAAGCTTGCCACGAAAGAACAGACATTTCAGGAGAATTTTAAAAAAATTAGGAATTATGTACCCTATTTACATCATGTACACAGAAAATCAGACATATTTCAGTGGTTTTAAACAAGATGGAGCTGAAGTAGCCAAATCAGTTCTTGCCTTGAAGAAGCAGATTGGAGTGAATAAGAGAGAAAAACAGTCCCTGGTGCTGAAGGGGCGTAACCTTCATGCAGCATCCTTCGTTTGCCCATTTTGTCGTTTTGCCTGCATAATTTATTCCTCTCTTTTTTTCGCCCATGGTGCTGTCTTTGTACTGGCCATTTCCACGCCATGTTTTTTTCTCGAGATTTTTTTTATCCTTTATTTTATGCCAGTCCTCTCCTTTCCTTTCAAGTTTCCTGTTCCCATTCCCACATGTAGCACAGCCAGCTGGGCAGTTCTTCTTCTTTCCTTGGTTAACCTCCCTAGCTTTCTTCTACAGTTTCTTCCTTTCTTTAAAGTCGCACATTAGTTCATCTTAGCCTTGCTCTTATCATCACAAACTTCCCTAGAGGTCTGGTGGTATTACTGGTGGTGAAATAAAATTTGTTGGATGAGAATTGATTGTACATATGACCCTCTTGCTTTTTCTGTGTTTATTTTTGCTTGTTCTTGCAGCCAAAGAGTAATGTACGTATGAAACGTAACTTGTGCGTAGATTTTATTGGGCTCAGCTTGCACAAATAACTTCTCACACCTCAAACAAAACCGGTGGAAGGATGAGAGGGTAAGGCTGGCAATGTCAAATTTCTTTTTTTCGTTGCCGGAATTGCGACACGGAATATGTTCTATGGTGTGAAGCACATGATACATGGGCTGATGGCATTGTGATGGCCCATTATTTTTGATAAAAATAACAATGCTGGTGACCACAATCTCATTGAGCATTAGCCAGAACGTTCATAATCAGCTACAGCATTACTGGAACCCAGCATCGGTAATGCAACTTCGTCATCATCCTTGTTGCTGTTAGCACGCTGGAATGGAAGCGTGGAAATTCCACAAGTCTGGTGTGACACCTTTGCGGCCATCGGTTTAATGTTGGCATAAATGAGACGGCTGTGCTAGACATATCGAATTCCTTTTTTCTATCGCGTATCGCATTCGCATATAGCATTCCTTCCTTTTATCTTGTGTATACAGCTGAAGAACGTCTCCAGGTGGCACTGGCTGAACCGATACGTGCAGATGTAGCTGTCGCAAATTATAAAATTGTGAGTTCAGTTTATTGTCCACTTTCTAATGACTGTCATATGCAATACACATTAAGTGTCTGAATACTCTATATTAGCGATTGATAGTCTCATGCTAGGCAGTCTGATTCACCTGGAATAGTTATGTTTGGTAGCTGCTTCAAAATTAACCACTATGATTGAACTAATGAGTGGCAATAACAATTTATAGGTACACACAAACTAATTTACTTTTCAAGGTAGACGTATATCCTTCGTCAACTTCGCCTTGCACAAAATAAATGACGGTCCCATCGCGACCCAAGAAAGCGATGTGTGTTACCTCAGCATGCTTCCTAGGCGATTTCTGTTGACAGACCGATTTCCGGCTGAACCCGCAGGCATTTCAGGCAAAACCGCTTGCAGGCGGGGTGGTCCTGAAAATTGGGCGTGCACAAAAGTGGCCGTTTCTATTCATTTCCGAATGCACCCAGGGAAGGACATAATTATTTTTCTTAACGCCCCACCACACGGGTGCCCATCTCACATGAAGTTTACTCCTTCCCTTCCTCCTCTGTGCAGGTATATACATGGGCCATATGAGAGTAGAGGTGCAAGTAGACGTAATAAAACAACGTCGCTGATCCACCGAGTTTAAGAAATGTGTCATGCAAAGCATCAAATATGTTCTCGAAAATTTCAGATTGCGTGCTTCAGCGATCGAAGGAGCATGCACCAATCGCACACACGCATACAGGAGATTTCTGCACCTACATTCGGGATTACATTTCGGCTTCGCCTTGTCCTCCTCTAGAAAACCACCGTATTGTGCGAATAAAATTACCATTGATATTATTAGTTGGCGGTTGTTTTATCTCTCACTCAAGTAAAACACCGTTCAGTGAAAGTATAACAGCACTCGTAAACAAGAGCCCAGTTATACGCTAGGCATGGTAGAATGTTTCGTGCATTTGGTTGTTTTTAATTTACGAATCATATACGGTCAAAAGGAGCCGATCTGCCCAGCATTTTCTCGCGTAACATGATATGACCGGCTGACGGCTAATTCAAATCGGCAGCAGCCACTACAAACATGTAGAGAAGGTGTCCTTGAAGATAGGCGGTGGCGGCTTTATTCCGTATCGTCAGCAGTCTTCGCAAGCTTGTCTTCCCAAGCAACGAAGTGACACAGCAGACAATAAGGCGTGTTAAGTGAACCTTTGTAAATTACCCCCACAGGAGTGACGCTCCTCAGAATATACCGAAACTGAATTTGGCGCCTCAGCCCGACGTCGTCTTTTTGCTTAATATTTCATTTATTTTTGTTCGTCAAGCATAAATGCTTCGAGAAAACTAATAAAAAGCATACAAACTCGTAAAAAAACTCAGGTATTGCCATAAAGGTTGTCTAATTTTAGCTTAGGGCCCTAAAATTGTGCCTTATTTTTAAGAAAAATTGTTAGCCATATCTTCAACTACTGATCTGGCAACTACAGCGTGGCATCATGGCGGCATCCGTGTTTAGACACATTTTTGAGCCAGCTTTACCCGCCTGGCTTGCAGTACGACCATGGAGGGGCCACAGATGTTCCAGCGTCACTACAGATCACTGGATGCAAAACCAGCCGAAAACCACGAGATCTGGCAAAAACAACGAGCGGAGGAAGAACACAAACGAACCGCTCCTTCTACTTCGTCGTCGTCGTCGTCCTCGGCGAGACACCTGAAATTCGTAACAGAAGCGATGCGATCGAATATGAAAACTAGGTGGTTTTCCCAAGGCCGTGTCTAGAGTGCCGTTCGACGGTATTATAAGCAGTGCACTATATCGACGTTCACCGGCGTTTTGTGGCAAAATTGCCACGTCTGGCACTACATTGCTCTAGATAACGTAAAGCTAGGCAACATAACCTAAACATAGCATATGATAACCTAACGCACACAAAGAAATCATTTGAAACACAAAAACTAACCTAAGGCGTAAAAATTATACTGCAATAGAAAGATGGAAAAAAAAACGAGGCAAGAACCGATCTCGAACCACCGTCCTTGCGAGCACGAACCTAAGTCGGATCCTCAAACTACAACGACCAACGCTTTGGACCGGTGCTAGCCTAGTCTTAAATATTCGAATGTCGTCGGTCGGCACTCCAGCCATGCCTGGAGCGGCCAGCTAGAGCGCCATCGGACGGCACTCTAGACAGTGAGTTTTATCAATATTGGGTGGGATTCGTAGTCTATAGCTCTTCCAGAACCGCGTTACGTTGAGCCAAGTCAGTTCCGAACTCATGGCCATTCGTAACTGTGCAATCTGCTGTTCTTTCGAAAGAATTGCGGCTGACGCGGCCTGTAATTTAAATAATTTTGAAGTCGAAGCTAAAGAACGCCTTGCACAACCTTCGAAACCCTCTCGCTGGTGCTGGCGTTTCTCGTAAACGTGATCGTGGTAGAAAAAATTAGCAAATAGAATTTCTGCTAGCATCTTTTTAGGTATGTTATCACTTTACAAAAAAATTTTTAGAGTCATTTTTGGCAGTTTGGAATCTGCGAATGTTCCCAAATTTAAACATTTCTGCAGTAATTATGATCTTCTTTTCCTAGTCCGAAACAGAGAGTCAACTTTTCCACAGCTTGTGAACGGCTCTGGAACCGAAACTTGCAAGGTGCGGTGAGAAAAAAGGAAATCTCAACAAATATCAGCGCCTTATACCTGAAATTTTTGGGTATGTTTTAGCCTAATACGCAAAAAAACCTTGAAAAAGAACTTCCCAGAACTTCGTACTCTAAATATAGCTTCCTTTCTGTAAAGGGGATGCATGACGCCACAAGCGTCTTCGTTGTTTACTTCGCTGGCGTTTCATGCAACTGCTATGACTTTTACCGGGTTAGTCCTTCGTATATGTATTATTCTTAATACCATCTGTAATAACATCGGCTATCTGTTTTAATAGAAAGGCGCGGCCAAGCTCCGACTTAAAAGACGAGTCAAACAAACTTTTGTGACCAATCGGTGAACTGTGAATGCTCACGGCACGGCGAAGACGACATCGACGTAAATGTGCCGGCGACTGCTGCAAAGCTTAAAAACTTTGGGAAGAATTTGAAGTGCCGCTGCGCGAACCTGTTCGGTAAAGCAGTAGAATACAACGTGTGGAAGCCATATCATCTCTTTTGGCCCAACAGGCCTACGTTCCCCGAGCGGTCCACGTGAGGCTGCCCAGTCTAGTTTCAAAAGCAGAGGTGTTCAAAAGCAGAGGAGTACAGGAAAGCACTTTTTTCAAGCTTTATTGCTCTCCATCTTCAGGCACTCGATGTCTTCTCATTTTCAATGTTTCAGGCTGCTCTACTTCTGTGCAGCCAGTTCCTCGGCGCGGGCCATTGCTTCTTCAGCACGGCCTCCTCCAACTCCACCACCGAGGGCTGCGGTCGGCGTTGCAGTGAGGGCTAAGCAAAGAGAATCGAAGTAAGGTCAAAGCGTGGAAGCTATTACAGAAGCAGTCTAAATGGTTGTGTTCGCCTGTACCTGTTTTAAACAGCGCCCTCAAATTTTATATAATAAAGAACTTTGTTCCGTTTATTTATTTGGAGGAAAAATGGCTACAAGTGCCACTGTAATTTCAAGTGTACGAATAGCAACTTTGTAACCATTTCCGAGTCCTTTATTTTTGCGAGCCTTAAAGTGGACTCCCCGGATTTCAAGAGTCGTACGTGCGCGGGAAATGTAGAAAACGCTTGCTGGTTAAACTCTGATGACACGTTTTTGGTGTTTTGGCCTAATACAATTCCTGAAGGTCTATCCTGCAAATATTAAACTGAACTACGCATTTTGTCTGAAAATTACGCGTAGTTTTGTCTCACAGGTAGTCAACGTCTCTTGGCCTATTTATGCTGTTCTGAGCAAATTGCGGAAGCAACTGGAAGTATCGAATACCCACGTTCGTAAGCGGTGCCAGCATCAAAGCTGACAAATGATTTCCAGACATGGTGTATTGTTGCATAAAAATCCCCTCTGTCTGCCTCCGTAGACCACGCAAGGTTGCACCAAAATCAACGATGCTCCTTTAAATTTTTCGAGAACAGTCTACATTCTTTCTCAGAACCTAAACCCACACAACAAAATTTGGGCTGTGCTGTAAATGTTAGACATAGTGACATCTATCTTCTTTTCAACTTCTTGACGTAGAGTATTCGTGCCGCTATAAAGGCTACATCTTCCGCTTAAATAATTAGTGCGTTGTTATACTGCGACGCATTGGCCGGTTTTACAAAAATTATTCGTTCTCAGTCATTCCCGAGGTTTCAACTGTATACTGCTTCAGAATTAGCGAGAACATAAGATGAAATCTTTTCTCTTTCTTGTAAATAGACATGTTGGCTCATTTATTCAGTACAGGTCTGCCATTGGTAAGAAACTCCATCGAACACTAACGTAAGACACAAGAAATGAACTTCATTAGAAAATATTTGATTTGAATCATGTTTGAAAAGCGTCACCTAGGATGACAGCGACGAGAAGCAGAAGTGGGAGTCCAAAGAATCGAGCCATCATGTCTCTTCTGCGAAAAAGCGAAAACAAAAACGGAATTCCCTTTTAATTAAAATTTTAAACCGGCAACGGTGGTGGGGAATACATAATAAAGTTCTATTTTGTCACATCATAGAGATATGCACTGAACTACGTAATAGGCGATAAGTATTTTACGTGCATTAATCATATTACCCAAATTTGTTTGCCATCAACTTGGCATTGCACAAATACGGAAATGTTATATTTTAGTGCCGTCGATGGAACCTTTTTAAATTCAGCTGAATTGGTCAAAACCGTGGAGTGTTATTTTATCATAACCACTTATTGAGTACACACAATAAAATTATTCTTCTAAGTAGAAAAGGTTATTATATAACAGGTCTACAATGTTTTACTTCTAAAATCTATGAACTTTGTCTTTGACTAAGAATTATTTTGTAGTTAGCAGCTAAATATAACAGAAATACATTTGCACTATCTAAAACTGTTGAGATGATAATTAAAAAAATAAAAAAATAACAAAATCAAGTAGCGCAAAGAAACTATAGTTAATGCTTTCCTTACCAAAGCGAATTCCTTACACAAGAACAAGGCACAGATTTACTTCAAAAGCTGGTAAATTTGGATATCGGCGTGCCTTTTTATACATCACTGCTCTACTAAAAAATGGTACAGCCAATCACTAAGCGTTTGTTGAGATAAAAGACAAAAGGGACCTCAAAAAAATTTTGAAAAAATCTCAAATGGCATAGCACCTGTAAATCCGAAGTGCAATGCACGTCGTCCCTGTTTTTTTCGTAGAGAGAATACGTTAAAAGGAAATGACATCTGAGTCACCATAAATTGAAGTGCAAACGTTACCATTCGTACCGTTGCCCTTTGTACCCACGAAAAACATGTCAATCTCCTCATCAAGACACGTCATCGCCAGCCTTTATCCGGCACCCAAACTAAGGTTATTGGATTAAAGTAATTTAGAAGATATTATCCAAATATCCCAATGCAGCTAGCGACGTTCATGGAAGCAGGAAGCGCTGAAAATAACATGTCATTACCGCCATGGAATCCTCTCTGATAGTGCAGTTTGGAAAATACGAAATTTTGAAACCGTTGTACTGAACGTGTAGGCGCCCATTCAAATTAGTGCCTTGTGTGATTACAAGGTATTTTCGCAAATCCGCCTCACAAAGGGATTGTCTATGACAGGATAACAAAACCAAGATTAGGTAAAAAGAGGGAACACAAGCATACACTTCTTAATATTTAAAGGGTATTTTAAAACGTCCAGCAATAATTGCGAGGCGTTTAAATAAGATTGATATGACACATGGAATGAATGTCCGTCAAAAAATAACAAATGCGATATCATATCCATCAACCCGGGTTTGTACATCGGAGTGAATCGGTATGAAGCTTTACCGCCTATTGAAGAGTAATGAGGAGAAAGTATTTCCGAAGGGAACCTCATGCGTCTGTTTATAGCGAGAAGAGACTTAACCATCTTGATTAGAAAAAAAGCTCTGGCTTCTCAAAAACACATGACGCACAACAATTCTACGAACGTCTCTTACAATCCGTCTCATTCCCTAGCGCGTGACATATTGTATTTAACAGCACCCACATCTCACCACCGTTCAACCCCGTTGTGTGCATCGCACCCAGCAAGCTGTTATTGCTCGTGGCATCATTTCTGTTTCCTAAAAATATTTCTACCATGTGTTGTGTGCCCTGAGGCCTCTGGATCATGCATTGACCTCTCCTGCGACGGATTCCCAGCGGATAATTAAGAAAGCAATCGGTATTAGCGAAAAGATTTTTAGATATCTTCTTTTGATTCCCCAAGAATACCCCTACGTTGACACTGTGTTCTGGTAAAAACATAAATATATGTTTATGTTTAAAACTGGTAATCCTACCTTAACCTATTGATCCTATCTTTTAGTTTTTTTGTGGAAAACTCCATAATTTCCGATGAGAACAAATTCAACAAGAACATTTTTTTCGGGTTTCGCTTGAAAAACAAACACAATTTCAATGTTGCAGAAGTTAGCAACAACGTGATTTGTTGCTCCTACGCAAAGTGCTGCCAAGTTTGATCATGCGAGAAAATAATCGATGCCTTCAACATAGTAATAGGTGCTCTGGAAATAATATCCGCTGTCACAATTATGTCTGTCTCACACTTGTTAAGAAATTCAGCAGATTTTCACCCACAGTGTCGCTCTCACTTCCACTTCATTCAGAGATGACACAATGACGAGAACAAAATGGTACCAGGCAAAAAAGGGAAAGCAGTGAACTAAAGTTTTATTGCTCTCCATCTCCGGGCACCTGATGTCGTCTCATTTTGAACATTGCTTAGTAGTATACTTTTCTGCATCCATTTGGTCAGCCTGGGCAATTGCGTCTTCAGCCCGTCCACCACCAACTCCAACGCCAGGGATGCGGTGGACGAAGCAGTGAGTGCCACGCAAAAAAAAGGCAAATCAAGTAAAAGACTGGAATCTGTTGGTAATCCGCATTTCAAATATTCACGTTCGCCTTTCCTACCCGATGCAATTTACAGCTCTAAAACTCCAGAAGTGGACAGTTTCTTTCAGCTGCTTCCTTGGTTGAAACAATGGTTATAGTGACATAGCAAGTTTAGACGCATAAATAGCAGCTTTGTTACCATTTTAAAGTTGTTTTTTCCAACAATTTACGAGAATGACCACATCCAAAGGGCACTACATGTAGCGGGAAAGGCAGAAAACACTTTTCTATCAAATTTGATGTTGCAGGCATGTTTTTTGTTCTTTGCCCCAATACAAGGCCTGACTGGTTAGTCACGCTTACACACAGAAAGCGTGACTAAGCTTCTCCACTGGGGAATACGCCTTGTTTTCTGCAGCAATTCGTAGCATTGCTGAACAGTTTTTTGCGGTTATTAAAAGATATTGTCCGCAAGTAGAAGTATTTAACAGCCGTGGTTGCAAGCTGTACAAACCCAAATAATTGAAGTGTTCTTTTGGGCCATGGTGTATAATTGCAATAAAAATCAATGTCACCCGTCCACGTTCACCACGTAAATTTGCTCAAAAATTCAGTGTTCTTTCAAATCTTTCGAAAGCAGTTGCCCAATGTTTCTGCGAATTTAAAACTACAAAAAAGTACGCTCTGTGGTTTAATCCTTCCAGAGAGCACCTTCATCTCCTTGCAACCTTCCTAAATAATTAGCGCGCGTTTATTTATCGTTACATCAGCCGTCGTTACTAAAGATATTCATTGGCCGTCATTTGCGAGGTCTGAACTGCTGTTTTAAAATAACAAACCATAACAACCCAAAGCAAAACAACACATCTTTTTCTTCTTTTGAAAAAAGAGAAGTGATCTGTTTCCCGCACACCTTTCCACATAATAAAAAACTGCGCCGTACACAACCTAAGGTACGAGAATTTAACCACTTAAAAAAAATGTCACTTTGAAATTTGTGAAAGGGTTCAACTAGGATGACAGCGACGAGAAGCAGAAGAGGGAGTCCAAAGAATTGAGCTTCTTTCGCTGAAAAAAGCAAGAAACAATCTAAATTGATCTGTATAACATTTACAAACTGGCAGCGGGTAGGCGGAATATATTTTATAAGTTATGTTTTGTCACTTTAAGGAACAATGTACTGAACTACTTATTATAAAATCTTTTTTTCTGCTTACAATAAATATAGTAGCCACAGATGTTGCTGGTCCACCTCGCATTGGAAGAAAACGGAAAAGATAACCCCTGCGGCTGAATGAATATATTCAAATTCAACTGATTTATAGAACAATTCTCAACTTTTGTTCTTTTCAGAGAAATTTCAATTTGCTTTGACTAAATAAGATCAAGTTTTGCATTTGCAATGCATCTAACTAACATTTGTAATGTATATAACTATGATGAACAAACATTTGCATTGTGTATAGCTATTGCCTTGATAGTTTAAAATTATAGAACTGAAGGAACGCAAATAAATTATAGTTACTGATTTCCTCCCCAAAGAGAATTTGTCTGCAAGGAACAAAGCAAAGGAATACTTCGATAGCTGGTAAAATGCAATAAATTGGCGTGGCTTTTTATACCGGAGTTCCCTACCACAAAAGTTTTCCCACCAAGAACTAAGCGTTACGCCAGTTGCAAGAAAAATTTTTTTTTTCAGAGAATATACAAAACCAAATCTCCGCAGCACCTGCGGGCTTCAAAGTGCAAAGCAGATCGACCACCTTTTCCCGTAGAGAGTACAATAGGTTAGGTGGAAATGACATATAAATCAGCATAAATTGAAGAAGTGGAAAAGTTAACCTTGGTACATTGACCAACGAGGAACGGTGACCTGCCTCATCAAAACCCATTACAGTAAGCCTTCTATGATAGAAAAATTAGTATTAGTGGATGCCCGTTAAATGAATTGATTAAACTTTGTTGAAATAACATGTGAGGTACATGGACGCAGGAAGCGCAAAAATACCTGACGTTGTGACCCCCCTGGCCTCGTCACTCATAGTGGAGATTGGAAAATACAAAATTTATGAAGGCGTTTCCTGGGGTGAACCTACTCTGGTAGGCGCAAAGAGGCTCTTTCAATACTTTGATACCACGGCTTTTAGAATAAAATTAGATACGAGCAGCTGAAAAAAAAATACTGGTTGCGGGTGGAAAGTATTAATGAATATATTTGGCGCCCAAAACCCCCACAAGCTGTAAATAGGCCCTGCTGTGTTTTTGCACTAACGTCTCTTCAATCAACATTGACAAAACTGGAATAATCGCCTTATTTTAATTATATCACGACTTCAGTCTGTATAATTTGTCACATAGCGGAAATGTTTGCTAGAAAAATGAAGTCATTTGTTACTTTCTCATGTCAGGGTTTATAAAATGTTTCAAAAAGCGTGCCACATTTTCTAATGGTAATGTGTAGTAAACACAATTATACAGAAACAGCAGCCTATAAAATATTTGTGGTTTACGTTCTCGTAAACATCGAGATGAGTTGCGAACAAAAATCGTGAAATACAACTCAGCTTGCCAGAAAAAAGATAGTTTAATAACATCGTGTGCATACCGCGATGCAGACACCGGGATCAGAGGCGCCTTAGACCAACAGGTATAGACAATAACGGGCTAGCAACAAGCAACAAACATAACAAGCAGACGCTAGAAGCACCGCTTTAACTGGAGATGCCAAAAGCCATGATTGCCAAATTATTAGCGCTTTATTCGGGTTACTCCAGAGACACCAGATAGCCAAATTGTCCACACACAATCAAGGATGCAGGAATATAAAGCTTTATTCATCGGATAAGACTTTTCCGAGGACAGAGCCATGCACGCGGAAATGGACTTGGTGAGCACCATCACTGTAGATTGTGGCAAATTAATTTTTAGGGTGGTCAGGACAAGATTAAAATATTCTGCACAAGCAATAATATGAACGCGATGAAAAAGGCCAATCCTGTGGAGAGAGAAGGGACGCACCCTACCTTGGTCCTCTTTCCACAAAGCGCCGGGTGCATTAACCACGTGGGATTGGTATTTTAAGTGGTGGTACAGATGAATGCATAATTACGTTAACCGGGAGAAACTTTGCATTATGGTGGGACACATTATCGAACAAAATGTCTGCCAATATGGACCAAAACTGGAAGACTAGCACAAAAAGAAGAGTGGTGAATAAAGGAGTACGTAAAGAATTTGCAGAAATGATATATGGGCGATGACAACGAGGTAACATGAGCCGGATAACGAGATTGTGTTTTAAAGAAAAACTGTCTGTGGTCTTGCCAGCGCGGTCTTGAGGAACCCTAGAAAGCAATCACTGTGATTGGGACGCACACGGGCAGACCTAAACCCCATCGGAATGCTTGTCGTTACAGCTTCAACAGTGGCAAAGCATATACTTCGCGGAACCAGATAACAAAATACACCAAACACGAATGCTGGGTGCATATCAAGGCTGTATATTATCAGAAGCGTACATCCTCTTAGAAATATTTTTTGTTGCTAAGACCTAATAGTCCTGCCGGAGCGCGCGCGCCTGTTGCTGGTATGTGTTCAATATTACAAGAAGACAACGTGAATGAGAACAACGAAACGTGGTGCCGTGGTCCAACGACTGAGGAAGAAGAAGCTGGGCAGGCGTGCAGCCAGCGTCGGTTCTGTCTCACGGCCGACACCATGTAAATACTGAAAATATATTGTTCGCCAATCTCATGGTTCGAAGATTTCAAGTTTGTCCAAAGTAGCGATCTGCTTATTTCTTCAGTTCTAGTAAATGCGACTTTTCAAACATGGATGTTCGTACCATATGGAGCATCCTTCTCTAAACCCTACTCCTCTTGAGCAATCGCTTTGGTTGATCGTGTATTGCCTTTTTTCTTCAGGGCACACAGGTTGCAACGGAATCGTCCTCACGAAATATTGGTATTCAATATTTCTCTGCGATCCAGATGGGGCGACCGTCCTTTAATGCAGGTGCGCCAAGAACCCCGCCCTTGCATCTAACCCGCATAGCTTAGCACACTGGCCGCTCCTAAGTGCGCAGAGCAGTCGTAGCTTGTTCGCATGAAGTACGGCCCCAACGAGCTATGCATACGCTCTTAATTCAAAGAACTAAGTTTAAGAACCACAAAATGCTATCAACATCCTTCGTTGGTCGCATCCCGGAAAGCCAGACGTGCATGTGTGATCAATTTACCAAGTAGGCAGCATCGTTAGAAACCAACAAATCATGCCCTATATTGACCAGAGCTGCCGCCACACATTACCACCGCCGCTCAGTAACCGTTGTTACCGTGAAGCAGATTTACAGCACGCCGACTGGGGTCAACGTGTGCGCTTAATATAAAAATTATTTCCTTGCTTAAATCAAAAAGTAACCCTAAATCACTTTCTTGATTTATTTTTCCTTGGTACCCCTGTTTAAATGAGCCAAAGTGTTTATGTTACTTCTATGTCACTTGCAATGGCTTCAGTTTTATACACACGTACCGTTTTAACTGTTCTTGTACTGAACTCCTGTTTCAAGGAACCTTACCAATGAATCCAAACAGGCCTTTTGTGTTAGCTTTCCTTAGTGTGCTGGGTGAAGTGTTCGGGGTCTTCTCGAAACGTTTGGCTCATGGTGCTTTGTCCCAATACAGGGAAATGCATTGGCGGAAAGATTGTAACCAAATTTGACTGTCATTTTCTTCCTGCATCCAAAGGGAAATGCAATCAAGTAAGTTCACATTTACAGCCTCCACGAGCTGGCTGAATGCCGCAGATCTGAAGAAGATCGTATGGCGTGTAGATTAATGAGGCTCAAAATCTGGTTGGGTATATTAAGGTCATTTTTCTCAAACGTGTACTTCATAATGTCTCGGCCGCCGTTGCACAACAGGTTGTGAGTGGAAATGCAGCAATCGGAGCACCCCGTCCCAGGTTATGACCTACTGCAGGTAGAGAAACTGGTCGTGTTTGGTGAGTTGCTCGTTTGTATGGAGGAGTTGAAACATTTACCAATCAGCTTGGAGCAGCTGCGTCAACTGCTCTCGAACTTCATGATGAACATGTTAGCGATGCCGATGCCAGACTTCGGAGGGGGCATCTCTATTGCTGAAGGTGTAATAACTGGAAGCGTCGATGGAGGCATCGCCGTAGTTCGAAGCTCCTCGACCGTGGTGTCTCCGTTGCAAGAGGCATTGCGCGCTTTACGCAACGCCAATCCCAAGTTTTGGTTACTAATTACAGCGAAGAATACCAGCATTTAAACAGGGGCGCTGCAATTGCGTTCCTCAAAGAAACGCAAGCAGCAAGTGACATGATCACCGTTGCCGACTTTGAACGCGCACCCGAAGAGACCTTCAAGCTTCCGAATCCCTTCTACGTGAATCCGGAGTTACCGCAAGAAGAACGGAAGAAATTATTGGATTTGCTGCATCGCTACAGAGAGTGTTTTTCGTCAAACTCAAAACTACGTCAGACATGTCTGGCGAAGCACCGAATAATAACCGAAGATGGAGCCCGACCGACCCGACAGTGACCGTACCGCGTCTCTTTACACGAGCGGGAAGCCATCCAGACTCTGGTCGGCGACATGCTCAGCGACGACATTGTACAGCCATCGAAAAGCCCCTGGGCGGCGCCGGTCGCACTCGTGAAGAAAAAAGACGGCACATTAAGGTTTTGCGTTGACTACCGGCGACTGAACAAAATCACCAAAAAGGACGTATACCCCCTCCCCCGAATTGACGACGCTCTCGACCACCTCTGCCACGTGAAGTACTTCTCATCGATGGATTTGAAGACCGGCTACTGGCAAATTGATGTGGTCGAGAGAGACCGAGAGAAGACCGCATTTATAACCCCGGACGGCCTATACGAGTTCAAGGTGATGCCCCTCGTATTGTGCACGGCGCCAGCAACGTTTCAACGAGTCATGACACAGTGCTAGCTGGCCTGAAGTGGCACACCTGCCTCGTATACCTCGATGATGTTGTGGTATTCTCCCGGTCTTTCGACGAACACCTTGCAAGGTTGCAGGCTGTACGCCTGAAAAGTGCCGCTTCACGTACTAGGAACTTAAGTTTTGGGGCCATGTCGTCGATGCCGCGGAAGTACGGCCTGATCCTGCAAAAACTTACGCCATAGCGAACTACCCAAGACCAAAAGATATGACGGGCGTGGGAACATATCTCGGGCTATGCGCATACTACAGGCGCTTAGTCGCAAACTTCGCCCGCATTGCAAAGCCACTCACCCGCTTGAAGAAAGATAGCACCCCTTTCCGCTCGCAAAATGCCCAAGAAACAGTCTTCTGCGAGCTGCAACAATGCCTGCAAAGCCCGCCTGTGCTCGCGCATTTCGACAAAAATGCCGAAACGGAAATGCACACGAACGCCAGTGATATAGGCTTGGGTGCTGTCCTCGTACAAAAGCAAAACGGGTGCGAGAAAGTAATCGCCTATGCCAGCCGTGGTCTGTCCAAGGGACAAACTACTCAGCCTCTGAGAAAGAGTGCCTCGCGAATATATGGGCCATTTCAAAACTTCGCCCATACGTGAATGGAAGACCATTCAAGGTTGTGGCAGACCACCACGTGCTGTGTTTGTTCGCCAATTTGAAGGACCCCTCTGGGCATCTTGGTAGGTGGAGCTTGCGCTTGCATGAATTCGACGTGACAGTAGTCTATAAATCCGGGAGGAAAGACTCCGACGCCGACTGCCTGTCCCGTGCCCTCGTCGACCAACCACCGCAAGACTCCGATGAAGACAGCGCGTTCTTCGGAGTCATGACTGAGAGCGACCTGGCCGCCCAGCAGCGTGCCGACCCCGATCTATGCGTCATCATTGACTACCTCCAAGGATGCAACGTCGCCGTGCCCAGGGCCTTCAAACACAACTTACCTGCATTCAGCCTGAAAAACTCCGCCCTCGTGAAGAAGAAATTCAGCCCCGGAACGAGAGAAAATTATCTTCTTGTCGTCCCGGCAGATCTTTGTGACGAAATTTTGGAAGCGTGCCACGACGACCCGTCTTCCGGACATCCCGGCACAGCTCGCAAAATTGGGAAAATCAAGATGAAGTACTACTGGCCCCGCCTTGCATCGGACGTCACCCACTACGTCCGGAGCTGCCGTGACTGCCAGCGTCTAAAAACGCCACCGACGATGCCCGCCGGACTTCTGCAGCCGATCGGCGTCCCATCTAGGCCCTTTCAACAGATTGGAAAGAACCTTCTGAGCCCGTTCCCTACATGCCCATCCGAGAACAAGTGGATTGTTGTAGCGACAGACTACATGATGCGCTACGCAGAGACCGCCGCTCTTCCGAGGGGGACTGCATAAGAAATCGCACAGTTCGTCATAAGCCAAGTTGTGCTGCGACATAGAGCCCCGGAAGTCATAATCACGGACCGCGGAACGGCCTTTACTGCGGAGGTGATACAAGGGATATTACGCTACAGGAACACGGATCACCGAAGAACGACGGCGTAGCACCCCCAAACGAACGGACTAACGGAACGCCTGAACAAGACAAGCGTGGATATACTGTCAATGTACGTCGAAGTTGAACATAAGACTTGGGACAAAGTGCTACCGTATGTCACCTTTGCGTACAACTCGGCTACCCAGGAAACTACGCAGATGACGCCGTTCGAGCTTGTCTGTGGAAGACGGCCGACTACGGTGCTCGACGCCATGCTTCCGCACGTAGAAGACGACGACATCAACGCCGACGTCCGAAAATACCTTCAGTGTGTGGAGGAGGCCCGCCAGCTGGCTCGAGTTTGTACAACGGACCAGCAGCTGGTGAATGCCGAGCGCTACAGCCTCCGACACCGAGACGCCGAGTACCACCTTGGGGATCGTGTGTGGATTTGGACTCCCATCCGTCGACGCGGGCTATGTGAGAAGCTTCAGCCATGGTATTTCGGAACCTACGAGATTCTACGACGTGTCGGCCAACTTACCTACGAGGTGATCCCCGATGGTGATTCCGGAACATCCCGACGACGCACGCGGCCAGAAGTCGTCTACGTGGTTCGCTTGAAACCTTACTATGCAAGATGACGGACTTTTTTATGGGCGGAGCTCCTTATGGCGTGGGTCTGTTGTCCATCCTCGACGTATGTATGTAGCCACCTCTAGTTTAGTTCTTGGATTGTTTACTAGATGGCGGTGCTTGTATATGATGAAAAGATGCGCTTGGATTGTTTACTAGATGGTGTGGCTACTCTAGTTTAGTTCTTGGATTGTTTACTAGATGGCGGGGAGCGTTGTAATAAAAATCCGTTCGCATTTGGCGCGCGCTTAGAGTCGCCCGATGGATAAGGCTGCAGATGTGCGAGCCCGCGAGGCAGAAGCGCTCCGTGAAGCTGCGCGACGCCGCCGCCAAGATCCTGCCGTACAAGAGCGGCAGGCCGAAGCGTGTCGTCTGGCTGCGCGACGACGCCGCCAAGATCCCAGCGTTCGAGAACGAGAGGTCCAAGCGTCACGGCAACGGCGCGAGGACCCTGTCGTACGCGAAGCGGCACGGCTGCGGCGCGAAGAGGATCTCCAAAACGTCAGAGAACGGGAAGCGGCGAGAAAGCGCGCGTATCGGCAGGCAGACCCCGATGCAGTGAGAGCTCGTGAGGCGTCTGCAAAACGCATCAGGCGAGCTCAGCCCGAAGGTGCCGACGCGCGGTTTAAGCGAGACTTTCTAGACGTTACGTTCGGACACAGATGTAGTGGGCGAACTTTCACTAAAGAGTCACGGTTTTACCGATGATTTCCCCTCAGGAGCTTCGCCCACTCATCATAATTCACCCCGTGGATATGCTGTGAATTTTTTGTTGTTAGTTGGGACTGTGTTTTGTTGTAGCATCGGGTCGAAGCCCTCTTAGAGGGGGGGGGGGGAATGCCGTGAACCATGTAAGGGTTTGTTTATGTATTGTTTGCTTTTACTGCCGAGCCACGCCCGGATGTGTTATCTGCATTCCAAACAAAGCGCGTCTTACATTCTTTACTTTTATGCCGCACGGGCTATCAAATTAAGATAAGCAGATTGTTTCGCCCTAACGTCACTAGCCCAGAATAATCTCCTGTAATTTACAATGTTCTGGATGTGAATCGACGGTTACAGAAACACTTGCGCCGAAAGATAAAAGACTGCTGAGCAGACTCCGCGCCATTCGATTCGACGACACTCGCCTGTGCAAGTCACTTTGTTGACCGCTGCTTCGCCGCCACTGTATTCTTTTGATTTGTTAGGGGAGCACAACTTCGCTCCAATAAACGTTTTTCTCCAAGACAACTGCGTCGTCCTTGGCTTCGTGACAATATCTTACCCTTCAGTCTTTGGAAATTGCAAAGGCATGTGGACACTCAATTATTTTAAACCTTTCCCGCAGAACTTACGATTCTTGCATGCTGAACCCTGTTATGAGCCTTGTGAGAATAATGAACGACAAAAATGGTCACAAAGTTGCTGTTTGAACTTCTAAATACATTACGGTTCGTGTACCTATTCTTAGTACACATAAAGTATGTTGAACCAATCACTCACCTTTGTGCAATTCATAGAGTATCCGTTCTAACGAAAGATGAACATAGGAATTTTCAATGCGCCTCTGCCGTAGTATCTAGGCATTTCCCTGACTTTCGTCTCCTTGCTCAGCACTCACCGCGTCTTCGACCGTATTCCTTGGTGCTGGAGGTGGAGGACAGTGAACTGGAAAGGAAATTGGTCCAGAAAAGTAGAGCAGCATGTAGCATTCAACCTTACAACGCATCAGCTGGATGTAAATAAAGAACAATAAACGTCTAGACACGGTGTACTTTGTACAGAGTAGTAAGATTTTTCATCGTATTGACGTCAAGATTTTATGATTCAAGGTTCTGAAGAAATGCGACGACGTAAGTGCCACGTTAAACACGGAGAAATAACAGGGAGGGTTTTGCTTTGCAGGGCCGCTACTTCTACGCTACAGGCATTAGGTTGGTTTTCTAAAGTGCACACTTCGGAAAACTTGCTTGAAAGCAATACGTCACTTAATGTTGGCTTGCATAATCCCTATTAATTATTGCATTAGAAAGTCTCAATTCCTCCCACGTTTTGGCTTTGAAGTAAAATAGGCTGTAGCAAATTCGCAATGAAATTTATTCACACTCAAAAGTTTATAGTTCTGTGTCACCGGCCGAAATGAATAGACTTAGCTGATCAAATTAGGAATACCATAGCTTTTATATAACTATCAAAGAACAAAACCACCCACACATACATCTATCTCTACAGAGAAGAAACCTCAACCTTGGAGTTGTCGAAATCAAAATAATCAGCTATGCATACGCATGGTGCATACGCACTTTTTTTGCGATAGTATACCCGACAGCATAAATACTATGCTACAGGTACAAGTAGAGAGTAAGCCTCCAGTTCTTGCGCGTCCGCGAAAAGCATGTCAGAATGTCCGTCGGATCGATTGCGCAGTAGCGTTTGTGGGCTATTGTCGGAAACCGATGGGTATAGCCAAGGTGGGCTGGTAACGAAACAGGCTGGGAACGTGTGTAGTGAACGGCCCATGTAGTTACCTAACGCCGGCTGCCTCGGCAACGAAGGTGAGTTTATGCATGCGGGCGTTCCGACGCTGATGTACAAGCTCATCCAAGGTGTTAACTTGAGCTTAGGCTTGAAGAGCAGGAATCGGTGTTATCCTAGGGAAGCAGGTAATGGCAAGCAGTGCGCCTCGGTTAATTGCCTCAATTCGAGCCCACTCCGCTTGGTTAGGTGTCTGAATTGGACCTGGTAAACAAGCCGAGGCTGGAGTACAGACCGTAGCAATAGACGGGCCATTTTGAAACAGGAGCCTCTAGACTTATGTGAGATGCATCGGATGAGGTGGAGGATCTGCAGCGCTTTTTGGCGAGCGGAACATAGCCACATAGACGCTAACCAAGGCGCACAAATTTCTAATCCCAGCACGCGAACTGAGGCGGCAGTGCGTACAGGTCGGCCGCGGAGTTTTAATGCGATCGGAGACACCTCCAGTCGGCGACGCACCAATCACTGGCCACAGGAAGAATAGCTGTGTTTTCGACGTACAGTGCTAGTCCAGCATATTCACACCATTTCGGATTGTCAGACAAGGCTTGTTGGATGCACGCGGTTTGCAGAGTCAGGCCACAGTGTGCAGTCCACACTGTGATGTCGTCCGCGTACATCAAAATGTGCATGTCAGGTATAGATCCTAGATGCCAGGCAAGCGGCAACATAATAATATGAAAAAGGAAGGGCGAGATGAGGCACTTTGCGGACAGGCGTAAAGTTGCGATACCTTGTCCGGGAAATGCGTACCGAAAAGGATCTTTTTGTGAGGAAGTTCCGGAGAAAAGAGCAAACCTTGTCCGGGAGGAGAAGGCCTTCGAGAATTTCCAAGATGGTTCCGTGGCTAACGTTGCCGTATGCCTTTTGTATGTCCATGGCAAGCACTGCGCGCAACTTGTTTGATCGCCCGGCAAGTAGTACCATTGACGAGAAATGGTCAAGCCCATCCTCGGTACCCCGACGGGGACTAAGCTCTTCGGTGGGTGATACCACCGGAAACTGTCCATCCACCATTGAGGCAAAGTCGCCAGCATGAGCACCAACAGTTTCAACCAGGTGCAGGTCAAGGCTATTTGACGCAAATGAGGGAGCTGATCGGGTGGCTTACCGGGCTTCGTTATCGGAACGGTATCAGCGAGTAGCCAAGATACTGGTGTGTTACCAGAGAGCCACATCTCGTTGATGGGTCAAGGAGGTTGCTGAGGGATGGATCGTCGAGTTTCTTATAAACCTCGTACGTATGGCCATCTGGCCCGGGAGCGGTCCTCTGTTTGGCTTGATCAAGCGCAGCAAGAAACCCGGATATCGTGAAAGGCGATTGAATTCCACGCGCGGCGTCATCAGGAGGGGAGGAACAAACGTGACTCGGCCGTAGAAATGGGCACGGGTTGCTGGTTGGGAGAATGTCAAAGGCGGAGAACAGGACGCGGGCAACATCGGCGGCAAATTGCGCAGGATCCCTCTCCGATGCCAGACATGCA
Organism: Haemaphysalis longicornis; assembly: GCF_048455015.1. Lineage (NCBI taxonomy): Eukaryota > Metazoa > Arthropoda > Arachnida > Ixodida > Ixodidae > Haemaphysalis > Haemaphysalis longicornis. The sequence continues at coordinate 126,638,246 of NW_027526422.1, forward strand.
CGGGCTACCTCATCTGGAAAGCAGTCACTACTTTTCATAGCACGGTGCGCCAGATTGATAATGTAGTCGCCGATGATGTAGACGCCAGCTCATGTAGACGCCAGTTGATGATGTAGACGCCAGCTCATCCATCGCTGACTTGACCGACGCTTCTCATGACGCCTCGCAGCCGCAGTCAGACGTTGTAAGCGTATTCCGGCCTCCACAGACCATGGATATCGGGAGGCAGCCACTTCAGCTTCTTCGCGCTGGGCCCAAGCTGTAAGAGTCGAAGGTCAGGCTTCTGCTGTGATTCCGCTACCGATGTGTCCTCACAGGTGCTTCGCAGGGCTTCCTTAACGAGACTGATTGGGTCCGGACTTGGCGCTGTGAGCATTGTGGTGATGTTACCTCCGAACGTATCCCAGTTTGTTTCAGTGCAGCACCGTCGTAAGCGACGTGTCGAGGTTGGGACAATGCCAAGCCTGATGGGATGGTCATGACTGCTCCAGCAGTCGGCCTCTAGGTGCCAGGAGACCGTATCATTACCAAGCCACGAGGTTGAGTCGGGTGAGTAGGGTGGCAACCGGGATGAATACATTGGCGCGTAGGACACGAGAAATCGTTATGGAGAGTGAAGTGCGCATCGATGAAGTAGGCAAGTAGCGCCCGCCTGCGTGCCCTTGTGGTAGCATAACCCCAAGGAGGGGCAATAAAGTCCACGGCCACGAGTATCGGACAGGCTGCGTGGGAATGCCGTAGAGATGTCAACAAGCCCAATCTTAGACAAGGCGCACGTCCGCTATGTGGACGTACATAATATGACACCAAGATTATTGCGTACTTCGGCAGTTGTGCTTTCAGTGCAACGATTTCTTGTCATTCCGTACACGACTCGTCCAGGGGATCTGAGTTTGCGGATAAGCCGTAAGCACATAGATGGCGACTTTGCCTGACCGAGATTCATTGGAGCCACAACGCCGATCATGTATGGATGGCGTAGCGTCAGCCGTAAAATTTTGGAAGCGAGGTAGAGAGTTTTTTTCTTGTAGAGTAAATTTCATGCTCGCAGTTTGCCTAGGCGAACACGTTCCTGAAGCTCCCCAATTTTTTTCTGTGAGTCCGCGACAGTTCCATTGTACTATATATTGTGGAACATGCACAGTGAAATTAGTTAATTTCGTTGGGCCGCTAACACTCACATGAACTTCTGCTGCTGCTGCACCACAAGCTGTAGACGCTCATGGTGTGGGAAAGCAGAAGGGACAGGCTTTGGTGTGTTCATGCTTGTTGGCGCGAAACGGCGCCGACTCGACCGGTCTTGTTACAGTGGAGGCTGGCGGTTCGGATGATGAATTAAGCGGGGCAGGCGCTGTGTGAGCTTAGTTACGTCAGTTTGCAGCACCGCCAACTGTTGGTCTATCTTTTCTAGCTCTTCCATAACCGTAGATTATTGCACAGTTTGACTGTGCTGTTTCTTCCGGTGGCGTGAGCCACAAAGCACTTCGTGGTACTATGGCTGGTAGTAATCCAAAGGCTCCACAGCGTCGTCTTCTACAACTTCTTCGCTTTCCTTAGGCAAACAGCCGAAACCGTTGGCCAGAGGAATATCGTTGGGCTCAGGCTGGCTTCGGAGCGCGCGCCGCTTAGCGCGAGTAGCTTTGCACTTAATCGGGCACTATTTGTCCGTGATGCATTGTTCATCCATGCGGCACAGACGTCATCGAAACTTGGCTTACGTTGAGGCGAACGACGAGGTAGCCAGTGGCTCTGATGCCGTAGAAGCCTGTGGTTCCGAGGCCGTTGTCACCTGCGCTTCTGTGACAAGGAATGGGCGCGACGTTCTCATGTGTCCATCACGGAAGCGTTGGTAACAATGTACCACTCCGGCATTGTATGGACGGGGGCGAAGAACGCAGCCATTGTAGAAAAGACGATCCGGTGGCTCTAGCGGCCCTGACAGAGTTATGAGACACGTGCGGACAGCGCCCATGTAGCGGACAAGAAGAACCTGGTGCGTGGAGCAACGGGTACTGGCCTGCAGGTCTAGGATTCTCTTCGGGGTCTACTCCCGAAACAACATAGCGTCGGATGTCAGTACCAGAGAGGAGGCACGTTTATATAGGTAGCTGTTTTCCAGCCAACAGAAGAATATGATCCAGTGCGCACAGTCGCTGGACAGCCTCAGGAGACGACACCCACACAGACACTGTGTTGGTTCGGCTGTGGTACGCGTAGCCAGCAAATCCGGATGTTCTAAGGCATCCGTGGAGCGTCTGCTTCAGTGTCCTTGTCGGAAGAGAGAGGACGTTGAATCGCTCTCGAGGTTTGATGGCAACTTTGTACACTGAGGGACTCTGCTCATTGGTTGTAGGGACCTGCCAACTGGCGGCGCCTGTACGGGATGAAGTAGATGTCGCTGTTGTATACCGTTCATCGGTCGGTTGCAGGGATATGTTTGTGACAGATGTACACACCCGTTTGGCCACAGGCGAGGGTGAAACCTCAGCCCTAACTCGGGCCGCACCTTTGGCCGAAGACCGATTCGATAAAGTACAGGGGTCCACCGGAGATAGCGGGAACGGTAGCGTTACCTCCATTTGCAGCGGGTAGTCCAGAGCCGGGTTTGTAGCAATGTACGAGGAACGAGCGTCTACCTAGGTGCAGTGGATTGCAGTTCGCAGAGCTTTTCTTGCATGCGTGACATAGAGGCGCGCCGTCGCAACCGCCAGTGGCTGAGAGCCAGTGTGGTTACGCCTAGCGGCCGGTGGGCCGGATCCGATGCAGAGGAGAACCCTAAGGGGCCGTCGTTTTGCTTGCAGCATAGAGTTAATACTACTGACTCTAGAGGAAAGGCTGCCTGGCAAGCCCGTGCAGTGAAACCGTGCTACACCCGGGCGCAGACATGATGCCACCCTCACAGCGTTGCCCGCTGTCTATTTGCCTACTAGATTTGGCGGCAGTTCTGGGTTTTCACCTAGCAACATACGAATTCTATTATGGCAGCCATGGTTGCTATGTGTGCGCCGTGACAACTTTGCTGTCCAGAAACGTTGTGTAAGGTTTTTCCTGTGGTAGGTAGCGAACTTTTGTTCCGTGCTGCCGCGTTAGATGCAGTTTTGCATTCTCCGCAACTGAGAAGGGTAGCGCGTAGATTAGCATGTACTTCGTACGCTCAAAGAGATAGCTTTTGCGGGTGCGTCAAGGGAGCTCGGTCGTCGCTTCGTAGTTGAGCGGACGTGTTTTTTCGTGTTCCTGTGCTTCGAAGGGGCTTCATTTCGGCTGCCCGTTGCAACCGCGGGCCGTTGGATGTCGCCTGGCTTTCGCTCTGCCGGTGTGGGCGGTCGACTGCCAGCTCCCGCCCCCCCAGTACCCGTCTGTCGGCCGCACTCCTATCCAGCGAACTCCAAAGCGGTCGGGACCGCCGCAGACTTCGCTCATCGTCGCACCAAGCTCACCTCCGCGCTTCACCGTTCCCTTCGAGGCTTCTCGTCTCCCGGACGCAGCATTACGCCAGCCAACAGTGTTCATGGTGTGTTGTGTGCGACGGAATCGACCACAGTGGAACTACTCTTCTCTACTCTTTCCTCACCTTTTTATCTCTACTTTTCTCTCTCCTATCATATTTCCCCTTCTGTTCCCGCTTTTTGTCTGTGACTGTGTTAAATGTAGGTGAGCTCTCATGAGAGCCTAATAATATCATCAGTTCATTTATTTTCCTTCTTCCTTTAAAAAGAAATCACTTCCCCCTGATTGCTTTTTGCCCTGATTTTTTTCCTGGTGGCTTCCCCCGTATTCGCGCATGCGCTGTTTGTGATATATCCTTTTGTGTGTGGTAAAAGAGTTCAGTTGATATGCAGCGCTAGCCCTGTGTAGTCTTTTCTTGGTTGTCCCGCCTGTACAGCGCTAATTTAACTTGTCTCACACGCCTCGCCCCCCCCCCCTGTATGCGTCAGCTGATTGTTTTCGCAATCTGTTAGGTGCTCTCTACAACTACTTGCTTTTCTAGCGAATGAAAGTTCAAACTGGACAAAGCTTCCAAGAAATGCTTGTAAATGGAAATCGTATATGTGACTGCACAAACACGCTTTCTGTGCCTGTGCGGGTGCCTGTCTACGAGGCCTCTGCAGCAGGTGTGTCAACTTTTTTCTCCAGTTGAAATGCTTTTAGGTAGTGGCCCTCGCATTAGTTTAGATTCAATAACCGTAAAATACCCAAGCCTAATATTACTATGTATGTTCATCATGAAACTCACTCAAGGAATGGTGGAACTATAGCTTTCAGTACTTCCAACCACTAAGAAATTAGTGCAAGTGTTGATTAGTCGCGGCAGGGCTCGTTACCTTTTAAAATTTCATGCCCCCTCTCCCAGAATAAAGAGGAAAATTGTGTGAGGAACTAACTATTTCCAGCAAAGCTATGGCAGGTTTATAGCCAGTAAACCGACTGGGCTAAAAGCGAAAAAACCTTTTTGAAGAAAAAACAATAACATTATTAAAATAACTTAAGCACTGGAGAAGAGGAGAAGAATGAAATAAACAAATACAAGCAGAGGTAGCATAAAAGAGCAAAAAATTAACAAAGCAAATGCAATTCTACGAGCAGTTAGTCACGAAAGCTTGCCACGAAAGAACAGACATTTCAGGAGAATTTTAAAAAAATTAGGAATTATGTACCCTATTTACATCACGTACACAGAAAATCAGACATATTTCAGTGGTTTTAAACAAGATGGAGCTGAAGTAGCCAAATCAGTTCTTGCCTTGAAGAAGCAGATTGGAGTGAATAAGAGAGAAAAACCGTCCCTGGTGCTGAAGGGGCGTAACCTTCATGCAGCATCCTTCGTTTGCCCATTTTGTCGTTTTGCCTGCATAATTTATTCCTCTCTTTTTTTCGCCCATGGTGCTGTCTTTGTACTGGCCAATTCCACGCCATGTTTTTTTTCTCGAGATTTTTTTTATCCTTTATTTTATGCCAGTCCTCTCCTTTCCTTTCAAGTTTCCTGTTCCCATTTCCACATGTAGCACAGCCAGTTGGGCAGTTCTTCTTTCCTTGGTTAACCTCCCTAGCTTTCTTCTACAGTTTCTTCCTTTCTTTAAAGTCGCACATTAGTTCATCTTAGCCTTGCTCTTACCATCACAAACTTCCCTAGAGGTCTGGTGGTATTACTGGTGGTGAAAAAAAATTTGTTGGATGAGAAGTGCTTGTACATATGACCCTCTTGCTTTTTCTGTGTTTATTTTTGCTTGTTCTTGCAGCCAAAGAGTAATGTACGTATGAAACGTAACTTGTGCGCAAGATTTTATTGGGCTCAGCTTGCACAAATAACTTCTCACACCTCAAGCAAAACCGGTGGAAGGATGAGAGGGTAAGGCTGGCAATGTCAAATTTCTTTTTTTCGTTGCCGGAATTGCGACACGGAATATGTTCTATGGTGTGAAGCACATGATACATGGGCTGATGGCATTGTGATGGCCCATTATTTTTGATAAAAATAACAATGCTGGTGACCACAATCTCAATGAGCATTAGCCAGAACGTTCATAATCAGCTACAGCATTACTGGAACCCAGCATCGGTAATGCAACTTCGTCATCATCCTTGTTGCTGTTAGCACGCTGGAATGGAAGCGTGGAAATTCCACAGGTCTGGTGTGACACCTTTGCGGCCATCGGTTTAATGTTGGCATAAATGAGACGGCTGTGCTAGACATATCGAATTCCTTTTTTCTATCGCGTATCGCATTCGCATATAGCATTCCTTCCTTTTATCTTGTGTATACAGCTGAAGAACGTCTCCAGGTGGCACTGGCTGAACCGATACGTGCAGATGTATTTGTCGCAAATTATAAAATTGAGAGTTCAGTTTATTGTCCACTTTCTTAATGACTTCCATATGCAATACACATTAAGTGTCTGAATACTCTATATTAGCGATTGATAGTCTCATGCTAGGCAGTCTGATTCACCTGCAATAGTTATGTTTGGCAGCTGCTTCAAAATTAACCACTATGATTGAACTAATGAGTGGCAATAACAATTTATAGGTACACACAAATTAATTTACTTTTCAAGGGAGACGTATATCCTTCGTCAACTTCGCCTTGCACTAAATAAATGACGGTCCCATCGCGACCCAAGAAAGCGATGTGTGTTACGTCAGCATGCTTCCTAGGCGATTTCTGTTGACAGACCGATTTCCGGCTGAAGATGCAGGCATTTCAGGCAAAACCGCGTGCAGGCGGGGTGCTCCTGATAATTGGGCGTGCACAAAAGTGGCCGTTTCCATTCATTTGCGAATGCATCCAGGGAAGGACAGAATTATTTTTCTTAACGCCCCACCACACGGGTGCCCATCTCACATGAAGTTTACTCCTGCCCTTGCTCCTCTGTGCAGGTATATACATGGGCCATATGAGAGTAGAGGTGCAAGTAGACGTAATAAAACAACGTCGCTAATCCACCGAGTTTAAGAAATGTGCCATGCAAAGCATCAAATATTTTCTCGAAAATTTCAGATTGCGTGCTTCAGCGATCGAAGGAGCATGCACCAATCGCACACACGCATACAGGAGATTTCTGCACCTACATTCGGGATTACATTTCGGCTTCGCCTTGTCCTTCTCTAGAAAACCACCGTATTGTGCAAATAAAATTACCCTTGATATTATTAGTTGGCGGTTGTTTTATCTCTCACTCAAGTAAAACACCGTTCAGTGAAAGCATAACAGCACTCGTAAACAAGAGCCCAGTTATACGCTAGGCATGGTAGAATGTTTCGTGCATTTGGTTGTTTTTGTTTACGAATCATATACGGTCAAAAGGAGCCGATCTGCCCAGCATTGTCTCACGTAACATGATATGAACGGCTGACGGCGAGTTCAAATCGGCAGCAGCCACTACGGACATGTAGAGAAGGTGTCCTTGAAGATAGGCGGCGGCGGCTTTATTCCGTATCGCCAGCAGTCTTCGCAAGCTTGTCTTCCCAAGCAACGAAGTGACACAGCAGACAATAAGGCGTGTTAGAGTGAACCTTTGTAAATTACCCCCCCAGGAGTGACGCTCCTCACAATATACCGAAACTGAATTTGGCACCTCAGCCCGACGTCGTCTTTTTGCTTAATATTTCATTTATTTTTGTTCGTCAAGCATAAATGCTTCGAGAAAACTAATAAAAAGCATACAAACTCGTAAAAAAACTCAGGTATTGCCATAAAGGTTGTCTAATTTAAGCTTAGGGCCCTAAAATTGTGCCTTATTTTTAAGAAAAATTGTTCGCGATATCTTCACCTACTGATGTGGCAACTACAGCGTGGCATCACGGCGGCATCCGTGTTTAGACACATTTTTGAGCCAGCTTTACCCGCCTGGCTTGCAGTCCGACCATGGAGGGGCCAGAGATGTTCCAGCGTCACTACAGATCACTGGATGTAAAACCAGCCGAAAACCACGAGATCTGGCAAAAACAACGAGCGGAGGAAGAACACAAACGAACCGCTCCTTCTACTTCGTCGTCGTCGTCCTCGGCTAGACACCTGAAATTCGTAACAGAAGCGATGCGATCGAAAATGAAAACTAGGTGGTTTTCCCAAGGCCGGGTCCAGAGTGCCGTTCGACGGTATTATAAGCAGTGCACTATATCGACGTTCCCCGGCGTTTTGTGGCAAAATTGCCGCGTCTGGCACTATATCGCTCTAGATAACGTAAAGCTAGGCAACATAACGTAAACATAGCATAAGATAACCTCACGCACACAAAGAAATCATTTGAAACACAAAACTAACCTAAGGCATAAAAATTATACTTCAATCGAAAGATGAAAAAAAAACCGAGGCAAGAACCGGTCTTGAACCACCGCCCTTGCGAGCACGAACCTAAGGCGGATCCTCAAACTACAACGACAAACGCTTTGGACCGGTGCTAGCCTAGTCTTAAATATTCGAATGTCGTCGGACGGCACTCGAGCCATGCCTGCAGCGGTCAGCTAGAGTGCCGTGACACGGCACTCTAGACACTGCGTTTTCTCAATCTTGGGCGGGATTCGTAGTCTATAGCTCTGGCAGAACCGCGTTACGTTGAGCCAAGTCAGTTCCGAACCCACGGCCATTCGTAACTGTGAAATCTGCTGTTCTTTCGAAAGAAGTGCGGCTGACGCGGCCCGTAATTTAATTAATTTTGAAAGCGAAGCTAAAGAACGCCTTGCAAAACCTTCGAAACCCTGTCGCTGGTGCTGGCGTTTTTCGTAAACGTGATCGTGGTAGAAACAAATTAGCAAATAGAATTTCTGCTAGCATCTGTTTAGCTATGTTATCACTTTACAAAAAACTTTTTAGAGTCATTTTTGGCAGTTTGGAATCTGCGAATGTCCCCAAATTTAAAAATTCTGCAGTAACTATGATGTTCTTTTCCTAGTCCGAAACAGAGAGTCAACTTTTCCACAGCTTGTGAACGGCTCTGGAACCGAAACTTGGGTGGTGCGGTGAGAAAAACGAAAATCTCAACAAATACAAGTGCCTTATACCTGATTTTTGGGTATGTTTTTTGGGTATGTTTTAGCCTGATACGAAAAATAACCTTGAAAAAGACCTTCCCAGAACTTCGTACTCTAAGTATAACTAACTTTCTGTAAAGGGGATGCATGACGCCACAAGCGTCTTCGTTGTTTAATTCGCCAGCGTTTCATGCAACCGCTATGAATTTTACCGGGTTAGTCCTTTGTATATGTATTATTCTTAATAGCATCGGTAATAACATAGGCTAACTGTTTTAATAAAAAGGTGCGGCCAAGCTCAGGCTTAAAAGACGAGTCAAACAAACTTTTGTGGCAATCGGTGCACTGTGAATGCTAACAGCGAAGACGACGTCGACGTAAATGTGCCGGCGACTGCTGCAAAGCTTAAAAACTTTGGGAAGAATTTGAAGTGCCGCTGCGCGAACCTGTTCGGCAATGCAGTAGAATTCAACGTGTGGAAGCCATATCATCTCTTTTGGCACAACAGGCCTACGTTCCCCGAGCGGTCCACGTGAGCCTGCCCAGTCTAGTTTCAAAAGCAGAGGTGTTCAAAAGCAGAGGAGTACAGGAAAGCACTTTTTTCAAGCTTTATTGCTCTCCATCTTCAGGCACTCGATGTCTTCTCATTTTCAATGTTGCAGGCTGCTCTACTTCTGTGCCGCCTGTTCCTCGGCGCGGGCCATTGCTTCTTCAGCACGGCCTCCTCCAACTCCACCACCGAGGGCTGCGGTCGGCGTTGCAGTGAGGGCTAAGCAAAGAGAATCGAAGTAAGGTCAAAGCGTGGAAGCTATTACAGAAGCAGTCTAAATGGTTGTGTTCGCCTGTACCTGTTTTAAACAGCGCCCTCAAACTTTATATAATAGAGAACTTTATTCCGTTTATTTAATTGCAGGAAAAATGGCTACAATAGCCATTGTAATTTCAGGTGTACGAATAGCAAAATTGTAACCATTTCCGAGTCCTTTATTTTTGCGAGCCTTAAAGTGGACTCCCCGGATTTCAAGAGTCGTACGTGCGCGGGAAATGTAGAAAACGCTTGCTGGTTAAACTCTGATGACATGTTTTTGGTGTTTTGGCCTAATACAATTCCTGAAGGTCTATCCTGCAAATAATAAACTGAACTACGCATTTTGTCTGAAAAATACGCGTAGTTTTGTCTCACAGGGAGTCAACGTCTCTTGGCCTATTTATGCTGTTCAGAGCAAATTGGGGAAGCAACTGGAAGTATCGAATACCCATGTTCGTAAGCGATGCCAGCATCAAAGCTGACAAATGATTTTCAGACATGGTGTATTGTTGCATAAAAATCCACTCTGTCTGTCTCCGTAGACCACGCAAGATTGCACCAACATCAACGCTGCTCCTTTAAATTTTTCGAGAACAGTCTACATTCTTTCTCAGAACCTAAACCCACCCAACAAAATTTGGGCTGTGCTGTAAATGTTAGACATAGTGACATCTATCTCCTTTTCAGCTTCTTGACGTAGAGTATTCGTGCCGCTATAAAGGCTACATCTTCCGCTTAAATAATTAGTGCGTTGTTATACTGCGACGCATTGGCCGGTTTTACAAAAATTATTCGTTCCCAGTCATTCCCGAGGTTTCAACTGTATACTGCTTCAGAATTAGCGAGAACATAAGATGAAATCTTTTCTCTTTTTTGTAAATAGACATGTTTGCTCATTTATTCAATACAGGTCTGCCATTGGTAAGAAACTCCATCGAACACTAACGTAAGACACAAGAAATCAACTTAATTAGAAAATATTTGATTTGAATCATGTTTGAAACGCGTCACCTAGGATGACAGCGACCAGAAGCAGAAGTGGGAGTCCAAAGAATCGAGCCATCATGTCTCTTCTGCGAAAAAGCGAAAACAAAAACGGAATTCCCTTTTAATTAAAATTTTCAACCAGCAACGGTGGTGGGGAATGCATAATAAAGTTCTATTTTGTCACTTCATAGAGATATGCACTGAACTACGTAATAGGCGATAAGTATTTTACGTGCATTAATCATATTACCCAAATTTGTTTGCCATCAACGTGGCATTGCAAAAATACGGAAAAGTTATATTTTAGTGCCGTCGATGCAACCTTTTTAAATTCAGCTGAGTTGGTCAAAACCATGGAGTGTTATTATTTTATCATAACCACTTATTAAGCACACACAAAAAAATTATTCTTCTAAGTAGAAAAGCTTATGATATAACAGTTCTACGATGTTTTCCTTCTAATATCTATGAACGTTGTCTTTGACTAAGCATTATTTTGTAGTTAGCAGCTAAATATAACAAAAATACATTTGCACTATCTAAAACTGTTGAGATGATAATTTAAAAAATAAAAAATTAACAAAATCAAGTAGCGCAAAGAAACTATGGTTAATGCTTTCCTTACCAAAGCGAATTCCTTACACAAGAACAAGGCACAATTTTACTTCAAAAGCTGGTAAATTTGGATATTAGCGTGCCTTTTTATACACAACTGCTCTACTAAAAAATGGTACAGCCAATCACTAAGCGTTTGTTGAGATAAAAGACAAAAGGGACCTCAAAAAAATTTTGAAAAAATCTCAAATGGCATAGCACCTGTAAATCCGAAGTGCAATGCACGTCGTCCCTGTTTTTTTCGTAGAGAGAATACGTTAAAAGGAAATGACATCTGAGTCACCATAAATTGAAGTGCAAACGTTACCATTCGTACCGTTGCCCTTTGTACCCAAGAAAAACATGTCAATCTCCTCATCAAGACACACCATCGCCAGCCTTTATCCGGCACCCAAACTAAGGTTATTGGATGCCGGATAAAGTAATTTAGAAGATATTATCCAAATATCCCAATGCAGCTAGCGACGTTCATGGAAGCAGGAAGCGCTGAAAATAACATGTCATTACCGCCATGGAATCCTCTCTGATAGTGCAGTTTGGAAAAATACGAAATTTTGAAACCGTTGTTCTGAACATGTAGGCGCCCATTCAAATTAGTGCCTTGTGTGATTACAAGATATTTTCGCAAATCCGCCTCACAAATGGATTGTCTATGACAGGATAACAAAACCAAGATTAGGTACAAAGAGGGAACACAAGAATACACTTCTTAATATTTAAAGGGTATTTTAAAACGTCCAGCAATAATTGCGAGGCGTTTAAATAAGATTGATATGACACATGGAATGAATGTCCGTCAAAAAATGACAAATGCGATATCATATCCATAAACCCGGGTTTGTACATCGGAGTGAATCGGTATGAAGCTTTACCGCCTATTGAAGATTAATGAGGAGAAAGTATGCCCGAAGGGAACCTCATGCGTCTGTTTATAGCGAGAAGAGACTTAACCATCTTGATTAAAAAAAAAGCTCTGGCTTCTCAAAAACACATGACGCACAACAATTCTATGAACGTCTCTCACAATCCGTCTCATTCCCTAGCGCGTGACATATTGTATTTAACAGCACCCACATCTCACCACCGTTCAACCCCGTTGTGTGCATCGCACCCAGCAAGCTGTTATTGCTCGTGGCATCATTTCTGTTTCCTAAAAATATTTCTACCATGTGTTGTGTGCCCTGAGGCCTCTGGATCATGCATTGACTTCTCCTGCGACGGATTCCCAGCAAGTAATTAAGAAAGCAATCTGTATTAGCGAGAAGATTTTAAGATATCTTTTTTTGATTGCCCAAGAATACCCCTATGTTGAGACTGTGTTCTGGTAAAAACATAAATATATGTTTATGTTTAAAACTGGTAATCCTACCTTAATCTATTGATCCCATCTTTTAGTTTTTTGTGTAAAACTGCATAATTTCGTATGAAAACAAATTCAACAAGAACATTTTTTTTCGGGTTTCGCTTGAAAAACCAACACAATTTCAGTGTTGCAGAAGTTAGCAACAACGTGATTTGTTGCTGCTACGCAAAGTGCTGCCAAGTTTGATCATGCGAGAAAATAATCGATGCCTTCAACATAGTAGTAGGTGCTCTGGAAATAATATCCGCTGTCACAATTATGTCTGTCTCACACTTGTTAAGAAACTCAGCAGTTTTTCACCCACAGTGTCGCTCTCCCTTCCACTTCATGCAGAGATGACACAATGACGAGAACAAAATGGTACCAGGCAAAAAAGGGAAAGCAGTGAACTAAAGTTTTGTTGCTCTCCATCTCCGGGCACCTGATGTCGTCTCATTTTGAACATTGCTTAGTAGCCTACTTTTCTGCAGCCATTTGGTCAGCCCGGGCAATTGCGTCTTCAGCCCGTCCACCACCAACTCCACCGCCAGGGATGCGGTGGACTAAGCAGTGAGTGCTACGCAAAAAAAGGCAAATCAAGTCAAACATTGGAATCTGTTGGTAATCCGCATTTCAAATATTCACGTTCGCCTTTCCTACCCGATGCAATTTACAGCTCTAAAACTGCAGAACTGGACAGTTTCGTTCAGCTGCTTCCTTGGTTGAAACAATGGCTATAGTGACATAGCAAGTTTAGACGCATAAATAGAAGCTTTGTTTCCATTTTAAAGTCGTTTTTTCCAACAATTTACGGGAATGACCACATCCGAAGGACCCTCCATGTGGTGGGAAATGCAGAAAACACTTTTCTATCAAATTTGATGTTGCAGACATGTTTTTTGTTCTTTGCCCCAATACAAGGCCTGACTGGTTAGTCACGCTTACACACAGAAAGCGTGACTAAGCTTCTCCACTGGGGAATACGCCTTGTTTTCTGCAGCAATTCGTAGCATTGCTGAACAGTTTTTTGCGGTTATTAAAAAATATTGTCCGCAAGTAGAAGTATTTAACAGCCGTGGTTGCAAGCTGTACAAACCCAAAAAATTGAAGTGTTCTTTTGAGCCATGGTGTATAATTGCAATAAAAATACAATGTCACCCGTCCACGTTCACCACGTAAATTTGCTCAAAAATTCACAGTGTTCTTTCAAATCTTTTGTAAGCAGTTGCCCAATGTTTCTGCGACTTTAAATCCAGAAAAAAATACACTCTGTGGTGTAATCCTTCCAGAGAGCACCTTCATCTCCTTGCAACCTTCCTAAATAATTAGCGCGCGTTTATTTATCGTAACATCAGCCGTCGTTAAAAGATACTCATTGTCCGTCATTTGTGAGGTCGGAACTGCTGTTTTAAAATAACAAACCATAACAACCCATAGCAAAACAACACATTTTTTTCTTCTTTTGAAAAAAGAGAAGTGATCTGTTTCCCGCACACCTTTCCACATAGTAAAGAACTGCGCCGTACACAACCTAAGGTATGAGAATTTAACCACTTAAAAAAAATGTCACTTTGAAATTTGTGAAAGGGTTCAACTAGGATGACAGCGACGAGAAGCAGAAGAGGGAGTCCAAAGAATTGAGCTTCTTTTGCTGAAAAAAGCAAGAAACAATCTAAATTGATCTGTATAACATTTACAAACTGGCAGCGGGTAGACGGAATATATTTTATAAGTTATGTTTTGCCACTTTAAGGAACAATGTACTGAAATACTTATTATAAAATCTTTTTTTCTGCTTACAATAAATATAGTAGCCACAAATGTTCCCGGTTCATCTCCCATTGCAAGAAAACGGAAAAGATATCCCCTGTGGCGCAATGAATATTTTCAAATTCAACTGATTTATAGAACAATTCTCAACTTTTATTCTTTTAAGAGGAATTTCAATTTGACTTTGACTAAATAGGATCAAGCTTTGCATTTGCAATCCATCTAAAATTTGTAATGTATATGACTATGATGAAAAAACATTTGCATTGTGTATAGCTATTGCCCCGATAGTTTTAAACTTATAGAACTGAAGGAACGCAAATAAATTATATTTACTGATTTCCTCCCCAAAGAGAATTTGTCAGCAAGGAACAAAGCAAAGGAATACGTCGATAGCTGGTAAAATGCAATAAATTGGCGTGGCTTTTTATACCGGAGTTCCCTACCACAAACATTTTCCCACCAAGAACTAAGCGTTACGCCAGTTGCAAGAAAAAATATTTTTTTTTCAGAGAATAAACAAAACCAAAGCTGCGCAGCACCTGCGGGCTTCAAAGTGCAAAGCAGATCGACCACCTTTTCCCGTAGAGAGTACAATAGGTTAGATGGAAATGACATATAAATCAGCATAAACTGAAGAAATGGAAACGTTAACCTTGGTACAGTGACCAACGAGGTACAGGTGAACTGCCTCATCAAAACCCATTATAGTAAGCCTTCTCTGACAGAAAAATAAGTATTAGTGGATGCCCGTGAAATGAATTTATTAGACTTTGTTGAAATAACATGTGAGGTACATGAACGCAGGAAGCGCAAAAATACCTCACTTTGTGACCCCCCTGGCCTTGTCACTGATAGTGGAGATTGGAAAATACAAAATTTATGAAGGCGTTTCCTGGGGGGAACCTACTCTGGTAGGCGCAAAGAGGCTCTTTCAATACTTTGATACTACGGTTTTTAGAATAAAATTAGATATGAGCAGCTGAAAAAAAAAACAATACTGGTTTAAGGTGCAAAGTATTAATGAATATATTTGGCACCCAAAACCCCCACAACCTGTAAATAGGCCATGCTGTGTTTTTGCTCTAATGTCTCTTCAATCAACATTGAGAAAACTGGAATAATCGCCTTATTTTGATGATATCATGACTTAAGACTATATTTTTGTCACATAACGGAGATGTTTGGTTGCAAAATGAAGTAGTTTGTTACTTTTCGATGTCAGGGTTTATAAAATAATTTAGAAAAACGCGCCCCATTTTCCAATGGTAATGTGTATTAAACACATTTATACAGAAACAGCAGCCCATAAAATGTTTGTGGTTTACGTTCTCGTAAACATCGAGATGAGTTGCGAACAAAAATCGCTATATAGCACTCAGCTTGCCAGAAAAAAGATAGTTTAGTAACATCGTGTGGATACCGCGATGAAGACACCGGGATCAGAGGCGCCTTAGACCAACAGGTATAGACAATAACGGGCTAGCAACAAGCAACAAACATAACAACCAGACGCTAGAAGCACTGCTTTAACTGGAGATGCCAAAAGCCATGATTGCCAAATTATTAGCGCTTTCATCAGGGTTTACTCCAGAGACACCAGATAGCCAAATTGTCCACACATAATTCCAGATTCAGGAATATAGAGCTTTATTTATCGGATAAGACGTTTCCAAGGACAGAGCCATGCACGCGGAAATGGACTTGGTGAGCACCATCACTGTAGATTGTGGCAAATTAATTTTTATGGTGGTCAGGACACGATTAAAATATTCTGCACAAGCAATAATATGAACGCAATGAAAAAGGCCAATCCTGTGCAGAGAGAAGGGACGCACCCTGCCTTGGTCCTCTTTCCACAAAGCCTCGGGTGCATTAACCACGTGGGATGGGTATTTTAAGTGGTGGTACAGATGAATGCATAATTACGTTAACCGAGAGAAACTTTGCATTGGGGGGGACACATTATCGAACAAAATCTCTGCCAATATGGACCGAAACTGCAAGGCTAGCACTAAAAGCAGAGTGGTGATTAAAGGAGTAAGTCACGAATTTGCAGAACTGACATTAGGGCGATGAAAACGAGGTAACATGAGCCGGATAACGAGATTTTGTTTTGGAGAAAAAGTGTCTGTGGTCTTGCCAGCGCGGTCTTGATGAACCTTAAGGAAAGCAATCACGGTGATTTGGACGCAAACGGGCAGACCTAAACTACATCGGAATGCTTGTGGTTACAGCTTCAACAGTGGCAAAGCATATACTTCGCGGAACCAGATAATAAAATACACCAAACACGAATGTTGGGCGCATATACGGGCTGTATATTATTAGAAGCGTACATCATCTTAGAAATATTTTTTGTAGCTAAGACCCAATAGTCCAGCCAGAGCGCGCGCGCCTGTCGCTGCTATGTGTTCAATATTACAAGAAGACAACGTGAATGAGAACAACGAAAAGTGGTGCCGTGGTCCAACGACTGAGGAAGAAGAAGCTGGGCAGGTGTGCAGCCAGCGTCGGTTCTGTCTCACGGCCGACACCATGTAAATACTGAAAACATATCGTTCCCCAATCTCATGGTTCACTTCCTTTGTCCTGCCACCATGTAACATTTGGTGGAGTGTGCGGGACAATCATCTTCATCCTGGACCTCCAGCATCGCGCCGTCTTGGCTCTTGAAGAGCGCTTCTCGGGTTATTGAACCGCATCTGAATGCCCCAATCATAGTAACCCATCACATCTCTTCCCCAGCCCGTGCCTAAAGCCTATGACGAGCCGAAACCAGCCGAGACGTGAGAAGCCGCGACCAGACAAGACGCAGATGCCGTCCCCCTGCCCGTTCGCCGGCGCGTCTTCTAAAAGGGTTTAACCATTGCTTCATGACGTCGGTGGGCATGGCTGTTCCGGACCGGTGTTCACCAAACCGGTCATCTTCATCCGTGGTGGCAACGACGTCTTCATTGTGCGTTATCAATTCATCGTTCGTACTCAATACACTCACTCATCCACTAAGGGCTCGACCGGGGCAGTGTCCTTCGACCGGAGGGCTATGTTTCAAGAAGACGACGAGGATCAGAACAACGACACGGGGTGCTGTGGTCCAACGTCCGATAAAGACGCTGCGCTGGCGCGCAGCCACCGCCGGTACTGTCTCATGGGCGACATCATGTAAATACTGAAAATCAATCATTCGAACATCTCAAAGTACACGTCCTTTCCCTTGGCATCGCGTAGCAATATGTTGAGAGCAAATCATTTTACTGCCATGTATGACTTCATAAAATGTTAGCGATTCACACTGACGAAGGGATTTTTGTTGTAAAGAAAACAAATCCAGCTTAGTTCACTAAGACGGTACCGGAGCATGGGCTACTTATTATATTTTTTAAAAATTTGAACGTCCTGCAATATATCAAGGCGTTCATTTAAAACGCAACGGAACAAAACAAGAAACGAATGTGTTTCGAAACAAAAAGACAACCCCCTCTGCATAAAATTGTACATCTGGGTGAATCAGTATGGAGCTTAAAAGCCCATTGAATAAGCCTGGGGGCGATAACAGTTCCCTGGCGTAATCGTCATGTCTGTATATACTGAGAAAAGCCCTAGGAGTGTTGATAACAAAATAACTTTATTTTCTACACAACCGCTTCCACGCTGTGATGCACTCCGAGAACAAATAACAAGCTCTGACATCTGAGAAAGGGCAATATTCTACACTGTCGTATCCTTCGAAGATATGAAATGTGGCATAAGTATGACCTGCCCAAGTATGACCTGCCCATTTCTTCAGTTCCAGTAAATGCGACTTCTCAAACATCCATGTTCCCGCCGTATGGAGCATGCTTCTCTAAACCCTATTTCTCTTCAGGAATCGCTTTGGTTGATCGTGTATTGCCCCTTTTCTTCAGGGCACACAGGTTGCAACGGAATCGTCCTCACGAAATATTGTTATTTATTATTTCTCTGCGATGCATATGGGGCGAGCGTCCTTTAATGGAGGTGCGCCACGAACCCCGCCCTTGCATCTAATCCGCATAGCTTAGCACGCCTGCCGCTCTGAAGTGCGCAGAGCAGTCATAGCTTGCTTGCATGGAGTACGGCCCCAACGAGCTATGCATACGCTCTTAATTCAAAGAACTAAGTTTAAGAACCACAAAATGCTATCAACACCCTTCGTTGGTCGCATCCCGGAACGCCAGACGTGCATGTGTGATCCCTTTACCAAGTAGGCAGCATCGTTAGAAACCAACAAATCATGCCCTATATTGACCAGAGCTGCCGCCGCACATTACCACTGCCGCTCAGTAACCGTTGTTACCGTGAAGCAGATTTACAGCACGCCGACTGGGGTCATCGTGTGCGCTTAATATAAAAATTATTTCCTTGCTTAAATCAAAAAGTAACCCTAAATCACTTTCTTGATTTATGTTTCCTTGGTACCCCTGTTTAAATGAGCCAAAGTGTTTATGTTACTTCTATGTCACTTGCAATGGCTTCAGTTTTATACACACGTACCGTTTTAAGTGTTCTTGTACTGAACTCCTGTTTCAAGGAACCTTACCAATGAATCCAAACAGGCCTTTTGTGTTAGCTTTCCTTAGTGTGCTGGGTGAAGTGTTCGGCGTCTTCTCGAAACGTTTGGCTCATGGTGCCTTGTCCCAATACAGGGAAATGCATTGGCGGAAAGATTGTAACCAAATTTGACTGTCATTTTCTTCCTGCATCCAAAGGGAAATGCAATCAAGTAAGTTCACATTTACAGCCTCCACGAGCTGGCTGAATGCCGCAGATCTGAAGAAGATCGTATGGCGTGTAGATTAATGAGGCTCAAAATCTGGTTGGGTATATTAAGGTCATTTTTCTCAAACGTGTACTTCATAATGTCTCGGCCGCCGTTGCACAACAGGTTGTGAGCGGAAATGCAGCAATCGGAGCACCCCGTCCCAGGTTATGACCTACTGCAGGTAGGGAAACTGGTCGTGTTTGGTGAGTTGCTCGTTGTTATGGAGGAGTTGAAACATTTACCAATCAGCTTGGAGCAGCTGCGTCAACTGCTCTCGAACTTCATGATGAACATGTTAGCGATGCCGATGCCAGACTTCGGAGGGCGCATCTCTATTGCTGAAGGTGTAATAACTGGAAGCGTCGATGGAGGCATCGTCGTAGTTCGAAGCTCCTCGACCGCGGTGTCTCTGTTGCAAGAGGCATTGCGCGCTTTACGCAACGCCAATCCCAAGTTTTGGTTACTAATTACAGCGAAAAATACCAGCATTTAAACAGGGGCGCTGCAATTGCGTTCCTCAAAGAAACGCAAGCAGCAAGTGACGTGATCACCGTTGCCGACTTTGAACGCGCACCCGAAGAGACCTTCAAGCTTCCGAATCCCTTCTACGTGAATCCGGACTTACCGCAAGAAGAACGGAAGAAATTATTGGATTTGCTGCATCGCTACAGAGAGTGTTTTTCGTCAAACTCAAAACTACGTCAGACACCTCTGGCGAAGCACCGAATAATAACCGAAGATGGAGCCCGACCGACCCGACAGTGACCGTACCGCATCTCTTTACACGAGCGGGAAGCCATCCAGACTCAGGTCGACGACATGCTCAGCGACGACATTATACAGCCATCGAAAAGCCCCTGGGCGGCGCCGGTCGCACTCGTGAAGAAAAAAGACGGCACATTAAGGTTTTGCGTTGACTACCGGCGACTGAACAAAATCACCAAAAAGGACGTATACCCCCTCCCCCGAACTGACGACGCTCTCGACCACCTCTGCCACGTGAAGTACTTCTCATCGATGGATCTGAAGACCGGCTACTGGCAAATTGATGTGGTCGAGAGAGACCGATAGAAGACCGCATTTATAACCCCGGACGGCCTATACGAGTTCAATGTGATGTCGCTCGTATTGTGCACGGCGCCAGCAACGTTTCAACGAGTCATGACACAGTGCTAGCTGGCCTGAAGTGGCACACCTGCCTCGTATACCTCGATGATGTTGTGGTATTCTCCCGGTCTTTCGACGAACGCCTTGCAAGGTTGCAGGCTGTACGCCTGAAAAGTGCCGCTTCACGTACGAGGAACTTAAGTTTTGGGGCCATGTCGTCGATGCCGCGGAAGTCCGGCCTGATCCTGCAAAAACTTACGCCATAGCGAACTTCCCAAGACCAAACGATATGACGGGCGTGGGAACATTTCTCGGGCTATGCGCGTACTACAGGCGCTTAGTCGCAAACTTCGCCCGCATTGCAAAGCCACTCACCCGCTTGAAGAAAGATAGCACCCCTTTCCGCTCGCAAAATGCCCAAGAAACAGTCTTCTGCGAGCTGCAACAATGCCTGCAAAGCCCGCCTGTGCTCGCGCATTTCGACGAAAATGCCGAAACGGAAATGCACACGAAGGCCAGTGATATAGGCGTGGGTGCCGTCCTCGTAAAAAAGCAAAACGGGTGCGAGAAAGTAATCGCCTATTCCAGCCGTGGTCTGTCCAAGGAACAAACTACTCAGCCTCTGAGAAAGAGTGCCTCGCGAATATATGGGCCATTTCAAAACTTCGCCCATAAGTGAATGGAAGACCACTCAAGGTTGTGGCAGACCACCATGTGCTGTGTATGTTCGCCAATTTGAAGGACCCCTCTGGGCATCTTGGTAGGTGGAGCTTGCGCTTGCACGAGTTCGACGTTACAGTAGTCTATAAATCAGGGAGGAAACACTCCGACGCCGACTGCCTGTCCCATGCCCCCGTCGACCAACCACCGCAAGACTCCGATGAAGACAGCGCGTTCTTCGGAGTCATGACTGAGAGCGACCTGGCCGCCCAGCAGCGTGCCGACCCCGATCTATGCGTCATCATTGACTACCTCCAAGGATGCAACGTCGCCGTGCCCAGGGCCTTCAAACACAACTTACCTGCATTCAGCCTGAAAAACTCCGCCCTCGTGAAGAAGAATTTCAGCCCCGGAACGAGAGAAAATTATCTTCTTGTCGTCCCGGCAGATCTTTGTGACGAAATTTTGGAAGCGTGCCACGACGACGCGTCTTCCGGACATCCCGGCACAGCTCGCAAAATTGGGAAAATCAAGATGAAGTACTACTGGCCCCGCCTTGCATCGGACGTCACCCACTACGTCCGGAGCTGCCGTGACTGCCAGCGTCTAAAAACGCCACCGACGATGCCCGCCGGACTTCTGCAGCCGATCGGCGTTCCATCTAGGCCGTTTCAACAGATTGGAAAGAACCTTCTGGGCCCGTTCCCTACATGCCCATCCGAGAACAAGTGGATTGTTGTAGCGACAGACTACATGATGCGCTACGCAGAGACCGCCGCTCTTCCGAGGGGGACTGCATAAGAAATCGCACAGTTCGTCGTAAGCCAAGTTGTGCTGCGACATGGAGCCCCGGAAGTCATAATCGCGGACCGCGGAACGGACTTTTCTGCTTAGCTGATACAAGGGATATTACGCTACAGGAACACGGATCACCGAAGAACGACGGCGTAGCACCCCCAAACGAACGGACTAACGGAACGCCTGAACAAGACAAGCGTGGATATACTGTCAATATACGTCGAAGTTGAACATAAGACTTGGGACAAAGTGCTACCGTATGTCACCTTTGCGTACAACTCGGCTATCCAGGAAACTACGCAGATGACGCCGTTCGAGCTTGTCTGTGGAAGACGGCCGACTACGGTGCTAGACGCCATGCTTACTCACGTAGAAGACGACGACATCAACGCCGACGTCCGAAAATACCTTCAGTGTGTGGAGGAGGCCCGCCAGCTGGCTCGAGTTTGTACAACGGACCAGCAGCTGGTGAATGCCGAGCGCTACAGCCTCCGACACCGAGACGCCGAGTACCACCTTGGGGATCGTGTGTGGATTTGGACTCCCATCCGTCGACGCGGGCTATGTGAGAAGCTTCAGCCATGGTATTTCGGAACCTACGAGATTCTACGACGTGTCGGCCAACTTACCTACGAGGTGATCCCCGATGGTGATTCCGGAACATCCCGACGACGCACGCGGCCAGAAGTCGTCCCCGTGGTTCGCTTGAAACCTTACTATGCAAGATGACGGACTTTTTTAGGGCCGAAGCTCCTTAGGGCGTGGGTCTGTTGTCCGTCCTCGACGTATGTATGTAGTCACCTCTAGTTTAGTTTTTGGATTGTTTACTAGATGGCGGTACTTGTATTTGATGAAAAGATGCGCTTGGATTGTTTACTAGATGGTGTGGCTACCTCTAGTTTAGTTCTTGGATTGTTTACTAGATGGCGGGGAGCGTTGTAATAAAATCCGTTCGCATTTGGCGCGCGCTTGGAGTCGCCCGATGGATAAGGCTGCAGATGTGCGAGCCCGCGAGGCAGAAGCGCTCCGTTAAGCTGCGCGACGCCGCCGCCAAGATCCTGCCGTAGGAGAGCGGGAGGCCGAAGCGTGTCGTCTGGCTGCGCGACGACGCCGCCAAGATCCCAGCGTTCGAGAATGAGAGGCCCAAGGGTCACGGCAACGGCGCGAGGACCCTGCCCTACGCGAAGCGGCACGGCTGCGGCGCGAAGAGGATCTCCAAAACGTCAGAGAACGGGAAGCGGCGAGAAAGCGCGCGTATCGGCAGGAAGACCCCGATGCAGTGAGAGCTCGTGAGGCGTCTGCAAAACACATCAGGCGAGCTCTGCCCCAAGGTGCGGACGCGCGGTTTAAGCGAGACTTTCTGGATGTTACGTTCGGACACAGATGTAGTGGGCGAACTTTCACTAAAGAGTCACGGTGTTACCGATGATTTCCCCTCAGGAGCTTCGCCCACTCATCATCATTCACCCCGTGGATATGCTGTGAATTTTTTGTTGTTAGTTGGGACTGTGTTTTGTTGTAGCATCGGGTCGAAGCACTCTTAGAGGGGGGGGGGGTAATGTCACGAACCATGTAAGGGTTTGTTTATGTATTGTTTGCTTTTACTGCCGAGCCACGCCCGGATGTGTTATCTGCATTCCAAACAAAGCGCGTCTTACATTCTTTACTTTTATGCCGCACGGGCTATCAAATTAAGATAAGCAGATTGTTTCGCCCTAACGTCACTAGCCCAGAATAATCTCCTGTAATCTACAATGTTCTGGATGTGAATCGACGGTTACAGAAACACTTGCGCCGAAAGATAAAAGACTGCTGAGCAGACTCCGCGCCATTCGATTCGACGACACTCGCCTGTGCAAGTCACTTTGTTGACCGCTGCTTCGCCGCCTCTGTATTCTTTTGAGTTGTTAGGGGAGCACAACTTCGCTCCAATAAACGTTTTTCTCCAAGACAACTGCGTCGTCCTTGGCTTCGTGACAATATCTTACCCTTCAGTCTTTGGAAATTGCAAAGGCATGTGGACACTCAAATATTTTATACCTTTCCCGCAGAACTTACGATTCTTGCATGCTGAACCCTGTTATGAGCCTTGTGAGAATAATGGACGACAAAAATGGTCACAAAGTTGCTGTTTGAACTTCTAAATACATTACTGTTCGTGTACCTATTCTTAGTACACATAAAGTATGTTGAACCAATCACTCACCTTTGTGCAATTCATAGAGTATCCGTTCTAACGAAAGATGAACTTGAGCTTAGGCCTGAAGAGCAGGAATCGGTGTTATGCTAGGGAAGCAGGTAATGGCAAGCAGTGCGCCTCGGTTAATTGCCTCAATTCGAGCCCACTCCGCTTGGTTAGGTGTCTGAATTGGACCTGGTAAACAAGCCGAGGCTGGAGTACAGACCGTAGCAATAAACGGGCCAATTTGAAACAGGAGCCTCTAGACTTATGTGAGATGCATCGGATGAGGTGGAGCATCTGCCGCGCTTTTTGGCGAGCGGAACATAGCCACATAGGCGCTAACCAAGGCGCACAAATTTCTAATCCCAGCACGCGAACTGAGGCGGCAGTGCGTACAGGTCGGCCGCTGAGTTCTAATGCGATCGGAGACACCTCCAGTCGGCGACGCACCAATCACTGGCCACAGGAAGAATAGCTGTGTTTTCGACGTACAGTGCTATACCAGCATATTCACACCATTTCTGATTGTCAGACAAGGCTTGTTGGATGCACGCGGTTTGCGGAGTCAGGGCACAGTGTACAGTCCACACTGTGATGTCGTCCGCGTACATCAAAATGTGCATGTCAGGTATAGATCCTAGATGCCAAGCAAGCGGCAACATAATAATATGAAAAAGGAAGGGCGAGATTAGGCACTTTGCGGACAGGCGTAAAGTTGCGATACCTTGTCCGGGAAATGCGTACCGAAAAGGACCTTTTTGTGAGGAAGTTCCGGAGGAAAGAGCAAACCTTGTCAGGGAGGAGAAGGCCTTGGAGAATTTCCAAGATGGTTCCGTGGCTAACGTTGCCGTATGCCTTTTGTATGTCCATGGCAACCACTGCGGGCAACTTGTTTGATCGCCCGGCAAGTAGCACCATTGACGAGAAATGGTCAAGCCCATCCTCGGTACCCCGACGGGGACTAAGCCTGATCTTCGGTGGGTGATACCACCGGAAACTGTCCATCCACCATTGAGGCCAAGTCGCCAGCATGAGCACCAACAGTTTCAACCAGGTGCAGGTCAAGGCTATTTGACGCAAATAAGGGAGCTGATCGGGTGGCTTACCGGGCTTCGTTATCGGGACGGTATCAGCGAGTAGCCAAGATACTGGTGTGTGACCAGAGAGCCACATCTCGTTGATGGGTCAAGGAGACTGCTGAGGGATGGATCGTCGAGTTTTTTATAAACCTCGTACGTATGGCCATCTGGCCCGGGAGCGGTCCTCTGTTTGGATTGATCAAGCGCAGCAAGAAACCCGGCTATCGTGAAAGGCGATTGAATTCCACGCGCGGCGTCATCAGGAGGGGAGGAACAAACGTGACTCGGCCGGATAAATGGGCACGGGTTGCTGGCTGGAATAATGTCAAAGGCGGGGAACAGGACGCGGGCAACATCGGCGGCAAATTGCGCAGGATCCCTCTCCGATGCCAGACATGCACGGGCTACCTCATCTGGAAAGCAGTCACTACTTTCCATAGCACGGTGCGCCAGATTGATAATGTAGTCGCCGATGATGTAGACGCCAGCTCATGTAAACGCCAGTTGATGATGTAGACGCCAGCTCATCCATCGCTGACTTGACCGATGCTTCTCATGACGCCTCGCAGCCGCAGTCAGACGTTGTAAGCGTATTCCGGCCTCCACAGACGATGGATATCGGGAGGCAGCCACTTCAGCTTCTTCGCGCTGGGCCCAAGCTGTAAGAGTCGAAGGTCAGGCTTCTGCTGTGATTCCGCTACCGATGTGTCCTCACAGGTGCTTCGCAGGGCTTCCTTAACGAGACTGATTGGGTCCGGGCTTGGCGCCGTGAGCATTGTGGTGATGTTACCTCCGAACGTATCCCAGTTTGTTTCAGTGCAGCACCGTCGTAAGCGACGTGTCGAGGTTGGGACAATGCCAAGCCTGATGGGATGGTCATGACTGCTCCAGCAGTCGGCCTCTAGGTGCCAGGAGACCGTATCATTACCAAGCCACGAGGTTGAGTCGGGTGAGTAGGGCGGCAACCGGGATGAATACATTGGCGCGTAGGACACTAGAAATCGTTATGGAGAGTGAAGTGCGCATCGATGAAGTAGGCAAGTAGCGCCCGCCTGCGTGCCCTTGTCGTAGCATAACCCCAAGGAGGGGCAATAAAGTCCACGGCCACGAGTATGGGACAGGCTGCGTGGGAATGCCGTAGAGATGTCAACAAGCCCAATCTTAGACAAGGCGCACGTCCGCTATGTGGGCGTACATAACATGACACCAAGATTATTGCGTACTTCGGCAGTTGTGCTTTCAGTGCAACCATTTCTTGTCATTCTGTACACGACTCGTCCAGGGGATCTGAGTTTGCGGATAAGCCGTGAGCACATAGATGGCGGCTTTGCCAGACCGAGATTCATTGGAGCCACAACGCCGATCATGTATGGATGGCGTAGCGTCAGCCGTAAAATTTTGGAAGCGAGGTAGAGAGTTTTTCTCTTGTACTAGTAAATTTCATGCTCGCAGTTTGCCTAGGAGAACATGTTCCTGAAGCTCCCCAATTTTTTTCTGTGAGTCCGCGACAGTTCCATTGTACTATATATTGTGGAACATGCACAGTGAAATGAGTTAATTTAGTTGGGCCGCTAACACTCACATGAACTTCTGCTGCTGCTGCACCACAAGCTGTAGACGCTCATGGTGTGTGAAAGCAGAAGGGACAGGCTTTGGTGGGTTCATGCTTGTTGGCGCGAAACGGCGCCGTCTCGACCGGTCTTGTTACAGTGGAGGCTGGCGGTTCGGATTATGAATTAAGCAGGGCAGGCGCTGTGTGAGCTTAGTTACGTCAGTTTGCAGCACCGCCAACTGTTGGTCTGTCTTTTCTAACTCTTCCATAACCGTAGATTATTGCACAGTTTGACTGTGCTGTTTCTTCCGGTGGCGGGAGCCACAAAGCACTTCGTGGTACTATGGCTGGTAGTAATCCTAAGGCTCCACAGCGTCGTCTTCTACCACTTCTTCGCTTTCCTTAGGCAAACAGCTGAAACCGTTGGCCAGAGGAATATCGTTGGCCTCAGGCTGGCTTCGGAGCGCGCGCCGCTTACCGCGAGTAGCTTTGCACATAATCGGGCACTATTTGTCCTTGATGCATTGTTCATCCATGCGGCACAGACCTCATCGAAACTTGGCTTACGTTGAGGCGAACGATGAGGTAGCCAGTGGCTCTGATGCCGTAGAAGCCGGTGGTTCCGAGGCCGTTGTCACCTGCGCTTCTGTGACAAGGAATGGGCGCGACGTTCTCATGTGTCCATCACGGAAGCATTGGTAACAATGTACCACTCCGGCATTGTATGGACGTGGGCGAAGAACGCAGCCATTGTAGAAAAGACGATCCGGTGGCTCTAACGGCCCTGGCAGAGTTATGAGACACGTGCGGACAGCGCCCATGTAGCGGACAAGAAGAACCTGGTGCGTGGAGCAACGGGTACTGGCCTGCAGGTCTTCGGGATTCTCTCCGGGGTCTACTCCCGAAACAACATAGCGTCGGATGTCAGTACCAGAGCGCAGGCACGATTATATAGGTAGCTGTTTTCCAGCCAACAGAAGAATATGATCCAGTGCGCACAGTCGCTGGACAGCCTCAGGAGACGACACCCACACAGACATTGTGTTGGTTCGGCTGTGGTACGCGTAGCCAGCAAATCCGGATGTTCTAAGGCATCCGTCGAGCGTCTGCTTCAGTGTCCTTGTCGGAAGAGAGAGGATGTTGAATCGCTCTCGAGGTTTGATAGCAAATTTGTACACTGAGGGACTCTGCTCATTGGTTGTAGGGACCTGCGAACTGGCGGCGCCTGTACAGGATGAAGTAGATGTCGCTGTTGTATACCGTTCATCGGTCGGTTGCAGGGATCAGGGATTCATCGGTCACTGGGCACGGCGGCATCACCACCATGTGGGTCGCATCTAATCCCTTCCTGTATTTTGTACAGATCTTTGGCCTGGTGCACATCGTCAACGAAACGTGCGCTGGTGCGACGAAAGTTGCGCCGTCGCATGAATGGAACGCCTCCGACTGCCGCGAACCGACTGACCGTCTCCCGGCTTTATCGTGCACAAGCCCATCAGTTTTCCAAACCAAGATACCACCCCATCACCACGTGACCAGTAGCTGGGGGACGTCATCAGCCGGTTCGGCTATAAAAGGCACTCCCGAGGACTGGGCTGGCACTGGGCACGGCGGCATCACCACCATGTGGGTCGCATCTAATCCCTTCCTGTATTTTGTACAGATCTTTGGCCTGGTGCACATCGTCAACGAAACGTGCGCTGGTGCGACGAAAGTTGCGCCGTCGCATGAATGGAACGCCTCCGACTGCCGCGAACCGACTGACCGTCTCCCGGCTTTATCGTGCACAAGCCCATCAGTTTTCCAAACCAAGATACCACCCCATCACCACGTGACCAGTAGCTGGGGGACGTCATCAGCCGGTCCGGCTATAAAAGGCACTCCCGAGGACTGGGCTGGCACTGGGCACGGCGGCATCACCACCATGTGGGTCGCATCTAATCCCTTCCTGAATTTTTTACAGGTAAGCAAACGATACGGAAAGTGTTTTCGTTCTAGCGATCCATTCTTGGTGGTGTTGCCGTGCTCACGGTTGTTCGGTTGCGGAATATGTTGCATATTGTTTGATGTGGCGTCATCTGTTATGAGGATCCTTTTGCTAAGTGGCGACATTGAGACTAACCCCGGCCCTACTCTAGAACAAATAACAAAGCAACTTAGTGAAATCGCAACTGTCATCAAGGAGATTAAGGAAAAACGCTCGGCCGATATAGACAACAAATTAGATTCAATAGCCAGCTTAGAAATAAAGGTCACGTCTTGCCAGCAACAGATTGCGAATCTTGAAGCAAGGATTGACGATCTTGAAAATCGAGGCAGAAGGTCCAATATCATTGTTTACGGACTACCTGAATCAGAAGAAGAGAAAAACGAGTCGCTAGAATCCACTGTGAACAATGAGGTAATAAAGGGCATTCTTGAGCTAGACCCGGTGGCTATTGAACGTATTCATAGACTGGGGCGGCCATCACCCGGCAAGGTCAGGCCCGTGATTCTCAAACTACTAGATTCAAGAGACAAGACAAAAATTTTGAAACAGTGTATCAAACTAAAAGACACTGATTTTTCTATTGGGGAGGATTTCTCTGTAAGAGTACGGGAAATCAGAAGAAAACTATGGCAGAGCTGTAAAACGCATCGAGATAACGGGGATAAAGCCTCGCTGGTGTACGACAAGCTATATATCAACAAGAAGGAATTCGTTTGGGACGAAGACAAAAATGATATAGTGCCCGTTCAAAAAAACGATGCCAGAAAGCGATATACCGTAGAAACCGAATGCCAGCGGCCAAATACGCGAAGCCAAACGCCGCGACAAACGTAACAGAGGAATGTAATATAGACCAGATGCCTTCTGTCACCCCTTCCTATAAAAACACAGCTAGGTTGCGTAAAAATAGCGGGAACACAAACAAACGAAAAGAACTTAGACTGGTTAACATAAACATGCGCAGTGTTACTAATAAAATAGATTCCTTGGAAAGCGTGCTCATGCAGTATGATCCCCATATTGCGGTGATAACGGAGACGTGGCTGCGAGAGGAAATTAGTGATGACGAGGTATTTCCCCCCTGTTACAATGTGTATCGAAAAGACCGATCTGCCAGAGGTGGGGGAGTAGCCATCCTTGTCAAACCAGAGATAGAAGCTACGATTGCAGCTGATGTTGGCATTCTTGAATGCTTGTGCGTACAGTTGTCCTGCTGGGGACATAGCTTTATCCTGTACGCATGTTACAGGCCTCCAGATGCGAGTCCCGGGTACCTAACTGTACTGAAAGAACATATGTCAAAGTTTTTTAATAGGCAAATCTTTTTGGTTAGAGACCTAAATTTGCCAAGTCTAGACTTGGAGGGGTTGACCTGTTCCCAGTTCAGTAAAAATGCTAACACTATTTTTGACATTATGCTCGCTCATGATCTAACACAAATAGTCAGGCAACCAACACGTGTGCAAGGACATGCAAGCTCTATCCTAGATTTGGTATTCGTAAAACGTGCTTTTTCAGAACATACTGTAGTCGTGGAACAGGGGCTTGCAGATCATGAACTTGTCAGCGTGTCAATTCCTCTGTTTCAATGCAGTAGCCACCAAAAATCACCCATCCAGTATTTTAAAGATTATTCGAGAGGTGATGATGACCGTGTAATAGAATACATGGAAGCTGTACTTGCAGAATTTAATGATGACGCTTTAAGCACGTGCGCACTTTGGACAAAATTCGTCGAGACGTGCCAATACTGTATGAACAACTTTATCCCTAACAAACCCAAACGAACACACAAACGTACGCCATGGATGACTCATGAAATTGTTAAACTAAAAAGAAAAGTTAAACGGCTAAGAAAGCAGCATGCGCAGTGCACAGTTATCAAGGAGCACCAAAGAATCCTTGCTGAAAAAATGCATCGCTCAAAAGAATACTATTTTAAAACCTTAATGCCCAATTTTATAAAGAATGATCCTTGCAAGTTCTGAAATTACCTTAAAGATAGGAAGAAACCCGTATCAAAGATTGTACTTGACGGCCGCATAGTTTCAAATTCTGGCGACATCGCACATCATTTCAACACATACTTTCATAGCGTGTTTAATGTTTCCGGAGCATCTACGTCTTCAGTAGCGTCATCTCAACCATGCGAAGTCAATTTCATTTCATATGCTGGTTTGGTTTCCATGCTTGTAAACCTAAATACGAAAAAGAGTTGCGGTCCTGACGACCTACCCAATGTCTTTCTCCGACGTTATGCCGAATGCGTTGGCAAATTCCTCTTTGTAATCTTCCATGCTTCCCTGTCAACAGCAACATTGCCACGTGACTGGAAAATGGCCCGAGTGGTGCCTATCTTCAAAAAAGGCGACAGATTATCAGTAATTAATTACAGGCCAATATCTCTAACTTCCTCATGTTGTAAACTAATAGAACACATTATAGCGAACCAGATTACACAATTTCTTGAAACACATTCCATACTAACACATTTCCAGCACGGCTTTAGAAGAAAGTATTCCACCGTTACGCATGCGTTTGCCGGCGCCCTCGACAATAACATTTAGATAGACACCATTTTTCTAGACTTTTGTAAGGCCTTCGATAAAGTTCCTCATGAGAAATTAATCTACAAATTAAATAAAATAGGTCTTCCGAAGGTATTGGTTGCATGGGTAGCTGAATACCTGAGCAATCGGGTGCAGTACGTCACCATCGAGGGTCAAAATTCGAGTCTTTTGCCAGTCACGTCGGGTGTACCCCAAGGCAGTGTATTGGGGCCCTTGATATTTTTGTGTTACATAAATGATATTGTAGATGTAATTGAGCCAGCCGTCCAGATTCGGTTGTTCGCAGACAACTGCATTTTATTTCGTGAAATTCGTGACACACATGATCAAATAGAGCTAAAAAAAAAATTAAACTACATATACAAATGGTGCAACAAATGGGGTATGATTGTAAATACAGAAAAAACAGTTTCCATGAGTATAACTCGAAAAACATATCCCCATCACTATGCTTATTCCCTTGGTTCATCTACTGTTAAACAGGTGAATAACTACAAATATCTAGGTGTTACGTTCACTGCTAACCTGTCTTGGAATTCACACATTGATAACATTTGTGCATCTGCTTTCAGAAAATTATGCTTCTTGAGACACAAGCTTCGCAATTCACCACCAAATGTAAAACTTTTGTGTTATCAGTCGTACATTCGACCAAAATTAGAGTACGCATGCGTAGTGTGGGATCCCTACACAAAATGTAACATAGATAAATTCGAAAGAATTCAGAGGAAAGCAGTTCGCTTTATATATTCTAAATTTCGTCGCACGGATTCTCCATCCGAACTAATGTCAGCTAACAACATTCCACTACTTCAATCTAGAAGAAGGCAACTCCGCTTAGACTTCCTGAGCTCCTTGCTTAACCATAGATTTGCGATTGACCCTTCATTGTATTTAACCCCTTTGTCAACCAGAAATACACGACATCACCAACGAAACTCTTTAAAACCATATTTTGCCAAAACAGATACATATAAATTTTCCTTTTTTCCGCACACAGTGTCTGAGTGGAACTCCTTGTCAGAGCGCGACCGCCTTGCATAGTATGTATGTTTGTCGCGTTGTGTATATTTGTTTATGTAGCACTGTATATATTTCCTCATTTTAGTCACTTTGTTATTTTTTGCGTTCGTGATCAATTTTAGTTCACTGTTTTGCTCGTTGTGATTCATGATTGCCCGTCCTGCTTGGACCACCTGTTGTGGTCTGCAGTATGAAATAAATAAATAAATAAATAAAAATGTGTTTGTGACAGATGTACACACTCGTTTGGCCGCAGGCGAGGGTGAAACGGCCGAAGACCGATTCGATAAAGTAGAGGGGTCCACCGGAGATAGCGGGAACGGTAGCGTTACCTCCATTTGCAGCGGGTAGTCCAGAGCCGGGTTTGTAGCGATATACGAGGAACGAGCGTCTACCTAGGTGCAGTGGATTGCAGTTCGCAGAGCTTTTCTCGCATGCGTGACATAGAGGCGCGCCGTCGCAACCGCCAGTGGCTGAGAGCCAGTGTGGTTACGCCTAGCGGCCGGTGGGCCGGATCCGATGCAGAGGAGAACCCTAAGGGGCCGTCCTTTTGCTTGCAGCATAGAGTTAATACTACTGACTCTAGAGGAAAAGCTGCCCGGCCAGCCCGTGCAGTGAAACCGTGCTACATCCCGGCGCAGACATGATGCCACCCTCACAGCGTTGCCCGCTGTCTATTTGCCTACTAGAGTTGGCGGCAGTTCTGGGTTTTCACCTAGCAACATACGCATTCTATTATGGCAGCCATGGTTGTTATGTGTGCACCGTGACAACTTTGCTGTCCAGAAACGTTGTGTAAAGTTTTTCCTGTGGTAGGTAGCGAACTTTTGTTCCGTGCTGCCACGTTAGATGCAGTTTTGCATTCTCCGCAACTGAGAAGGGTAGCGCGTTGATTAGCGGGTACTTCGTACGCTCAAAGAGATAGCTTTTGCGGGTGCGTCAAGGGAGCTCGGTCGTCGCTTCGGAGTTGAGCGGACGTGTTTTTTCGTGTTCCTATGCTTCGGAGGGGCTTCATTTCGGCGGCCCGTTGCAACCGCGGGCCGTTGGATGTCGCCCGGCTTTTGCTCTGCCGGTGTGGGCGGTAGACTGCCAGCTCCCGCCCCCCCAGTACCCGTCTGTCGGCCGCACTCCTATCCAGCGAACTCCAAAGCAGTCGGGACCGCCGCAGACTTCGCTCATCGTCGCACCAAGCTCACCTCCGCGCTTCACCGTTCCCTTCGAGGCTTCTCGTCTCCCGGACGCAGCATTACGCCAGCCAACAGTGTTCATGGTGTGTTGTGTGCGACGGAATCGACCACAGTGGAAGTACTCTTCTCTACTCTTTCCTCGCCTTTTTCTCTTTACTTTTCTCTCTCCTATCATATTTTCCCTTCTATTCCCGCTTTTAAACTGTGTTAAATGTAGGTGAGCTCTCATGAGAGCCTAATAATATCCTCAGTTCATTTATTTTCCTTCTTCCTTTAAAAAGAAATCACTTCCCCCTGATTGCTGTTTGCCCTGATTTTTTTCCTGGTGGCTTCCCCCGTATTCGCGCATGCGCTGTTTGTGGATATATCCTTTTGTGTGTGGTAAAAGAGTTCAGTTGATATGCAGCGCTAGCCCTGTGTAGTCTTTTCTTGGTTGTCCCGTCTGTACAGCGCTAATTTAACATGTCTCACACGCCTCGCCCCCCCCCCCCCTGTAGGCGTCAGCTGATTGTTTTCGCAATCTATTGAGGTGCTCTTTACAACTACTTGCTTTTCTAGTGAATGAAAGTTCAAACTGGACAAAGCTTCCAAGAAATGCTTGTAAATGGAAATCGTATATGTGACTGCACAAACACGCTTTCTGTGCCTGTGCCGGTGCCTGTCTACGAGGCCTCTGCAGCAGGTGTGTCAACTTTTTTCTCCAGTTGAAATGCTTTTAGGTAGTGGCCCTCGCATTAGCTTAGATTCAATAACCGTAAAATACCCAAGCCTAATATTACTATGTTATGTTCATCATGAAACTCACTCAAGGAATTGTGGAACTATAGCTTTCAGTACTTCCAACCACAAAGAAATTAGTGCAAGTGTTCATTAGTCGCTGCAGGGCTTGTTACCTTTTAAAATTTCATGCCCCCTCTCCCAGAATAAAGAGGAAAATTGTGTGAGGAACTAACTATTTCCAGCAAAGCTATGGCAGGTTTACAGCCAGTAAACCGAGTGGGCTAAAAGCCAAAAAACCTTTTTGAAGAAAAAACAATATTTTTAATAAAATAACTTAAGCACTGGAGAAGAGGAGAAGAATGAAATAAACAAATACAAGCAGAGGTAGCATAAAAGAGCAAAAAATGAACAAAGCAAATGCAATTCTACGAGCAGTTAGTCACGAAAGCTTGCCACGAAAGAACAGACATTTCAGGAGAATTTTAAAAAAATTAGAAATTATGTACCCAATTTACATCATGTACACAGAAAATCAGACATATTTCAGTGGTTTTAAACAAGATGGAGCTGAAGTAGCCAAATCAGTTCTTGCCTTGAAGAAGCAGATTGGAGTAAATAAGAGAGAAAAACAGTCCCTGGTGCTGAAGGGGCGTAACCTTCATGCAGCATCCTTCGTTTGCCCATTTTGTCGTTTTGCCTGCATAATTTATTCCTCTCTTTTTTTCGCCCATGGTGCTGTCTTTGTACTGGCCATTTCCACGCCATGTTTTTTTTCTCGAGATTTTTTTTATCCTTTATTTTATGCCAGTCCTCTCCTTTCCTTTCAAGTTTCCTGTTCACATTTCCACATGTAGCACAGCCAGCTGGGCAGTTCTTCTTCTTTCCTTGGTTAACCTCCCTAGCTTTCTTCTACAGTTTCTTCCTTTCTTCAAAGTCGCACATTAGTTCATCTTAGCCTTGCTCTTACCATCACAAACTTCCCTAGAGGTCTGGTGGTATTACTGGTGGTGAAATAAAATTTGTTGGATGAGAATTGCTTGTACATATGACCCTCTTGCTTTTTCTGTGTTTATTTTCGCTTGTTCTTGCAGCCAAAGAGTAATGTACGTATGAAACGTAACTTGTGCGCAAGATTTTATTGGGCTCAGCTTACACAAATAACTTCTCACACCTCAAACAAAACCGATGGAAGGATGAGAGGGTAAGGCTGGCAATGTCAAATTTCTTTTTTTCGTTGCCGGAATTGCGACAAGGTATATGTTCTATGGTGTGAAGCACATGATACATGCGCTGATGGCATTGTGATGGCCCATTATTTTTGATAAAAATAACAATGCTGGTGACCACAATCTCAATGAGCATTAGCCAGAACGTTCATAATCAGCTACAGCATTACTGGAACCCAGCATCGGTAATGCAACTTCGTCATCATCCTTGTTGCTGTGAGCACGCTGGAATGGAAGCGTGGAAATTCCACAAGTCTGGTGTGACACCTTTGCGGCCACCGGTTTAATGTTGGCATAAATGAGAAGGCTGTGCTAGACATATCGAATTCCTTTTTTCTATCGCGTATCGCATTCGCATATAGCATTCCTTCCTTTTATCTTGTGTATACAGCTGAAGAACGTCTCCAGGTGGCACTGGCTGAACCGATACGTGCAGATGTAGCTGTCGCAAATTATAAAATTGAGAGTTCAGTTTATTGTCCACTGTCTTAATGACTGTCATATGCAATACACATTAAGTGTCTGAATACTCAATATTAGCGATTGATAGTCTCATGCTAGGCAGTCTGATTCACCTGCAATAGTTATGTTTGGCAGCTGCTTCAAAATTAACCACTATGATTGAACTAATGAGTGGCAATAACAATTTATAGGTACACACAAATTAATTTACTTTTCAAGGTAGACATATATCCTTCGTCAACTTCGCCTTGCACAAAATAAATGACGGTCCCATCGCGACACAAGAAAGCGATGTCTGTTACCTCAGCATGCTTCCAAGGCGATTTCTGTTGACAGACCGATTTCCGGCTGAACCCGCAGGCATTTCAGGCAAAACCGCTTGCAGGCGGGGTGGTCCTGATAATTGGGCGTGCACAAAAGTGGCCGTTTCCATTCATTTCCGAATGCACCCAGGGAAGGACAGAATTATTTTTCTTAACGCCTCACCGCACGGGTGCCCATCTCACATGAAGTTTACTCCTGCCCTTCCTCCTCTGTGCAGGTATATACATGGGCCATATGAGAGTAGAGGTGCAAGTAGACGTAATAAAACAACGTCGCTGATCCACCGAGTTTAAGAAATGTGTCATGCAAAGCATCAAATATGTTCTCGAAAATTTCAGATTGCGTGCTTCAGCGATCGAAGGAGCATGCACCAATCGCACACACGCATACAGGAGATTTCTGCACCTACATTCGGGATTACATTTCGGCTTCGCCTTGTCCTCCTCTAGAAAACCACCGTATTGTGCAAATAAAATTACCATTGATATTATTAGTTGGCGGTTGTTTTATCTCTCACTCAAGTAAAACACCGTTCAGTGAAAGTATAACAGCACTCGTAAACAAGAGCCCAGTTATACGCTAGGCATGGTAGAATGTTTCGTGCATTTGGTTGTTTTTAATTTACGAATCATATACGGTCAAAAGGAGCCGATCTGACCAGCATTTTCTCGCGTAACATGATATGACCGGCTGACGGCGAGTTCAAATCGGCAGCAGCCACTACGGACATGTAGAGAAGGTGTCCTTGAAGATAGGCGGTGGCGGCTTTATTCCGTATCATCAGCAGTCTTCGCAAGCTTGTCTTCCCAAGCAACGAAGTGACACAGCAGACAATAAGGCGTGTTAAGTGAACCTTTGTAAATTACCCTCACAGGAGTGACGCTCCTCATAATATACCGAAACTGAATTTGGCGCCTCAGCCCGACGTTGTCTTTTTTCTTAATATTTCATTTATTTTTGTTCGTCAAGCATAAATGCTTCGAGAAAACTAATAAAAAGCATACAAACTCGTAAAAAAACTCAGGTATTGCCATAAAGGTTGTCTAATTTTAGCTTCGGGCCCTAAAATTGTGCCTTATTTTTAAGAAAAATTGTTAGCCATATCTTCAACTACTGATCTGGCAACTACAGCGTGGCATCATGGCGGCATTCGTGTTTAGACACATTTTTGAGCCAGCTTTACCCGCCTGGCTTGCAGTCCGACCATGGAGGGGCCAGAGATGTTCCAGCGTCACTACAGATCACTGGATGTAAAACCAGCCGAAAACCACGAGATCTGGCGAAAACAACGAGCGGAGGAAGAACACAAATGAACCGTTCCTCCTACTTCGTCGTCGTCGTCGTCCTCGGCGAGACACCTGAAATTCGTAACAGAAGCGATGCGATCGAATATGAAAACTAGGTGGTTTTCCCAAGGCCGTGTCTAGAGTGCCGTTCGACGGTATTATAAGCAGTGCACTATATCGACGTTCAACAGCGTTTTGTGGCAAAATTGCCACGTCTGGCACTACATCGCTCTAGATAACGCTAAGCTAGGCAACATAACCTAAACATAGCATAAGATAACCTAACGCACACAAAGAAATCATTTGAAACACAAAAACTAACCTAAGGCGTAAAAATTATACTTCAATAGAAAGATGGAAAAAAAACGAGGCAAGAACCGGTCTCGAACCACCGTCCTTGCGAGCACGAACCTAAGTCGGATCCTCAAACTACAACGACCAACGCTTTGGACCGGTGCTAGCCTAGTCTTAAATATTCGAATGTCGTCGGTCGGCACTCCAGCCATGCCTGGAGCGGCCAGCTAGAGCGCCATCGGACGACACTCTAGACAGTGAGTTTTATCAATCTTGGGTGAGATTCGTAGTCGATAGCTCTCCTAGAACCGCGTTACGTTGAGCCAAGTCACTTCCGAACCCATGGCCATTCGTAACTGTGCAATCTGCTGTTCTTTCGAAAGAATTGCGGCTGACGCGGCCTGTAATTTAAATAATTTTGAAGTCGAAGCTAAAGAACGCCTTGCACAACCTTCGAAACCCTCTCGCTGGTGCTGGCGTTTCTCGTAAACGTGATCGTTGTAGAAACAAATTAGCAAATAGAATTTCTGCTAGCATCTTTTTTAGGTATGTTATCCCTTTACAAAAAATTTTTAGAGTCATTTTTGGCAGTTTGGAATCTGCGAATGTCCCCAAATTTAAACATTTCTGCAGTAATTATGATCTTCTTTTCCTAGTCCGAAACAGAGAGTCAACTTTTCCACAGCTTGTGAACGGCTCTGGAACCGAAACTTGCATGGTGCGGTGAGAAAAAAGGAAATCTCAACAAATATCAGCGCCTTATACTTTAAATTTTTGGGTATGTTTTAGCCTAATACGCAAAATAACCTTGAAAAAGAACTTCCCAGAACTTCGTACTCTAAATATAACTACCTTTCTGTAAAGGGGATGCATGACGCCACAAGCGTCTTCGTTGTTTACTTCGCTGGCGTTTCATGCAACTGCTATGACTTTTACCGGGTTAGTCCTTCGTATATGTATTATTCTTAATACCATCTGTAATAACATCGGCTATCTGTTTTAATAGAAAGGCGCGGCCAAGCTCCGACTTAAAAGACGAGTCAAACAAACTTTTGTGACCAATCGGTGAACTGTGAATGCTCACGGCGAAGACGACGTCGACGTAAATGTGCCGGCGACTGCTGCAAAGCTTAAAAACTTTGGGAAGAATTTGAAGTGCCGCTGCGCGAACCTGTTTGGGAATGCAGTAGAATTCAACGTGTGGAAGCCATATCATCTCTTTTGGCCCAACAGGCCTACGTTCCCCGAGCGGTCCACGTGAGCCTGCCCAGTCTAGTTTCAAAAGCAGAGGTGTTCAAAAGCAGAGGAGTACAGGAAAGCACTTTTTTCAAGCTTTATTGCTCTCCATCTTCAGGCACTCGATGTCTTCTCATTTTCAATGTTGCAGGCTGCTCTACTTCTGTGCCGCCTGTTCCTCGGCGCGGGCCATTGCTTCTTCAGCACGGCCTCCTCCAACTCCACCACCGAGGGCTGCGGTCGGCGTTGCAGTGAGGGCTAAGCAAAGAGAATCGAAGTAAGGTCAAAGCATGGAAGCTGTTACAGAAGCAGTCTAAATGGTTATGTTCGCCTGTACCTGTTTTAAACAGCGCCCTTAAACTTTATATAATAGAGAACTTTGTTCCGTTTATTTAATTGCAGGAAAAATGGCTACAACTGCCATTGTAATTTCAGGTGTACGAATAGCAACTTTGTAACCATTTCCGAGTCCTTTATTTTTGCGAGCCTTAAAGTGGACTCCCCGGATTTCAAGAGTCGTACGTGCGCGGGAAATGTAGAAAACGCTTGCTGGTTAAACTCTGATGACACGTTTTTGGTGTTTTGGCCTAATACAATTCCCGAAGGTCTATCCTGCAAATAATAAACTGAACTACGCATTTTGTCTGAAAAATACGCGTAGTTTTGTCTCACAGGTAGTCAACGTCTCTTGGCCTATTTATGCTGTTCTGAGCAAATTGCGGAAGCAACTGGAAGTATCGAATACCCACGTTCGTAAGCGGTGCCAGCATCAAAGCTGACAAATGATTTTCAGACATGGTGTATTGTTGCATAAAAATCCACTCTGTCTGTCTCCGTAGACCACGCAAGGTTGCACCAAAATCAACGCTGCTCCTTTAAATTTTTCGAGAACAGTCTACATTCTTTCTCAGAACCTAAACCCACACAACAAAATTTGGGCTGTGCTGTACATGTTAGACATAGTGACATCTATCTCCTTTTCAGCTTCTTGACGTAGAGTATTCGTGCCGCTATAAAGGCTACATCTTCCGCTTAAATAATTAGTGCGTTGTTATACTGCGACGCATTGGCCGGTTTTACAAAAATTATTCGTTCTCAGTCATTCCCGAGGTTTCAACTGTATACTGCTTCAGAATTAGCGAGAACATAAGATGAAATCTTTTCTCTTTCTTGTAAATAGACATGTTGGCTCATTTATTCAGTACAGGTCTGCCATTGGTAAGAAACTCCATCGAACACTAACGTAAGACACAAGAAATGAACTTCATTAGAAAATATTTGATTTGAATTATGTTTGAAAAGCGTCACCTAGGATGACAGCGACGAGAAGCAGAAGTGGGAGTCCAAAGAATCGAGCCATCATGTCTCTTCTGCGAAAAAGCGAAAACAAAAACGGAATTCCCTTTTAATTAAAATTTTAAACCGGCAACGGTGGTGGGGAATACATAATAAAGTTCTATTTTGTCACATCATAGAGATATGCACTGAACTACGTAATAGGCGATAAGTATTTTACGTGCATTAATCATATTACCGAAATTTGTTTGCCATCAACTTGGCATTGCACAAATACGGAAATGTTATATTGTAGTGCCGTCGATGGAACCTTTTTAAATTCAGCTGAATTGGTCAAAACAGTGGAGTGTTATTTTATCATAACCACTTATTGAGTACACACAATAAAATTATTCTTCTAAGTAGAAAAGGTTATTATATAACAGGTCTACAATGTTTTCCTTCTAAAATCTATGAACATTGTCTTTGACTAAGAATTATTTTGTAGTTAGCAGCTAAATATAACAAAAATACATTTGCACTATCTAAAACTGTTGCGATGATAATTTTAAAAATAAAAAATTTACAAAATGAAGTAGCGCAAAGAAACTATGGTTAATGCTTTCCTTACCAAAGCGAATTCCTTACACAAGAACAAGGCACAGATTTACTTCAAAAGCTGGTAAATTTGGATATTGGCGTGCCTTTTTATACACAACTGCTCTACTAAAAAATGGTACAGCCAATCACTAAGCGTTTGTTGAGATAAAAGACAAAAGGGACCTCAAAAAAATTTTGAAAAAATCTCAAATGGCATAGCACCTGTAAATCCGAAGTGAAATGCACGTCGTCCCTGTTTTTTTCGTAGAGAGAATACGTTAAAAGGAAATGACATCTGAGTCACCATAAATTGAAGTGCAAACGTTACCATTCGTACCGTTGCCCTTTGTACCCACGAAAAACATGTCAATCTCCTCATCAAGACACGTCATCGCCAGCCTTTATCCGGCACCCAAAATAAGGTTATTGGATGCCGGATAAAGTAATTTAGAAAATATTATCCAAATATCCCAATGCAGCTAGCGACGTTCATGGAAGCAGGAAGCGCTGAAAATAACATGTCATTACCGCCATGGAATCCTCTCTGATAGTGCAGTTTGGAAAAATACGAAATTTTGAAACCGTTGTACTGAACGTGTAGGCGCCCATTCAAATTAGTGCCTTGTGTGATTACAAGGTATTTTCGCAAATCCGCCTCACAAAGGGATTGTCTATGACAGGATAACAAAACCAAGATTAGGTACAAAGAGGGAACACAAGAATACACTTCTTAATATTTAAAGGGTATTTTAAAACGTCCAGCAATAATTGCGAGGCGTTTAAATAAGATTGATATGACACATGGAATGAATGTCCGTCAAAAAATGACAAATGCGATATCATATCCATCAACCCGGGTTTGTACATCGGAGTGAATCGGTATGAAGCTTTACCGCCTATTCAAGAGTAATGAGGAGAAAGTATTTCCGAAGGGAACCTCATGCGTCTGTTTATAGCGAGAAGAAACTTAACCATCTTAAACACATGACGCACAACAATTCTACGAACGTCTCTTACAATCCGTCTCATTCCCTAGCGCGTGACATATTGTATTTAACAGCACCCACATCTCACCACCGTTCAACCCCGTTGTGTGCATCGCACCCAGCAAGCTGTTATTGCTCGTGGCATCATTTCTGTTTCCTAAAAATATTTCTACCATGTGTTGTGTGCCCTGAGGCCTCTGGATCATGCATTGACCTCTCCTGCGACGGATTCCCAGCGGATAATTAAAAAAGCAATCGCTATTAGCGAGAAGATTTTTAGATATCTTCTTTTGATTCCCCAAGAATACCCCTACGTTGAGACTGTGTTCTGGTAAAAACATAAATATATGTTTATGTTTAAAACTGGTAATCCTACCTTAACCTATTGATCCTATCTTTTAGTTTTTTGTGGAAAACTCCATAATTTCCGATGAGAACAAATTCAACAAGAACATTTTTTTCGGGTTTCGCTTGAAAAACCAACACAATTTCATTGTTGCAGAAGTTAGCAACAACGTGATTTGTTGCTCCTACGCTAAGTGCTGCCAAGTTTGATCATGCGAGAAAATAATCGATGCCTTCAACATAGTAATAGGTGCTCTGGAAATAATATCCGCTGTCACAATTATGTCTGTCTCACACTTGTTAAGAAATTCAGCAGATTTTCACCCACAGTGTCACTCTCACTTCCACTTCATGCAGAGATGACACAATGACGAGAACAAAATGGTACCAGGCAAAAAAGAGAAAGCAGTGAACTAAAGTTTTATTGCTCTCCATCTCCGGGCACCTGATGTCGTCTCATTTTGAACATTGCTTAGTAGTATACTTTTCTGCAGCCATTTGGTCAGCCTGGGCAATTGTCTCTTCAGCCCGTCCACCACCAACTCCACCGCCAGGGATGCGGTGGACGAAGCAGTGAGTGCCACGCAAAAAAAAGGCAAATCAAGTAAAAGACTGGAATCTGTTGGAATCCGCATTTCAAATATTCACGTTCGCCTTTCCTACCCGATGCAATTTACAGCTCTAAAACTCCAGAAGTGGACAGTTTCTTTCAGCTGCTTCCTTGGTTGAAACAATGGCTATAGTGACATAGCAAGTTTAGACGCATAAATAGCAGCTTTGTCACCATTTTAAAGTCGTTTTTTCCAACAATTTACGAGAATGACCACATCCGAAGGGCCGTACATGTAGCGGGAAATGCAGAAAACACTTTTCTATCAAATTTGATGTTGCAGACATGTTTTTTGTTCTTTGCCCCAATACAAGGCCTGAGTGGTTAGTCACGCTTACACACAGAAAGCGCAACTAAGCTTCTCCACTGGGGAATACGCCTTGTTTTCTGCAGCAATCCGTAGCATTGCTGAACAGCTTTTTGCGGTTATTAGTTATTGAAAAATATTGTCCGCAAGTAGAAGTATTTAACAGCCATGGTTGCAATCTGTAGAAACACAAAGAATTGAAGTGTTCTTTTGAGCCATGGTGTATAATTGCAATAAAAATACAATGTCACCCGTCCAAGTTCACCACGTAAATGTGCTCAAAAATCCACCGTGTTCTTTCAAATCTTTCGAAAGCAGTTGCCCAATGTTTCTGCTAATTTAAAACTACAAAAAATTACGCTCTGTGGTGTAATCCTTCCAGAGAGACGCTTCATCTCCTTGCAATCTTCCTAAATAATTAGCGCGCGTTTATTTATCGTTACATCAGCCGTAGTTACTAAAGATATTCATTGGCCGTCATTTGCGAGGTCTGAACTGCTGTTTTAAAATAACAAACCATAACAACCCAAAGCAAAACAACACATCTTTTTCTTCTTTTGAAAAAAGACAAGTGATCTGTTTCCCGCACACCTTTCCACATAGTAAAAAACTGCGCCGTACACAACCTAAGGTACGAGAATTTAACCACTTAAAAAAATGTAACTTTGAAATTTGTGAAAGGGTTCAACTAGGATGACGGCGACGAGAAGCAGAAGAGGGAGTCCAAAGAATTGAGCTTCTTTTGCTGAAAAAAGCAAGAAACAATCTAAATTGATCTGGATAACATTTACAAACTGGCAGCGGGTAGGCGGAATATATTTTATAAGTTATGTTTTGTCACTTTAAGGAACAATGTACTGAACTACTTATTATAAAATCTTTTTTTCTGCTTACAATAAATATAGTAGCCACAAATGTTCCAGGTCCATCTCCCATTGCAAGAAAACGGAAAAGATAACCCCTCTGGCTCAATGAATATATTCAAATTCAACTGATTTATAGAACAATTCTCAACTTTTATTCTTTTCAGAGAAATTTCAATTTGACTTTGACTAAATAGGATAGAGTTTTGCATTTGCAATGCATCTAACTAACATTTGTAATGTATATAACTATGATGAACAAACATTTGCATTGTGTATAGCTATTGCCTTGATCGTTTAAAATTATAGAACTGAAGGAACGCAAACAAATTATAGTTACTGATTTCCTCCCCAAAGAGAATTTGTCAGCAAGGAACAAAGCAAAGGAATACTTCGATAGCTGGTAAAATGCAATAAATTGGCGTGGCTTTTTATACCGGAGTTCCCTACCATAAAAAATTTTCCCACCAAGCACTAAGCGTTACGCCAGTTGCAAGAAAAAAATATTTTTTTTCAGAGAATATACAAAACCAAATCTCCGCAGCACCTGCGGGCTTCAAAGTGCAAAGCAGATCGACCACCTTTTTCCGTAGAGAGTACAATAGGTTAGATGGAAATGACATATAAATCAGCATAAATTGAAGAAGTGGAAAAGTTAACCTTGGTACATTGACCAACGAGGTATGGTGACCTGCCTCATCAAAACCCATTACAGTAAGCCTTCTATGATAGAAAAATAAGTATTAGTGGATGCCCGTTAAATAAATTTATTAGACTTTGTTGAAATAACATGTCAGGTACATGGACGCAGGAAGCGCAAAAATACCTCACGTTGTGACCCCCCTGGCCTCGTCACTGATAGTGGAGATTGGAAAATACAAAATTTATGAAGGCGTTTCCTGGGGTGAACCTACTCTGGTAGGCGCAAAGAGGCTCTTTCAATACTTTGATACCACGGCTTTTAGAATAAAATAAGATACGAGCAGCTGAAAAAAACAATACTGGTTGCGGGTGGAAAGTATTAATTAATATATTTGGCGCCCAAAACCCCCACAAGCTGTAAGTAGGCCCTGCTGTGTTTTTGCACTAACGTTTCTTCAATCAACATTGACAAAACTGGAATAATCGCCTTATTTTGATTATATCACGACTTCAGTCTGTATAATTTGTCACATAGCGGAAATGTTTGCTAGAAAAATGAAGTCATTTGTTACTGTTCCATGTCAGGGTTTATAAAATGTTTCAAAAAGCGTGCCACATTTTCTAATGGTAATGTGT
The DNA here is from genome assembly GCF_048455015.1 of Haemaphysalis longicornis. Taxonomy (NCBI): domain Eukaryota; kingdom Metazoa; phylum Arthropoda; class Arachnida; order Ixodida; family Ixodidae; genus Haemaphysalis; species Haemaphysalis longicornis. Next base: position 126,682,980 of record NW_027526422.1, read on the forward strand.
AGTAAACACATTTATACAGAAAGAGCAGCCCATAAAATATTTGTGGTTTACGTTCTCGTAAACATCGAGATGAGTTGCGAACAAAAATCGTGAAATGGCACTCAGCTTGCCAGAAAAAAGATAGTTTATTAACATCGTGTGCATACCGCGATGCAGACACCGGGATCAGAGGCGCCTTAGACCAACAGGTATAGACAATAACGGGCTAGCAACAAGCAACAAACATAACAAGCAGACGCTAGAAGCACCGCTTTAACTGGAGATGCCAAAAGCCATGATTGCCAAATTATTAGCGCTTTATTCGGGTTTACTCCAGAGACACCAGATAGCCAAATTGTCCACACACAATCAAGGATGCAGGAATATAAAGCTTTATTCATCGGATAAGACTTTTCCGAGGACAGAGCCATGCACGCGGAAATGGAATTGGTGAGCACCATCACTGTAGATTGGGGCAAATTAATTTTTAGGGTGGTCAGGACAAGATTAAAATATTCTGCACAAGCAATAATATGAACGCAATGAAAAAGGCCAATCCTGTGCAGAGAGAAGGGACGCACCCTACCTTGGTCCTCTTTCCACAAAGCGCCGGGTGAATTAACCACGTGGGATGGGTATTTTAAGTGGTGGTACAGATGAATGCATAATTACGTTAACCGGGAGAAACTTTGCATTATGGGGGGACACATTATCGAACAAAATATCTGCCAATATGGACCCAAACTGCAAGACTAGCACAAAAAGGAGAGTGGTGATTAAAGGAGTACGTAAAGAATTTGCAGAAATGATATATGGGCGATGACAACGAGGTAACATGAGCCGGATAACGAGATTGTGTTTTGGAGAAAAAGTGTCTGTGGTCTTGCCAGCGCGGTCTTGAGTAACCCTAGAAAGCAATCACTGTGATTGGGACGCACACGGGCAGACCTAAACCCCATCGGAATGCTTGTCGTTACAGCTTCAACAGTGGCAAAGCATATACTTCGCGGAACCAGATAACAAAATACACCAAACACGAATGTTGGGTGCATATCAAGGCTGTATATTATCAGAAGCGTACATCCTCTTAGAAATATTTTTTGTGGCTAAGACCTAATAGTCCTGCCAGAGCGCGCGCGCCTGTTGCTGGTATGTGTTCAATATTACAAGAAGACAACGTGAATGAGAACAACGAAACGTGGTGCCGTGGTCCAACGACTGAGGAAGAAGAAGCTGGGCAGGCGTGCAGCCAGCGTCGGTTCTGTCTCACGGCCGACACCATGTAAATACTGAAAATATATTGTTCGCCAATCTCATGGTTCGAAGATTTCAAGTTTGTCCAAAGTAGCGATCTGCTTATTTCTTCAGTTCTAGTAAATGCGACTTTTCAAACATGGATGTTCGTACCATATGGAGCATCCTCCTCTAAACCCTACTCCTCTTGAGCAATCGCTTTGGTTGATCGTGTATTGCCCTTTTTCTTCAGGGCACACAGGTTGCAACGGAATCGTCCTGACGAAATATTGGTATTCAATATTTCTCTGCGATCCAGATGGGGCGACCGTCCTTTAATGGAGGGGCGCCAAGAACCCCGCCCTTGCATCTAACCCGCATAGCTTAGCACGCTGGCCGCTCCTAAGTGCGCAGAGCAGTCGTAGCTTGTTCGCATGGAGTACGGCCCCAACGAGCTATGCATACGCTCTTAATTCAAAGAACTAAGTTTAAGAACCACAAAATGCTATCAACACCCTTCGTTGGTCGCATCCCGGAAAGCCAGACATGCATGTGTGATCCCTTCACCAAGTAGGCAGCATCGTTAGAAACCAACAAATCATGCCCTATATTGACCAGAGCTGCCGCCGCACATTACCACTGCCGCTCAGTAACCGTTGTTACCGTGAAGCAGATTTACAGCACGCCGACTGGGGTCATCGTGTGCGCTTAATATAAAAATTATTTCCTTGCTTAAATCAAAAAGTAACCCTAAATCACTTTCTTGATTTATGTTTCCTTGGTACCCCTGTTTAAATGAGCCAAAGTGTTTATGTTACTTCTATGTCACTTGCAATGGCTTCAGTTTTATACACACGTACCGTTTTAAGTGTTCTTGTACTGAACTCCTGTTTCAAGGAACCTTACCAATGAATCCAAACAGGCCTTTTGTGTTAGCTTTCCTTAGTGTGCTGGGTGAAGTGTTCGGCGTCTTTTCGAAACGTTTGGCTCATGGTGCCTTGTCCCAATACAGGGAAATGCATTGGCGGAAAGATTGTAACCAAATTTGACTGTCATTTTCTTCCTGCATCCAAAGGGAAATGCAATCAAGTAAGTTCACATTTACAGCCTCCACGAGCTGGCTGAATGCCGCAGATCTGAAGAAGATCGTATGGCGTGTAGATTAATGAGGCTCAAAATCTGGTTGGGTATATTAAGGTCATTTTTCTCAAACGTGTACTTCATAATGTCTCGGCCGCCGTTGCACAACAGGTTGTGAGCGGAAATGCAGCAATCGGAGCACCCCGTCCCAGCTTATGACCTACTGCAGGTAGGGAAATTGGTCGTGTTTGGTGAGTTGCTCGTTGTTATGGAGGAGTTGAAACATTTACCAATCAGCTTGGAGCAGCTGCGTCAACTGCTCTCGAACTTCATGATGAACATGTTAGCGATGCCGATGCCAGACTTCGGAGGGCGCATCTCTATTGCTGAAGGTGTAATAACTGGAAGCGTCGATGGAGGCATCGCCGTAGTTCGAAGCTCCTCGACCGCGGTGTCTCTGTTGCAAGAGGCATTGCGCGCTTTACGCAACGCCAATCCCAAGTTTTGGTTACTAATTACAGCGAAGAATACCAGCATTTAAACAGGGGCGCTGCAATTGCGTTCCTCAAAGAAACGCAAGCAGCAAGTGACGTGATCACCGTTGCCGACTTTGAACGCGCACCCGAAGAGACCTTCAAGCTTCCGAATCCCTTCTACGTGAATCCGGAGTTACCGCAAGAAGAACGGAAGAAATTATTGGATTTGCTGCATCGCTACAGAGAGTGTTTTTCGTCAAACTCAAAACTACGTCAGACACCTCTGGCGAAGCACCGAATAATAACCGAAGATGGAGCCCGACCGACCCGACAGTGACCGTACCGCATCTCTTTACACGAGCGGGAAGCCATCCAGACTCAGGTCGACGACATGCTCAGCGACGACATTATACAGCCATCGAAAAGCCCCTGGGCGGCGCCGGTCGCACTCGTGAAGAAAAAAGACGGCACATTAAGGTTTTGCGTTGACTACCGGCGACTGAACAAAATCACCAAAAAGGACGTATACCCCCTCCCCCGAATTGACGACGCTCTCGACCACCTCTGCCACGTGAAGTACTTCTCAGCGATGGATCTGAAGACCGGCTACTGCAAATTGATGTGGTCGAGAGAGACCGAGAGAATACCGCATTGATAACCCCGGCCGGCCTATACGAGTTCAAGGTGATGCCGCTCGTATTGTGCACGGCGCCAGCAACGTTTCAACGAGTCATGACACAGTGCTAGCTGGCCTGAAGTGGCACACCTGCCTCGTATACCTCGATGATGTTGTGGTATTCTCCCGGTCTTTCGACGAACACCTTGCAAGGTTGCAGGCTGTACGCCTGAAAAGTGCCGCTTCACGTACGAGGAACTTAAGTTTTGGGGCCATGTCGTCGATGCCGCGGAAGTACGGCCTGATCCTGCAAAAACTTACGCCATAGCGAACTTCCCAAGACCAAAAGATATGACGGGCGTGGGAACATTTCTCGGGCTATGCGCATACTACAGGCGCTTAGTCGCAAACTTCGCCCGCATTGCAAAGCCACTCACCCGCTTGAAGAAAGATAGCACCCCTTTCCGCTCGCAAAATGCCCAAGAAACAGTCTTCTGCGAGCTGCAACAATGCCTGCAAAGCCCGCCTGTGCTCCCGCATTTCGACAAAAATGCCGAAACGGAAATGCACACGAACGCCAGTTATATAGGCTTGGGTGCCGTCCTCGTACAAAAGCAAAACGGGTGCGAGAAAGTAATCGCCTATGCCAGCCGTGGTCTGTCCAAGGGACAAACTACTCAGCCTCTGAGAAAGAGTGCCTCGCGAATATATGGGCCATTTCAAAACTTCGACCATACGTGAATGGAAGACCATTCAAGGTTGTGGCAGACCACCATGTGCTGTGTTGGTTCGCCAATTTGAAGGACCCCTCTGGGCATCTTGGTAGGTGGAGCTTGCGCTTGAATAAATTCGACGTGACAGTAGTCTATAAATCCGGGAGGAAAGACTCCGACGCCGACTGCCTGTCCCGTGCCCCCGTCGACCAACCACCGCAAGACTCCGATGAAGACAGCGCGTTCTTCGGAGTCATGACTGAGAGCGACCTGGCCGCCCAGCAGCGTGCCGACCCCAATCTATGCGTCATCATTGACTACCTCCAAGGATGCAACGTCGCCGTGCCCAGGGCCTTCAAACACAACTTACCTGCATTCAGCCTGAAAAACTCCGCCCTCGTGAAGAAGAATTTCAGCCCCGGAACGAGAGAAAATTATCTTCTTGTCGTCCCGGCAGATCTTTGTGACGAAATTTTGGAAGCGTGCCACGACGACCCGTCTTCCGGACATCCAGGCACAGCGCGCAAAATTGGGAAAATCAAGATGAAGTACTACTGGCCCCGCCTTGCATCGGACGTCACCCACTACGTCCGGAGCTGCCGTGACTGCCAGCGTCTAAAAACACCACCGACGATGCCCGCCGGACTTCTGCAGCCGATCGGCGTCCCATCTAGGCCCTTCCAACAGATTGGAAAGAACCTTCTGGGCCCGTTCCCTACATGCCCATCCGAGAACAAGTGGATTGTTGTAGCGACAGACTACATGATGCGCTACGCAGAGACCGCCGCTCTTCCGAGGGGGACTGCATAAGAAATCGCACAGTTCATCATAAGCCAAGTTGTGCTGCGACATGGAGCCCCGGAAGTCATAATCACGGACCGCGGAACGGCCTTTACTGCGGAGGTGATACAAGGGATATTACGCTACAGGAACACGGATCACCGAAGAACGACGGCGTAGCACCCCCAAACGAACGGACTAACGGAACGCCTGAACAAGACAAGCGTGGATATACTGTCAATGTACGTCGAAGTTGAACATAAGATTTGGGACAAAGTGCTACCATATGTCACCTTTGCGTACAACTCGGCTATCCAGGAAACTACGCAGATGACGCCGTTCGAGCTTGTCTGTGGAAGAAGGCCGACTACGGTGCTCGACGCCATGCTTCCGCACGTAGAAGACGACGACATCAACGCCGACGTCCATAAATACCTTCAGTGTGTGGAGGAGGCCCGCCAGCTGGCTCGAGTTTGTACAACGGACCAGCAGCTGGTGAATGCCGAGCGCTACAGCCTCCGACACCGAGACGCCGAGTACCACCTTGGGGATCGTGTGTGGATTTGGACTGCCATCCGTCGACGCGGGCTATGTGAGAAGCTTCAGCCATGGTATTTCGGAACCTACGAGATTCTACGACGTGTCGGCCAACTTACCTACGAGGTGATCCCCGATGGTGATTCCGGAACATCCCAACGACGCACGCGGCCAGAAGTCGTCCACGTGGTTCGCTTGAAACCTTACTATGCAAGATGACGGACTTTTTTATGGGCGAAGCTCCTTATGGCGTAGGTCTGTTTACCATCCTCGACGTATGTATGTAGCCACCTCTAGTTTAGTTCTTGGATTGTTTACTAGATGGCGGTACTTGTATATGATGAAAAGATGCGCTTGCATTGTTTACTAGATGGTGTGGCTACCTCTAGTTTAGTTCTTGGATTGTTTACTAGATGGCGGGGAGCGTTGTAATAAAATACGTTCGCATTTGGCGCGCGCTTGGAGTCGCCCGATGGATAAGGCTGCAGATCTGCGAGCCCGCGAGGCAGAAGCGCTCCGTGAAGCTGCGCGACGCCGCCGCCAAGATCCTGCCGTACGAGAGCGGGAGGCCGAAGCGTGTCGTCTGGCTGCGCAACGACGCCGCCAAGATCCCAGCGTTCGAGAACGAGAGGTCCAAGCGTCACGGCAACGGCGCGAGGACCCTGCCGTACGCGAAGCGGCACGGCTGCGGCGCGAAGAGGATCTCCAAAACGTCAGAGAACGGGAAGCGGCGAGAAAGCGCGCGTATCGGCAGGCAGACCCCGATGCAGTGAGAGCTCGTGAGGCGTCTGCAAAGCGCATCAGGCGAGCTCAGCCCCAAGGTGCCGACGCGCGGTTTAAGCGAGACTTTCTAGACGTTACGTTCGGACACAGATGTAGTGGGCGAACTTTCACTAAAGAGTCACGGTTTTACCGATGATTTCCCCTCAGGAGCTTCGCCCACTCATCATCATTCACCCCGTGGATATGCTGTGAATTTTTTGTTGTTAGTTGGGACTGTGTTTTGTTGTAGCATCGGGTCGAAGCACTCTTAGAGGGGGGGGGTAATGCCGCGAACCATGTAAGGGTTTGTTTATGTATTGTTTGCTTTTACTGCCGAGCCACGCCCGGATGTGTTATCTGCATTCCAAAGAAAGCGCGTCTTACATTCTTTACTTTTATGCCGCACGGGCTATCAAATTAAGATAAGCAGATTGTTTCGCCCTAACGTCACTAGCCCAGAATAATCTCCTGTAATCTACAATGTTCTGGATGTGAATCGACGGTTACAGAAACACTTGCGCCGAAAGATAAAAGACTGCTGAGCAGACTCCGCGCCATTCGATTCGACGACACTCGCCTGTGCAAGTCACTTTGTTGACCGCTGCTTCGCCGCCTCTGTATTCTTTTGAGTTGTTAGGGGAGCACAACTTCGCTCCAATAAACGTTTTTCTCCAAGACAACTGCGTCGTCCTTGGCTTCGTGACAATATCTTACCCTTCAGTCTTTGGAAATTGCAAAGGCATGTGGACACTAACAAATATTTTAAACCTTTCCCGCAGAACTTACGATTCTTGCATGCTGAACCCTGTTATGAGCCTTGTGAGAATAATGAACGACAAAAATGGTGACAAAGTTGCTGTTTGAACTTCTAAATACATTACTGTTCGTGTACCTATTCTTAGTACACATAAAGTATGTTGAACCAATCACTCACCTTTGTGCAATTCATAGAGTATCCGTTCTAACGAATGATGAACATAGGAATTTTCAATGCGCCTCTGCCGTAGTATTTAGGCATTTCCCTGACTTTCGTCTAATTGCTCAGCACTCACCGCGTCTTCGACCGTATTCCTTGGTGCTGGAGGTGGAGGACAGTGAACTGGAAAGGAAATTGGTCCAGAAAAGTAGAGCAGCATGTAGCATTCAACCTTACAACGCATCAGCTGGATGTAAATAAAGAACAATAAACGTCTAAGACACGGTGTACTTTGTACAGAGTAGTAAGATTTTTCATCGTATTGACGTCAAGATTTTTTGATTCAAGGTTCTGAAGAAATGCGACGACGTAAATGCCACGTTAAACACGCAGAAATAACAGGGAAGGTTTTGCTTCGCAGGGCCGCTACTTCTACGCTACAGGCATTAAGTTGGTTTTCTAAAGTGCACACTTCGGAAGACTTGCTTTAAAGCAATACGTCACTTAATGTTGGCTTGCATAATCCCTATTAATTATTGCATTAGAAAGTCTCAATTCCTCCCACGTTTTGGCTTTGAAGTAAAATAGGCTGTAGCAAATTCGCAATGAAATTTATTCACACTCAAAAGTTTATAGTTCTGTGTCACCGGCCGAAATGAACAGACTTAGCTGATCAAATTAGGAATACCATAGCTTTTATATAACTATGAAAGAACAAAACCACCCACACATACATCTATCTCTACAGAGAAGAAACCTCAACCTTGGAGTTGTCGAAATCAAAATAATCAGCTATGCATACGCATGGTGCATACGCACTTTTTTTGCGATAGTATACCCGACAGCCTAAATACTATGCTACAGGTACAAGTAGAGAGTAAGCCTCCAGTTCTTGCGCGTCCGCGAAAAGCATGTCAGAATGTCCGTCGGATCGACTGCGCAGTAGCGTTTGTGGGCTATTGTCGGAAACCGATGGGTATAGCCAAGGTGGGCTGGTAACAAACAGGCTGGGAACGTGTGTAGTGAACGGCCCATGTAGTTACCTAACGCCGGCTGCCTCGGCAATGAAGGTGAGTTTATGCATGCGGGCGTTCCGACGCTGGTTTACAAGCTCATCGAAGGTGTAAACTTGAGCTTAGGCCTGACGAGGACGAATCGTTATCCTAGGCAGGCAGGTAATGGCAAGCATTGCGCCTTGGTTAATTGCCTAAATTCGAGCCCACTTCGCTCGGTTAGGTGTCTGAATTGGACCTGGTAAACACGCTGAGGCTAGTGTACACACCGTAGCAATTGGCGGGCTATTTTCAAACAGGAGCCTCCAGACTTATGTGAGATGCATCGGATGAGGTGGAGGATCTGCCGCGCTTTTTGGCGAGCGGAACATAGCCACATAGACGCTAACCAAGGCGCACAAATTTCTAATTCCAGCACGCGAACTGAGGTGGCAGTGCGTACAGGTCGGCCGCGGAGTTGTAATGTGATTGGAGACACCTCCATTCGGCGACGCACCAATCACTGGCCACAGGAAGAATAGCTGTGTTTTCGACGTACAGTGCTAGTCCAGCATATTCCCACCATTTCGGATTGTCAGACTAGGCGTGTTGGAGGCATGCGGTTTGCAGAGTCAGGCCAGAGTGTACAGTCCACACTGTGATGTCGTCCGTGTACATCAAAATGTGCATGTCAGGTATAGATCCGAGATGCCAGGCAAGCGGCAACATAATAATATGAAAAAGGAAGGGCGAGATGAGGCACTTTGCGGACAGGCGTAAAGTTGCGATACCTTGTCCGGGAAATGCGTACCGAAAAGGATCTTTTTGTGAGGAAGTTCCGGATGAAAGAGCAAACCTTGTCCGGGAGGAGAAGGCCTTGGAGAATTTCCAAGATGGTTCCGTGGCTAACGTTGCCGTATGCCTTTTGTATGTCCATGGCAAGCACTGCGCGCAACTTGTTTGATCGCCCGGCAAGTAGCACCATTGACGAGAAATGGTCAAGCCCATCCTCGGTACCCCGACAGGGATTAAGCCTGATCTTCGGTGGGTGATACCACCGGAAACTGTCCATCCACCATTGAGGCCAAGTCGCCAGCATGAGCACCAACAGTTTCAACCAGGTGCAGGTCAAGGCTATTTGACGCAAATGAGGGAGCTGATCGGGTGGCTTACCGGGCTTCGTTATCGGAACGGTATCAGCGAGTAGCCAAGATACTGGTGTGTGACCAGAGAACCACATCTCGTTGATGGGTCAAGGAGGTTGCTGAGGGATGGATCGTCGAGTTTCTTATAAACCTCGTACGTATGGCCATCTGGCCCGGGAGCGGTCCTCTGTTTGGCTTGATCAAGCGCAGCAAGAAACCCGGATATCGTGAAAGGCGATTGAATTCCACGCGCGGCGTCATCAGGAGGGGAGGAACAAACGTGGCTCGGCCGGAGAAATGGGCACGGGTTGCTGGCTGGAAGAATGTCAAAGGCGGGGAACAGGACGGGGGCAACATCGGCGGCAAATTGCGCAGGATCCCTCTCCGATCCCAGACATGCACGGGCTACCTCATCTGGAAAGCAGTCACTACTTTTCATAGCACGGTGCGCCAGATTGATAATGTAGTCGCCGATAATGTAGACGCCAGCTCATGTAGACGCCAGTTGATGATGTAGACGCCAGCTCATCCATCGCTGACTTGACCGACGCTTCTCATGACGCCTCGCAGCCGCAGTCAGATTTTGTAAGCGTATTCCGGCCTCCACAGACGATGGATATCGGAAGGCAGCCACTTCAGCTTCTTCGCGCTGGGCCCAAGCTGTAAGAGTCGAAGGTCAGGCTTCTGCTGTGATTCCGCTACCGATGTGTCCTCACAGGTGCTTCGCAGGGCTTCCTTAACGAGACTGATTGGGTCCGGACTTGGCGCCGTGAGCATTGTGGTGATGTTACCTCCGAACGTATCCCAGTTTGTTTCAGTGCAGCACCGTCGTAAGCGACGTGTCGAGGTTGGGACAATGCCAAGCCTGATGGGATGGTCATGACTGCTCCAGCAGTCGGCCTCTAGGTGCCAGGAGACCGTATCATTACCAAGCCACGAGGTTGAGTCGGGTGAGTAGGGTGGCAACCGGGATGAATACATTGGCGCGTAGGACACGAGAAATCGTTATGGAGAGTGAAGTGCGCATCGATGAAGTAGGCAAGGAGCGCCCGCCTGCGTGCCCTTGTGGTAGCATAACCCCAAGGAGGGGCAATAAAGTCCACGGTCACGAGTATCGGACAGGCTGCGTGGGAATGCCGTAGAGATGTCAACAAGCCCAATCTTAGACAAGGCGCACGTCCGCTATGTGGACGTACATAACATGACACCAAGATTATTGCGTACTTCGGCAGTTGTGCTTTCAGTGCAACGATTTCTTGTCATTCCGTACACGACTCGTCCAGGGGATCTGAGTTTGCGGATAAGCCGTAAGCACATAGATGGCGGCTTTGCCTGACCGAGATTCATTGGAGCCACAACGCCGATCATGTATGGATGGCGTAGCGTCAGCCGTAATACTTTGGAAGCGAGGTAGAGAGTTTTTGTCTTGTAGTAGTAAATTTCATGCTCGCAGTTTGCCTAGGCGAACACGTTCCTGAAGCTCCCCAATTTTTTTCTGTGAGTCCGCGACAGTTCCATTGTACTATATATTGTGGAACATGCACAGTGAAATGAGTTAATTTAGTTGGGCCGGTAACACTTACATGAACTTCTGCTGCTGCTGCACCACAAGCTGTAGACGCTCATGGTGTGTGAAAGCAGAAGGGACAGGCTTTGGTGGGTTCATGCTTGTTGGCGCGAAACGGCGCCGACTCGACCGGTCTTGTTTCAGTGGAGGCTGGCGATTCGGATGATGAATTAAGCGGGGCAGGCGCTGTGTGAGCTTAGTCCCGTTAGTTTGCAGCACGGCCAACTGTTGGTCTATCTTTTCTAGCTCTTCCATACCCGTAGATTATTGCACAGTTTGACTGTGCTGTTTCTTCCGGTGCGGGAGCCACAAAGCACTTCGTCGTACTATGGCTGGTAGTAATCCAAAGGCTCCACAGCGTCGTCTTCTACCACTACTTCGCTTTCCTTAGGCAAACAGCCGAAACCGTTGGCCAGAGGAATATCGTTGGGCTCAGGCTGGCTTCGGAGCGCGCGCCGCTTAGCGCGAGTAGCTTTGCACTTTATCGGACACTATTTGTCCGTGATGCATTGTTCATTCATGCGGCACAGACCTCATCGAAACTTGGCTTACGTTGAGGCGAACGACGAGGTAGCCAGTGGCTCTGATGCCGTAGAAGCCGGTGGTTCCGAGGCCCTTGTCACCTGCGCTTCTGTGACAAGGAATGGGCGCGACGGTCTGATGTGTCCATCACGGAAGCATTGGTAACAATGTACCACTCCGGCATTGTATGGACGTGGGCGAAGAACGCAGCCATTGTAGAAAAGACGATCCGGTGGCTCTTACGGCCCTGGCAGAGTTATGAGACACGTGCGGACAGCGCCCATGTAGCGGACAAGAAGAACCTGGTGCGTGGAGCAACGGGTACTGGCCTGCAGGTCTAGGATTCTCTCTGGGGTCTACTCCCGAAACAACATAGCGTCGGATGTTAGTACCAGAGAGGAGGCACGCTTATATAGGTAGCTGTTTTCCAGCCAACAGAAGAATATGATCCAGTGCGCACAGTCGCTGGAGAGCCTCAGGAGACGACACCCACACAGACACTGTGTTGGTTCGGCTGTGGTACGCGTAGCCAGCAAATCCGGATCTTCTAAGGCATCCGTAGAGCGTCTGCTTCAGTGTCCTTGTCGGAAGAGAGAGGATGTTGAATCGCTCTCGAGGTTTGATGGCAACTTTGTACACTGAGGGACTCTGCTCATTGGTTGTAGGGACCTGCGAACTGGCGGCGCCTGTACGGGATGAAGTAGATGTCGCTGTTTTATACCGTTCATCGGTCGGTTGCAGGGATATGTTTGTGACAGATGTATACACCCGTTTGGCCGCAGGCGAGGGTGAAACCTCAGCCCTAACTCGTGCCGCACCTTTGGCCGAAGACTGATTCGATAAAGTAGAGGGGTCCACCGGAGATAGCGGGAACGGTAGCGTTACCTTCATTTGCAGCGGGTAGTCCAGAGCCGGGTTTGTAGCGATGTACGAGGAACGAGCGTCTACCTAGGTGCAGTGGATTGCAGTTCGCAGAGCTTTTCTCGCATGCGTAACATAGAGGCGCGCCGTCGCAACCGCCAGTGGCTGAGAGCCAGTGTAGTTACGCCTAGCGGCCGGTGGGCCGGATCCGATGCAGAGGAGAACACTAAGGGGCCGTCCTTTTGCTTGCAGCATAGAGTTAATACTACTGACTATAGAGGAAAAGCTGCCCGGCCAGCCCGTGCAGTGAAACCGTGCTACACCCGGGCGCAGACATGATGCCACCCTCACAGCGTTGCCCGCTGTCTATTTGCCTACTAGAGTTGGCGGCAGTTCTGGGTTTTCACCTAGCAACATACGAATTCTATTATGGCAGCCATGGTTGCTATGTGTGCGCCGTGACAACTTTGCTGTCCAGAAACGTTGTGTAAAGTTTTTCCTGTGGTAGGTAGCAAACTTTTGTTCCGTGCTGTGGCGTTAGATGCAGTCTTGCATTATCCGCAACTGAGAAGGGTAGCGCGTAGATTAGCGGGTACTTCTACGCTCAAAGAGATAGCTTTTGCGGGTGCGTCAAGGGAGCTCGGTCGTCGCTTCGGAGTTGAGCGGACGTGTTTTTTCGTGTTCCTGTGCTTCGGAGGGGCTTCATTTCGGCTGCCCGTTGCAACCGCGGGCCGTTGGATGTCGCCCGGCTTTCGCTCTGCCGGTATGGGCGGTCGACTGCCAGCTCCCGCCCCCCCAGTACCCGTCTGTCGGCCGCACTCCTATCCAGCGAACTCCAAAGCAGTCGGGACCGCCGCAGACTTCGCTCATCGTCGCACCAAGCTCACCTCCGCGCTTCGCCGTTCCCTTCGAGGCTTCTCGTCTCCCGGACGCAGCATTACGCCAGCCAACAGTGTTCATGGTGTGTTGTGTGCGACGGAATCGACCACAGTGGAACTACTCTTCTCTACTCTTTCCTCACCTTTTTATCTTTACTTTTCTCTCTCCTATCATATTTCCCCTTCTATTCCCACTTTTTGTCTGTGACTGTGTTAAATGTAGGTGAGCTCTCATGAGAGCCTAATAATATCTTCAGTTCATTTATTTTCCTTCTTCCTTTAAAAAGAAATCACTTCCCCCTGATTGCTTTTTGCCCTGATTTTTTTCCTGGTGGCTTCCCCCGTATTCGCGCATGCGCTGTTTGTGGATATATCCTTTTGTGTGTGGTAAAAGAGTTCAGTTGATATGCAGCGCTAGCCCTGTGTAGTCTTTTCTTGGTTGTCCCGTCTGTACAGCGCTAATTTAACATGTCTCACACGCCTCGCCCCCCCCCCTGTATGCATCAGCTATTGTTTTCGCAATCTATTGAGGTGCTCTTTACAACTACTTGCTTTTCTAGCGAATGAAAGTTCAAACTGGACAAAGCTTCCAAGAAATGCTTGTAAATGGAAATCGTATATGTGACTGCACAAACACGCTTTCTGTGCCTGAGCCGGTGCCTGTCTACGAGGCCTCTGTAGCAGGTGTGTCAACTTTTTTCTCCAGTTGAAATGCTTTTATGTAGTGGCCCTCGCATTAGCTTAGATTCAATAACCGTAAAATACCCAAGCCTAATGTTACTATGTTATGTTCATCATGAAACTCACTCAAGGAATGGTGGAACTATAGCTTTCAGTACTTCCAACCACAATGAAATTAGTGCAAGTGTTCATTAGTCGCTGCAGGGCTCGTTACTTTTTAAAATTTCATGCCCCCTCTCCCAGAATAAAGAGGAAAATTGTGTGAGGAACTAACTATTTCCAGCAAAGCTATGGCAGGTTTATAGCCAGTAAACCGACTGGGGTAAAAGCCAAAAAACCTTTTTGAAGAAAAAACAATATCATTATTAAAATAACTTAAGCACTGGAGAAGAGGAGAAGAATGAAATAAACAAATACAAGCAGAGGTAGCATAAAAGAGCAAAAAATGAACAAAGTAAATGCAATTTTACGAGCAGTTAGTCACGAAAGCTTGCCACGAAAGAACAGACATTTCAGGACAATTTTTAAAAAATGAGAAATTATGTACCCTATTTACATCATGTACACAGAAAATCAGACATATTTCAGTGGTTTTAAACAAGATGGAGCTGAAGTAGCCAAATCAGTTCTTGCCTTGAAGAAGCAGATTGGAGTGAATAAGAGAGAAAAACAGTCCCTGGTGCTGAAGGGGCGTAACCTTCATGCAGCATCCTTCGTTTGCCCATTTTGTCGTTTTGCCTGCATAATTTATTCCTCTCTTTTTTTCGCCCATGGTGCTGTCTTTGTACTGGCCATTTCCACGCCATGTTTTTTTTCTCGAGATTTTTTTTATCCTTTATTTTATGCCAGTCCTCTCCTTTCCTTTCAAGTTTCCTGTTCACATTTCCACATGTAGCACAGCCAGCTGGGCAGTTCTTCTTCTTTCCTTGGTTAACCTCCCTAGCTTTCTTCTACAGTTTCTTCCTTTCTTCAAAGTCGCACATTAGTTCATCTTAGCCTTGCTCTTACCATCACAAACTTCCCTAGAGGTCTGGTGGTATTACTGGTGGTGAAATAAAATTTGTTGGATGAGAATTGCTTGTGCATATGACCCTCTTGCTTTTTCTGTGTTTATTTTTGCTTGTTCTTGCAGCCAAAGAGTAATGTACGTATGAAACGTAACTTGGGCGCAAGATTTTATTGGGCTCAGCTTGCACAAATAACTTCTCACACCTCAAACAAAACCGGTGGAAGGATGAGAGGGTAAGGCTGGCAATGTCAAATTTCTTTTTTTCGTTGCCGGAATTGCGACAAGGTATATGTTCTATGGTGTGAAGCACATGATACATGGGCTGATGGCATTGTGATGGCCCAATATTTTTGATAAAAATAACAATGCTGGTGACCACAATCTCAATGAGCATTAGCCAGAACGTTCATAATCAGCTACAGCATTACTGCAACCCAGCATCGGTAATGCAACTTCGTCATCATCCTTGTTGCTGTGAGCACGCTGGAATGGAAGCGTGGAAATTCCACAAGTCTGGTGTGACACCTTTGCGGCCACCGGTTCAATGTTGGCATAAATGAGAAGGCTGTGCTAGACATATCGAATTCCTTTTTTCTATCGCGTATCGCATTCGCATATAGCATTCCTTCCTTTTATCTTGTGTATACAGCTGAAGAACGTCTCCAGGTGGCACTGGCTGAACCGATACGTGCAGATGTAACTGTCGCAAATTATAAAATTGAGAGTTCAGTTTATTGTCCACTTTCTTAATGACTTTCATATGCAATACACATTAAGTGTCTGAATACTCTATATTAGCGATTGATAGTCTCATGCTAGGCAGTCTGATTCACCTGCAATAGTTATGTTTGGCAGCTGCTTCAAAATTAACCACTATGATTGAACTAATGAGTGGCAATAACAATTTATAGGTACACACAAATTATTTACTTTTCAAGGGAGACGTATATCCTTCGTCAACTTCGCCTTGCACAAAATAAATGACGGTCCCATCGCGACCCAAGAAAGCGATGTGTGTTACGTCAGCATGCTTCCTAGGCGATTTCTGTTGACAGACCGATTTCCGGCTGAACCCGCAGGCATTTCAGGCAAAACCGCTTGCAGGCGGGGTGGTCCTGATAATTGGGCGTGCACAAAAGTGGCCGTTTCCATTCATTTGCGAATGCACCCAAGGAAGGACAGAATTATTTTTCTTAACGCCCCACCATATGGGTGCCCATCTCACATGAAGTTTACTCCTGCCCTTCCTCCTCTGTGCAGGTATATACATGGGCCATATGAGAGTAGAGGTGCAAGTAGACGTAATAAAATAACGTCGCTAATCCACCGAGTTTAAAGAATGTGTCATGCAAAGCATCAAATATGTTCTCGAAATTTTTAGTTTGCGTGCTTCAACGATCGAAGGAGCATGCACCAATCGCACACACGCATACAGGAGATTTCTGCACCTACATTCGGGATTACATTTCGGCTTCGCCTTGTCCTCCTCTAGAAAACCACCGTATTGTGCAAATAAAATTACCCTTGATATTATTAGTTGGCGGTTGTTTTATCTCTCACTCAAGTAAAACACCGTTCAGTGAAAGTATAACACCACTCGTAAACAAGAGCCCAGTTATACGCTAGGCATGGTAGAATGTTTCGTGCATTTGGTTGTTTTTATTTACGAATCATATACGGTCAAAAGGAGCCGATCTGCCCAGCATTGTCTCACGTAACATGATATGACCGGCTCACGGCGAGTTCAAATCGGCAGCAGCCACTACGGACATGTAGAGAAGGTGTCCTTGAAGATTGGCGGCGGCGGCTTTATTCCGTATCGTCAGCAGTCTTCGCAATCTTGTCTTCCCAAGCAACGAAGTGACACAGCAGACAATAAGGCGTGTTAGAGTGAACCTTTGTAAATTACCCCCCCCAGGAGTGACGCTCCTCACAATATACCGAAACTGAATTTGGCACCTCAGCCCGACGTCGTCTTTTTGCTTAATATTTCATTTATTTTTGTTCGTCAAGCATAAATGCTTCGAGAAAACTAATAAAAAGCATACAAACTCGTAAAAAAACTCAGGTATTGCCATAAAGGTTGTCTAATTTAGGCTTAAGGCCCTAAAATTGTGCCTTATTTTTAAGAAAAATTGTTAGCGATATCTTCAACTACTGATGTGGCAACTACAGCGTGGCATCATGGCGGCATCCGTGTTTAGACACATTTTTGAGCCAGCTTTACCCGCCTGGCTTGCAGTCCGACCATGGAGGGGCCAGAGATGTTCCAGCGTCACTACAGATCACTGGATGTAAAACCAGCCGAAAACCACGAGATCTGGCGAAAACAACGAGCGGAGGAAGAACACAAACGAACCGCTCCTTCTACTTCGTCGTCGTCGTCCTCGGCGAGACACCTGAAATTCGTAACAGAAGCGATGCGATCGAAAATGAAAACTAGGTGGTTTTCCCAAGGCCGGGTCCAGAGTGCCGTTCGACGGTATTATAAGCAGTGGACTATATCGACGTTCACCGGCGTTTTGTGGCAAAATTGCCGCGTCTGGCACTATATCGCTCTAGATAACGTAAAGCTAGGCAACATAACCTAAACATAATATAAGATAACCTCACGCACACAAAGAAATCATTTAAAACACAAAAACTAACCTACGGCATAAAAATTATACTTCAATCGAAAGATGAAAAAAAAACCGAGGCAAGAACCGGTCTTGAACCACCGCCCTTGCGAGCACGTACCTAAGGCGGATCCTCAAACTACAACGACAAACGCTTTGGACCGGTGCTAGCCTAGTCTTAAATATTCGAATGTCGTCGGACGGCACTCGAGCCATGCCTGCAGTGGTCAGCTAGAGTGCCGTGGCACGGCACTCTAGACACTGCGTTTTCTCAATCTTGGGCGGGATTCGTAGTCTATAGCTCTGGCAGAACCGCGTTACGTTGAGCCAAGTCAGTTCCGAACCCACGGCCATTCGTAACTGTGCAATCTGCTGTTCTTTCGAAAGAAGTGCGGCTGACGCGGCCCGTAATTTAATTAATTTTGAAAGCGAAGCTAAAGAACGCCTTGCAAAACCTTCGAAACCCTCTCGCTGGTGCTGGCGTTTTTCGTAAACGTGATCGTGGTAGAAACAAATTAGCAAATAGAATTTCTGCTAGCATCTGTTTAGCTATGTTATCACTTTACAAAAAACTTTTTAGAGTCATTTTTGGCAGTTTCAAATCTGCGAATGTCCCCAAATTTAAAAATTCTGCAGTAACTTTGATGTTCTTTTCCTAGTCCGAAACAGAGAGTCAACTTTTCCACAGCTTGTGAACGGCTCTGGAACCGAAACTTGCGTGGTGCGGTGAGAAAAAAGAAAATCTCAACAAATATAAGTGCCTTATACCTGAAATTTTTGGGTATGTTTTAGCCTGATACGCAAAATAACCTTGAAAAAGACCTTCCCAGAACTTCGTACTCTAAATATAACTAACTTTCTGTAAAGGGGATGCATGACGCCACAAGAGTCTTCGTTGTTTAATTCGCCGGCGTTTCATGCAACCGCTATGAGTTTTACCGGGTTAGTCCTTTTTATATGTATTATTCTTAATAGCATCTGTAATAACATAGGCTAACTGTTTTAATAAAAAGGTGCGGCCAAGCTCAGACTTAAAAGACGAGTCAAACAAACTTTTGTGGCAATCGGTGCACTGTGAATGCTCACAGCGAAGACGACGTCGACGTAAATGTGCCGGCGACTGCTGCAAAGCCTAAAAACTTTGGGAAGAATTTGAAGTGCCGCTGCGCGAACCTGTTCGGCAATGCAGTAGAATTCAACGTGTGGAAGCCATATCATCTCTTTTGGCCCAACAGGCCTACGTTCCCCGAGCGGTCCACGTGAGCCTGCCCAGTCTAGTTTCAAAAGCAGAGGTGTTCAAAAGCAGAGGAGTACAGGAAAGCACTTTTTTCAAGCTTTATTGCTCTCCATCTTCAGGCACTCGATGTCTTCTCACTTTCAATGTTGCAGGCTGCTCTACTTCTGTGCCGCCAGTTCCTCGGCGCGGGCCATTGCTTCTTCAGCACGGCCTCCTCCAACTCCACCACCGAGGGCTGCGGTCGGCGTTGCAGTGAGGGCTAAGCAAAGAGAATCGAAGTAAGGTCAAAGCATGGAAGCTATTACAGAAGCAGTCTAAATGGTTATGTTCGCCTGTACCTGTTTTAAACAGCGCCCTCAAACTTTATATAATAGAGAACTTTGTTCCGTTTATTTAATTGCAGGAAAAATAGCTACAAGTGCCATTGTAATTTCAGGTGTACGAATAGCAACATCGCAACCATTTCCGAGTCCTTTATTTTTGCGAGCCTTAAAGTGGACTCCCCGGATTTCAAGAGTCGTACGTGCGCGGGAAATGTAGAAAACGCTTGCTGGTTAAACTCTGATGACACGTTTTTGGTGTTTTGGCCTAATACAATTCCCGAAGGTCTATCCTGCAAATAATAAACTGAACTGCGCATTTTGTCTGAAAAATACGCGTAGTTTTGTCTCACAGGGAGTCAACGTCTCTTGGCATATTTATGCTGTTCTGAGCAAATTGGGGAAGCAACTGGTTGTATCGAATACCCAAGTTCGTAAGCGGTGCCAGCATCAAAGCTGACAAATGCTTTTCAGACATGGTGTATTGTTGCATAAAAATCCACTCTGTCTGTCTCCGTAGACCACGCAAGCTTGCACCAAAATCAACGCTGCCCCTTTAAATTTTTCGAAAACAGTCTACATTCTGTCTCAGAACCTAAACCCACACAACTAAAATTGGGCTGTGCTGTAAATGTTAGACATAGTGACATCTATCTCCTTTTCAGCTTCTTGACGTAGAGTCTTCGTGCCGCTATAAAGGCTACATCTTCCGCCTAAATATTAGTGGGTTGTTATACTGCGATGCATTGGCCGGTTTTACAAAAATTATTCGTTCTCAGTCATTCCCGAGGTTTCAACTGTATACTGCTTCAGAATTAGCGAGAACGTAAGATGAAATCTTTTGTCTTTTTTGTAAATAGACATGTTGGCTCATTTATTCAGTACAGGTCTGCCATTGGTAAGAAACTCCATCGAACACTAACGTAAGACACAAGAAATCAACTTAATTAGAAAATATTTGAATTCAATCATGTTTGAAAAGCGTCACCTAGGATGACAGCGACGAGAAGCAGAAGTGGGAGTCCAAAGAATCGAGCCATCATGTCTCTTCGGCTGAAAAGCGAAAACGAAAACGGAATTCCCTTTTAATTAAAATTTTAAACTGGCAATGGTGGTGGGGAATACATAATAAAGTTCTATTTTGTCGCTTCATAGAGATATGCACTGAACTACGTAATAGGCGATAAGTATTTTACGCGCATTATTCATATTACCCAAATTTGTTTGCCATGAAATGGGCATTGCACAAATAGGGAAAAGTTATATTTTAGTGCCGTCGATGGAACCTTTTTAAATTCAGCTGAATTGGTCAAAACCGTGGAGTGTGATTATTTTATCATAACCACTTATTGAGTACACACAATAAAATTATTCTTCTGAGTAGAAAAGGTTATTATATAACAGCTCTACGATGTTTTCCTTCTAAAATCTATGAACTTTGTCTTTGACTAAGAATTATTTTGTAGTTAGCAACTAAATATAACAAAAATACATTTGCACTATCTAAAACTGTTGCGATGATAATTTAAAGAAAATATTGACAAATTCATGTAACGCAAAGAAACTATGGTTAATGGTTTCCTTACCAAAGCGAATTCCTTACACAAGAACAAGGCATAGTTTTACTTCAATAGCTGGTAAAGTTTGGAAATTGGCGTGCCTTTTTATACACGACTGCCCTACTAAAAAACGGTACAGCCAATCACTAAGCGTTTGCTGAGATAAAAGACAAAAGGGACCTCAAAAAAATTTTGAAAAAATCTCAAATGGCATATCACCTGTAAATCGGAGGTGCAATGCACGTCGTCCCTGTTTTTTTCGTAGGGAGAATACGTTAGAAGGAAATGACATCTGTGTCACCATAAATTTAAGTGCAAACTTTACCATTTGTACCGTTGCCCTTTGTACCCACCAAAAACATGTCAATCTCCTCATCAAGACACGTCATCGCCAGCCTTTATCCGGCACCCAAACTAAGGTTATTGGATGCCGTATAAAGTAATTTAGAAGATATTATCCAAATATCCCAATGCAGCTAGCGATGTTCATAGAGGCAGGAAGCGCTGAAAATAACATGTCATTACTGCCATGGGATCCTGTCTGATAGTGCAGTTTGGAAAAATACGAAATTTCGAAACCGCTGTACTGAACGTGTAGGCGCCCATTCAAATTAGTGCCTTGTGTGATTACAAAGTATTTTCGCAAATCCGCCTCACAAATGGATTGTCTATGACAGGATAACGAAACCAATATTAGGTATAAAGAGGGAACACAACAATACACTTCTTAATATTTAAAGGGTATTTTAAAACGTCCAGCAATATTTGCGAGGCGTTTAAATAAGATTGATATGACACATGGGATGAATGTCCGTCAAAAAATGACAAATGCGATATCATATCCATCAACCCGGGTTTGTACATCGGAGTGAATCGGTATGAAGCTTTACCGCCTATTGAAGAGTAATGAGGAGAAAGTATGCCCGAAGGGAACCTCATGCGTCTGTTTATAGCGAGAAGAGACTTAACCATCTTGATTAGAAAAAAAGCTCTGGCTTCTCAAAAACACATGACGCACAACAATTCTACGAACGTCTCTTACAATCCGTCTCATTCCCTATCGCGTGACATATTGTATTTAACAGCACCCACATCTCACCACCGTTCATCCCCATTGTGTGCATCGCACCCAGCAAGCTGTTATTGCTCGTGGCATCATTTCTGTTCCCTAAAAATATTTCGACCGTGTGCTGTTTGCCCTGAGGCCTCTGGATCATGCATTGACCTCTCCAGCGACGGATTCCAAGCGAATAATTAAGAAAGCAATCTGTATTAGCGAGAATATTTTGGAGATATCTCCTTTCGATTCCCCAAGAATACCCTTACGTTGAGACTGTGTTATGGTAAAAACATAAATATATGTCTATGTTTAAAACTGGTAATCCTACCTTAACCTATTGATCCCATCTTTTGTGTTTTGTGAAAAATTGCGTAATTTCCGATGAGAACAAATTCAACAAGAACATTTTTTTCGGGTTTCGCTTGAAAAACCAACACAATTTCAGTGTTGCAGAAGTTAACAACAACGTGATTTCGTTCTCCTACGCTAATTGCTGTCAAGTTTGATCATGCGAGAAAATAATCGATGCCTTCAACATAGTAGTAGGTGCTCTGGAAATAATATCCGTTGTCACATTTATGTCTGTCTCACACTTGTTAAGAAACTCAGCAGTTTTTCACCCACAGTCTCGCTCTCACTTCCACTTCATGCAGAGATGACAGAATGACGAGAACAAAATGGTACCCAGCAAGAAAGGGAAAGCAGTGAACTAACGTTTTATTGCTCTCCATCTCCGGGCCGCTGATGCCGTCTCATTTTGAACATTGCATAGTAGTCTACTTTTCTGCAGCCATTTGGTCAGCCCGGGAAATTGCTTCTTCAGCCCGTCCACCACCAACTCCACCACCCAGGGATGCGGTGGACGAAGCAGTGAGTGCTGCGCAAAAAAAGGCAAATCAAGTCAAAGATTGGAATCTGTTGCTAATCCGCATTTCAAATATTTACGTTCGCCTTTCCTACCCGATGCAATTTAAAGCTCTAAAACTGCAGAAGTGGACAGTTTCTTTCAGCTGCTTCCTTGGTTGAAACAATGGCTATAGTGACATAGCAAGTTTCGACGCATAAAAAGCAGCTTTGTCACCATTTTAAAGTCGTTTTTTCCAACAATTTACGAGAATGACCACATCCAAAGGGCACTACATGTAGCGGGAAATGCAGAAAACACTTTTCTATCAAATTTGATGTTGCAGACATGTTTTTTGTTTTTTGTCCCTATACAAGGCCTGAGTGGTTAGTCACGCTTACACACAGAAAGCGTAACTAAGCTTCTCCACTTGGGAATAGGCCATGTTTTGTGCAGCAATCCGTAGCATTGCTGAACAGCTTTTTGCGGTTATTAAAAAATATTGACCGCAAGTAGAAGTATTTAACAGCCATGGTTGCAATCTGTAGAAACACAAAGAATTGAAGTGTTCTTTTGAGCCATGGTGTATAATTGCAATAAAAATACAATGTCACCCGTCCACGTTCACCACGTAAATGTGCTCAAAAATTCACCGTGTTCTTTGAAATCTTTCGAAAGCAGTTGCCCAATCTTTCTGGTAATTTAAAACTACAAATAATTACGCTCTGTGGTGTAATCCTTCCAGAGAGCAGCTTCACCTCCTTGCAACCTTGATAAATAATTAGCGCGCGTTTATTTATCGTTACATCAGCCGTCGTTACTAAAAATACTCATTGTTCGTGATTTGTGAGGTGTGAACTACTGTTTCAAAATAACAAACCATAACAACCCGTAGCAAAACAACACACTTTTTCCTTCTTTTGCAAAAAGAGAAGTGATCTGTTTCCCAGCACACCTTTCCACATAGTAAAAAACTCAGCCGAAGACAACCTCTGGTACGAGAATTTAACCACTTAGAAAATATGTCACTTTGAAATTTGTGAAAGGGTTCAACTGGGATGACAGCGACGAGAAGCAGAAGAGGGAGTGCAACGAATTGAGCTTCTTTTGCTGAAAAAAGCAGGAAACATTTTAAATTGATCTGTATAACATTTACAAACTGGCAGCGGGTAGGCGGAATATATTTTATAAGTTATGTTTTGTCACTTTAAGAAACAATGTACTGAACTACTTATTATAAAATCTTTTTTTCTGCTTACAATAAATATAGTAGCCACAAATGTTCCAGGTCCATCTCCCATTGCAAGAAAACAGAAAAGATAACCCCTGCGGCTCAATGAATATATTCAAATTCAACTGATTTATAGAACAATTCTCAACTTTTATTCTTTTCAGAGAAATTTTAATTTGACTTTGACTAAATAGGATCAAGTTTTGCATTTGCATTGCCTCTAACTAACATTTGTAATGTATATAACTATGATGAAAAAACATTTGCATTGTGTATAGCTATTGCCCTGACAGTTTTAAAATTATAGAACTGAAGGAACGCCAATAAATATAGTTACGGATTGCCTCCCCAAAGAGAATTTGTCAGCAAGAAACAAAGCAAAGGTATACTTCGATAGCTGGTAAAATGCAATAAATTGGCGTGGCTTTTCGTACCGGAGTACCCTACCATAAACATTTTCCCACCAAGAAATAAGCGTTACGCCAGTTGCAAGAAAAAAATATTTTTTTAGAGAATAAACAAAACCAAAGCTGCGCAGCACCTTCGGGCTTGAAAGTGCAAAGCAGATCGACCACCTTTTCCCGTAGAGAGTACAATAGGTTGGATGGAAATGACATATCAATCAGCATAAACTGAAGAAGTGGAAACGTTAACCTGGGTACATTGACCAACGAGGTACAGGTGAACTGCTTCATCAAAACCCATTATAGTAACCCTTCTCTGACAGAAAAATAAGTATTAGTGGATGCCCGTTAAATGAATTTATTACACATTGTTGAAAGAACATGTGAGCTACATGGACGCAGGAAGCGCAAAAATACCTCACGTTGTGACCCCTTTGGCCTCGTCACTGATAGTGGAGATTGGAAAATACAAAATTTATGAAGGCGTTTCCTGGGGTGAACCTACTCTGGTAGGCGCAAAGAGGCTCTTTTAATACTTTGATACCACGGCTTTTTGAATGAAATTAGATACGAGCAGCTGAAAAAAACAATACTGGTTGCGGGTGCAAAGTATTAATGAATATATTTGGCGCCGGAAACCCTACAAGCTGTAAATAGGCCCTGCTGTGTTTTTGCACTAAAGTCTCTTCAATCAACATTGAGAAAACTGGAGTAATCGCCTTATTTTGATGATATCACGACTTCAGTCTGTATAATTTGTCACATAGCGGAGATGTTTGGTAGAAAAATGAAGTAATTTGTTACTTTTCCTTGTCAAGGTTTATAAAATGTTTCAAAAAGTGTGCCTCATTTTCTAATGGTAATGTGTATTAAACACATTTATACAGAAACAGCAGCCCATAAAATATTTGTGGTTTACGTTCCCGTAAACAGCGAGATGAGTTGCAAACAAAAATCGTGAAATAGCACTCAGCTTGCCAGAAAAAAGATAGTTTAATAACATCGTGTGCATATCGCGATGCAGACACCGGGATCAGAGGCGCCTTAGACCAACAGGTATAGACAATAACGGGCTAGCAACAAGCAACAAACATAACAAGCAGACGCTAGAAGCACCGCTTTAACTGGAGATGCCAAAAGCCATGATTACCATACTATTAGCGCTTTCATCAGACCAAGTCCATAACTTTTTCCTCCGATCACTCTATGACGCCATAACCAAACCCCGAGTACCGTGCTGCTTTAAAAATCACCGATGATCATGTCACACTGCCACCCGCGCAAGCTTGATGATCACCGTCTGCTGTGAAGATGCTGTTCCTGACGTCGACACTATCGTAGAGAGTGACCAAAGGTTGCTCCTCGACCGCGGTGTCTTCGTTGCAAGAGGCATTGCGCGCTTTACGAATGCCAATCGCAACTTTTGGTCACTAATTTCAGCGAAGAATACCAGCATTTAAACACGGGCGCTGCAATCGCGTTCTTCGGAGAAACGGAAGCAGCAAGTGACGTGATCGCCGTTGCCGACTTTGAACGCGCTCCCGACAAGACCTTCAAGCTTCCGAATCCCTTCGACGTGAATCCGGCGTTACCGCAAGAAGAACGGAAGAAATTATTGGATTTGCTGCATCGCTACAGAGAGTGTTTTTCGTCGAACTCAAAACTACGTCAGGAACCTCTGGCGAAGCACCGAATAATAACCGAAGATGGAGCGCGACCGACCCGACAGTGACCGTACCGCGTCTCTTCACACGAGCGGGAAGCCATCCGGACTCAGGTCGACGACATGCTCAGCGACGACATTACATAGCCATCGAAAAGCCCCTGGGCGGCGCTGGTCGCACTCGTGAAGAAAAAAGACGGCACATTAAGGTTTTGCGTTGACACCGGCGACTGAACAAAATCTCCAAAAAGGACGTGTACCCCCTCCCCCGAATTGACGACGCCCTCGACCACCTCTGCCACGCGAAGTACTTCTCATCGATGGATCTGAAGACCGGCTACTGGCAAATTGATGTGGACGAGAGAGATAGAGAGAAGACCGCATAAATAACCCCGGACGGCCTGTACGAGTTCAAAGTGATGCCGTTACGGTGTTGCACGGCGCCAGCAACGTTTCAACGAGTCCTGACACAGAGCTAGCTCCCCTGAAGTGGCACACCTGCCTCGTATACCTCCACGATGTTGTGGTATTCTCCCGGACTTTCAACGAGCACCTTGCAAGATTGCAGTCTGTACGCCTGAAAAGTGCCGCTTCGCGTACGAGGAACTCAACTTTTGGGGCCATGCCGTCGATGCCGCGGGAGTCCGGCCTGATCCTGCAAAAACGTCCACCATAGCGAACTTCCCAAGACCAAAAGATAAGACGGGCGTGCGGAGATTTCTCGGACTATGCTCATACTACAGGGGCTTCGTCGGAAACATCACCCGCATTGCATATCCACTCACTCGCTTGAAGAAAGATAGCACCCCTTTCAGCTGGGAAAATTCCCAAGAAACAGTCTTCTGCCAGCTGCAACAATGCCTGCAAAGCCCGCCTGTGCTCGGGAATTTCGACGAAAATCCCGAAACGGAAATGCACACGGACGCCAGTGATATAGGCTTGGGTGCCATCCTCGCACAAAAGAAAAACTGGTGCGAGAAAGTAATCGCCTATGCTAGCCGTGGTCTGTCCAAGGAAGAAACTACTCAGCCTCTGAGAAAGAGTGCCTCACGATTATATGGGCCATTTCAAAACTTCACCCATACGTGATTGGAAGACCATTCAAGGTTGTGGCAGACCACCATGTGCTGTGTTGGTTCGCCAAATTTGAAGGACCCCTCTGGGTATCTTGGTAGGTGGAGCTTGCGCTTGCAAGAATTCGCCGTTACAGTAGTATATAAATCCGGGAGGAAACACTCCGACGCCAACTGCCTGCCCCGTGCCCCCGTCGACCCACCACCACAAGGCTCCGATGAATACAGCGGGTTCTTCGGAGTCGTTAATGAGGGCGACGTGGCCACCCAGCAACGTGCCGACCCCGATCTACGCGTCATGATTGACTACCTCCAAAGATGCAACGTCGCCGTGCCCAGGGCTTTCAAACACAACTTACCAGCATTCAGCCTGAAAAACTCCGCCCTCGTGAAGAAGAATTGCAGCCCCGGAACGAGAGTGAATTATCTTCGTGTCATCCCGGCAGATCTTTGTGACGAAATTTTGGAAGCATGCCACGACGACCCGTCTTCCGGACATCCCGGCACAGCTCGCAAAATTGGAAAAATCAAGATGAAGTACTACTGGCCCCGCCTTGCATCGGACGTCACCCACAACGTCCGGAGCTGCCGTGACTGCCAGCGACGAAAAACGCCACTGACGAGGCCCGCCGGACTTCTGCAGCCGATCGGCGTCCCGTCTAGGCCCTTCCAACAGATTGGAAAGGACCTTCTGGGCCCGTTCCCTACAAGCCCACCCGAGAACACGTGAATTATTGTAGCGACAGACTACATGACGCGCTACGCAGAGACCGCCGCTCTTCCGAGGGGGACTGCACAAGAAATCGCACAGTTCCTCATCAGCCAAGTTGTTCTGCGACATGGAGCCCCGGAAGTCATAATCACGGACCGCAGAACATCCTCTACTGCGGAGCTGATACAAGGGATATTACGCTACAGCAACACGGATCCCGGAAGAACGACAGCGTACCACCCCCAAACGAACAGACTAACGGAACGCCTGAACAAGACAAGCACGCATATACTGTCAATGTACCTCGACGTTGAACATAAGACTTGGGACAAAGTGCTACCGTATGTCACCTTTGCGTATAACATGGCTATCCAGGAAACTACGCAGATGACGCCGTTCGAGCTTGTCTACGAAAGACGGCCGACTACGATGCTCGACGCCATGCTTCCGCACGTAGAAGACGACGACATCAACGCCGACGCCCAAGGATACCCTCAGCTTGTGGAGGAGGCCCACCAGCTGGCTCGAGTTTGTACAACGGACCAGCAGCTGGTGAATGCCGCACGCTGTAATCTTCGACACCGAGACGCCGAGTACCACCCTGGGGATCGTGTGTGGGTTTGGACTGCCATCCGTCGACGCGGAGTATGTGAGAAGCTTCTGCGATGGTATTTCGGACCCTACCAGATTCTACGACGTGTCGGCCAACTTGCCTACGAGGTGATCCCCGATGGTGATTCCGGAACATCCCGAAGACGTACGTAGCCCGAAGTCGTCCACGTGGTTCGCTTGAAACCTTACTATGGAAGATGACGGACTTTTTTGTTGTTCGTCTGTATAGTTCCTTGAAGTGTCTGTGTCTTGTTGTGTCGAGTGCCTTGCATGTAATTAAGATGTGGACTACGGATAGGCCGTCCCTACACCTGCTACACATGGGTCTTGGAGATCCAGTGAGCAGGTGTGAGTGTGTTGCATGTGTATGGCCAATCCGCAACCTAGCTAAGGTAACTTCAATGTGTCTGTTGTGTGAGTCAGTAGTGTATGCTCCCAAGTGTGGTTTTATTACGTGTAACTTGTTATCTGTCTGTTCACTCCAGTGTGTTTGGCATGCATTGCGAAGTTGGTGTCTAATGTGTGGCTTCATGTCTGTGTACGGCACTGTTGCTATGTCCATGTATTCAAGAGTGTACCAGAAGTGGCCATTTGATCTGCGGTTTCATTCCCGGGTATTCCACAGTGGCCAGGAACCCAACATATTGTTATTCCAAGACTTGAGGCGTGTGCCCACATAAGGGCCTTAAAAACAAGATTGATTACATGATTTTTTGAGCGTGTTCATGACAAAAGTGCACGTACAACACCAAGAGAATCTGTAAACACTACGGACTTTGAAATTTGACGTTGAACGATGTGATTTAAAACAAGTAAAATGCCGTGTGCTTCAGCCGTAAAAATACTGTTGTGGGAGTTCATTCTTTTACACACGTTGAGGTTCGGCCCATGCACCGCACAAGCCACAGCCGTAGCTGTCTTTGATCCGTCGCAGTAATACTCTGCGCATTGATACTTCTCCTTCAGGAAGAGGAAATGTTGAATAATGGCTACCCTTGGTGCCCTGTTTCTGTCAAATTGCAGAAAGGACAAGTCACAACAAACTTCTCGGAGCTGCCACGACGCAATAAAATCAGTAATGGGTGTGTTGTGGATGTGTGAAAATGACACAGCCAGCTCATAAGCTTCTGCTCTCACTCTGATAGGGAACGGCATGGAAATAGAGGGACGATTTGCTAAGAGCTGCTCTGATGACGCATCATGAATGGTTGAATTAAAAGGATGATTTCTCATAGACATGATTTTGGAGGCATACAACAAGTTAGTGTATGTCCTCTGGTAATACAGGGACCATTTGTGACACTCTGCATAGAGGCTTTCAACGGGGCTAGTGCGAAAAGCACCACAGGCAAGACGAAGCCCCAAATGAAGCACCGGGTCAAGCATTTTTAGCGCCGTCCTCGTTGCGGACCCATAAACAACACTGCCATAATCCAAGCGAGATCCTACCACTGCAGTATAAAGCCGCAGGAGGAGCTGCTTGTCAGCACCATAAGATTGGTGTGACAGGACTTTAAGAATGTTCATTGTTTTTAGGCATTTGAGTTTAAGGTGTTTCAAGTGAGGGATAAATGTGAGTTTTCTGTAGAATATTATTCCCGAAAACTTCTGTTCCCCTCTGACAGGGATTACTACACCATTAATAGAGATATCAGGGTCCGCATGAATTCCGCGCTTCCGGGAGAACACAACACAAGTGCTTTTTTAAATGCAGAGCATTTCTTAGCCTCGCCTCTTCCTGCGTCAGACGGCGTCCACAGCTCCGCGTCCGCAGCAGGTGCGCGCATGCGTCGTAGTCAGCCCGTTCGCTCGTCACCCCCGGAACGCTCCGTCACGGTCTCGGCCACGGGCTGGCTGGAGGAGCGGTGGGCGCGCACTTTCATATGAAAGTGCGTGCTCGCCGCTCCTCCAGTCCGGCCGTGTCTCGGCGTAACAGCTGCGTGATAGCAGCGTGGTGGGGCGTAGAAGAGCGCGCGCTGCTTGCGCATGTGCGCTCTCCCCCCCCGTGCCGCTCTCCCTCTACTGCGCGCGCTGCAAATATAAAGCCCCTAGCGGTCGCTCGTGCTTCGGTCACTGCGTGGCTCCTTCCTTCTTTGGTTGACGCTCGCTCCCACGTTTACTCGTGTCTGCTACTCCAGCATCACGGAAGAAGCGATGGAAGCAACACTGCCTTCAACCAGTACTGAGGCCCCAATGCTCTGCATTTACTCGTGTTCCCCTCGCGGGAATACGCAGGAATTTTTTACAGGGTTCAGTTTAAAACCGTTTGTGTTCGCCCAGCCAGCAAGTTTGTTTACCCCAAGCTGGACTTGGCGTTCACAAACTGAGAGGTTACACGACTTAAAAGATATTTGGACGTCATCTACATATACAGAACAGGAAATGGTTGGTGCAATGCCTTCTGGAGAGAGTTCATCTTAACAATGAATAGTGTGCAGCTCAGGACACCGCCTTGAGTAACGCCTTTTTTCTGCACATATACATTGGAAAGTGCACTGCCAACCCTCACTCGAAAGGTCCTTTCCGACATGTAGCTAGCGAGGGTGTTCAGCGTGTTGCCAGAGACACCAAACGACTTGAGCTCACTCAAGATGCCATACCGCCAGGCAGTGTCATAGGCCTTTCCCATATCAAAAAAGACTGTTATGCAAAACTGAATATGGATAAAGGCATCTTTTACATACGATGCCAACGCAACCAGTTGATCGTTGGTGGATCTCCCAGCCCTGAAGCCAGCCTGGCAGCTGTCGAGAAAACCATTGTACTCTAAGAAGTACATGAGTCTCCTATTGTTCATCTTCTCGAACAGCTTACACAGGCAGCTTGTGAGGGCGATGGGACGATAACTTGCGGGAGAGGAAGGGTCCTTCCCCTCTTTCAGAAAGGCCACTACGATGGCCTCCCTCCATGACCTTGGGAGGTGCCCCGAAAGAAATATTTTGTTGTAGAGGTGAAGGAGAGTTTTAAGTGTGTCTGTGTGCAAGTGTTGAATCATAGTGTATGTAATGTTGTCTGCGCCAGGAGCTGAAGGTTTACATGTACTAAGTGCGATCTTCAGCTCATGCAGTGAGCAGGGGGTGTTATAAGATGACGTCGACTTATTACTGTCTCGCAAGGACTTCTTCTCACAGGATGTTTTGTGTTTTATGAAAGCGTTGGTGTAGTGCGCTGAACTGGACACATGTTGGAAGTGTTGTGCGAGTGTGTTAGCCTGGTCTTCCAGTGTGTCCCCTGTTGTACTAACCAGGGGCAGGCTGTGTGTCTGTTGTCCTTTTAGTTTACGTATTCGTGTACATACTTTTCGCGTGTCAGTGTATGAGTTTATAGAAGTGAGGAACGTGCGCCAACTCTCCCTTTTCGCCTCACGACGCACTCGCTTCCCAAAAGCTTGTGCTCGTTTAAAAGAAATGAGGTTATCTGACGTGGGGTACCGGCGAAGGACACCCCACGCCTTGTTCTGGGCTTCTCGCGCCCGCCTACAGTCCTCATTCCACCACGGCCTCCTTTGGTTGCGGGGAGCGCTGGAGGTGTAGAGAATGGTCTTTTCGGCAGCGTCTCAGATGTGTGCCGTGATGAGTTGGGAAGCTTCCTCCACGTGTAGGTGTTCTATGGTTGTCTGGTGTAGTTTAGGTGTTTCTGTGAATATACTCCAGTTTGCTTTTGATTCATTAAACCTGTTATGGGAAGATGGACTGCATGGGCCTTTACCTATATATGTTAGGGAAGTGGGGAAATGGTCACTACCATATGGGTCAGTGCCCACGCCCCACTCAACATATGGAAAGAGAATTGCAGAACCAATAGCCAAGTCGAGATGTGAGTACGTATTATGTCCTAAGTTATGGTATGTAGGCTGCTTTTTGTTGAAAAGGCATTCTCCTTAAGAAGTAAGAAATTTCTTAATTAGGCGACCTCGGGCATCCGTTCTGGAGGAGCCCCAAAGAGAGTTGTGTGCATTAAGGTCGCCTGTTAGGATGTACGGTTCGGGCAGCTGGTCGACCAGCACCTCGAAGTCAGAGCTGGACAGTGCATAATCAGGACGAATGTAAATTGAGCATACCGTTATCAACCTATTAAACATTATTGTGCGTATTGCTACAGCCTCAAGGACGGTGTTGAGAGCGATAGGCTGGTATGCTAGGGATTTCCGGGGTTTTATGGCTACACCGCCCGAAGAGTGTGTGCAGCCAACCCTATCCTTTCTGAATACCATGTACCTATTTAAGAAATTTGTGTGATTGGGATTCAAATGCGTCTCCTGAAGCCACATCACACTTGGCTGGTTCGAATGCAATATCTCATGGAAATCATCAAGATTTTTAATGAGGCCTCTACAGTTCCATTAAGCAATAATTTCTCTTCGTAATATGGAGATTTAGAAGCTGCTGAAGTCTGTGTGTATGTGTGTTCATGTGTCTTTCGGGGCTGTTGCTCTAGGATTTGGCTTTTAGGGCCTATCTGCTGCTGGCTTTGGCGTCGGAGGCCGCTCCTTGCGCTGCGTTGCAGGCAGGAACGGCCTGACATCCATCTCGTCGTCGGATGCCCGAGGGGTGCCCGACGGACCGGGCCCCCCGGACTTGGCCCCCCTTTGGGAGCCCTTCGTTTCAGCCGCCACCGCCGAGGGCGTCGGGGGCACCAGAGGTGGCACGAGCGGTGCGGTGGTGGTGGGAGCCGGTGCGGGGTCCGTGGTGTCCATCACCTCGGTACCCTCCAACACAATGGAGGACCGCGAGGCGGAGACGGGAGCGGCACCGGTCCCAACAGAAGTGGTTTGAACCACAACCGCTGCTGCCTCAGCAAGCGACGTGGTGCCGGGTTGGGCTGCGTGACGCAACCCAGCGGGGGGCGGAGGCGGAACCAGGTCAGACTCGCTGAACTGGGTCCCTGTGGACACCAGACGCCGCTCCGCCCCCCGGCGAGCTGCGTCGGCGTACCTCCCCAAGGGGAAAGAGGCGAAGCTCTTTCGCGCCTCGGGGAAGGTAAGGTTCTCAGTGACTTTCACCTTGATGATCTCCTTCTCCTGTTTGAATTTCTCGCATGTTCTAGAGTAGGCCCCGTGGGGTCCCTGGCAGTTAGCACAGACGAGGGTTTGCGACGGGCAGTTGTCAGATAGATGATCGTGTTGTGCGCACTTGGCGCATGTTAGTCGACCACGGTAGGCGGCAGTGCCATGCCCAAACCGCTGGCATTTAAAACACCGGCGGGGGTTGGGGATGTATGGCCTGACGGGGCAATGAATGAAACCTGCATTTACTGATTAAGGTATTGTGGAATGGTCCAACGTCAATATAACATGTTTTGTTAGGATTTCCTTGTTATCTCGATTAATCATGATACGCCTCACTGCTGTCGCACCTTGGTCCTTCAGGCCTTCCAACAGATCGGTGTCAGTTTCATTCATCAGATCTGACTCAGAGATCACACCCTGGGAGCTATTAAGGCTGCGGTGGGGTGTGACCCTGATGTCGAGATCTGCGATGCGAGTTTGAGTCAAGAGATTTGTAGCTTGTTGCTTGTTATTCACTTGCACAAGAACTTCGTTTCTGAGTTTTTTGGCTTTGTAGGACTGACCAACAATGCCCTCAAGAAATTTGGAGATCAAAAAGACAGACTTTGTGGCAAGGAGGTTCGACGCATCAACAGATTCAATTACCAAAAACCTAGCATAGTTGTCCGGCTTTGGGAAACTCGTCGTTGGCAACGGAGGAAAGGATACACTGGTGCGGGCCCTTTTAGGGGGCCGATCTTTGGATTTAGAAAATTTGGAAACCATACATCATAGTATAAAAGCAGGGAGACTGGAATACTTTCTCCTTTGACCTTACCCTGGTAGTCGAAGAGGTCCCGGAGCTCCCTCCCTGGTAGACAGGCAGGGAGCACATCGGCCGGAGCTTGACCAAGGCTCCGACGGCCACCGTTTACAGTTTCTACCCTTCACCTTTAAACACCTCGCCACGGTTGGACACGGCTTATGTTGGGAGCTCGGGGTCCGCGGTGTCGCTGCTCACCGTCACCATGAATACTCAAGGTGCCCCGTGCGGGGAGGGTTTTCTTTTGCAGGGCCGCCACTTCTATGCTACAGGCATTAGGTTGGTTTTCTAAAGTGCACACTTCGGAAGACTTGCTTTAAAGCAATACGTCACTTAATGTTGGCTTGCATAATCACTATTCATTATTGCATTTGAAAGTCTCAATTCCTCACACATTTTGGCTTTGAAGTAAAATAGCCTGTCGGAAATTCGCAATGAAATTTATTCACACACGAAAGTTTACAGTTCTGGGTCACCGGCCCAAATGAACAGACTTTGCTGATCAAATTAGGAATACCATAGCTTTTATATAAATATCAAAGAACAAAACCACCCACACATACCTCTATCTCTACAGAGAAGAAACCTCAACCTTGGAGTTGTCGGAATAAAAATAAGCAGCTATGCATACGCATGGTGCATACGCACGTTTTTTGCGATAGTATACCCGACAGCTAAAATACTATGCTACAAGTACAAGTTCAGAGTAAGCCTCCAGTTCTTGTGCATCCGCGAAAAGCATGTCAGAATGTCCGTCGGATCGATTGCGCAGTAGCGTTTGTGGGCTATTGTTGGAAACCGATGGGTATAGCCAAGGTGGGCTGGTAACGACACAGGCTGGGAACGTGTGTAGTAAACGGCCCACGTAGTTACCTACAGCCGGCTGCCTCGGCAACGAAGGTGAGTTTATTCATGCGGGCGTTCCGACGCTGATGTACAAGCTCATCCAACGTGTTAACTTGAGTCTAGGCCTGAAGAGCAGGAATCGGTGTTATCCTAGGCAGGCAGGTAATGGCAAGCATTGCGCCTCGGTTAATTGCCTCAATTCGAGCCCACTCCGCTTGGTTAGGTGTCTGAATTGGACCTGGTAAACAAGCCGAGGCTGGAGTACAGACCGTAGCAATAGACGGGCCATTTTGAAACAGGAGCCTCTAGACTTATGTGAGATTCATCGGATGAGGTGGAGCATCTGCCCCGCTTTTTGGCGAGCGGAACATAGCCACATAGACGCTAACCAAGGCGCACAAATTTCTAATCCCAGCACGCGAACTGAGGCGGCAGTGCGTACAGGTCGGCCGCGGAGTTGTAATATGATCGGATACACCTCCATTCGGCGACACACCAATCACTGGCCACAGGAAGAATAGCTGTGTTTTCGACGTACAGTGCTAGTCCAGCGTATTGACACCATTTCGGATTGTCAGACAAGGCTTGTTGGAGGCACGCGGTTTGCAGAGTCAGGCCAGAGTGTACAGTCCACACTTTGATGTCGTCCGCGTACATCAAAAAGTGCATGTCAGGTATAGATCCGAGATGCCAGGCAAGCGGCAACATAATAGTATGAAAAAGGAAGGGCGAGATGAGGCACTTTGCGGACAGCCGTAAAGTGGCGATACCTTGTCCAGCAAATGCGTACCGAAAAGGATCTTTTTGTGAGGAAGTGCCGGAGAAAAGAGCAAACCTTGTCCGGTAGGAGAAGGCCTTGGAGAATTTCCAAGATGGCTCCGTGGCTAACGTTGCCGTATGGCTTTTGTATGTCCATGGCAAGCACTGCGTGCAACTTGTTTGATCGCCCGCCAAGTAGCACCATTGAGGAGAAATGGTAAAGCCTATCCTCGGTACCCCGACGGGGACTAAGCCTGATCTGCTGTAAGTGATACCACCTGAAACTGTCCATCCACCATTGAGGCCAAGTCGCCAGCATGAGCACCAACAGTTTCAACCAGGTGCAGGTCAAGAGTATTTGACGCAAATGAGGGAGCTGATCGGGTGGCTTACCGGGCTTCGTTATCGGGACGGTATCTGCGAGTAGCCAAGATACTGGTGTGTGACCAGAGAGCCACATCTCGTTGATAGCGTCAAAGAGATTGCTGAGGGATGGGTCGTCGAGTTTCTTATAAACCTCGTACGTATGGCCGCCTGGCCCGGGAGTGGTCCTCTGTTTGGCGTGATGAAGCGCAGCAAGAAATCCGGCTATCGTGAAAGGCGATTGAATTCCACGCGCGGCGTCATCAGGAGGGGAGGAACAAACGTGACTCGGCCGGAGAAATGGGCACGGGTTGCTGGCTGGAAGAATGTCAAAGGCGGGGAACAGGACGCGGGGAACATCGGCGGCAAATTGCGCAGGGTCCCTCTCCGATGCCAGACATGCAGTGGCTACCTCATCTGGAAAGCGGTCACTACTTTCAATAGCACGGTGCGCCAGATTGATGATGTAGACGCCGATGGACCGAGCAATTTACGCCAGCTCATCCATCGCTGTCTTGACCGACGCTTCTCATGACGCCTGGCAGCCGCAGTCAGACGTTGTAAGCGTATTCCGGCCTCCACAGACTATGGATCTCGGGAGGCAGCCACTTCAGCTTCTTCGCGTTGGGCCCACAGATGTAAGAGTCGAAGGTCAGGCTTCTGCTGCAATTCCGCTGCCGATGTGTCCTCACAGGTGCTTCGCAGGGCTTCTTTAACGAGACTGATTGGGTCCGGACTTGGCGCCGTGAGCATTGTGGTGATGTTACCTCCGAACGTATCCCAGTTTGTTTCAGTGCAGCGCCGTCGTTAGTGACGCGTCGAGGTTGGGACAATGCCAAGCCTGATGGGATGGTCATGACTGCTCCAGCAGTCGGCCTCTAGGTGCCAGGAGACCGTATGATTGCCAAGCCACGAGGTTGAATCGGGTGAGTAGGGTGGCCAGCGGGATGAATACATTGGCGCGTAGGACACGAGAAATCGTTATGGAGAGTGAAGTGCGCATCGATGAAGTAGGCAAGTAGCGCCCGCCTGCGTGCCCTTGTGGTAGCATAACCGCAAGGAGGGGCAATAAAGTCCACGGCCACGAGTATCGGACAAGCTGCGTGGGAATGCCGTAGAGATGTCAACAAGCCCAATCTTAGACAAGGCGCACGTCCGCTATGTGGACGTACATAACATGACACCAAGATTATTGCGTACTTCGGCAGTTGTGCTTTCAGTGCAACGATTTCTTGTCATTCCGTACACGACTCGTCCAGGGGATCTGAGTTTGCGGATAAGCCGTAAGCACATAGATGGCGGCTTTGCCTGACCGAGATTCATTGGAGCCAGAACGCCGATCATGTATGGATTGCGTAGCGTCAGCCGTAAAAGTTTGGGAGCGAGGTAGAGAGTTTTTCTCTTGTAGTAGTAAATTTCATGCTCGCAGTTTGCCTAGGCGAACACGTTCCCGAAGATCCCCAATTTTTTTCTGTGAGTCCGCGACAGTTCCATTGTACTATATATTGTGGAACATGCACAGTGAAATGAGTTAACTTAGTTGGGCCGCTAACACTCACATGAACTTCTGCTGCTGCTGCACCACAAGCTGTAGACGCTCATGGTTTGTGAAAGCAGAAGGGACAGGCTTTGGTGGGTTCATGCTTGTTGGCGCGAAACGGCGCCGACTCGACCGGTCTTGTTACGGTGGAGGCTGGCGGTTCGGGCGATGAATTAAGCGGGGCAGGCGCTGTGTGAGCTTATTCACGTCAGTTTGCAGCACCGCCAACTGTTGGTCTATCTTTTCCACCTCTTCCATAACCGTACATTATCGCACAGTTTGATTGTGCAGTTTCTTCCGAAGGCGGGAGCCACAACGCACTTCGTGGTACTATGGCTGGTAGTAATTCAAAGGCTCCACAGCGTCGTGTTCTACCACTTCTTCGCTTTCCTTCGGCAAACAGCCGAAACTGTCGAAACCGTCGAAACCATCGTCGGCAAACAGCCGAACAGCCGAATATAGTTGGGCTTAGGCTGGCTTCGGAGCGCGCGTCGCTTAGCGCGAGCAGCTTTGCACTTAATCGGGCACATTTTGCTCGTGACGCATTTTTCATCCATGCGGCAAAGACCTCATCGAAACTTGGCTTACGGTGAGGCGAACGGCGAGGTAGCCAGTGGCTCTGATGCCGTCGAAGCCGGAGGTTCCGAGGCCGTTGTCACCTGCGCTTCTGTGACAAGGAATGGGCGCGACGTTCTCATGTGTCCGTCACGGAAGCATTGGTAACTATGTACCACTCCGGCATTGTATGGAGTGGGCGAAGAACGCAGCCATTGTAGAAAAGACGATCCGGCGGCTCTAAAGGCCCTGGCAGAGTTATGAGACACGTGCGGACAGCGCCCATGTAGCGGACAAGAAGATTCTGGGGCGTGGAGCAATGGGTACTGGCCTGCAGGTCTTCAGAATTCTCTCCCGGGTCTACTCCCGAAACAACATAGCGTCGGATCTCAGTACCGGAGAGCAGGCACGCTTATATAGGTAGCTGTTTTCCAGCCAACAGAAGAATATGGGCACAGTTGGTGGACAGCCTCAGGAGACGACACCCACACAGACACTGTGTTGGTTCGGCTGTGGTACGCGTAGCCAGCAAAACCGGATGTTTCTAGGCATCCATCCAGCGTCTGCTTTAGTGTTCTTATCGGAAGAGAGAGGATGTTGAATCGCTCTCGAGGTTTGATGGCAACTTTGTACACTGACGGACTCTGCTCATTGGTTGTAGGGACCTGCGAACTCGCAGCGGCTGTACGGGATGAAGTAGATGTCGCTGTTGTATACCGTTCATCGGTCGGTTGCAGGGATGTGTTTGTGAGAGATGTACACACC
This sequence comes from Haemaphysalis longicornis, assembly GCF_048455015.1. Lineage (NCBI taxonomy): Eukaryota > Metazoa > Arthropoda > Arachnida > Ixodida > Ixodidae > Haemaphysalis > Haemaphysalis longicornis. The sequence continues at coordinate 126,721,698 of NW_027526422.1, forward strand.
CGTTTGGCCGCAGGCGAGGGTGAAACCTAAGCCCAAACTCGGGCCGCACCTTTGGCCGAAGACCGCTTCGATAAAGTAGAGGGGTCCGCCGGGGATAGTGGGAACGGTAGCGTTACATCCATTTGCAGCGGGTAGTCCGGGGCCGGGTTTGTAGCGATGTCAGGAGCAGCGAGCGTCTACCTAGGCGCAGTGGATTGCGGTTCGCAGAGCTTTTCTCGCATGCGTGACATAGAGGCGTGCCGTCGCAACCGCCAGTGGCTGAGAACCAGTGTGGTTAGGCCTAGCGGTCGGTGGGCCGGATCCGATGCAGAGGAGAACCCTAAGGGGCCATCCTTTTGCTTGCAGTCCGACCATGGAGGGGCCAGAGATGTTCTAGCGTCACTACAGATCACTGGACGTAAACCAACCGAAAACCACGAGATCTGGCGAAAACAACCAGCGGAGGAAGAACACAAACGAACCTCTCCTTCTACTTCGTCATCGTCGTTTCTCGGCGAGACACCTGAAATTCGTAACAGAAGCGATGCGATGGAATATAAAAACTAGGTGGTTTTCGCAAGGCCGTGTCTAGAGTGCCGTTCGACGGTATTATATCCAGTGCACTGTATCGACGTTCACCGGCGTTTTGTGGCAAAATTGCCGCGTCTGGCACTACATCACTCTAGATAACGTAAAGCTAGGCAACATAACCGAAACATAGCATAAGATAACCTAACGCACACAAAGAAATCATTTTAAACACAAAAGTTAACCTAAGGCGTAAAAATTATACTTCAATAGAAAGATGAAAAAAAACCGAGGCAAGAACCGGTTTCGAACCCCCGTCCTTGCGAGCATGAACCTAAGGCGGATCCTCAAACTACGACAAACGCTTTGGACCGGTGCTAGACTAGTCTTAAATAGTCGAATGTCGTCGGACGGCACTCCAGACAAGCCTACAGGGGCCAGCTAGAGTTCCGTCGGACGGCACCCTAGACACTGCGTTTTCTCAATCTGGGGCGGGATTCGTAGTCTATAGCTCTGGCAGAACCGCGTTACGTTGAGCCAAGGCAGTTCCGAACCCATGGCCATTCGTAACTGTGCAATGTGCTGTTCTTTCGAAAGAATTGCGGCTGACGCGGCCTGTAATTTAATTAGTTTGAAAGCGAAGCTAACGATCGCCTTGCACAACCTTCCAAACCCTCTCGCTGGTGCTGGCGTTTCTCGTAAACGTGATCGTGGTAGAAACAAATTAGCAAATAGAATTTCTGCTAACCTCTGTTTAGGTATGTTAGCGCGTTACGAAAAACTTTTTAGAGTCATTTCTGGCAGTTTGGAATCTGCGAATGTCCCCAAATTTAAAAATGTCTGCAGTAACTATGATGTTCTTTTCCTAGTCCGAAACAGAGAGTCAACTTTTCCACAGCTTGTGAACGGCTCTGGAACCGAAACTTGCGTGGTGCAGTGAGAAAAAAGGAAATCTCAACAAATATCACTGCCTTATACCTGAAATTTTTGGGCATGTTTTAGCCTGATACGAAAAATAACCTTGAAAAAGAACTTCCCAGAACGTCGTACTCTAAATATAACTAACTTTCTTTAAAGGGGATGCATGACGCCACAAGTGTCTTCGTTGTTTACTTCGACGGCGTTTCATGCAACCGCTATGAATTTTATCGGGTTAGTCCTTTGTATATGTATTATTCTTAATAGCATCTGTAATAACATCGGCTAACTGTTTTAACAAAAAGGCGCGGCCAAGCTCCAACTTAAAAGACGAGTCAAACAAACTTTTGTGCCAATCGGTGCACTGTGAATGCTCACAGCGAAGACGACGTCGACGTAAATGTGCCGGCGACTGCTGCAAAGCTTAAAAACTTTGGGAAGAATTTGAAGTGCCGCTGCGCGAACCTGTTCGGCAATGCAGTAGAATTGAACGTTTGGAAGCCATATCATCTCTTTTGGCACAACAGGCCTACGTTCCCCGAGCGGTCCACGTGAGCCTGACCAGTGTAGTTTCAAAAGCAGAGGTGTTCAAAAGCAGAAGACTACAGGAAAGCACTTCTTTCAAGCTTTATTGCTCTCCATCTTCAGGCACTCGATGTCTTCTCATTTTCAATGTTGCAGGCTGCTCTACTTTTGTGCCGCCAGTTCCTCGGCGCGGGCAATTGCTTCTTCAGCACGGCCTCCTCCAACTCCACCACCGAGGGCTGCGGTCGGCGTTGCACTGAGGGCTAAGCAAAGAAAATTGAAGTAAGGTCAAAGCGTGGAAGATATTACAGAAGCAGAGTCTAAATGGTTGTGTTCGCCTGTACCTGTTTCAAACAGCGCCCTCAAACTTTATATAATACAGATTTTTGTTCCGTTTATTTTTTTGCAGGAAAAATGTCTACAATGCCATTGTAATTTCAGGTGTACGAATACAACATTGCAACCGTTTCTGAGTCCTTTATTTTTGCGAGCCTTAAAGTGGACTCCCCGGATTTCCAGAGTCGTACGTGCGCGGGAAATGTAGAAAACGCTTGCTGGGTAAACTCTGATGACACGTTTTTGGTGTTTTGGCTTAATACAATTCCTGAAGGTATATCCTGCAAATAATAAACTTAACTACGCATTTTGTCTGAAAAATACGCGTAGTTTTGTCTCACACGGAGTCAACGTCTCTTGGCATATTTATGCTGTTCTGAGCAAATTGGGGAAGCAACTGGAAGTATCGAATAATCACGTTCGTAAGCGGTGCCAGCATCAAAGCTGACAAATGTTTTCAGACATGGTGTATTGTTGCATAAAAATCCACTCTGTCTCCGTAGACCACGCAAGCTTGCACCAAAATCAACGCTGCTCTTTTAAATTTTTCGAAAACAGTCTACATTCTTTCTCAGAACCTAAACCCACACAACAAAACTTGAGCTGTGCTGTAAATGTTAGACATAGTGACATCTATCTCCTTTTCAGCTTCTTGACGTAGAGTCTTCGTGCCGCTATAAAGGCTACATCTTCCGCCTAAATTATTACTGCGTTGTTATACTGCGATGCATTGGCCGGTGTTACAAAAATTATTAGTTCTCAGTCATTCCAGAGGTTTCAACTGTATACTGCTTCAGAATTAGCGAGAACATAAGATGAAATCTTTTCTCTTTTTTGTAAAGAGACATGTTGCCTTATTTATTCTGTACAGGTCTGCCATTGGTAAGAAACTCCATCGAACACTAACGTAAGACACAAGAAATCAACTTCATTAGAAAATATTTCATTTGAATCATGTTTGAAAAGCGTCACCTAGGATGACAGCGACGAGAAGCAGAAGTGGGAGTCCAAAGAATCGAGCCATCTTGTCTCTTCTGCTAAAAAGCGAAAACAAAAACGGAATTCCCTTTTAATTAAAATTTTAATCCGGCAACGGTGGTGGGGAATACATAATAAAGTTTGATTTTGTCACTTCATAGAGGTATGCACTGAACTACGTAATAGGCGATAAGTATTTTACGTGCTATAATCATATTACCCAAATTTGTTTGATATGAAATTGGCATTGCAAAAATGCGGAAAAGTTATATTTTAGTGCCGTCGATGGAACCTTTTTAAATTCAGCTGAATTGGTCAAAACCGTGGAGTGTGATTATTTTATCATAACCACTTATTGAGTACGCACAATAAAATTATTATTCTAAGTAGAAAAGGTTATTATATAACAGTTGTACGATGTTTTCCTTCTAAAATCTATGAACTTTGTCTTTGACTAAGAATTATTTTGTAGTTAGCAGCTAAATATAACAAAAATACATTTGCACTATCTATAACTGTTGCGATGATAATTTAAAAAATAAAAAAGTAACAAAATCAAGCAATGCAAAGAAACTATGGTTAATGTTTTCCTTACCAAAGCGAATTCCTTACACAAGAACAAGGCACAGTTTTACTTCAATAGCTGGTAAAGCTTGGAAAGTGGCGTGCCTTTTTATACACGACTGCCCTACTAAAAAATGGTACAGCCAATCACTAAGCGTTTGCTGAGATAAAAGACAACAGGGACCTCAAAAAAATTTTGAAAAAATCTCAAATGGCATAGCACCTGTAAATCCGAAGTGCAATGCACGTCGTCCCTGTTTTTTTCGTAGAGCGAATACGTTAAAAAGAAATGACATCTGAGTCACCATAAATTGAAGTGCAAACGTTACCATTCGTACCGTTGCCCTTTGTACCCACGAAAAACATGTCAATCTCCTCATCAAGACACGTCATCGCCAGCCTTTATCCGGCACCCAAACCAAGGTTATTGGATGCCGGAAAAGTAATTTGGAAGACATCCAAATATCCCAATGCAGCGTGCGACGTTCATGGAGGCAGGAAGCGCTTAAAATAACATGTCATTACCGCCATGGAATCCTGTCTGTTAGTTTAGTTTGAAAAATACGAAATTTTGAAACCGTTGTATGAATGTGTAGGCGCCTATTCAAATTAGTGCCTTGTGTGATTACAAGATGTTTTCGCAAATCCGCCTTACAAATGGATTGTCTAGGACAGGATTACGAAACCAAGATTAGGTATAAACAGAGAACACAAGAACACACTTCTTAATATTTAAAGGGTATTTTAAAACGTCCAGCAATAATTGCGAGGCGTTTAAATAAGATTGATATGACACATGGGATGAATGTCCGTCAAAAAATGACAAATGCGATATCATATCCATCAACCCGGGTTTGTACATCGGAGTGAATCGGTATAAAGCTTTACCGCCTATTGAAGAGTAATGAGGAGAAAGTATGCCCCAAGGGAACCTCATGCGTCTGTTTATAGCGAGAAGAGACGTAGCCATGTTGATTAGAAAAAAAGCTCTGGTTTCTCAAAAACACATGACGCACAACAATTCTACGAACGTCTCTTACCATCCGTCTCATTCCCTAGCGCGTGACATATTGATTTTAACAGCACCTACATCTCACCACCGTTCAACCCCGTTGTGTGCATCGCACCCAGCAAGCTGTTATTGCTCGTGGCATCATTTGTGTTTCCTAAAAATATTTCGACCGTGTGCTGTTTGCCCTGAGGCCTCTGGATCATCCATTGACCTCTCCTGCGACGGATTCCAAGCGGATAATTAAGAAAGCAATCTGTATTAGCGAGAATATTTTTTAGATATCTTCTTTCGATTCCCCAAGAATACCCTTACGTTGAGACTGTGTTCTGGTAAAAACATAAATATATGTCTATGTTTAAAACTGGTAATCCTACCTTAACCTATTGATCCCATCTTTTAGTGTTTTGTGAAAAATTGCATAATTTCCGATGAGAACAAATTCCACAAGAACATTTTTTTCGGGTTTCGCTTGAAAAACCAACACAATTTCAGTGTTGTAGAAGTTAGCAACAACGTGATTTGTTTCTCCTACGCTAAGTGCTGTCAATTTTGATCATGCGAGAAAATAATCGATGCCTTCAACATAGTAGTAGGTGCTCTGGAAATAATATCCGCTGTCACATTTATGTCTGTCTCACACTTGTTAAGAAACTCAGCAGTTTTTCACCCACAGTCTCGCTCTCACTTCCACTTCATGCAGAGATGACGCAATGACGAGAAGAAAATGATACCAGGCAAGAAAGGGAAAGCAGTGAACTAAAGTTTTATTGCTCTCCATCTCCGGGCCGCTGATGTCGTCTCATTTTGAACATTGCCTAGTAGTCTACTTTTCTGAAGCCATTTGGTCAGCTCAGGCAATTGCGTCTTCATTTCGTCCACCAAACTCCACCGCCCAGGGATGCGGTGGACAAAGCAGTGAGTGCTGCACAAAAAAAGGCAAATCAAGTCAAAGATTGGAATACTGTTGGTAATCCACATTTCAAATATTTGCGTTCGGCTTTCCTACCCGATGCAATTTACAGCTCTAAAACTGCAGAAGTGGACAGTTTCTTTCAGCTGCTTGCTTGGTTGAAACAATGGCTATAGTGACATAGCAAGATTAGACGCATATATAGCAGCTTTGTTAGCATTTTAAAGTCATTTTTTCCCACAATTGACGGGAATGACCACTTCCGAAGGAACCTACATGTAGCGAGAAATGCAGAAAACACTTTTCTATCAAATTTGATGTTGCAGACATGTTTTTGTTCTTTGCCCCAATACAAGGCCTGAGTGGTTAGTCACGCTTACACACAGAAAGCGTAACTAAGCTCCTCCACTGGGGAATACGCCTTGTTTTCTGCTGCAATCCGTAGCATTGCTGAAAAGCTTTTTGTGGTTATTAGTTATTGAAAAATATTGTCCGCAAGTAGAAGTATTTAACAGCCATGGTTGCAATCTGTAGAAACACAAAGAATTGAAGTGTTCTTTTGAGCCATGGTGTATAATTGCAATAAACATACAATGTCACCCGTCCAAGTTCACCACGTAAATGTGCTCAAAAATCCACCGTGTTCTTTCAAATCTTTCGAAAGCAGTTGCCCAATGTTTCTGCTAATTTAAAACTACAAAAAATTACGCTCTGTGGTGTAATCCTTCCAGAGAGACACTTCATCTCCTTGCAATCTTCCTAAATAATTAGCGCGCGTTTATTTATCGTTACATCAGCCGTCGTTACTAAAGATACTCACTGTCCGTCATTTGCGAGGTCTGAACTACTGTTTCAAAATAACAAACCATAACAACCCATAGCAAAACAACACACTTTTTTCTTCTTTTGCAAAAAGAGAAGTGATCTGTTTCCCAGCCCACCTTTCCACATAGTAAAAAACTCAGCCGAAGACAACCTCTGGTACCAGAATTTAACCACTTAAAAAATATGTCACTTTGAAATTTCTGAAAGGGTTCAACTAGGATGACAGCGACGAGAAGCAGAAGAGGGAGTGCAACGAATTGAGCTTCTTTTGCTGAAAAAAGCAGGAAACATTTTAAAATGATCTGTATAACATTTACAAACTGGCAGCGGGTAGGCGGAATATATTTTATAAGTTATGATTTGTCACTTTAAGGAACAATGTACTGAACTACTTATTATAAAATATTTTTTTCTGCCTACAATAAATATAGCAGCCACAAATGTTGCTGGTCCACCTCGCATTGCAAGAAAACGGAAAAGATAACCCCTTTGTCTGGATGAATATATTCAAATTCTTCCGATTTATAGAACATTTCTCAACTTTTATTCTTTTCAGGGAAATTTCAATTTGACTTTGACTAAATAGGATCAAGTTTTGCATTTGCAATGCATCTAACTAACATATGTAATGTATATAACTATGATGAAAAAACATTTGCATTGTGTATAGCTTTTGGCCTGGCAGTTTTAAAATTATAGAACTGAAGGAACACCAATAAATTATAGTTACGGATTGCCTCCCCAAAGAGAATTTGTCAGCAAGAAACAAAGCAAAGGTATACTTCAATAGCTGGTAAAATGCAATAAATTGGCGTGGCTTTTCGTACCGGAGTTCCCTACCATAAACATTTTCCCACGAAGAACTAAGCATTACGCAAGTTGCAAGAAAAAAATATTTTTTTAGAGAATAAACAAAACCAAAGCTCCGCAGCACCTTCGGGCTTCAAAGAGCAAAGCAGATCGACCACCTTTTCCCGTAGAGAGTACAATAGGTTGGATGGAAATGACATATAAATCAGCATAAATTGAAGAAGTGGAAACGTTAACCTTGGTACATTGACCAACGAGGTACAGGTGAACTGCCTCATCAAAACCCATTATAGTAAGCCTTCTCTGACAGAAAAATAAGTATTAGTGGATGCCCGTTAAATGAATGTATTAGACATTGTTGAAAGTACATGTGAGGTACATGGACGCAGGAAGCGCAAAAATACCTCACGTTGTGACCCCCCTGGCCTCGTCACTGATAGTGGAGATTGGAAAATACAAAATTTATGAAGGCTTTTCCTGGGGTGAACCTACTCTGGTAGGCGCAAAGAGGCTCTTTCAATACTTTGATACCACGGCTTTTAGAATGAAATTAGATGCGAGCAGCTGAAAAAAACAATACTGGTTGCGGGTACAAAGTATTAATGAATATATTTGGCGCCCAATACCCCCACAAGCTATAAATAGGCCCTGCTGTGTTTTTGCACCAAAGTCACTTCAATCAACATTGAGAAAACTGGAATAATCGCCTTATTTTGATGATATCACGACTTCAGTCTGTATAATTTGTCACATAGCGGAGATGTTTGGTAGAAAAATGAAGTAATTTGTTACTTTTCCATGTCAAGGTTTATAAAATGTTTCAAAAAGCGTGCCTCATTTTCTAATGGTAATGTGTATTAAACACATTTATACAGACACAGCAGCCCATAAAATATTTGTGGTTTACGTTCTCGTAAACAGCGAGATGAGTTGCAAACAAAAATCGTGAAATAGCACTCAGCTTGCCAGAAAAAAAGATAGTTTAATAACATCGTGTGCATATCGCGATGCAGCCACCGGGATCAGAGGCGCCTTAGACCAACAGGTATAGACAATAACGGGCTAGCAACAAGCAACAAACATAACAAGCAGACGCTAGAAGCACCGCTTTAACTGGAGATGCCAAAAGCCATGATTGCCATACTATTAGCGCTTTCATCAGACCAAGTCCATAACTTTTTCCTCCGATCACTCCATGACGCCATAACCAAACCCCGAGTACCGTGCTGCTTTAAAGATCACCGATGATCATGTCACACTGCCACCCGCGCAAGCTTGATGATCACCGTCTAATGTGAAGATGCTGTTGCTGACGTCGACACTATCGTAGAGAGTGACCAAAGGTTGCTCCTCGACCGCGGTGTCTTCGTTGCAAGAGGCATTGCGCGCTTTACGAATGCCAATCCCAACTTTTGGTCACTAATTTCAGCGAAGAATACCAGCATTTAAACAGGGGCGCTGCAATCGCGTTCCTCGAAGAAACGCAAGCAGCAAGTGACGTGATCGCCGTTGCCGACTTTGAACGCGCTCCCGACGAGACCTTCAAGCTTCCGAATCCCTTCGACGTGAATCCGGCGTTACCGCAAGAAGAACGGAAGAAATTATTGGATTTGCTGCATCGCTACAGAGAGTGTTTTTCGTCGAACTCAAAACTACGTCAGGCACCTCTCGCGAAGCACCGAATAATAACCGAAGATGGAGCGCGACCGACCCGACAGTGACCGTACCGCGTCTCTTCACACGAGCGGGAAGCCATCCGGACTCAGGTCGACGACATGCTCAGCGGCGACATTACATAGCCATCGAAAAGCCCCTGGGCGGCGCCGGTCGCACTCGTGAAGAAAAAAGACGGCACATTAAGGTTTTGCGTTGACACCGGCGACTGAACAAAATCTCCAAAAAGGACGTGTACCCCCTCCCCCGAATTGACGACGCCCTCGACCACCTCTGCCACGCGAAGTACGCCGGATCTGAAGACCGGCTACTGGCAAATTGATGTGGACGAGAGAGACCGAGAGAAGACCGCATAAATAACCCCGGACGGCCTGTACGAGTTCAAAGTGATGCCGTTACGGTGTTGCATGGCGCCAGCAACGTTTCAACGAGTCCTGACACAGTGCTAGCTGGCCTGAAGTGGCACACCTGCCTCGTATACCTCGACGATGTTGTGGTATTCTCCCGGACTTTCAACGAGCACCTTGCAAGATTGCAGTCTGTACGCCTGAAAAGTGCCGCTTCGCGTACGAGGAACTCAACTTTTGGGGCCATGCCGTCGATGCCGCGGGAGTCCGGCCTGATCCTGCAAAAACATCTGCCATAGCGAACTTCCCAAGACCGAAAGATAAGACGGGCGTGCGGAGATTTCTCGGACTATGCTCATACTACAGGGGCTTCGTCGCAAACATCACCCGCATTGCATATCCACTCACTCGCTTGAAGAAAGATAGCACCCCTTTCAGCTGGGAAAATTCCCAAGAAACAGTATTCTGCCAGCTGCAACAATGCCTGCAAAGCCCGCCTGTGCTCGGGAATTTCGACGAAAATCCCGAGACGGAAATGCACACGGACACCAGTGATATAGGCTTGGGTGCCGTCCTCGTACAAAAGAAAAACTGGTGCGAGAAAGTAATCGCCTATGCTAGCCGTGGTCTGTCCAAGGAAGAAACTACTCAGCCTCTGAGAAAGAGTGCCTCGCGATTATATGGGCCATTTCAAAACTTCGCCCATACGTGTATGAAAGACCATTCAAGGTTGTGGCAGACCACCATGTGCTGTGTTGGTTCGACAATTTGAAGGACCCCTCTGGCCATCTTGGTAGGTGGAGCTTGCGTTTGCAAGAATTCGCCGTTACAGTAGTATATAAATCCGGGAGGAAACACTCCGACGCCAACTGCCTGCCCCGTGTCCCCGTCGACCCACCACCACAAGGCTCCGATGAATACAGCGCGTTTTTCGGAGTCGTTACTGAGGGTGACGTGGCCACCCAGCAGCGTGCCGACCCCGATCTACGCGTCATGATTGAATACCTCTAACGATGCAACGTCGCCGTGCCCAGGGCTTTCAAACACAACTTACCTGCATTCAGCCTGAAAAACTCCGTCCTCGTGAAGAAGAATTTCAGCCCCGGAACGAGAGTGAATTATCTTCGTGTCATCCCGGCAGATCTTTGTGACGAAATTTTGGAAGCATGCCACGACGACCCGTCTTCCGGACATCCCGGCACAGCTCGCAAAATTGGAAAAATCAAGATGATGTACTACTGGCCCCGCCTTGCATCGGACGTCACCCACAACGTCCGGAGCTGCCGTGACTGCCAGCGACGAAAAACGCCACTGACGAGGCCCGCCGGACTTCTGCAGCCGATCGGCGTCCCGTCTAGGCCCGTCCAACAGATCGGAAAGGACCTTCTGGGCCCGTTCCCTAAGAGCCCATCAGACAACAAGTGAATTATTGTAGCGACAGACTACATGATGCGCTATGCAGAGACCTCCGCTCTTCCGAGGGGGACTGCACAAGAAATCGCACAGTTCTAAATAAGACAAGTTGTTCTGCGACATGGAGCCCCGGAAGTCATAATCACGGACCGCAGAACGTCCTCTAATGCGGAGCTGATACAAGGGATATTACGCTAGAGCAACACGGATCCCCGAAGAACGACGGCGTACCACCCCCAAACGAACGGACTAACGGAACGCCTGAACAAGACAAGCGCGGATATACTGTCATTGTACGTCGACGTTGAACATAAGACTTGGGACAAAGTGCTACCGTATGTCACCTTTGCGAACAACACGACTATCCAGGAAACTACGCAGATGACGCCGTTCGAGCTTGTCTACGAAAGACGGCCGACTACGATGCTCGACGCCATGCTTCCGCACGTATAAGACGACGACATCAATGCCGACGCCCAAGGATACCTTCAGCGTGAGGAGGAGGCCCGCCAGCTGGCTCGAGTTCGTACAACGGACCAGCAGCTGGTGAATGCCGGACGCTATAATCTTCGACACCGAGACGCCGAGTACCACCCTGGGGATCGTGTGTAGGTTTGGACTCCCATCCGTCGACGCGGAGTAAGTGAGAAGCTTCTGCGATGGTATTTCGGACCCTACCAGATTCTGCGACGTGTCGGCCAACTTGCCTACCAGGTGATCCCCGATGGTTATTCCGGAACATCCCGACGACACACGTGGCCCGAAGTCGTCCACGTGGTTCGCTTTTAACCTTACTATGGAAGACGATGGACTTTTTTTGTTGTTCGTTTGGACTGTGTTTTGTTGTAGCATCGAGTCGAAGCACTCTTAGAGGGGGGGTTGTGCCGTGAACCTTGTATGGATTTGTTTATCTATTGTTTGCTTTTACTGCCGGGCCACGCCCGGATGTGTTATCTGCGTTCCAAACGAAGCGCGTCTTACATTATTTACTTTTATGCCACATGGGCTATCACATTCAGATCAGCAGACTGTTTCGCCATAACGTCACTAGCCCAGAATAATCTCCTGTGATCTACAATGTTCTAAATGTGAATCGACGGTTACAGAAACACTTGCGCCGAAAGATAAAAGACTACACAGCAGACGCCGCGCCATTCGATGCGACGACACTCGCCTGTGCAAGTCACGTTGTTGACCACTGCTTCGCCGCCTCTGTATTCTTTTGAGTTGTTAGTGAAGCACAAGTTCCTTCCAATAAACGTTTTTCTCCAAGACAACTGCGTTGTCCTTGGCTTCGTGATAATATCTTACCCTTCAGACTTTGGAAATTGCAAAGGCATGTGGACAAACAAATATTTTAAACCTTTCCTGCAGAACTTACGATTCTTGCATGCTGAACCCTGTTATGAGCCTTGTGAGAGTAATGGACGACAAAAATGGTCAGAAAGTTGCTGTTTGAACTTCTAAATACAATACTGTTCGTGTACCTATTCTTAGTACAAATAAAGTATGTTGAATCAATCACTCACCTTTGTGCAGTTCATAGAGTATCCGTTATAACGAAAGATGAACATAGGAAGTTTCAATGTGCCTCTCCCGTAGTATCTAGGCGTTTCCCTGACTTTCCTCTCCTTGCTCAGCACTCACCGCGTCTTCGACCGTATTCCTTGGTGCTGGAGGTGGAGGACGGTGAACTGGAAAGGAAATTGCTCCAGAAAAGTAGACCATCATGTAACATTCAACCTTACAACGCATCAGCTGGATGTAAATAAAGAACAATAAACGTCTAAGACACGGTGTACTCTTTACAGAGTAGTAAGAATTTTCATCGATTGACGTCAAGATTTTATGATTCAAGGTTCTGCAGAAATGCGAGGACGTAAGTGCCACGTTAAACACGCAGAAATAACAGGGAGGGTTTTCTTTTGCCGGGCCGCCACATCTATGCTACAGACATTAGGTTGGTTTTCTAAAGTTCACACTTCGGAAGACTTGCTTTAAAGCAATACGTCGCTTAATGTTGGCTTGCATAATCCCTATTCATTATTGCATTAGAAAGTCTCAATTCCTCACACGTTTTGGCTTTGAAGTACAATAGGCTGTAGCAAATTCGCAAGGAAATTTATTCACACACGAAAGTTTGCAGTTCTGTGTCATCGGCCCAAATGAACATACTTAGCTGATCAAATTAGGAATACCATAGCTTTTATATAAATATCAAAGAACAAAACCACCCACACATACCTCTATCTCTACAGAGAAGAAACCTCAACCTTGGAGTAGTCGAAATCAAAATAAGCAGATATGCATAAGCATGGTGCATACGCACTTTTTTTGCGATAGTATACCCGACAGCTTAAATACTATGCTACAAGTACAAGTTGAGAGTAAGCCTCCAGTTCTTGTGCGTCCGCGAAAAGCATGTCAGAATGTCCATCGGATCGATTGCGCAGTAGCGTTTGTGGGCTATTGTCGGAAACCGATGGGTATTGCCAATGTGGGCTGGTAACGACACAGGCTGGGAACATGTGTAGTGAACGGCCCATGTAGTTACTTAAAGCCGGCTGCCTCGGCAACGAAGGTGAGTTTATTCAAGCGGGCGTTCCGACGCAGGTTTACAAGCTCATCGAAGGTGTTAACTTGAGCTTAGGCCTGAAGAGGACGAATCGTTATCCTAGGCAGGCAGGTAATGGCAAGCATTGCGCCTTGGTTAATTGCCTTAATTCGAGCCCACTTCGCTCGGTTAGGTGTCTGAATTGGACCTGGTAAACACGCTGAGGCTAGTGTACACACCGTAGCAATAGGCGGGCTATTTTCAAACAGGAGCCTCCAGACTTATGTGAGATGCATCGGATGAGGTGGAGGATCTGCCGCGCTTTTTGGCAAGCGGAACATAGCCACATAGACGCTAACCAAGGCGCACAAATTTCTAATTCCAGCACGCGAACTGAGGTGGCAGTGCGTACAGGTCGGCCGCGGAGTTGTAATGTGATCGGAGACACCTCCATTCGGCGACGCACCAATCACTGGCCACAGGAAGAATAGCTGTGTTTTCGACGTACAGTGCTAGTCCAGCATATTCCCACCATTTCGGATTGTCAGACTAGGCGTGTTGGAGGCATGCGGTTTGCAGAGTCAGGCCAGAGTGTACAGTCTACACTGTGATGTCGTCCGTGTACATCAAAAAGTGCATGTCAGGTATAGATCCGAGATGCCAGGCAAGCGGCAACATAATAGTATGAAAAAGGAAGGGCGAGATGAAGCACTTTGCGGACAGGCGTAAAGTTGATATAACTTGTCCGGCAAATGCGTACCCAAAATGATCTTTTTGTGAGGAAGTTCCGGAGGAAAGAGCAAATCTTGTCCGGGAGGAGAAGGCCTTGGAGAATTTCCAAGATGGCTCCGTGGCTAACGTTGCCGTATGGCTTTTGTATGTCCATGGCAAGCACTGCGCGCAACTTGTTTGATCGCCCGCCAAGTAGCACCATTGACGAGAAATCGTCAAGCCCATCCTCGGTACCCCGACGGGGACTAAGCCTGATCTGCGCTGGGTGATACCACCGGAAACTATCCATCCACCATTGAGCCAAGTCGCCGGCATGAGCACCAACAGTTTCAACCAGGTGCAGGTCAAGGCTATTTGACGCAAATGAGGGAGCTGATCGGGTGGCTTACCGGGCTTCGTTATCGGGACGGTATCAGCGAGTAGCCAAGATACTGGTGTGTGACGAGAAATCCACATCTTGTTGATGGAGTCAAGGAGATTGCTGAGGGATGGATCGTCGAGTTTCTTATAAACCTCGTACGTATGGCCATCTGGCCCGGGAGCGGTCCTCTGTTTGGCGTTATCAAGCGCAGCAAGAAACCTGGCTATCATGAAAGGCGATTGAATTCCACGCGCGGCGTCATCAGGAGGGGAGGAACAAACGTGACTCGGCCGGAGAAATGGGCACGGGTTGCTGGCTGGAAGAATGTCAAAGGCGGGAACAGGACGCGGGCAACATCGGCGGCAAATTGCACAGGATCCCTCTCCGATGCCAGACGTGCACTGGCTACCTCATCTGGAAAGCGGTCACTACTTTCCATAGCACGGTGTGCCAGATTGATGATGCAGTCGCCGATGTACCGAGCAATTTTCGCCAGCTCATCCATCGCTGACTTGACCGACGCTTCTCATGACGCCTGGCAGCCGCAGTCAGACGTTGTAAGCGTATTCCAGCCTCCACAGACGATGGATCTCGGAAGGCAGCCACTTCAGCTTCTTCGCGCTGGCGCCATAGCTGTAAGAGTCGAAGGTCAGGCTACTGCTGTGATTCCACTACCGATGTGTCCTCACAGGTGCTTCGCAGGGCTTCCTTAACGAGACTGATTGGGTCCGGACTTGGCGCCGTGAGCATTGTGGTGATGTTACCTCCGAACGTATCCCAGTTTGTTTCAGTGCAGCGCCGTCGTTAGTGACGCGTCGAGGTTGGGACAATGCCAAGCCTGATGGGATGGTCATGACTGCTCCAGCAGTCGGCCTCTAGGTGCCAGGAGACCGTATGATTGCCAAGCCACGAGGTTGAATCGGGTGAGTAGGGTGGCAACCGGGATGAATACATTGGCGCGTAGGACACGAAATGTCGTTATGGAGGGTGAAGTGCGCATCGATGAAGTTGTCAAGTAGCACCCGCCCGCGTGCCCTTGTGGTAGCATAACCCCAAGGAGGGGCAATAAAGTTCACGGCCACGAGTATGGAACAGGCAGCGTGGGAATGCCGTAGAGATGTCAACAAGCCCAATCTTAGACAAGGCGCACGTTCGCTATGTGGTCGTACATAACATGACACCAAGATTATTGCGTACTTGGCCAGTTGTGCTTTCAGTGCACCAATTTCTTGTCATTAAGTACGCGACTCGTCCAGGGGATCTGAGTTTGCGGATAAGCCGTAAGCACATAGATGGCGGCTTTGCCTGGCCGAGATTCATTGGAGCCACAACGCCGATCATGTATGGATGGCGTAGCGTCAGCCGTAAAAGTTTGGAAGCGAGGTAGAGAGTTTTTTTTCTGTAGTATTAAATTTTATGCTCGCTGTTTGCCTAGGCGAACACGTTCCCGAAGCTACCCAATTTTTTTCTGTGACTCCGCGACAGTGCCATTGTACCATATATTGTGGAACATGCACAGTAAAATGTGTTAACTTAGTTTGGCCGCTAACACTCAAATGAACTTCTGCTACTGCTGCACCACAAGCTCTAGACGCTCATGGTGTGTGAAAGCAGAAGGGACAGGCTTTGTTGGGTTCATGCTTGTTGGCGCGAAGCGGCGTCGACTCGACCGGTCTTGTTATGGTGGAGGCTTGCGGTTCGGGCGATGAATTAAGCGGGACAGGCGCTGTGTGAGCTTAGTCACGTCCGTTTGCAGCACCGCCAACTGTTGGTCTATTTTTTCTAGCTCTTCCATAACCGTAGATTATTGCACAGTTTGACTGTGCTGTTTCTACCGGTGGCGGGAGCCACAAAGCACTTTGTGGTACTATGGCTGGTAGTAATCCAAAGGCTCCACAGCGTCGTGTTCTACCACTTCGCTTTCTTTCGGCAAACAGCCGAAACCGTTGGCCAGAGGAATATCGTTGGGCTTAGGCTGGCTTCGGAGCGCGCGTCGCCTAGCGCGAGTAGCTTTGCACTTAATCGGGCACTTTTTGTCCGTGATGCATTGTTCATCCATGCGGCACAAACCTCATCGAAACTTGGCTTACGGTGAGGCAAACGGCGAGGTAGCCAGTGGCTGTGATGCCGTAGAAGCCGGTTGTTCCGAGGCCGTTGTAACCTGCGCTTCTGTGACAAGGAATGGGCGCGACGTTCTCATGTGTCCATCACGGAAGCATTGGTAACATTGTACCACTCCGGCATTTTATTTAAAGGGCTAAGAACGCAGCCATTGTAGAAAAGACGATCCGGTGGCTCTAAAGGCCCTGGCAGAGTGATTGGACACGTACGGACAGCGCCCATGTAGCGGACAAGAAGAACCTGGTGCGTGGAGCAACATGTACTGGCCTGCAGGTCTTCAGAATTCTCTCCGGGGTCTACTCCCGAAACAACATAGCGTCGGATGTCAGTACCAGAGAGCAGGCACGCTTATATAGGTAGCTGTTTTCCGGCCAACAGAAGAATATGATCTAGTGCGCACAGTCGCTGCACTGCCTCAGGAGACGACACCCACACAGACACTGTTGGTTCGGCTGTGGTACGCGTAGCCAGCAAATCCGGATGTTTCTAGGCATCCGTCGAGCGTCTGCTTCAGTGTCCTTGTCGGAAGAGAGAGGATGTTGAATCGCTCTCGAGGTTTGATGGCAACTTTGTACACTGAGGGACTCTGCTCATTGGTTGTAGGGACCTGCGAACTGGCGGCGGCTGTACGGGATGAAGTAGATGTCGCTGTTGTATACCGTTCAAGGGTCGGTTGCAGGGATGTGTTTGTGACAGATGTACATACCCGTTTGGCCGCAGGTGAGGGTGAAACCTCAGCCGTAACTCGGGCCGCACCTTTGGCCGAAGACCGCTTCGATAAAGTAGAGGGGTCCGCTGGGGATAGCGGGAACGGTAGCGTTACCTCCATTTGCAGCGGGTAGTCCAGAGCCGGGTTTATAGCGATATCTGGAGCAGCGAGCGTCTACCTAGGCGCAGTGGATTGCGTTCGCAGAGCTTTTCTCGCCTGCGTGATATAGAGGGGCGCCGTCGCAACTGCCAGTGGCTGAGAGCCAGTGTGGTTAGGCCTAGCGGCCGGTGGGCCGGATCCGATGCCGAGGAGAACTCTAAGGGGTCATCCTTTTGCTTGCAGTCCGACCATGGAGGGGCCAGAGATGTTCCAGCGTCACTACAGATCACTGGATGTAAACCAACCGAAAACCACGAGATCTGGCGAAAACAACGATCGGAGCAAGAACACAAACGAACCGCTCCTTCTACTTCGTCGTCGTCGTCCTCGGCGAGACACCTGAAATTCGTAACAGAAGCGCTGCGATCGAATATGAAACCTAGGTGGTTTTCCCAAGGCCGTGTCTAGAGTGCCGTTCGACGGTATTACAAGCAGTGAACTATATCGACGTTCACCGGCGTTTTGTGGCAAAATTGCCGCGTCTGGCACTACATCGCTCTAGATAACGTAAAGCTAGGCAACATAACCGAAACATAGCATAACATAACCTAACGCACACAAAGAAATCATTTGAAACACAAAAAGTAACCTAAGGCGTAAAAATTATACTTCAATAGAAAGATGGAACGAAAAACCGATGCAAGAACCGGTCTCGAACCACCGTCCTTGCGAGAACGAACCTAAGGCGGATCCTCAAACTACAACGACAAACGCTTTGGACCGGTGCTAGCCTAGTCCTAAATATTCGAATGTCGTCGGACGGCACTCCAGCCATGCCTGCAGCGGCCAGCTAGAGTGCCGTCGGACGGCACTCTAGACACAGCGTTTTCTCAATCTTCGGTGGGATTCATAGTCTATAGCTCTGGGAGAACCGCGTAACGTTGAGCCAAGTCAGATCCGAACCCATGGCCATTCGTAACTGTGCAATCTGCGGTTCTTTCGAAAGAATTGCGGCTGATGCGGCCTGTAATTTAATTAATTTTGAAAGCGAAGCTAAAGAACGCCTTGGACAACCTTCGAAACCCTCTCGCTGGTGCTGGCGTTTCTCGTAAACGTGATCATTGTACAAAAAAATTAGCAAATGGAATTTCTGCTAGCATCTGTTTAGCTATGTTGTCACTTTACAAAAAACTTTTTAGAGTCATTATTGGCAGTTTGGAATCTGCGAATGTCCCTAAATTTAAAAATTTCTGCAGTAACTATGATGTTCTTTTCCTAGTCCAAAACAGAGAGTCAACTTTTCCACAGCTTGTGAACGGCTCTGGAACCGAAACTTGCCTGGTGCGGTGAGACAAAAGGAAATCTCAACAAATATCAATGCCTTATACCTAAACTTTTTGTGTATGTTTTAGCCTGGTACGCAAAAAAACCTTAAAAAAGAACTTCCCAGAACTTCGTACTCTAAATATTACTAACTTTCTGTAAAGGGGATGCATGACGCCACAAGCGTCTTCGTTGTTTACTTCGCCGGCGTTTCATGCAACCGCTATGAATTTTACCGGGATAGTCCTTTGTATATGTATTATTCTTAATAGCATCTGTAATAACATCGTCTAACTGTTTTCATAAAAAGGCGCGGCCCATCTCCGACTTAAAAGACGAGTCAAACAAAATTTTGTGCCAATCGGTGCACTGTGAATGCTCACAGCGAAGACGACGTCGACGTAAATGTGCCTGCGACTGCTGCAAAGCTTAAAAACTTTGGGAAGAATTTGAAGTGCCGCTGCGCGAACCTATTCGGCAATGTAGTAGAATTCAACGTGTGGAAGCCATATCATCTCTTTTGGCACAACAGGCCTACGTTCCCCGTGCGGTCCACGTGAGCCTGCCCAGTGTAGTTTCAAAAGCAGAGGTGTTCAAAAGCAGAGGAGTACAGGAAAGCACTATTTTCAAGCCTTATTGCTCTCCATCTTCAGGCACTCGATGTCTTCTCATTTTCAATGTTGCAGGCTGCTCTACTTTTGTGCCGCCAGTTCCTCGGCGCGGGCAATTGCTTCTTCAGCACGGCCGCCTCCAACTCCACCACCGAGGGCTGCGGTCGGCGTTGCAGTGAGGGCTAAGCAAAGAGAATCGAAGTAAGGTCAAAGCATGGAAGCTATTACAGAAGCAGAGTATAAATGGTTGTCTACGCCTGTACCTGTTTTGAACAGCGCCCTCAAACTTTATATAATAGAGAGCTTTGTTCCGTTTATTTAATTGCAGAAAAAATGGCTACAGGTGCCATTGTAATTTCAGGTGTACGAATAGCAACATTGTAACCGTTTCCGAGTCCTTTACTTTTGCGAGCCTTGAAGTGGACTGCCCGGATTTCAAGAGTCGTACGTGAGCGAGAAATGTAGAAAACGCTTGCTGGTTAAACTGTGATGACACGTTTTTGGTGTTTTGGCCTAATACAATTCCTGAAGGTATATCCTGCAAATAATGAACTGAACTACCCATTTTGTCTGAAGAGTACGCGTAGTTTTGTCTCACAGGGAGTCAATGTCTCTTGGCCTATTTATGCTGTTCTGAGCAACTTGGGGAAGCAACTGGAAGTATCGAATACCCGCGTTCGTAAGCGGTGCCAGCATCAAAGCTGACAAATGCTTTTCAGACATGGTGTATTGTTGCATAAAAATCCACTCTGTCTGTCTCCGTAGACAACGCAAGCTTGCACCAAAATCAACGCTACTCCTTTAAATGTTTCGAAAACAGTCTACATTCTTTTTCAGAACGTAAACCCACACAACGAAATTTGGGCTGTGCTGTAAATGTTAGACATAGTGACATTTATCTCCTTTTCAACTTCTTGACGTAGAGTCTTCGTGCCGCTATAAATGCTACATCTTCCGCTAAATAATTAGTGCGTTGTTATACTGCGATGCATTGGCCGGTTTTGCAAAAATTATTCGTTCTCAGTCATTCTCGAGGTTTCAACTGTATACTGCTTCAGAATTAGCGAGAACATCAGATGAAATCTTTTCTCTTTTTTTAAATAGACATGTTGGCTCATTTATTCAGTACAGGTCTGCCATTAGTAAGAAACTCCATCGAACACTAACGTAAGACACAAGAAATCAACTTCATTAGAAAATATTTGATTTGAATTATGTTTGAAAAGCGTCACCTAGGATGACAGCGACGAGAAGCAGAAGTGGGAGTCCAAAGAATCGAGCCATCATGTCTGTTCTGCTAAAAAGCGAAAACAAAAACGGAATTCCATTTCAATTACATACATATAAAGTTACATACATATAAACAATACATAATAAAGTTCTATTTTGTCACTTCATAGAGATATGCACTGAACTACGTAATAGACGATAAGTATTTTACGTGCAATAATTATATTACCCAAATTTGTTTGCCATCAAATTGGCATTGCACAAATACGGAACAGTTATATTTTAGTGCCGTCGATGGAACCTTTTTAAATTCAGCTGATTTGGTCAAACCGTGGAGTGTTATTATTTTATCATAACAACTTATTGAGTACACACAATAAAATTATTCTTCTAAGTAGAAAAGGTTGTGATACAACAGTTCTATGATGTTTTCCTTCTAAAATCTATGAACTTTGTCTTTGACTAAGAATTATTTTGTAGTTAGCAGCTAAATATAACAAAAATACATTTGCACTATCTATAACTGTTGTGATGATAATTTAAAAATAAAAAATAACAAAATCAAGTAATGCAAAGAAACTATGGTTAATACTTTCCTACCAATGCGAATTCCTTACACAAGAACAAGGCACAAATTTACTTCAAAAGCTGGTAAAGTTTGGCAATTGGCGTGCCTTTTTATACACGACTGCCCTACTAAAAAATGGTACAGCCAATCACTAAGCGTTTGCTGAGATGAAATACAAAAGGGAAGGAAAAAAATTTAAAAAAAAATCTCAAATGGTATACCACCTGTAAATCCGAAGTTCAATGCACGTCGTCCCTGTTTTTATCGTAGAGAGAATATGTTAGAAGGAAATGACATCTGAGTCACCATAAATTGAAGTGCAAACGTTACCATTTGTACCGTTGCCCTTTGTACCCAAGAAAAACATGTCAATCTCCTCATCAAGACACGTCATCGCCAGCCTTTATCCGGCACCCAAACTAAGGTTATTGGATGCCGTATAAAGTAATTTAGAAGATTATATCCAAATATCCCAATGCAGCTAGCGATGTTCATGGAGGCAGGAAGCGCTGAAAATAACACGTCATTACCGCCATGGAATACTGTCTCATAGTGCAGTTTGGAAAAATACGAAATTTCGAAACCGTTGTACTGAACGTGTAGGCGCCCATTGAAATTAGTGCCTTGTGTGATTACAAGGTATTTTCGCAAATTCCGCCTCACAAATGGATTGTTTATGACAGGATAACGAAACCAATATTAGGTATAAAGAGGAAACACAACAATACACTTCTTAATATTTAAAGGGTATTTTAAAACGTCCAGCAATAATTGCGAGGCGTTTAAATAAGATTGATATGACACATGGGATGAATGTCCGTCAAAAAATGACAAATGCGATATCATATCCATCAATCCGGGTTTGTACATCGGAGTGAATCGGTATGAAGCTTTACCGCCTATTGAAGAGTAATGAGGAGAAAGTATGCCCGAAGGGAACCTCATGCGTCTGTTTATAGCGAGAAGAGACGTAGCCATGTTGATTAGAAAAAAAGCTCTGGTTTCTCAAAAACACATGACGCAAAACAGTTCTACGAACGTCTCTTACAATCCGTCTCATTCCCTAGCGCGTGACATATTGGATTTAACAGCACCCACATCTCACCACCGTTCAACCCCGTTGTGTGCATCGCACCCAGCAAGCTGTTATTGCTCGTGGCATCATTTGTGTTTCCTAAAAATATTTCGACCGTGTGCTGTTTGCCCTGAGGCCTCTGGATCATCCATTGACCTCTCCTGCGACGGATTCCAAGCGGATAATTAAGAAAGCAATCTGTATTAGCGAGAATATTTTTTAGATATCTTCTTTCGATTCCCCAAGAATACCCTTACGTTGAGACTGTGTTCTGGTAAAAACATAAATATATGTCTATGTTTAAAACTGGTAATCCTACCTTAACCTATTGATCCCATCTTTTAGTGTTTTGTGAAAAATTGCATAATTTCCGATGAGAACAAATTCCACAAGAACATTTTTTTCGGGTTTCGCTTGAAAAACCAACACAATTTCAGTGTTGCAGAAGTTAGCAACAACGTGATTTGTTTCTCCTACGCTAAGTGCTGTCAAGTTTG
The DNA here is from genome assembly GCF_048455015.1 of Haemaphysalis longicornis. Taxonomy (NCBI): domain Eukaryota; kingdom Metazoa; phylum Arthropoda; class Arachnida; order Ixodida; family Ixodidae; genus Haemaphysalis; species Haemaphysalis longicornis. Next base: position 126,744,397 of record NW_027526422.1, read on the forward strand.
ATCATGCGAGAAAATAATCGATGCCTTCAACATAGTAGTAGGTGCCCTGGAAATAATATCTGCTGTCACATTTATGTCTGTCTCACACTTGTTAAGAAACTCAGCAGTTTTTCACCCACAGTCTCGCTCTCACTTCCACTTCATGCAGAGATGACACAATGACGAGAACAAAATCGTACCCAGCACGAAAGAGAAAGCAGTGAACTAAAGTTTTATTGCTCTTCATCTCCGGGCACCTGATGTCGTCTCGTTTTGAACATTGCTTAGTAGTCTACTTTTCTGCAGCCATTTGGTCAGCCGGGGCAATTGCGTCTCCAGCCCGCCCACCACCAACTCCACCGCCAGGGATGCGGTGGACGAAGCAGTGAGTGCTCCGCCAAAAAAAAGGCAAATCAAGTCAAATATTGGAATCTGTTGGTAATCCGCATTTCAAATATTTACGTTCGCCTTTCCTACCCGATGCAATTTACAGCTCTAAAACTGTAGAAGTGGACAGTTTCTTTCAGCTGCTTCCTTGGTTGAAACAATGGCTATAGTGACATAGCAAGTTTAGACGCATAAATAGCAGCTTTGTCACAATTTTAAAGTCGTTTTTTCCAACAATTTACGAGAATGACCACATCCGAAGGGCCCTACATGTAGCGGGAAAAGCAGAAAACACTTTTCTATCAAATTTGATGTTGCAGACATGTTTTTTGTTCTTTGCCCCAATACAAGGCCTGAGTGGTTAGTCACTCTTACACACAGAAAGCGCAACTAAGCTTCTCCACTGGGGAATACGCCTTGTTTTCTGCAGCAATCCGTAGCATTGCTGAACAGCTTTTTGCGGTTATTAGTTATTAAAAAATATTGTCCGCAAGTAGAAGTATTTAACAGCCATGGTTGCAATCTGTAGAAACACAAAGAATTGAAGTGTTCTTTTGAGCCATGGTGTATAATTGCAATAAAAATACAATGTCACCCGTCCAAGTTCACCACGTAAATGTGCTCAAAAATCCACCGTGTTCTTTCAAATCTTTCGAAAGCAGTTGCCCAATGTTTCTGCTAATTTAAAACTACAAAAAATTACGCTCTGTGGTGTAATCCTTCCAGAGAGACGCTTCATCTCCTTGCAATCTTCCTAAATAATTAGCGTGCGTTTATTTATCGTTACATCAGCCGTCGTTACTAAAGATACTCATTGTCCGTCATTTGCGAGGTCTGAACTACTGTTTCAAAATAACAAACCATAACAACCCATAGCAAAACAACACACTTTTTTCTTCTTTTGCAAAAAGAGAAGTGATCTGTTTCCCAGCACACCTTTCCACATAGTAAAAAACTCAGCCGAAGACAACCTCTGGTACCAGAATTTAACCACTTAAAAAATATGTCACTTTGAAATTTCTGAAAGGGTTCAACTAGGATGACAGCGACGAGAAGCAGAAGAGGGAGTGCAACGAATTGAGCTTCTTTTGCTGAAAAAAGCAGGAAACATTTTAAATTGATCTGTATAACATTTACAAACTGGCAGCGGGTAGGCGGAATATATTTTATAAGTTATGTTTTGTCACTTTAAGGAACAATGTACTGAACTACTTATTATAAAATATTTTTTTCTGCCTACAATAAATATAGTAGCCACAAATGTTGCTGGTCCACCTCGCATTGCAAGAAAACGGAAAAGATAACCCCTTTGTCTGGATAAATATATTGAAATTCTTCCGATTTATAGAACATTTCTCAACTTTTATTCTTTTCAGAGAAATTTCAATTTGACTTTGACTAAATAGGATCAAGTTTTGCATTTGCAATGCATCTAACTAACATTTGTAATGTATATAACTATGATGAAAAAACATTTGCATTGTGTATAGCTTTTGGCCTGACAGTTTTAAAATTATAGAACTGAAGGAACGCCAATAAATTATAGTTACGGATTGCCTCCCCAAAGAGAATTTGTCAGCAAGAAACAAAGCAAAGGTATACTTCAATAGCTGGTAAAATGCAATAAATTGGCGTGGCTTTTCGTACCGGAGTTCCCTACCATAAACATTTTCCCACGAAGAACTAAGCATTACGCAAGTTGCAAGAAAAAAATATTTTTTTAGAGAATAAACAAAACCAAAGCTCCGCAGCACCTTCGGGCTTCAAAGAGCAAAGCAGATCGACCACCTTTTCCCATAGAGAGTACAATAGGTTGGATGAAAATGACATATAAATCAGCATAAATTGAAGAAGTGGAAACGTTAACCTTGGTACATTGACCAACGAGGTACAGGTGAACTGCCTCATCAAAACCCATTATAGTAAGCCTTCTCTGACAGAAAAATAAGTATTAGTGGATGCCCGTTAAATGAATGTATTAGACATTGTTGAAAGTACATGTGAGGTACATGAACGCAGGAAGCGCAAAAATACCTCACGTTGTGACCCCCCTGGCCTCGTCACTGATAGTGGAGATTGGAAAATACAAAATTTATGAAGGCTTTTCCTGGGGTGAACCTACTCTGGTAGGCGCAAAGAGGCTCTTTCAATACTTTGATACCACGGCTTTTAGAATGAAATTAGATGCGAGCAGCTGAAAAAAACAATACTGGTTGCGGGTACAAAGTATTAATGAATATATTTGGCGCCCAATACCCCCACAAGCTATAAATAGGCCCTGCTGTGTTTTTGCACCAAAGTCACTTCAATCAACATTGAGAAAACTGGAATAATCGCCTTATTTTGATGATATCACGACTTCAGTCTGTATAATTTGTCACATAGCGGAGATGTTTGGTAGAAAAATGAAGTAATTTGTTACTTTTCCATGTCAAGGTTTATAAAATGTTTCAAAAAGCGTGCCTCATTTTCTAATGGTAATGTGTATTAAACACATTTATACAGACACAGCAGCTCATAAAATATTTGTGGTTTACATTCTCGTAAACAGCGAGATGAGTTGCAAACAAAAATCGTGAAATAGCACTCAGCTTGCCAGAAAAAAGATAGTTTAGTAACATCGTGTGCATACCGCGATGCAGACACCGGGATCAGAGGCGCCTTAGACCAACAGGAATAGACAATAACGGGCTAGCAACAAGGAACAAACATAACAAGCAGACGCTAGAAGCACCGCTTTACTGGAGATGCCAAAAGCCATGATTGCCAAATTATTAGCGCTTTCATCAGACCAAGTCCATAACTTTTTCCTCCGATCACTCCATGACGCCATAACCAAACCCCGAGTACCGTGCTGCTTTAAAGATCACCGATGATCATGTCACACTGCCACCCGCGCAAGCTTGATGATCACCGTCTAATGTGAAGATGCTGTTGCTGACGTCGACACTATCGTAGAGAGTGACCAAAGGTTGCTCCTCGACCGCGGTGTCTTCGTTGCAAGAGGCATTGCGCGCTTTACGAATGCCAATCCCAACTTTTGGTCACTAATTTCAGCGAAGAATACCAGCATTTAAACAGGGGCGCTGCAATCGCGTTCCTCGAAGAAACGCAAGCAGCAAGTGACGTGATCGCCGTTGCCGACTTTGAACGCGCTCCCGACGAGACCTTCAAGCTTCCGAATCCCTTCGACGTGAATCCGGCGTTACCGCAAGAAGAACGGAAGAAATTATTGGATTTGCTGCATCGCTACAGAGAGTGTTTTTCGTCGAACTCAAAACTACGTCAGGCACCTCTGGCGAAGCACCGAATAATAACCGAAGATGGAGCGCGACCGACCCGACAGTGACCGTACCGCGTCTCTTCACACGAGCGGGAAGCCATCCGGGCTCAGGTCGACGACATGCTCAGCGGCGACATTACATAGCCATCGAAAAGCCCCTGGGCGGCGCCGGTCGCACTCGTGAAGAAAAAAGACGGCACATTAAGGTTTTGCGTTGACACCGGCGACTGAACAAAATCTCCAAAAAGGACGTGTACCCCCTCCCCCGAATTGACGACGCCCTCGACCACCTCTGCCACGCGAAGTACTTCTCATCGATGGATCTGAAGACCGGCTAATGGCAAATTGATGTGGACGAGAGAGACCGAGAGAAGACCGCATAAATAACCCCGGACGGCCTGTACGAGTTCAAAGTGATGCCGTTACGGTGTTGCATGGCGCCAGCAACGTTTCAACGAGTCCTGACACAGTGCTAGCTGGCCTGAAGTGGCACACCTGCCTCGTATACCTCGACGATGTTGTGGTATTCTCCCGGACTTTCAACGAGCACCTTGCAAGATTGCAGTCTGTACGCCTGAAAAGTGCCGCTTCGCGTACGAGGAACTCAACTTTTGGGGCCATGCCGTCGATGCCGCGGGAGTCCGGCCTGATCCTGCAAAAACATATGCCATAGCGAACTTCCCAAGACCGAAAGATAAAACGGGCGTGCGGAGATTTCTCGGACTATGCTCATACTACAGGGGCTTCGTCGCAAACATCACCCGCATTGCATATCCACTCACTCGCTTGAAGAAAGATAGCACCCCTTTCAGCTGGGAAAATTCCCAAGAAACAGTATTCTGCCAGCTGCAACAATGCCTGCAAAGCCCGCCTGTGCTCGGGAATTTCGACGAAAATCCCGAAACGGAAATGCACCCGGACGCCAGTGATATAGGCTTGGGTGCCGTCCTCGTACAAAAGAAAAACTGGTGCGAGAAAGTAATCGCCTATGCTAGCCGTGGTCTGTCCAAGGAAGAAACTACTCAGCCTCTGAGAAAGAGTGCCTCGCGATTATATGGGCCATTTCAAAACTTCGCCCATACGTGTATGAAAGACCATTCAAGGTTGTGGCAGACCACCATGTGCTGTGTTGGTTCGACAATTTGAAGGACCCCTCTGGCCATCTTGGTAGGTGGAGCTTGCGTTTGCAAGAATTCGCCGTTACAGTAGTATATAAATCCGGGAGGAAACACTCCGACGCCAACTGCCTGACCCGTGTCCCCGTCGACCCACCACCACAAGGCTCCGATGAATACAGCGCGTTTTTCGGAGTCGTTACTGAGGGCGACGTGGCCACCCAGCAGCGTGCCGACCCCGATCTACGCGTCATGATTGAATACCTCTAACGATGCAACGTCGCCGTGCCCAGGGCTTTCAAACACAACTTACCTGCATTCAGCCTGAAAAACTCCGTCCTCGTGAAGAAGAATTTCAGCCCCGGAACGAGAGTGAATTATCTTCGTGTCATCCCGGCAGATCTTTGTGACGAAATTTTGGAAGCATGCCACGACGACCCGTCTTCCGGACATCCCGGCACAGCTCGCAAAATTGGAAAAATCAAGATGATGTACTACTGGCCCCGCCTTGCATCGGACGTCACCCACAACGTCCGGAGCTGCCGTGACTGCCAGCGACGAAAAACGCCACTGACGAGGCCCGCCGGACTTCTGCAGCCGATCGGCGTCCCGTCTAGGCCCTTCCAACAGATCGGAAAGGACCTTCTGGGCCCGTTCCCTACAAGCCCATCAGACAAGTGAATTATTGTAGCGACAGACTACATGATGCGCTATGCAGAGACCTCCGCTCTTCCGAGGGGGACTGCACAAGAAATCGCACAGTTCTTCATAAGCCAAGTTGTTCTGCGACATGGAGCCCCGGAAGTCATAATCACGGACCGCAGAACGTCCTCTAATGCGGAGCTGATACAAGGGATATTACGCTACAGCAACACGGATCCCCGAAGAACGACGGCGTACCACCCTCAAACGAACGGACTAACGGAACGCCTGAACAAGACAAGCGCGGATATACTGTCATTGTACGTCGACGTTGAACATAAGACTTGGGACAATGTGCTACCGTATGTCACCTTTGCGAACAACACGGCTATCCAGGAAACTACGCAGATGACGCCGTTCGAGCTTGTCTACGAAAGACGGCCGACTACGATGCTCGACGCCATGCTTCCGCACGTATAAGACGACGACATCAATGCCGACGCCCAAGGATAGCTTCAGCGTGAGGAGGAGGCCCGCCAGCTGGCTCGAGTTCGTACAACGGACCAGCAGCTGGTGAATGCCGGACGCTATAATCTTCGACACCGAGACGCCGAGTACCACCCTGGGGATCGTGTGTAGGTTTGGACTCCCATCCGTCGACGCGGAGTGAGAAGCTTCTGCGATGGTATTTCGGACCCTACCAGATTCTGCGACGTGTCGGCCAACTTGCCTACCAGGTGATCCCCGATGGTTATTCCGGAACATCCCGACGACGCACGTGGCCCGAAGTCGTCCACGTGGTTCGCTTTTAACCTTACTATGGAAGACGATGGACTTTTTTTGTTGTTCGTTTGGACTGTGTTTTGTTGTAGCATCGAGTCGAAGCACTCTTAGAGGGGGGGGGTTGTGCCGTGAACCTTGTATGGATTTGTTTATCTATTGTTTGCTTTTACTGCCGGGCCACGCCCGGATGTGTTATCTGCGTTCCAAACGAAGCGCGTCTTACATTATTTACTTTTATGCAACATGGGCTATCACATTCAGATCAGCAGACTGTTTCGCCATAACGTCACTAGCCCAGAATAATCTCCTGTGATCTACAATGTTCTAAATGTGAATCGACGGTTACAGAAACACTTGCGCCGAAAGATAAAAGACTACACAGCAGACGCCGCGCCATTCGATGCGACGACACTCGCCTGTGCAAGTCACGTTGTTGACCACTGCTTCGCCGCCTCTGTATTCTTTTGAGTTGTTAGTGAAGCACGAGTTCCTTCCAATAAACGTTTTTCTCCAAGACAACTGCGTTGTCCTTGGCTTCGTGATAATATCTTACCCTTCAGACTTTGGAAATTGCAAAGGCATGTGGACAAACAAATATTTTAAACCTTTCCTGCAGAACTTACGATTCTTGCATGCTGAACCCTGTTATGAGCCTTGTGAGAATAATGGACGACAAAAATGGTCAGAAAGTTGCTGTTTGAACTTCTAAATACAATACTGTTCGTGTACCTATTCTTAGTACAAATAAAGTATGTTGAATCAATCACTCACCTTTGTGCAGTTCATAGAGTATCCGTTATAACGAAAGATGAACATAGGAAGTTTCAATGTGCCTCTCCCGTAGTATCTAGGCATTTCCCTGACTTTCCTCTCCTTGCTCAGCACTCACCGCGTCTTCGACCGTATTCCTTGGTGCTGGAGGTGGAGGACGGTGAACTGGAAAGGAAATTGCTCCAGAAAAGTAGACCAGCATGTAACATTCAACCTTACAACGCATCAGCTGGATGTAAATAAAGAACAATAAACGTCTAAGACACGGTGTACTCTTTACAGAGTAGTAAGAATTTTCATCGATTGACGTCAAGATTTTATGATTCAAGGTTCTGCAGAAATGCGACGACGTAAGTGCCACGTTAAACACGCAGAAATAACAGGGAGGGTTTTCTTTTGCCGGGCCGCCACATCTATGCTACAGACATTAGGTTGGTTTTTAAAGTTCACACTTCGGAAGACTTGCTTTAAAGCAATACGTCGCTTAATGTTGGCTTGCATAATCCCTATTCATTATTGCATTAGAAAGTCTCAATTCCTCACACGTTTTGGCTTTGAAGTACAATAGGCTGTAGCAAATTCGCAAGGAAATTTATTCACACACGAAAGTTTGCAGTTCTGTGTCATCGGCCCAAATGAACATACTTAGCTGATCAAATTAGGAATACCATAGCTTTTATATAAATATCAAAGAACAAAACCACCCACACATACCTCTATCTCTACAGAGAAGAAACCTCAACCTTGGAGTAGTCGAAATCAAAATAAGCAGATATGCATACGAATAATGCATACGCACTTTTTTTGCGATAGTATACCCGACAGCTTAAATACTATGCTACAAGTACAAGTTGAGAGTAAGCCTCCAGTTCTTGTGCGTCCGCGAAAAGCATGTCAGAATGTCCATCGGATCGATTGCGCAGTAGCGTTTGTGGGCTATTGTCGGAAACCGATGGGTATTGCCAATGTGGGCTGGTAACGACACAGGCTGGGAACATGTGTAGTGAACGGCCCATGTAGTTACTTAAAGCCGGCTGCCTCGGCAACGAAGGTGAGTTTATTCAAGCGGGCGTTCCGACGCTGGTTTACAAGCTCATCGAAGGTGTAAACTTGAGCTTAGGCCTGACGAGGACGAATCGTTATCCTAGGCAGGCAGGTAATGGCAAGCATTGCGCCTTGGTTAATTGCCTAAATTCGAGCCCACTTCGCTCGGTTAGGTGTCTGAATTGGACCTGGTAAACACGCTGAGGCTAGTGTACACACCGTAGCAATTGGCGGGCTATTTTCAAACAGGAGCCTCCAGACTTATGTGAGATGCATCGGATGAGGTGGAGGATCTACCGCGCTTTTTGGCGAGCGGAACATAGCCACATAGACGCTAACCAAGGCGCACAAATTTCTAATTCCAGCACGCGAACTGAGGTGGCAGTGCGTACAGGTCGGCCGCGGAGTTGTGATGTGATTGGAGACACCTCCATTCGGCGACGGACCAATCACTGGCCACAGGAAGAATAGCTGTGTTTTCGACGTACAGTGCTAGTCCAGCATATTCCCACCATTTCGGATTGTCAGACTAGGCGTGTTGGAGGCATGCGGTTTGCAGAGTCAGGCCAGAGTGTACAGTCCACACTGTGATGTCGTCCGTGTACATCAAAATGTGCATGTCAGGTATAGATCCGAGATGCCAGGCAAGCGGCAACATAATAATATGAAAAAGGAAGGGCGAGATGAAGCACTTTGCGGACAGGCGTAAAGTTGATATAACTTGTCCGGCAAATGCGTACCCAAAATGATCTTTTTGTGAGGAAGTTCCGGAGGAAAGAGCAAATCTTGTCCGGGAGGAGAAGGCCTTGGAGAATTTCCAAGATGGCTCCGTGGCTAACGTTGCCGTATGGCTTTTGTATGTCCATGGCAAGCACTGCGCGCAACTTGTTTGATCGCCCGCCAAGTAGCACCATTGACGAGAAATGGTCAAGCCCATCCTTGGTACCCCGACGGGGACTAAGCCTGATCTGCGCTGGGTGATACCACCGGAAACTATCCATCCACCATTGAGCCAAGTCGCCGGCATGAGCACCAACAGTTTCAACCAGGTGCAGGTCAAGGCTATTTGACGCAAATGAGGGAGCTGATCGGGTGGCTTACCGGGCTTCGTTATCGGGACGGTATCAGCGAGTAGCCAAGATACTGGTGTGTGACGAGAAAGCCACATCTCGTTGATGGAGTCAAGGAGATTGCTGAGGGATGGATCGTCGAGTTTCTTATAAACCTCGTACGTATGGCCATCTGGCCCGGGAGCGGTCCTCTGTTTGGCGTTATCAAGCGCAGCAAGAAACCTGACTATCATGAAAGGCGATTGAATTCCACGCGCGGCGTCATCAGGAGGGGAGGAACAAACGTGACTCGGCCGGAGAAATGGGCACGGGTTGCTGGCTGGAAGAATGTCAAAGGCGGGAACAGGACGCGGGCAACATCGGCGGCAAATTGCGCAGGATCCCTCTCCGATGCCAGACGTGCACTGGCTACCTCATCTGGAAAGCGGTCACTACTTTCCATAGCACGGTGTGCGAGATTGATGATGCAATCGCCGATGTACCGAGCAATTTTCGCCAGCTCATCCATCGCTGACTTGACCGACGCTTCTCATGACGCCTGGCAGCCGCAGTCAGACGTTGTAAGCGTATTCCAGCCTCCACAGACGATGGATCTCGGAAGGCAGCCACTTCAGCTTCTTCGCGCTGGCGCCATAGCTGTAAGAGTCGAAGGTCAGGCTACTGCTGTGATTCCACTACCGATGTGTCCTCCCAGGTGCTTCGCAGGGCTTCCTTAACGAGACTGATTGGGTCCGGACTTGGCGCCGTGAGCATTGTGGTGATGTTACCTCCGAACGTATCCCAGTTTGTTTCAGTGCAGCGCCGTCGTTAGTGACGCGTCGAGGTTGGGACAATGCCAAGCCTGATGGGATGGTCATGACTGCTCCAGCAGTCGGCCTCTAGGTGCCAGGAGACCGTATGATTGCCAAGCCACGAGGTTGAATCGGGTGAGTAGGGTGGCAACCGGGATGAATACATTGGCGCGTAGGACACGAAACGTCGTTATGGAGGGTGAAGTGCGCATCGATGAAGTTGTCAAGTAGCACCCGCCCGCGTGCCCTTGTGGTAGCATAACCCCAAGGAGGGGCAATAAAGTTCACGGCCACGAGTATGGGACAGGCAGCGTGGGAATGCCGTAGAGATGTCAACAAGCCCAATCTTAGACAAGGCGCACGTTCGCTATATGGACGTACATAACATGACACCAAGATTATTGCGTACTTTGGCAGTTGTGCTTTCAGTGCACCAATTTCTTGTCATTAGGTACACGACTCGTCCAGGGGAACTGAGTTTGCCGATAAGCCGTAAGCACATAGATGGCGGCTTTGCCTGGCCGAGATTCATTGGAGCCACAACGCCGATCATGTATGGATGGCGTAGCGTCAGCCGTAAAAGTTTGGAAGCGAGGTAGAGAGTTTTTTTTCTGTAGTATTAAATTTCATGCTCGCTGTTTGCCTAGGCGAACACGTTCCCGAAGCTACCCAATTTTTTTTTGTGACTCCGCGACAGTTCCATTGTACCATATATTGTGGAACATGCACAGTAAAATGTGTTAACTTAGTTTGGCCGCTAACACTCACATGAACTTCTGCTACTGCTGCACCACAAGCTCTAGACGCTCATGGTGTGTGAAAGCAGAAGGGACAGGCTTTGTTGGGTTCATGCTTGTTGGCGCGAAACGGCGCCGACTCGACCGGTCTTGTTACGGTGGAGGCTTGCTGTTCGGGCGATGAATTAAGCGGGGCAGGCGCTGTGTGAGCTTAGTCACGTCCGTTTGCAGCACCGCCAACTGTTGGTTTATCTTTTCTAGCTCTTCCATAACCGTAAATTATTGCACAGTTTGACTGTGCTGTTTCTACCGGTGGCGGGAGCCACAAAGCACTTCGTGGTACTATGGCTGGTAGTATTCCAAAGGCTCCACAGCGTCGTCTTCTACCACTTCTTCGCTTTCTCTCGGCAAACAGCCGAAACCGTTGGCCAGAGGAATATCGTTGGGCTTAGGCTGGCTTCGGAGCGCGCGTCGCTTAGCGCGAGTAGCTTTGCACTTAATCGGGCACTTTTTGTCCGTGATGCATTGTTCATCCATGCGGCACAGACCTCATCGAAACTTGGCTTATGGTGAGGCGAACGGCGAGGTAGCCAGTGGCTGTGATGCCATAGAAGCCGGTGGTTCCGAGGCTGTTGTCACCTGCGCTTCTGTGACAAGGAATGGGCGCGACGTTCTCATGTGTCCATCACGGAAGCATTGGTAACAATGTACCACTCCGGCATTGTATGGAAAGGGCTAAGAACGCAGCCATTGTAGAAAAGACGATCCGGTGGCTCTAACGGCCCTGGCAGAGTTATGAGACACGTACGGACAGCGCCCATGTAGCGGACAAGAAGAACCTGGTGCGTGGAGCAACATGTACTGGCCTGCAGGTCTTCAGAATTCTCTCCGGGGTCTACTCCCGAAACAACATAGCGTCGGATGTCAGTACCAGAGAGCAGGCACGCTTATATTATTAGCTGTTTTCCAGCCAACAGAAGAATATGATCCAGTGCGCACAGTCGCTGGACTGCCTCAGGAGACGACACCCACACAGACACTGTGTTGGTTCGGCTGTGGTACGCGTAGCCAGCAAATCGGGATGTTCCTAGGCATCCGTCGAGCGTCTGCTTCAGTGTTCTTGTTGGAAGAGAGAGGATGTTGAATCGCTCTCGAGGTTTGATGGCAACATTGTACACTGAGGGACTCTGCTCATTGGTTGTAGGGACCTGTTAACTGGCGGTGGCTGTACGGGATGAAGTAGATGTCGCTGTTGTATACCGTTCATCGGTCGGTTGCAGGGATGTGTTTGTGGCAGATGTACACACCCGTTTGGCCGCAGGCGAGGGTGAAACCTCAGCCCTAACTCGGGCCGCACCTTTGGCCGAAGACCGCTTCGATAAAGTAGAGGGGTCCGCCGGGGATAGCGGGAACGGTAGCGTTACCTCCATTTGCAGCGGGTAGTCTAGAGCCGGGTTTATAGCGATGTCAGGAGCAGCGAGCGTCTACCTAGGCGCAGTGGATTGCGTTCGCAGAGCTTTTCTCGCATGCGTGATATAGAGGGGTGCGGTCGCAACCGCCAGTGGCTGAAAGCCAGTGTGGTTAGGCCTAGCGGCCGGTGGGCCGGATCCGAAGCCGAGGAGAACTCTAAGGGGCCATCCTTTTGCTTGCAGTCCAACCATGGAGGGGCCAGAGATCTTCCAGCGTCATACAGATCACTGGATGTAAACCAACCGAAAACCACGAGATCTGGCGAAAACAACGAGCGGAGCAAGAACACAAACGAACCGCTCCTTCTACTTCGTCGTCGTCGTCCTCGGCGAGACACCTGAAATTCGTAACAGAAGCGATGTGATCGAATATGAAAACTAGGTGGTTTTCCCAAGGCCGTGTCTAGAGTGCCGTTCGACGGTATTACAAGCAGTGCACTATATCGACGTTCACCGGCGTTTTGTGGCAAAATTGCCGCGTCTGGCACTACATCGCTCTAGATAACGTAAAGCTAGGCAACATAACCTAACCATAGCATAAGATAACCTAACGCACACAAAGAAATCATTTGAAACACAAAAACTAACCTAAGGCGTAAAAATTATACTTCAATAGAAAGATGGAAAAAAAACCGAGGCAAGAACCGGTCTCGAACCAACGTCCTTGCGAGCACGAACCTAAGTCGGATCCTCAAACTACAACGACAAACGCTTTTTACCGGTGCTAGCCTTGTCTTAAACATTCGAATGTCGTCGGTTGGCACTCCAGTCATGCCTGCAGCGGCCAGCTAGAGTGCCGTCGGACGGCACTCTAGACACAGCGTTTTCTCAATCTTCGGTGGGATTCATAGTCTATAGCTCTGGAAGAACCGCGTTACGTTGAGCCAAGTCAGATCCGAACCCATGGCCAGATCCGAACCCATGGCCCAAGGTGCGGTGAGAAAAAAGGAAATCTCAACAAACATCAGCGCCTTATACCCAAAATTTTTGGGTATGTTTTAGCCTAATACGCAAAATAACCTTGAAAAAGAACTTCGCAGAACTTCGTACTCTAAATATAACTAACTTTCTGTGAAGGGGATGCATGACGCCACAACCGTCGTCGTTGTTTACTTCGCCGGCGTTTCATGCAACCGCTATGACTTTTACCGGGTTAGTCCTTTGTATATGTATTATTCTTAATACCATCTGTAATAACATCGGCTATCTGTTTTAATAAAAAGGCGCGGCCAAGCTCCGACTTAAAAGACGAGTCAAAAAAACTTTTGTGACCAATCGGTGCACTGTGAATGTTCACGGCGAAGACGACGTCGACGTAAATTTGCCGGCGACTGTTGCAAAGCTTAAAAACTTTGGGAAGAATTTGAAGTGCCGCTGCGCGAACCTGTTCGGCAATGTAGTAGAATTCAACGTGTGGAAGCCATATCATCTCTTTTGGCACAACAGGCCTACGTTCCCCGAGCGGTCCACGTGAGCCTGCCCAGTCTAGTTTCAAAAGCAGAGGTGTTCAAAAGCAGAGGAGTACAGGAAAGCACTTTTTTCAAGCTTTATTGCTCTCCATCTTCAGGCACTCGATGTCTTCTCATTTTCAATGTTGCAGGCTGCTCTACTTCTGTGCCGCCAGTTCCTCGGCGCGGGCCATTGCTTCTTCAGCACGGCCTCCTCCAACTCCACCACCGAGGGCTGCGGTCGGCGTTGCAGTGAGGGCTAAGCAAAGAGAATCGAAGTAAGGTCAAAGCGTGGAAGCTATTACAGAAGCAGTCTAAATGGTTGTGTTCGCCTGTACCTGTTTTAAACAGCGCCCTCAAACTTTATATAATAGAGAACTTTATTCCGTTTATTTAATTGCAGGAAAAATGGCTAGAAGTGCCATTGTAATTTCAGGTGTACGAATAGCAACATTGTAACCATTTCCGAGTGCTTTATTTTTGCGAGCCTTAAAGTGGATTACCCGGATTTCAAGAGTCGTACGTGCGCGGGAAATGTAGAAAACGCTTGCTGGTTAAACTCTGATGACACGTTTTTGGTGTTTTGGCCTAATACAATTCCTGAAGGTCTATCCTGCAAATATTAACCTGAACAACGCATTTTGTCTGAAAAATACGCGTAGTTTTGTCTCACAGGTAGTCAACGTCTCTTGGCCTATTTATGCTGTTCTGAGCAAATTGCGGAAGCAACTGGAAGTATCAAATACCCACGTTAGTAAGCGGTGCCAGCATCACAGCTGACAAATGCTTTTCAGACATGGTGTATTGGTGCATAAAAATCCACTCTGTCTGTCTCCGCAGACCACGCAAGCTTGCACCAAAATCAACGCTGCTCCTTTAAATTTTTCGAGAACAGTCTACATTCTTTCTCAGAACCTAAACCCACACAACAAAATTTGGGCTGTGCTGTAAATGTTAGACATAGTGACATCTATCTTCTTTTCAGCTTCTTGACGTAGAGTCTTCGTGCCGCTATAAAGGCTACATCTTCCGCTTAAATAATTAGTGCGTTGTCATACTGCGACGCATTGGCCGGTTTTACAAAAATTATTTGTTCTCAGCCATTCCCGAGGTTTCAACTGTATACTGCTTTAGAATTAGCGAGAACATAAGATGAAATCTTTTCTCTTTTTTGTAAATAGACATGTTGGCTCATTTATTCAGTACAGGTCTGTCATTGGTAAGCAACTCCATCGAACACTAACGTAAGACAAAACAAATCAACTTCATTAGAAAATATTTGATTTGAATCATGTTTGAAAAGCGTCACCTAGGATGAGAGCGACGAGAAGCAGAAGTGGGAGTCCAAAGAATCGAGTCATCATGTCTCTTCTGCTAAAAATCGAAAACAAAACCGGAACACCCTTTTAATTAAAATTTTAAACTGGCAACGGTAGTGGGGAATACATATTAAAGTTCTATTTTGTCACTTCATAGAGATATCCATTGAACTACGTAATAGGCGATAAGTATTTTACGTGCAATAATCATATTACCCAAATTTGTTTGCCATCAACTTGGCATTGCACAAATATGGAAAAGTTATATTTAGTGCCGTCGATGGAACCTTTTTAAATTCAGCTGAATCGGTCAAAACCGTGGAGTTTTATTTTATCATAACCACTTATTGAATACACACAATAAAATTATTCTTCTAAGTGGAAAGGTTGTTATATAACAGGTCTACAATGTTTTCCTTCTAAAATCTATGAACTTTGTCTTTGACTAAGAATTATTTTGTAGTTAGCAGCTAAATATAACAAAAATACATTTGCACTATCTATAACTGTTGCGATGATAATTTAAAAAATAAAAAATTAACAAAATCAAGTAACGCAAAGAAACTATGGTTAATGCTTTCCTTACCAAAGCGAATTCCTTACACAAGAACAAGGCACAGATTTACTTCAATAGCTGGTAAATTTGGATATTGGCGTGCCTTTTTATACACAACTGCTCTACTAAAAAATGGTACAGCCAATCACTAAGCGTTTGTTGAGATAAAAGACAAAAGGGACCTCAAAAAAATTTTTAAAAAATCTCAAACGGCATAGCACCTGTAAATCCGAAGTGCAATGCACGTCGTCCCTGTTTTTTTCGTAGAGCGAATATGTTAAAAGGAAATGACATCTGAGTCACCATAAATTGAAGTGCAAACGTTACCATTCGTACCGTTGCCCTTTGTACCCACGAAAAACATGTCAATCTCCTCATCAAGACACGTCATCGCCAGCCTTTATCCGGCACCCAAACTAAGGTTATTGGATGCCGGATAAAGTAATTTAGAAGATATTATCAAATATCCCAATGCAGCTAGCGACGTTCATGAAAGCAGGAAGCGCTGAAAATAACATGTCATTACCGCCATGGAATCCTGTCTGATAGTGCAGTTTGGAAAAATACGAAATTTTGAAACCGTTGTACTGAACGTGTAGGCACCCATCAAATTAGTGAATTGTGTGATTACAAGGTATTTTCGCAAATCCGCCTCACAAAGGGATTGTCTATGACAGGATAACAAAACCAAGATTAGGTACAAAGAGGGAACACAAGAATACACTTCTTAATATTTAAAGGGTATTTTAAAACGTCCAGCAATAATTGCGAGGCGTTTAAATAAGATTGATATGACACATGGAATGAATGTCCGTCCAAAAATGACAAATGCGATATCATATCCATCAGCCCGGGTTTGTACATCGGAGTGAATCGGTATGAAGCTTTACCGCCTATTGAAGAGTAATGAGGAGAAAGTATGCCCGAAGGGGACCTCATGCGTCTGTTTATAGCGAGAAGAGACGTAGCCATGTTGATTAGAAAAAAAAGCTCTGGTTTCTCAAAAACACATGACGCACAACAATTCTACGAACGTCTCTTACCATCCGTCTCATTCCCTAGCGCGTGACATATTGATTTTAACAGCACCCACATCTCACCACCGTTCAACCCCGTTGTGTGCATCGCACCCAGCAAGCTGTTATTGCTCGTGGCATCATTTCTGTTTCCTAAAAATATTTCTACCATGTGCTGTGTGCCCTGAGGCCTCTGGATCATGCATTAACCTCTCCTGCGACGGATTCCAAGCGGATAATTAAGAAAGCAATAGGTATTAGCGAGAAGATTTTTAGATATCTTCTTTTGATTCCCCAAGAATACCCCTACGTTGAGACTGTGTTCTGGTAAAAACATAAATATATGTCTGTGTTTAAAACTGGTAATCCTACCTTAACCTATTGATCCCATCTTTTAGTTTTTTGTGGAAAATTGCATAATTTCCGATGAGAACAAATTCAACAAGAACATTGTTTTCGGGTTTCGCTTGAAAAACCAACACAATTTCAGTGTTGCAGAAGTTAGCAACAACGTGATTTGTTGCTCCTACGCAAAGTGCTGCCGAGTTTGATCATGCGAAAAAATAATCGATGCCTTCAACATAGTAGTAGGTGCTCTGGAAATAATATCCGCTGTGACATTTATGTCGGTCTCACACTTGTTAAGAAACTCAGCAGTTTTTCACCCACAGTGTCGCTCTCACTTCCACTTTATGCAGAGATGACACAATGACGACAACAAAATGGTACCAGGCAAGAAAGGGCAAGCAGTGAACTAAAGTTTTATTGCTCTTCATCTCCGGGCACCTGATGTCGTCTCGTTTTGAACATTGCTTAGTAGTCTACTTTTCTGCAGCCATTTGGTCAGCCGGGGCAATTGCGTCTCCAGCCCGCCCACCACCAACTCCACCGCCAGGGATACGGTGGACGAAGCAGTGAGTGCTCCGCCAAAAAAAAGGCAAATCAAGTCAAATATTGGAATCTGTTGGTAATCCGCATTTCAAATATTTACGTTCGCCTTTCCTACCCGATGCACTTTACAGCTCTAAAACTGCAGAAGTGGACAGTTTCTTTCAGCTGCTTCCTTGGTTGGAACAATGGCTATAGTGACATAGCAAGTTTAGACGCATAAATAGCAGTTTTGTTACCATTTTAAAGTCGTTTTTTCTAACAATTTACGGGAATGACAACATCCGAAGGACCCTCCATGTGGCGGGAAATGCAGAAAACACTTTTCTATCAAATTTGATGTTGCAGACATGTTTTTTGTTCTTTGCCCCAATACAAGGCCTGACTGGTTAGTCACGCTTACACACAGAGAGCGTGACTGAGCTTCTCCACTGGGGAATACGCCTTGTTTTCTGCAGCAATCCGTAGCATTGATGAACAGTTTTTTGCGGTTATTAAAAAATATTGTCCGCAAGTAGAAGTATTTAACAGCCGTGGTTGCAAGCTGTACAAACCCAAAAAATTGAAGTGTTCTTTGGAGCCATGGTGTATAATTGCAATAAAAATACAATGTCACCCGTCAACGTTCACCACGTAAATTTGCTCAAAAATTCACAGTGTTCTTTCAAATCTTTCGAAAGCAGTTGCCCAATGTTTCTGCGAATTTAAAACTACAAAAAAGTACGCTCTGTGGTGTATTCCTTCCAGAGAGCACCTTCATCTCCTTGCAACCTTCCTAAATAATTAGCGCGCGTTTATTTATCGTTACATCAGCCGTCGTTACTAAAGATACTCATTGTCCGTCATTTGCGAGGTCTGAACTGCTGTTTTAAAATAAGAAACCATAACAACCCAAAGCAAAACAACACATCTTTTTCTTCTTTTGAAAAAAGAGAAGTGATCTGTTTCCCGCACACCTTTCCACATAGTAAAAAACTGCGCCGTACACAACCTAAGGTACGAGAATTTAACCACTTAAATAAATGTCACTTTGAAATTTGTGAAAGGGTTCAACTAGGATGACAGCGATGAGAAGCAGAAGAGGGAGTCCAAAGAATTTAGCTTCTTTTACTGAAAAAAGCAAGAAACAATCTAAATTGATCTGTATAATATTTACAAACTGGCAGCGGGTAGGCAGAATATATTGTACTGAACAGAATATATTGTAAGGAACAATGTACTGAACTACTTATTATAAAATCTTTTTTTCTGCTTACAATAAATATAGTAGCCACAACGGTCCCGGTCCACCTCGCATTACAAGAAAAGGGAAAAGATAACCCCTGTGGCTCAATGAATATATTCAAATTAAACTGATTTATAGAACAATTCTCAACTTTTATTCTTTTCAGAGAAATTTCAATTTGACTTTGACTAAATAGGATCAAGTTTTGCATTTGCAATGCATCTAACTAACATTTGTAATGTAAATAACTACCCAGGTGGCACAGAAAGTGTGCCCCAAGACCGGCCCGTCTATGGCCGCTTTCTGGCATGTCCGGCCAGCATCCAGGTTCTGGCAGCCACTGATCATGCGTTGAACGGCCAACATTCGGCAACCAGCGTTTCGGTATTTTTCCGTCCGCCCATGTCCGGACGCACAACGGCACCTAACCGGCTGCCAGATATTCAGTTCTCTTACGGCTGCCGATGTTGAGAAAGAGAACGGCCGAAGTACGGCCCTAGGGCATCCGTTTTTTTTTGGGGGGGAAGCGGTAACAGGCCGAAGCACGGCTAGCGACCGGCCACAGAATATGCGTATTCTTGCGGCAGTTGGTGTTCGAAAGGAGACCGGCCGGAGCGCGGCTGCCGTGCATTCGTTGTTTCAACGGTTAACCGCACGTCCGGCGGTAGAATATTCGTTTCCTTCGGGCAACCAGTGTTATGAAGGATACCGGCCGACGTACGGCCCCAAAATATACGTTTTTCATTCGGTTAGCTGTCCTCGGCCGAATTACGGCAAGCGAATGGTCACCGAATATATGGCAACCGGTGTTCAAGAGGAGACCGGCCTACGTAAGGTAACTGGTTATACGTCGTTTTTTCGGCAAACGGCATACAGCCGAACAACGGCACGCGCCTGGGCGCCGAGAATTCATGCAAAGACGTGTTTGGAAGGAGACCGACTGATTTTTTCCTGGGGGCAGAAAAAGACGTTAGGGAGCCGAACGACGGGGACGCGTTTTTCATCCGCTCCGTGTTTCTACGTTTTAAATGAACGAAGATCGTTTTTCAAACAGTAATGAGTGTTCTCGGTGAACGGGCAAGGTGCAAGGACTCACTGGACATTAGCAGGGAACGTTTTAGGCCATCGAAAGGTCATTTATTGCCACAAGAAGACTGTGCCACACCGACGAGTGAGCTAAGCCTCGCCAGTCATCGCCGCTACGACGCCTCTGCCGCCGGCTTCGTCGACGCATCAGCTCGAGGATATTCGCCCCCTCAAGAAATGGAGAGCATTGGAGACATCGACCCGGCAGAGATGTCCGATCCGAGATGAAGATGGTTCGCCAGAATAACTGGCCTTTAAGGGCGTCGAGCAAGCGGCCACCACGCAGGAGCTAAAACGCCACCATGTTAAGGACTCCCCACCAAAGAAAGGCAAGTGCGAGCAAAAGCGCAAGTTATTCTGCGTACAATTAAACTGCGACAAGCAATGTTGCACTATGTTGTTGGTGATAATCGTAGATGAGACTCGCTCGCGCATTGGTAGGATCAACTTCATGCCCTGCACTATGTTACTTCATGGGATTTTACGACTGCCTATTTAGAAAAAAAAACTATTTTAAATTTGCGATAACAACAGAGCCTTGTAGCTGACGAAGCCTAGCTGTTAATTTAGTTCCGATGTTTGAAGGTGAGCTTAGCTACTCTTGGGATATGACTCATTTGGTTAAACATAATCGCCAGCATCCTAGCAAGCACGGATTTTGTCAGGATTTTCTTGCTCAACGCAGATTGTTGAGTTAACGCACGATTTGGTTCGTATAAGCTTACAGTGGTTGACTGTATATTCTTGGACTGCAAAAAAGGAAATGATGGTGTTCTATATCCCCTTCTGCGTAGTACATTTCGTCCTATGAACTGAATGAATCGGTTTTTGCATTATTATTACTATTGGCCCTATAACTTTGTTAAAAAGTGCTGTGTAGTTTACGGGACTATAGCGAATGAACGTGATTCCGTATACCTGCAGCTTTATTCGAATTTAATAACATCCTGGTGTGCTGATTCAGAAAAGTGTTTGGATGTTAAACAGTGTGTTAACGTGGCACCTTTACAAGAAAACCTTCATTCCAATTGAATACGTATACCGTAAATTATGCTGCTGTGACAACGGCCGATGAATATAAATACCTAGGAGTTTATTTAGGGAGTGGTTAGAGGTTAAATAGGCAGGTTCACACCATAAACGTTACGGCTGCATATGCTTTTGTCTTTCTGAGACGAAATTTCAGTGAACCTCCATCTAACTGAAAATAAAAACCGTATTTCACTCATGTGCGCTCAATCTTGGAGTACGCATGTGTTTTCGTGGATCCCTACACCAAAGAGCTGGTTGATACGCTCGAAAACATACAGAATATGTCAGTGCGATTCGTATTAGGTAATTGTCACGCTCAACTTAGCATGAGAGAAATTAAAAGTAAACTGAAATGGCAGGACGTGAAAGATCACAGACGAAACCACAGGTTGAACTTTTTTCGTAATATATATCATTCGAAAACTGAAGTAGAAGGGGAGAAGTATGTCCAAGCGCCATTCTACATATCGCAAAGTGGGACCGCTAGCTTAAAGCAAATTATTAACTTTCCTTTAAAAGTGGCGCCTTGCGCGATTCATTTTATTTTACATCAATACTGCAGTGTAATTATCTTCCACCTATGATTGCATTAACTGTTTATATTGACGATTTTCAGCCCGCTTTGTAGAATTATTTTGTTATTTTGTCTCATATTTAATGCTTAGTGTTATGTATCTCCCTTCTGTAATGCATGCAAAGGCAAGCAGGCCTCAAATAAATAAATAAAACAATGAATAAATAAATGAATATAAATAAATAAATAAATAATAAATAAATAAAACAATGAATAAATAAATGAATAAAAATAAAAAATAAATAAATAAATAAATAAATAAATAAATAAATAAACTTCCAGAGGCGCAAGTTTGCCTCCGACGGGTTGAGAACCCTACGGATTCAACCTTGACCAATAAAATATTTATTGCCCTATTCGTTGCAGTATGCAAGGTTTCCTGTATGCATGCTACCATTGCTATGTTATTGGTTTGAAACAAATTATGTAACTCTAATTTTACGCGTTTCCTTGCGTGAACACAGAGGGATGCAACTGCAGCCACCTGAAGCAGGGCGTCATTCGCAACGCGTCTAGAATTTTTTGAACGTAGTATGACATTAGAAGTAAATTAAGTTCTTTTGGACCATTACGTGGTGTGGACCTATACTCATGAAAACAACATTAAAATAGATTGAAAATGAAAGTACCTGTTCGCTCCTTCTTAGGATCAGCCCTGCCCAAGATCATCAGAAAAGTTGATCGAGTAGAAATGTCTTTGCAAGAAAAATGGGCAAAAACTGGACATACTTTTTTTGTGAAGGAGTTATATTAAATGCTCCTGAGTGTTCCTGAGAACCAAAACGCTTCGTAAAGGCATTCACGCCGGTTTTATATACAGCAAAATTGGTCAAGCAACTGTTATAAAAATAGTTTATGTAGTCATAGCATGAAAGTGTTCCGGAATATTGCCCTAAAAGAAATTGGCTAAAAGCGGCGCAATATATCTCTCTGAAATTCAACCCACTAACGTATGCGCCCTCCGCCGCGCCCCCCCCCCCCACCCTCCTCTTTTCCCGTTTATTACAGGTAAGCCGCCCCACAGAGGATATCAGGACCTGGACAATACATCTATTCAAGCTCTACAAAGAACTGAATATTTTCTGGGTTGGGCAGTAAAAGAGGCACAGCAATTAAAGGAACGACAATTTGTGAGCACTGTTTAATAAATGAATTTTGCTGTCAACTGAGGCTGGTAATTAAGCAAGGCTGCGCTGAAAGCTTGACGGCTGGTGGTTGCGCGCGAGCTCACTTTCATGTGGCTGCATTGGACCCAAAATGCTGGGTTTGAGCTGCTTCTGCACTGCGCGAATGAGTCATCTGCTTTCGCGACATGCATTGACCGGCCTCAGTACAGTTAACGTACTGTGGCTGAACTCCAATGCCCGTAGCACGGCCGTATTTCCGGTAGCTTTAGTCCGGCTGGAGTCCGACGACCGCATCTCGGCTGTAATCCGGCGGCCGTACTTCGGCCGTACACGGGTGGCTTTGGAATGGCCGGAGCCCTACGGCTGGAATCTGGCCGTATGACCGTAAGCCGGTCGACTGGCCGACGGACACTGGCCGTTGGACAGCCATGGGAGTACGGCCGTATACGGCCAAAAGGCCCACATTTGGACATGGGCCGAACATGGCTGCCGGAAAACGGCCGGACAGAAAATCACCGGCCAAAGTACACCGGCCTCTTTTAGGCCGAACAGTCCTGCGCTGCCTGGGTATGATGAAAAATCATTTGCATTGTGTATAGCTATTGCCCTGATAGTTTTAAAATTATAGAACTGAAGGAACGCAAATAAATTATAGTTACTTATTTCCTCCCCAAAGAGAATTTGTCAGCAAGGAACAAAGCAAAGGAATACTTCGATAGCTGGTAAAATGCAATAAATTGGCGTGGCTTTTTATACCGGAGTTCCCTACCACAAAAATGTTCCCACCAAGAACTAAGCGTTACGCCAGTTGCAAGAAAAAATTTTTTTTTTTCAGAGAAGAAACAAAACCAAAGCTGCGCAGCACCTGCGGGCTTCAAAGTGCAAAGCAGATCGACCACCTTTTCCCGTAGAGAGTACAATAGGTTAGATGGAAATGACATATAAATCAGCATAAATTGAAGAAGTGGAAACGTTAACGTTGGTACATTGACCAACGAGGTACAGGTGACCTGCCTCATCAAAACCCATTACAGTAAGCCTTCTATGACAGAAAAATAAGTATTAGTGGATGCCCGTTAAATGAATTTATTAAACTTTGTTGAAATAACATGTGAGGTACATGGACACAGGAAGCGCAAAAATACCTCACGTTGTGACCCCCCTGGCCTCGTCACTGATAGTGGAGATTGGAAAATACAAAATTTATGAAGGCGTTTCCTGGGGTGAACCTACTCTGGTAGCCGCAAAGAGGCTCTTTCAATACTTTGATACCACGGCTTTTAGAATAAAATTAGATACGAGCAGCTGAAAAAAACAATACTGGTTGCGGGTGCAAAGTATTAATGAATATATTTGGCGCCCAAAACCCCCACAAGCTGTAAATAGGCCCCGCTGTGTTTTTGCACTAAAGTCTCTTTAATCAACATTGAGAAAACTGGAATAATCGCCTTATTTTGATGATATCACGACTTCAGTCTGTATAATTTGTCACATAGCGGAGATGTTTGGTAGAAAAATGAAGTAATTTGTTACTTTTCCATGTAAGTGTTTATAAAATGTTTCAAAAAGCGTGCCACTTTTTCTAATGGTAATGTGTATTAAACACATTTATACAGAAACAGCAGCCCATAAAATATTTGTGGTTTACGTTCTCGTAAACATCGAGATGAGTTGCGAACAAAAATTGTGAAATAGCATTCAGCTTGCCTGAAAAAAGATAGTTTAATAACATCGTGTGCATACCGCGATGCAGATACCGGGATCAGAGGCGCCTTAGACCAACAGGTATAGACAATAACAGGCTAGCAACAAGCAACAAATATAACAAGCAGACGCTAGAAGCACCGCTTTAACTGGAGATGCCAAAAGCCATGATTGCCAAATTATTAGCGCTTTCATCGGATTTACTCCAGAGACACCAGATAGCCAAATTGTCCACACATAATTCGGGATGCAGGAATATAAAGCTTTATTTATCGGATAAGACTTTTCCGAGGACAGAGCCATGAACTCGAAAATGGACTTGGTGAGCACCATCACTGTAGATTGTGGCAAATTAATTTTTAGGGTGGTCAGGACAAGATTAAAATATTCTGCACAAGCAATAATATGAACGCAATGAAAAAGGCCAATCCTGTGCAGAGACAAGGGACGCACCCTACCTTGGTCCTCTTTCCACAAAGCGCCGGGTGCATTAACCACGTGGGATGGGTATTTTAAGTGGTGGTACAGATTAATGCATAATTACGTTAACCGGGAGAAACTTTGCATTATGGAGGGACACATTATCGACCAAAATCTCTGCCAATATGGACTGAAACTGCAAGACTAGCACAAAAAGCAGAGTGGTGATTAAAGGAATAAGTAAAGAATTTGCAGAAATGACATATGGGCGATGACAACGAGGTATCAAGAGCCAGATAACGAGATTGCGTTTTGGGGAAAAAGTGTCTGTGGTCTTGCCAGCGCGGTCTTGAGGAACCCTAGAAAGCAATCACTGTGATTGGGACGCACACGGGCAGACCTAAACCGAATGCTTGTCGTTACAGCTTCAACAGTGGCAAAGCATATACTTCGCGGAACCAGATAACAAAATACACCAAACACGAATGTTGGGTGCATATCCAGGCTGTATATTATCAGAAGCGTACATCCTCTTAGAAATATTTTTTGTGGTTAAGACCTAATAGTCCAGCCAGAGCGCGCGCGCCTGTTGCTGGTATGTGTTCAATATTACAAGAAGACAACGTGAATGAGAACAACGAAAAGTGGTGCCGTGGTCCAACGACTGAGGAAGAAGAAGCTGGGCAGGTGTGCAGCCAGCGTCGGTTCTGTCTCACGGCCGACACCATGCAAATAGTGAAAATATAGCGTTCGCCAATCTCATGGTTCACTTTCTTTGTCCTGCCACCACGTAACATTTGGTGGAGTGTGCGGGACGATCATCTTCATCCTGGACCACCAGCATCGCGAAGTCATGACTCTTGAAGAGCGCTTCTCGGGCTCTTGAACCGCATCTGAATGCCCCAATCATAGTAACCCATCACATCTGTTCCCCAGCCCGTGCCTACAGCCTATGACTAGCCGAAACCAGCCGAGACGTGAGAAGCCGCGACCAGACAAGACGACGATGCCGTCCCCCGGCCCGTTCGCCGGCGCGTCTTCTAAAAGGGTTTAACCATTGCTTCAAGACGTCGGCGGGCATGGCTGTTCCGGACTGGTGTTCACCAAACCGGTCATCTTCATCCGTGGAGGCAACGACGTCTTCATTGTGCATTATCAATTCATCGTTCGTACTCAATACACTCGCTCATCTACAAAGGGCTTGACCGGGGCGGTGTCCCTCGACCGCAGGGCTATGTTACAAGAAGACGACGAGGATCAGAACAACGACACGGGGTGCTGTGGTCCAACGTCAGAGAAAGAAGCTCCGCTGGCGCGTAGCCAGCGCCAGTACTGTTTCATGGGCGACATCATGTAAATACTGAAAATCAATCATTCAAACATCTCAAAGTACACGTCCTTTCCCTTGCCACCGCGTA
Organism: Haemaphysalis longicornis; assembly: GCF_048455015.1. Taxonomy (NCBI): domain Eukaryota; kingdom Metazoa; phylum Arthropoda; class Arachnida; order Ixodida; family Ixodidae; genus Haemaphysalis; species Haemaphysalis longicornis. The sequence continues at coordinate 126,770,281 of NW_027526422.1, forward strand.
GCAATATGTTGAGAGCAAATCATTTTACTGCCATGTATGACTCCATAAAATGTTTGCGATTCACACTGACGAAGGGATTTTTGTTGTAAAGAAAACAAATCCAGCTTAGTTCACTAAGACGGTACCGGAGCATGGGCTACTTATTATAATTTTTTTTAATTTGAACGTCCTGCTATATATCCAGGCGTTCATTTAGAATGTAACGGAACAAAACAAGAAACGAATGTGTTGCGAAAACAAAAAGACAACACCCTCTTCATAAAATTGTACATCTGGGTGAATCAGTATGGAGCTTAAAAGCCCATTGAATAAGCCTGGGGGCAATAACAGTTCCCTGGCGTAATCTTCGTGTCTGTATATACTGAGAAAAGCCCTAGGAGTGTTGATAACAAAATCACTTTCTTTTCTACACAACCCGCTTCCACGCTGTGATGCACTCCGAGAACAAATAACAAGCTGTGACATCTAGGAAAGGGCAATAGTCTACACTGTCGTATCCTTCGAAGATTTGAAGTGTGGCATAAGTATGGACCTGCCTATTTCTTCAGTTCCAGTAAATGCGACTTCTCAAACATCCATGTTCCCGCCGTATGGCGCATGCTTCTCTAAACCCTATTCGTCTTCAGCAATCGCTTTGGTTTATCGTGTATTGCCCCTTTTCTTCAGGGCACACAGGTTGCAACGGAATCGTCCTCCCGAAATATTGTTATTCAATATTTCTCTGCGATGCAGATGGGGCGACCGTCCTTTAATGGAGGTGCGCCAAGAACCCCGCCCTTGCATCTAATCCGCATAGCTTAGCACGCCTGCCGCTCTGAAGTGCGCAGAGCAGTCATAACTTGCTTGCATGAAGTACGGCCCCAACGAGCTATGCATATGCTCTAAGAACCACATAAGAACCACAAAATACTATCAACACCCTTCGTTGTTGGCATCCCGGAAAGCCAGACGTGCATGTGTGATCACTTTACCAAGTAGGCAGCATCGTTAGAAACCAACAAATCATGCCCTATATTGCCCAGAGCTGCCGCCGCACATTACCACTGCCGCTCAGTAAGCCTTGTTACCGTGAAGCAGATTTATGGCCCGCCGACTGGGGTCATCGTGTGCGCTTAATATAAAAATTATTTCCTTGCTTAAATCAAAAAGTAACCCTAAATCACTTTCTTGATTTATGTTTCCTTGGTACCCCTGTTTAAATGAGCCAAAGTGTTTATGTTACTTCTATGTCACTTGCAATGGGTTCAGTTTTATACACACGTACCGTTTTAAGTGTTCTTGTACTGAACTCCTGTTTCAAGGAACCTTGCCAATGAATCCAAACCGGCCTTTTGTGTTAGCTTTCCTTAGTGTGCTGGGTGAAGTGTTCGGCGTCTGGTCGAAACGTTTGGCGCATGGTGCCTTGTCCCAGTACAGGGAAATGCCTTGGCGGGAAGATTGTAACCAAATTTGACTGTCATTTTCTTCCTGCATCCAAAGGGAAATGCAATCAAGTAAGTTCACACTTACAGCCTCCACGAGCTGGCTGTGTGCCGCAGATCTGAAGAAGATCGTATGGCGTGTAGATTAATGAGGCTCAAAATCTCGTTGGGTATATTAAGGTCATTTTTCTCAAACGTGTACTTCATAATGTCTCGGCCGCCGTTGCACAACAGGTTGTGAGCGGAAATGCAGCAATCGGAGCACCCCGTCCTAGGTTATGACCTACTGTTATGGTCGTGTTTGGTGAGTTGCTCATTGTTATGGAGGAGTTGAAACATTTACCAATCAGCTTGGAGCAGCTGCATCAACTGCTCTCGAACTTCATGATGAACATGTTAGCGATGCCGATGCCAGACTTCGGAGGGCGCATCTCTATTGCTGAAGGTGTAATAACTGAAAGCGTCGACGGAGGCATCGCCGTAGTTCGAAGCTCCTCGATTGCGGTGTCTCCGTTGCAAGAGGAATTGCGCGCTTTACGCAACGCCAATCCCAAGTTTTGGTCACTAATTTCAGCGAAGAATACGAGCATTTAAACAGGGGCGCTGCAACTGCGTTCCTCGAAGAAACGCAAGCAGCAAGTGACGTGATCACCATTGCCGACTTTGAACGCGCACCAGAAGAGACCTCCAAGCTTCCGAATCCCTTCGACGTGAGGCCGGCGTTACCGCAAGAAGAACGAAAGAAATTATTGGATTTGCTGCATCGCTACAGAGAGTGCTTTTCGTCGAACTCAAACCTACGTGAGACACCTCTGGCGAAGCACCGAATAATAACAGAAGGTGGAGCCCGACCAACCCGACTGTCACCGTACCGCGTCTCTTCACACGAGCGGGAAGCCATCGGGACTCAAGTCGACGACATGCTCAGCGACGACACTATACAGCCATCGAAAAGCCCCTGGGCAGCGCCGATCGCACTCGTGAAGAAAAAAGACGGCACATTAAGTTTTTGCGTTGACTACCGGCGACTGAACAAAATCACCAAAAAGGACGTATACCCCCTCCCCCGAATTGACGACGCTTTCGACCACCTCTGCCACGTGAACTACTTCTCATCGATGGATCTGAAGACCGGCTACTGCAAATTGATGTGGTCGAGAGAGACCGAGAGAATACCGCATTGATAACCCCGGCCGGCCTATACGAGTTCAAGGTGATGCCGTTGGGATTGTGCACGGCGCAGCAACGTTAACAACGAGTCATGACACAGTGCTAGCTGGGCTGAAGTGGCACACCTGCCTCGTATACCTCGATGATGTTGTGGTATTCTCCCGGACGTTCGACGAACACGTTGCAAGGTTGCAGTCTGTACGCCTGAAAAGTGCCTCTTCACGTACGAGGAACTCAAATTTTGGGGCCATGTCGTCGATGCCGCGGGAGTCCGGCCTGATCCTGCAAAAACTTACGCCTTAGCGAACTTCCCAAGACCAAAAGATAAGACGGGCGTGGGGAGGAGATTTCTCGGGCTATGCGCATACTACAGGCGCTTAGTCGCGAACTTCGCCCGCATTGCAAAGCCACTAACCCGCTTGACAAAAGATAGCACCCCTTTCAGCTCGCAAAATGCCTAAGAAATAGTCTTCTGCGAGCTGCAACAATGCCGGCAAAGCCCGCCTGTGCTCGCGCATTTCGACGAAAATGCCGAAACGGAAATGCACGCGGACGCCAGTGATGTAGGCTTGGGTGCCGTCGTCGTACAAAAGCAAAACGGGTGCGAGAAAGTACTCGCCTATGCCAGCCGTGGTCTGTCCAAAGAACAAACTTCTCAGCCTCTGAGAAAGAGTGCCTCGCGAATATATGGGCCATTTCAAAACTTCGCCCATACGTGTATGGAAGACCATTCAAGGTTGTGGCAGACCACCATGTGCTGTGTTGGTTCGCCAATTTGATGGAACCCTCTGGCCATCTTGGTAGGTGGAGCTTGCGCTTGCAAGAATTCGACGTTACAGTATTCTATAAATCCGGGAGGAAACACTCCGACGGCGACTGCCTGTCCCGTGCCCCCGTCGACCAACCACCACAAGACTCCGATGAAGACAGCGCGTTCTGCGGAGTCATGACTGAGAGCGACCTGGCCGCCCAGCACCGTGCCGACCCCGATCTATGCGTCATGATTGACTACCTCCAAGGATGCAACGTCGCCGTGCCCAGGGCCTTAAAACACAACCCACCTGCATTCAGCCTGAAAAACTCCGCCCTCGTGAAAAAGAATTTCAGCCCCGGAACGAGAGCAAATTATCTTCTTGTCGTCCCGGCAGATCTTTGTGACATAATTTTGGAAGGGTGCCACGACGACCCGTCTTCCGGACATCCCGGCACAGCTCGCACAATTGGGAAAATCAAGATGAAGTACTACTAGCCCCGCCTTGCATCGGACGTCACCCACTACGTCAGATGCTGTCGTGACTGCCAGCGACTAAAAACCCCACCGACGAGGCCCGCCGGACTTCTGCAGCCGATCGGCGTCCCATCTAGGCCCTTTCAACAGATTGGAAAGAACCTTCTGTGCCCGTTCCCTACATGCCCATCCGAGAACAAGCGGATTGTGGTAGCGACAGACTACATGACGCGCTATGCAGAGACCGCCGCTCTTCCGAGGGGGACTGCACAAGAAATCGCACAATCCATCATAAGCCAAGTTGTGCTGCGACATGGAGCCCCGGAAGTCATAATCACGGACCGTGGAACGGCCTTTACTGCGGAGCTGATACAAGGGATATTACGCTATAGGAACACGGATCACCGAAGATCGACGGCTTACCACCCCCAAACGAACGGTCTAACGGAACGCTTGAACAAGACAAGCGTGGATATACTTTCAATGTAAGTCGAAGTTGAACATAAGACTTGGGACAAAGTGCTACCGTATGTCACCTTTGCGTACAACTCGGCTATCCAGGAAACTACGCAGATGATGCCGTTCGAGCTTGTCTGCGGAAGACGGCCGACTACGATGCTCGACGCCATGTTTCCGCACGTAGAAGACGACGACATCTACGCCGACGTGCGAAAATACATTCAGCGTATGGAGGAGGCCCGCCAGCTGGCTCGAGTTTGTACAACAGACCAGCAGCTGGTGAATGCCGGGCGCTACAGCCTCCGACACCGAGACGCCGAGTACCACCCTGGGGATCGTGTGTGGATTTGGACTCCCATCCATCGACGCGGGCTATGTGAGAAGCTTCTGCCATGGTATTTCGGAACCTACCAGATTCTACGATGTGTCGGCCAACTTACCTACGAGGCGATCCCCGATGGTGATTCCCGAACATCCCGATGACGCACGCGGCCCGAAGTCGTCCACGTGGTTCGCTTGCAACCTTACTATGCAAGATGACGGACTTTTTTGTTGTTTGTTGGGACTGTGTTTTGTTGTAGCATCGGGTCGAAGCACTCTTGGAGGGGGGGTAATGCCGCGAACCATGTAAGGGTTTGTTTATTTATTGTTTGCTTTTACTGCCGAGCCACGCCCGGATGTGTTATCTGCCTTCCAAACAAAGCGCGTCTTACATTCTTTACTTTTATGCCGCACGGGCTATCAAATTAAGATAAGCAGATTGTTTCGCCCTAACGTCACTAGCCCAAGAATAATCTCCTGTAATCTACAATGTTCTGAATGTGAATTGACGGTTACAGAAACACTTGCGCCGAAAGATAAAAGACTGCTGAACAGACGCCGCGATATTCGATTCGACGACACTCGCCTGTGCAAGTCACTTTGTTGACCACTGCTTCGCCGCCTCTGTATTCTTTTGAGTTGTTAGGGGAGCACAAGTTCGCTCCAATAAACGTTTTTCTCCAACACAACTGCGTCGTCCTTGGATTCGTGACAATATCTTACCCTTCAGACTTTGGAAATTGCGAAGGCATGTGGACAATCAAATATTTTAACCCTTTCCCGCAGAACTTACGATTCTTGCATGCTGAACCCTGTTATGAGCCTTGTGAGAATAATGGACGACAAAAATGGTCAGAAAGTTGCTGTTTGAACTTCTAAATACATTACTGTTCATGTACCTATTCTTAGTACACATAAAGCATGTTGAACCAATCACTCACCTTGGTGCAGTTCATAAAGTATCCGTTATAACGAAAGATGAACATAGGAATTTTCAATGCGCCCCTGACGTAGTATCTAGGCATTTCCCTGACTTTCCTCTCCTTGCTCAGCACTCACCGCGTCTTTGACCGTATTCCTTGGTGCTGGAGGTGGAGGACGGTGAACTGGAAAAGAAATTGCTCCAGCAAAGTAGAGCAGCACGTACTATTCAACCTTACAACGCATCAGCTGGATGTAAATAACGAGCAATAAACGTCTAGACACGGTGTACTCTTTACAGACCAGTAAGATTTTTCATCGTATTGACGTCAAGAGTTTATGATTCAAGGTTCTGCAGAAATGCGACGACGTAAGTGCCACATTAAACACGCAGAAATAACAGGGAGGGTTTTCCTTTGCAGGGCCGCCACTTCTACGCTACAGGCATTAGGTTGGTTTTCTAAACTGCACACTTCGGAAGGCTTGCTTTAAAGCAATACGTCTCTTATTGTTGGCTTGCATAATCTCTATTCATTATAGCATAAAAAGTCTCAATTCCTCACACGTTTTGGCTTTGAAGTAAAATAGGCTGTAGCAAATTCGCAATGAAATTTATTCACACTCGAAAGTTTACAGTTCTGTGCCACCGGCCCTAAATGAACAGACTTAGCTGATCAAATTAGGAATACCATGGCTTTTATATAAATATCAAAGAACAAAACCACCCACACATACATCTATCTCTACAGAGAAGAAACCTCAACCTTGGTGTTGTCGAAATCAAAATAAGCAGCTATGCCTACGCATGGTGCATACGCACTTTTTTTCGGTAGTATACCCGACAGCATAAATACTATGCTACAAGTACAAGTTGAGAGTAAGCCACCAGTTTTCGTGCGTCCGCGGAAAGCATGTCAGAATGTCCGTCGGATCGATTCGCAATAGCATTTGTGGGCTATTGTCGGAAACCGATGGGTATAGCCAAGGTGGTCTGGTAACGACACAGGCTGGGAACGTGTGTAGTGAATGGCCCATTTGTTACCTAAAGCCGGCTGCCTCGGCAACGAAGGTGAGTTTATGCATGCGGGCGTTCCGACGCTGATGTACAAGCTCATCCAAGGTGTTAACTTGAGCTTAGGCCTGAAGAGCAGGAATCGGTGTTATCCTAGGCAGGCAGGTAATGGCAAGCATTGCGCCTAGGTTAGTTGCCTCAATTCGAGCCCACTCCGCTTGGTTAGGTGTCTGAATTGGACCTGGGAAACAAGCCGAGGCTGGAGTACACACCGTAGCAATAGACAGGTCATTTTGAAACAGGAGCCTCCAGACTTATGTGAGATGCATCGGATGAGGTGGAGAATCTGCCACGCTTTTTGGCGAGCGGAACATAGCCACATAGACGCTAACCAAGGCGCACAAATTTCTAATCCCAGTACGCGAACTGAGGCGGCAGTGCGTACAGGTAGGCCTCGGAGTTGTAATGCGATCGGAGACACCTCCAGTCGGCGACGCACCAATCACTGGCCACAGGAAGAATAGCTGTGTTTTCGACGTACAGTGCTAGTCCAGCATATTCACACCATTTTGGATTGTCAGAAGAGGCTTGTTGGAGGCACGCGGTTTGCAGAGTCAGGCCAGAGTGTACAGTCCACACTGTGATGTCGTCCGCGCACATCAAAAAGTGTATGTCAGGTATAGATCCGAAATGCCAGGCAAGCAGCAACATAATAATATGAAAAAGGAAGGGCGAGATGAGGCACTTTGCGGGCAGGCGTAAAGTTGCGATACCTTGTCCGGGAAATGCGTACCGAAAAGGATCTTTTTGTGAGGAAGTTCTGGAGGAAAGAGCAAACTTTGTCCGGGAGGAGAAGGCCTTGGAGAATTTCCAAGATGGCTCCGTGGCTAACGTTGCCGTATGCCTTTTGTATGTCCATGGCAAGCACTGCGCGCAACTTGTTTGATCGCCCGCCAAGTAGCACCAATGAAGAGAAATGGTCAAGCCCATCCTCGGTACCCCAACGGGGACTAAGCCTGATCTGCGGTGGGTGATGCCAGCGGAAACTGTCCATCCATCATTGAGGCCAAGTCGCCAGCATGAGCACCAACAGTTTCAACCAGGTGCAGATTAAGGCTATTTGACGCAAATGAGGGAGCTGATCGGGTGGCTTACCGGGCTTCGTTATCGGGACGGTATCAGCGAGTAGCCAAGATACTGGTGTGTGACCAGAGAGCCACATCTCGTTGATGGAGTAAAGGAGATTGCTGAGGGATGGATCGTCGAGTTTATTATGAACCTCGTACGTATGGTCATCTGGCCCGGGAGCGGTCCTTTGTTTGGCGAGATCAAGCGCAGCAAGAAACCCGGCTATCGTGAAAGGCGATTGAATTTCACGCGCGGCGTCTTTAAGAGGGGAGGAACAAACGTGACTCCCCCGCAGAAATGTCAAAGGCGGGAACACGACGCGGGCAAAATCGGCGGCAAATTGCGCAGGATCCCTCTCCGATGCCAGACATGCACTGGCTACCTCATCTGGAAAGCGGTCACTACTTTCCATAGCACGGTGCGCCAAATTGATGATGTAGTTACCCATGGACCGAACAATTTACGCCAGCTCATCCATCGCTGACTTGACCGGCGCTTCTCATGACGCCTGGCAGCCGCAGTCAGACGTTGTAAGCGTATTCCAGCTTCCACAGACGATGGATCTCGGGAGGCAGCCACTTCAGCTTCTTCGCGCTTGGCCCATAGCTGTTAGAGTCGAAGGTCAGGCTACTGCTGTGATTCCGCTATCGATGTGTCCTCACAGGTGCTTCGCAGGGCTTCCCTAGCGAGACTGATTGGGTCCGGACTTGGCGCCGTGAGCATTGTATTGATGTTACCTCCGAACGTATCCCAGTTTGTTTCAGTGCAGCGCCGTCGTAAGTGACGCGTCGAGGTTGGGACAATGCCAAGCCTGATGGGATGGTCATGACTGCTCCAGCAGTCGGCCTCTAGGTGCCAGGAGACCGTATGATTGCCAAGCCACGTGGTTGAATCGGGTGAGTAGGGCGGCAACCGGGATGAATACATTGGCGCATTGGACACGCGAAATCGTTATGGAGGGTGAAGTGCGCATCGATGAAGTAGTCAAGTAGCGCCCGCCCGCGTGCCCTTGTGGTAGCATAACCCCAAGGAGGGGCAATAAAGTCCACGGCCACGAGTAAGGGACAGGCAGCGTGGGAATGCCGTAGAGATGTCAACAAGCCCAATCTTATACAAGGCGCACGTTCGCTATGTGGACGTACATAACATGACACCAAGATTATTGCGTACTTGGGCAGTTGTGCTTTCAGTGCAACCATTTCTTGTCATTCCGTACACGACTCGTCCAGGGGATCTGAGTTTGCGGATAAGCAGTAAGCACAGAGATGGCGGCTTTGCCTGGCCGAGATTCATTGGAGCCATAACGCCGATCATGTATGGATGGCGTAGCGTCAGCCGTAAAATTTTGGAAGCGAGGTAGAGAGTTTTTCTCGTGTAGTAATAAAATTCATGCTCGCAGTTTACCTAGGCGAACACGTTCCCGAAGCTCCCCAATTTTTTTCTGTGAGTCCGCGACAGTTCCATTGTACTATATATTGTGGAACATGCACAGTAAAATGAGTTAACTTAGTTGGGTCGCTAACACTCACATGAACCTCTGCTGCTGCAGCACTACAAGCTGTAGACACGCTCATGGTGTGTGAAAGCAGAAGGGACAGGCTTTGGTAGGTTCATGGTTGTTGGCGCGAAACGGCGCCGACTCGACCGGTCTTGTTACGGTGGAGGCTTGCGGTTCGGGCGATGAATTAAGCGGGGCAGGCGCTGTGTGAGCTTAGTCACGTCAGTTTGCAGCACCGCCAACGGTTGGTCTATCTTTTCTAGCTCTTCCATAACCGTAAATTATTGCACAGTTTGACTGTGCTGTTGCTTCAGCTGGCGGGAGCCACAAAGCATTTCGTGGTACTATGGCTGGTAGTAATCCTAAGGCTTCACAGCGTCGTCTTCTACCACTTCTTCGCTTTCCTTAGGCAAACAGCCGAAACCGTTGGCCAGAGGAATATCGTTGCGCTTAGGCTGGCTTCCGAGCGCGCGTCGCTTAGCCCGAGTAGCTTAGCACTTAATCGGGCACTATTTGTCCGTGATGTATTGTTCATCCATGCGGCACAGACCTCATCGAAACTTGGCTTACGTTGAGGCGAACGACGAGGTAGCCAGTGGCTCTGATGACGTAGAAGCCGGTGGTTCCGAGGCCGTTGTCACCTGCGCTTCTGTGACAAGGAATGGCCGTGACGTTCTCATTTGTCCATCACGGAAGCATTGGTAACAATGTACCACTCCGGCATTGTATGGACGTGGGCGAAGAACGCAGCCATTGTAGAAAAGACGATCCGGTGGCTCTAGCGGCCCTGGCAGAGTTATGAGACACGTGCGGACAGCGCCCATGTAGCGGACAAGAAGAACCTGGTGCGCGGAGCAACGGGTACTGGCCTGCAGGTCTTCAGGATTTTATCCGGGGTCTACTCCCGAAATAACATAGCGTCGGATGTCAGTACCAGAGAGCAGGCACGCTTATAAAGGTAGCTGTTTTCCAGCCAACAGAAGAATATTATCCAGTGCGCCCAGTCGCTGGACAGCCTCAGGAGACGACACCCACACAGACACTGTGTTGGTTCGGCTGTGGTACGCGTAGCCAGCAAATCCGGATGTGCCTAGGCATCCGTCCAGCGTCTGCTTCAGTGTCCTTGTCGGAAGAGAGAGGATGTTGAATCGCTCTCGAGGTTTGATGGCAACTTTGTACACTGAGGGACTCTGCTCATTGGTTGTAGGGACCTGCGAACTGGCGGAGGCTGTGCGGGATGAAATACATGTCGCTGTTGTATACCGTTCATCGGTCGGTTGCAGGGATGTGTTTGTGACAGATGTACACACCGGTTTCGCCGCAGGTGAGGGTGAAACCTCAGCTCTAACTCGGGCCGTACCTTTGGCCGAAGACCACTTCGATAAAGTAGAGAGGTCCGCCGGGGATAGCGGGAACGGTAGCGTTGCCTCCATTTGCAGCGGGGAGTCCAGAGAAGGGTTTGTAGCGATGTCAGGAGCAGCAAGCGTCTACCTAGGCGCAGTGGATTGCGGTTCGCAAAGCTTTTCTCGCATGCGTGACATAGAGGCGCGCCGTCGCAACCGCCAGTGGCTGAGAGCCAGTGTCGTTAGGCCTAGCGGCGGGTGGGCCGGATCCGATGCAGAGGAGAACCCCAAGGGGCCATCCTTTTGCTTGCAGTCCGACCATGGAGGGGCCAGAGATGTTCCAGCGTCACTACAGATCACTGGATGTAAAACCAGCCGAAAACCACGAGATCTGGCAAAAACAACGAGCGGAGGAAGAACACAAACGAACCGCTCCTTCTACTTCGTCGTCGTCGTCCTCGGCGAGACACCTGAAATTCGTAACAGAAGCGATGCGATCGAAAATGAAAACTAGCTGGTTTTCCCAAGGCCGGGTCCAGAGTGCCTTTCGACGATATTATAAGCAGTGTACTATATCGACGTTCACCGGCGTTTTGTGGCAAAATTGCCGCGTCTGGCGCTATATCGCTCTAGATAACGTAAAGCTAGGCAACATAACCTAAACATAGCATAAGATAACCTAACGCACACACAGAAATCATTTGAAACACAAAAACTAACTTAAGGCATAAAAATTATACTTCAATAGAAAGATGAAAAAAAACCGAGGCAAGAACCGGTCTTGAACCACCGCCCTTGCGAGCACGAACCTAAGGCGGATCCTCAAACTACAACGACAAACGCTTTGGACCGGTGCTAGCCTAGTCTTAAATATTCGAATGTCGTCGGACGGCACTCGAGCCATGCCTGCAGCGGTCAGCTAGAGTGCCGTCGCACGGCACTCTAGACACTGCGTTTGCTCAATCTTGGGCGGGATTCGTAGTCTATAGCTCTGGAAGAACCGCGTTACGTTGAGCCAAGTCAGTTCCGAACCCACGGCCATTCGTAACTCTGCAATCTGCTGTGCTTTCGAAAGAAGTGCGGCTGACGCGGCCCGTAATTTAATTAATTTTGAAAGCGAAGCTAAAGAACGCCTTGCAAAACCTTCAAAACCCTCTCGCTGGTGCTGGCGTTTTTCGTAAACGTAATCGTGGTAGAAACAAATTAGCAAATAGAATTTCTGCTAGCATCTGTTTAGCTATGTTATCACTTTACAAAAAACTTTTTAGAGTCATTTTTGGCAGTTTGGAATCTGCGGATGTCCCCAAATTTAAAAATTCTGCAGTCACTATGATGTTCTTTTCCTAGTCCGAAACAGAGAGTCAACTTTTCCACAGCTTGTGAACGGCTCTGGAACCGAAACTTGCGTGGTGCGGTGAGAAAAAAGAAAATCTCAACAAATATCAGTGCCTTATACCTGAAATTTTTGGGTATGTTTTAGCCTGATACGCAAAATAACCTTGAAAAAGACCTTCCCAGAACTTCGTACTCTAAATATAACTAACTTTCTGTAAAGGGGATGCATGACGCCACAAGCGTCTTCGTTGTTTACTTCGCCGGCGTTTCATGCAACCGCTATGAATTTTACCGGGTTAGTCTTTTGTATATGTGTTATTCTTAATAGCATCTGTAATAACATAGGCTAACTGTTTTAATAAAAAGGTGCGGCCAAGCTCAGACTTAAAAGACGAGTCAAACAAACTTTTGTGGCAATCGGTGCACTGTGAATGCTCACAGCGAAGACGACGTCGACGTAAATGTGCCGGCGACTGCTGCAAAGCCTAAAAACTTTCGGAAGAATTTGAAGTGCCGCTGCGCGAACCTGTTCGGCAATGCAGTAGAATTCAACGTGTGGAAGCCATATCATCTCTTTTGGCCCAACAGGCCTACGTTCCCCGAGCGGTCCACGTGAGCCTGCCCAGTCTAGTTTCAAAAGCAGAGGTGTTCAAAAGCAGAGGAGTACAGGAAAGCATTTTTTTCAAGCTTTATTGCTCTCCATCTTCAGGCACTCGATGTCTTCTCACTTTCAATGTTGCAGGCTGCTCTACTTCTGTGCCGCCAGTTCCTCGGCGCGGGCCATTGCTTCTTCAGCACGGCCTCCTCCAACTCCACCACCGAGGGCTGCGGTCGGCGTTGCAGTGAGGGCTAAGCAAAGAGAATCGAAGTAAGGTCAAAGCGTGGAAGCTATTACAGAAGCAGTCTAAATGGTTATGTTCGCCTGTACCTGTTTTAAACAGCGCCCTCAAACTTTATATAATAGAGAACTTTGTTCCGTTTATTTAATTGCAGGACAAATGGCTACAAGTGCTATTGTAATTTCAGGTGTACGAATAGCAACATTGTAACCATTTCCGAGTCCTTTATTTTTGAGAGCCTTAAAGTGGACTCCCCGGATTTCAAGAGTCGTACATGTGCGGGAAATGTAGAAAACGCTTGCTGGTTAAACTCTGATGACACGTTTCTGGTGTTTTGGCCTAATAGAATTCCTGAAGGTCTATCCTGCAAATAATAAACTGAACTACGCATGTTGTCTGAAAAATACGCGTAGTTTTGTCTCACAGGGAGTCAACGTCTCTTGGCCTATTTATGCTGTTCAGAGCAAATTGGGGAAGCAACTGGAAGTATCGAATACCCACGTTCGTAAGCGGTGCCAGCATCAAAGCTGAGAAATGCTTTTCAGACATGGTGTATTGTTGCATAAAAATCCACTCTGTCTCTCTCCGTAGACCACGCAAGCTTGCACCAAAATCAACGCTGCTCCTTTAAATTTTTCAAAAATAGTCTACATTTTTTTCTCAGAACCTAAACCCACACAACAAAATTTGGCCTGTGCTGTAAACGTTAGACATAGTGACATCTATCTCCTTTTCAGCTTCTTGACGTAGAGTATTCGTGCCGCCATAAAGGCTACATCTTCTGCCTAAATAATTAGTGCGTTGTTATACTGCGATGCATTGGCCGGTTTTACAAAAATTGTTCGTTCTCAGTCATTCCCGAGGTTTCGCTGTATACTGCTTCAGAATTAGCGAGAACATAAGATGAAATCTTTTCTCTTTTTTGTAAATAGACATGTTGGCTCATTTATTCAGTACAGGTCTGCCATTGGTAAGAAACTCCATCGAACACTAACGTAAGACACAAGAAATCAACTTAATTGGAAAGTTTTTGATTTGAATCATGTTTGAAAAGCATCACCTAGGATGACAGCGACGAGAAGCAGAAGTGGGAGTCCAAAGAATCGAGCCATCATGTCTCTTCTGCGAAAAAGCGAAAACAAAAACGGAATTCCCTTTTAATTAAAATTTTAAACCGGCAACGGTGGTTGGGAATACATAATAAAGTTCTATTTTGTCACATCATAGAGATATGCACTGAACTACGTAATAGGCGATAAGTATTTTACGTGCATTAATCATATTACCCAAATTTGTTTGCCATCAACTTGGCATTGCACAAATACGGAAATGTTATATTTTAGTGCCGTCGATGGAACCTTTTTAAATTCAGCTGAATTGGTCAAAACCGTGGAGTGTTATTTTATCATAACCACTTATTGAGTACACACAATAAAAATATTCTTCTAAGTAGAAAAGGTTATTATATAACAGGTCTACAATGTTTTCCTTCTAAAATCTATGAACTTTGTCTTTGACTAAGAATTATTTTGTAGTTAGCAGCTAAATACAACAAAAATACATTTGCACTATCTAAAACTGTTGCGATGATAATTTAAAAAATAAAAAATTAACAAAATCAAGTAGCGCAAAGAAACTATGGTTAATGCTTTCATTACCAAAGCGAATTCCTTACACAAGAACAAGGCACAGATTTACTTCAAAAGCTGGTAAATTTGGATATTGGCGTGCCTTTTTATACACAACTACTCTACTAAAAAATGGTACAGCCAATCACTAAGCGTTTGTTGAGATAAAAGACAAAAGGGACCTCAAAAAAATTTTGAAAAAATCTCAAATGGCATAGCACCTGTAAATCCGAAGTGCAATGCACGTCGTCCCTGTTTTTTTCGTAGAGAGAATACGTTAAAAGGAAATGACATCTGAGTCACCATAAATTGAAGTGCAAACGTTACCATTCGTACCGTTGCCCTTTGTGCCCACGAAAAACATGTCAATCTCCTCATCAATACACGTCATCGCCAGCCTTTATCCGGCACCCAAACTAAGGTTATTGGATGCCGGATAAAGTAATTTAGAAGATATTATCCAAATATCCCAATGCAGCTAGCGACGTTCATGGAAGCAGGAAGCGCTGAAAATAACATGTCATTACCGCCATGGAATCCTCTCTGATAGTGCAGTTTGGAAAAATACGAAATTTTGAAACCGTTGTACTGAACGTGTAGGCGCCCATTCAAATTAGTGCCTTGTGTGATTACAAGGTATTTTCGCAAATCCGCCTCACAAAGGGATTGTCTATGACAGGATAACAAAACCAAGATTAGGTACAAAGAGGGAACATAAGAATACACTTCTTAATATTTAAAGGGTATTTTAAAACGTCCAGCAATAATTGCGAGGCGTTTAAATAAGATTGATATGACACATGGAATGAATGTCCGTCAAAAAATGACAAATGCGATATCATATCCATCAACCCGGGTTTGTACATCGGAGTGAATCGGTATGAAGCTTTACCGCCTATTGAAGAGTAATGAGGAGAAAGTATTTCCGAAGGGAACCTCATGCGTCTGTTTATAGCGAGAAGAGACTTAACCATCTTGATTAAAAAAAAAGCTCTGGCTTCTCAAATACACATGACGCACAACAATTCTACGAACGTCTCTCACAATCCGTCTCATTCCCTAGCGCGTGACATATTGCATTTAACAGCACCCACATCTCACCACCGTTCTACCCCGTTGTGTGCATCGCACCCAGCAAGCGGTTATTGCTAGTGGCATCATTTCTGTTTCCTAAAAATATATCTACCATGTGCTGTGTGCCCTGAGGCCTCTGGATCATGCATTGACCTCTCCTGCGACGGATTTCAGCGGATAATTAAGAAAGCAATCTGTATTAGCGAGAAGATATTAAGATATCTTCTTTTGATTGCCCAAGAATACCCCTACGTTGAGACTGTGTTCTGGTAAAAACATAAATATATGTTTATGTTTAAAACTGGTAATCCTACCTTAACCTATTGATCCCATCTTTTAGTTTTTTGTGGAAAACTGCATAATTTCTGATGAGAACAAATTCAACAAGAACATTTTTTATGGAATTCCCTTGAAAAACCAACACAATTTCAGTGTTGCAAAGTTAGCAACAACGTGATTTGTTGCTCCTACGCAAAGTGCTGCCAAGTTTGATCATGCGAGAAAATAATCGATGCCTTCAACATAGTAGTAGGTGCTCTGGAAATAATATCCGCTGTCACAATTAGGTCTGTCTCACACTTGATAAGAAACTCAGCAGTTTTTCACCCACAGTGTCGCTCTCACTTCCACTTCATGCAGAGATGACACCATGACGACAACAAAATGGTACCAGGCAAAAAAGCGAAAGCAGTGAACTAAAGTTTTATTGCTCTCCATCTCCGGGCACCTGATGTCGTCTCCTTTTGAACATTGCTTAGTAGCCTACTTTTCTGCAGCCATTTGGTCAGCCCGGGCAATTGCGTCTTCAGCCCGTCCACTACCAACTCCACCACCAGGGATGCGGTGGACTAAGCAGTGAGTGCTACGCAAAAAAAAGGCAAATCAAGTCAAAGATTGGAATCTGTTGGTAATCCGCATTTCTAATATTCACGTTCGCCTTTCCTACCCGATGCAATTTAGAGCTCTAAAACTGCAGAAGTGGACAGTTTCTTTCAGCTGCTTCCTTGGTTGAAACAATGGCTATAGTGACATAGCAAGTTTAGACGCATAAATAGCAGCTTTGTTACCATTTTAAAGTCGTTTTTTCCTACAATTTAGGAAAGGACCACATCCGAAGGACCCTCCATGTGGCGGGAAATGCAGAAAACACTTATCTATCAAATTTGGTGTTGCAGACACGTTTTTTCTTCTTTGCCCCAATACAAGGCCTGACTTGTTAGTCACGCTTACACACAGAAAGCGTGACTAAGCTTCTCCACTGGGGAATACGCCTTGTTTTCTGCAGCAATTCGTAGCATTGCTGAACAGTTTTTTGCGGTTATTAAAAAATATTGTCCGCAAGTAGAAGTATTTAACAGCCGTGGTTGCAAGCTGTACAAACCCAAAAAATTGAAGTGTTCTTTTGAGCCATGGTGTATAATTGCAATAAAAATCAATGTCACCCGTCCACGTTCACCACGTATATTTGCTCAAAAATTCAGTGTTCTTTCAAATCTTTCGAAAGCAGTTGCCCAATGTTTCTGCGAATATTAAACTACAAAAAAGTACGCTCTGTGGTGTAATCCTTCCAGAGAGCACCTTCATCTCCTTGCAACCTTCCTAAATAATTAGCGCGCGTTTATTTATCGTTACATGAGCCGTCGTTACTATAGATACTCATTGTCCGTCATTTGCGAGGTCTGAACTGCTGTTTTAAAATAACAAACCATAACAACCCAAAGCAAAACAACACATCTTTTTCTTCTTTTGAAAAAAGAGAAGTGATCTGTTTCCCGCACACCTTTCCACATAGTAAAAAACTGCGCCGTACACAACCTAAGGTACGAGAATTTAACCACTTAAAAAAATGTCACTTTGAAATTTGTGAAAGGGTTCAACTAGGATGACAGCGACGAGAAGCAGAAGAGGGAGTCCAAAGAATTGAGCTTCTTTTGCTGAAAAAAGCAAGAAACAATCTAAATTGATCTGTATAACCTTTACAAACTGGAAGCGGGTAGGCGGAATATATTTTATAAGTTATGTTTTGTCACTTTAAGAAACAATGTACTGAACTACTTATTATAAAATCTTTTTTTCTGCTTACAATAAATATAGTAGCCACAATGGTCCCGGTCCACCTCGCATTGCAAGAAAAGGGAAAAGATAACCCCTGTGGCTCAATGAATATATTCAAATTCAACTGATTTATAGAACAATTCTCAACTTTTATTCTTTTCAGAGAAATTTCAATTTGACTTTGACAAAATAGGATCAAGTTTTGCATTTGCAATGCATCTAACTAACATTTGTAATGTATATAGCTATGATGAAAAAACATTTGCATCGTGTATAGCTATTGCCCTGATAGTTTTAAAATTATAGAACTGAAGGAACGCAAATAAATTATAGTTGCTGATTTCCTCCCCAAAGAGAATTTGTCAGCAAGGAACAAAGCAAAGGAATACGTCGATAGCTGGTTAAATGCAATAAATTGGCGTGGCTTTTTATACCGGAGTTCTCTACCACAAAAATTTTCCCACCAAGAACTAAGCGTTACGCCAGTTGCAAGAAAAATTTTTTTTTCAGAGAATAAACAAAACCGAAGCTGCGCAGCACCTGCGGGCTTCAAAGTGCAAAGCAGATCGACCACCTTTTCCGGTAGAGAGTCCAATAGGTTAGATGGAAATGACATATAAATCAGCATAAATTGAAGAAGTGAAACGTTAACCTTGCTACATTTACCAACGAGGTACAGGTGAACTGCCTCATCAAAACTCATTATAGTAAGCCTTCTCTGACAGAAAAATAAGTATTAGTGGATGCCCGTTAAATGAATTTATTAGACTTTGTTGAAATATCATGTGAGGTACATGGACGCAGGAAGCTCTAAAATACCTCACGTTGTGACCCCCCGTGGCCTCGTCACTGATAGTGGTGATTGGAATATACAAAATTTATGAAGGCGTTTCCTGGGGTGGGCCTACTCTGGTGGGCGCAAAGAGGCTCTTTCAATACTTTGATACCACGGCTTTTAGAATGAAATTAGACACGAGCAGCTGAAAAAAACAATACTGGTTGCGGGTGCAAAGTATTAATGAATATATTTGGCGCCCAAAACCCCCACAAGCTGTAAATAGGCCCTGCTGTGTTTTTGCACTAAAGTCTCTTCAATCAGCATTGAGAAAACTGGAATAATCGCCGTATTTTGGTGATATCACGACTTCAGTCTGTATAATTTGTCACATAGCGGAGATGTTTGGTAGAAAAATGAAGTAATTTGTTACTTTTCCATGTCAGGGTTTATAAAATGTTTCAAAAAGCGTGCCTCATTTTTTGAATGGTAATGTGTATTAAACACATTTATACAGAAACAGCAGCCCATAAAATATTTGTGGTTTACGTTCTCGTAAACATCGAGATGAGTTGCGAACAAAAATCGTGAAATAGCACTCAGCTTGCCAGAAAAGAGATAGTTTAATAACATCGTGTGCATACCGCTATGCAGACACCGGGATCAGAGGCGCCTTAGACCAACAGGTATAGACAATAACGGGCTAGTAACAAGCAACAAACATAACAAGCAGACGCTAGAATCACCGCTTTAACTGGAGATGCCAAAAGCCATGATTGCCAATTTATTAGCGCTTTCATCAGGGTTTACTCCAGAGACACCAGATAGCCAAATTGTCCACACATAATTCGGGATGCAGGAATATAAAGCTTTATTTATCGGATAAGACTTTTCCGAGGACCGAGCCATGCACGCGGAAATGGACTTGGTGAGCACCATCACTGTAGAATGTGGCAAATTAATTTTTAGCGTGCTCAGGACAAGATTAAAATATTCTGCACAAGCAATAATATGAACGCAATGAAAAAGGTCAATCCTTTGCAGAGAGATGGGACGCACCCTACCTTGGTCCTCTTTCCACAAAGCGCCGGGTGCATTAACCACGTGGGATGGGTTTTTTAAGTGGTGGTACAGATGAATGCATAATTACGTTAACCGGGAGAAACTTTGCATTATGGGGGGACACATTATCGAACAAAATCTCTGCCAATATGGACTGAAACTGCAAGACTAGCACTAAAAGCAGAGTGGTGATTAAAGGAGTAAGTAAAGAATTTGCAGAAATGACATTAGGGCGATGACAACGAGGTAACATGAGCCGGATAACGAGATTGTGTTTCGGAGAAAAAGTGTCTGTGGTCTGGCCAGCGCGGTCTTGAGGAACCTTAGGAAAGCAATCACTGTGATTGGGATGCAAACCGGCAGACCTAAACCACATCGGAATGCTTGTAGTTACAGCTTCAACAGTGGCAAAGTATATACTTCGCGGAACGAGATAACAAAATACACCAGACACGAATGTTGGGCGCATATACAGCCTGTATATTATCAGAAGCGTACATCCTCTTAGAAATATTTTTTGTGGCTAAGACCCAATAGTCCAGCCAGAGCGCGCGCACCTGTCGCTGCTATGTGTTCAATATTACAAGAAGACAACGTGAATGAGAACAACAAAACGTGGTGCCGTGGTCCAACGACTGAGGAACAAGAAGCTGGGCAGGCGTGCAGCCAGCGTCGGTTCTGTCTCACGGCCGACACCATTTAAATACTGAAAATATATCGTTCGCCAATCTCATGGTACACTACCTTTGTCCTGCCACCACTTAGCATTTGGTGGAGTGTGCGGGACGATCATCTTCATCCTGGACCACCAGCATCGCGCCATCTTGGCTCTTGAAGAGCGCTTCTCGGGTTCTTGAACCGCATCTGAATGCCCCAATCATAGTAACCCATCACATCTGTTCCCCAGCCCGTGCCTACAGCCTATGACGAGCCGAAACCAGCCGAGACGTCAGAAGCTGCGACCAGACAAGACGACGATGCCGTCCCCCTGCCCGTTCGCCGGCGCGTCTTCTAAAAGGGTTTACCCATTGCTTCATGACGTCGGCGGGCATGACTGTTCCGGACCGGTGTTCACCAAACCGGTCATCTTCATCCGTGGTGGCAACGACGTCTTCATTGTGCGTTATCAATTCATCGTTCGTACTCAATACACTCGCTCATCTACAAAGGGCTCACTTGGGGCGGTGTTCCTCGACCGCAGGGCTATGTTACAAGAAGACGACAAGGATCAGAACAACGACACGGGGTGCTGTGGTCCAACGTCCGAGAAAAAAGCTGCGCTGGCGCGCAGCCAGCGCCGGTACTGTCTCATGGGCGACATCATGTAAATACTGAAAATCAATCATTCGAACATATCAAAGTACACGTCCTTTCCCTTGCCACCGCGTAGCAAATGTTGAGAGCAAATCATTTTACCGCCATGTATGACTCCATAAAATGTTAGCGATTCACACTGACGAAGGGATTTTTGTTGTAAAGAAAACAAATCCAGCTTAGTTCACTAAAACGGTAGCAGAGCGTGGGCTACTTATTAATATTTTTTTTTAAATTTGAACGTCCTGCAATATATCAAGGCTTTTATTTAGAACGCAACTGAACAAAACAAGAAGCGAATGTGTTGCGAAAACAAAAAGACAACACCCTCTGCATAAAATTGTACAACTGAGTGAATCAGTATGGAGCCTAAAAGCCCATTGAATAACCCTGGGGGCGATAACAGTTCCCTGGCGTAATCTTCGTGTCTGTATATTCTGAGAAAAGCCCTAGGAGTGTTAATAACAAAATAACTTTCTTTTCTACACAACCCACTTCCACGCTGTGATGCACTCCGGGAACAAATAACAAGCTGTGACATCTAGGAAAGGGCAATATTCTACACTGTCGTATCCTTCGAAGATTTGAAGTGTGGCATAAGTATGGACCTGCCTATTTCTTCAGTTCCAGTAAATGCGACTTCTCAAGCATCCATGTTCCCGCCGTATGGAGCATGCTTCTCTAAACCCTATTCCTCTTCAGCAGTCGCTTTGGTTGATCGTGTATTGCCCCTTTTCTTCAGGGCACACAGGTTGCAACGGAATCGTCCTCACGAAATATTCTTATTCAATATATCTTTCCGATGCAGATGGGGTGAACGTCCTTTAATGGAGGTGCGCCAAGAACCCCGCCCTTGCATCTAATGCGCATAGCTTAGCACGCCTGCCGCTCCGAAGTGCGCAGAGCAGTCGTAGCTTGTTCGCATGGAGTACGCCCCCAACGAGCTATACATACGCTCTTAATCCAAAGAACTAAATTTAAGAACAACAAAATACTATCAACACCCTTCGTTGGTGACATCCCGGAAAGCCAGACGTGCATATGTGATCACTTTACCAAGTAGGCAGCATCGTTAGAAACCAACAAATCATGCCTTATATTGACCAGAGCTGCTGCCGCACATTACCACTGCCGCTCAGTAACCGTTGTTACCGTGAAGCAGATTTACGGCCCGCCGACTGGGGTCATCGTGTGCACTTATTATTGCCGCGAACCATGTATGGGCTTGCTTATTTATTGTTTGTTTTTACTGCCGGGCCACGCCCGGCTGTGTTATCTGCGTTCCAAGCAAAGCGCCTCTTCCATTCTTTATTTTTATGCCGCACGGGCTATCACATTCAGATAAGCAAACTGTTTCGCCCTAACCTCGCTAGGTCAGAATAATCGTCTGTGATCTACAATGTTCTGGATGTGAATCGACGGTTCCAGAAACACTCGCGCCGAAAGATAAAAAGCCTGCAGAGCAGACGCCTCGGCATTCGATTCTGCGACGCTCGCCGACGCAAGTCACTTTGTTGACCGCTGCTTCGCCGCCTCTGTATTCTTTTGAGTTGTTAGGGGAGCACACGTTCGCTCCAATAAACTTGTTTCTCCTTCATAACAACTGCGTCGTCCTTGGCTTCGTGACATCTGGTGGAGGTGCTGGGTACTCACCCTTTATGCTCTCTACGACATCTGGAAGCCGCCAAGCCAGCCCAACCAGAGAAAGCCGCCGACTGCAAGGATTGCTACCCGAGTTCGGTTTGATGCCAGAAGGGCCCAAGAAAAGGAACGCTGCAACCAACACCACGGTGCAAGAAACAACGTCGCCAATCGTCCTGCAGCACTCCCGGGAACCGCCATCGTTCCGGGGAGCCCCCGCTGAAGACCCCGAAGAATGGTTGGAGAAGCTGGAGCGCGTCTGCATCTTCAATAGGTGGGACGACGAAGAAACTTTCCGGCATGTCTTCTTTTACTTAGAAGATGCTGCTCGAACTTGGTTTGAGAACCATGAGAGTTCTTTGATCGACTGGACCCAATTCAAAAGGGAGTTCCTTAAGACCTTCACTACCGTTGTGAGAAAAGAGCGAGCTGCGCTTTTGCTTGAAACTCGAACGCAGCACCCCAACGAAGGTGTCGTGATCTTCGTTGAGGAGATGAAGCGTCTTTTTGGCCGTGCGGACCCTGAAATGACAGAAGAAAAGAAGCTCAGGTTTCTGATGCAAGGAGTGAAGCAAGAGCTTTTTGCTTGTCTAGTCCGTAACCCGCCGAAGACGGTGGCTGAATTCGCGTCTGAGGCGGCCGCAATGGAGAAGACGCTATAAATTTGAATGAGGCCATTCGTACATCGGGGTTAACGCTGAAGCCTGAAAAGTGTCGTTTCGCGTATGAGGAGCTTAAGTTCTTGGGCCACGTCGTCAACGCCGCGGGAGTCCTACCTGACCCGGCAAAAACTTCGGCCATTGCGCACTTCCCAAGGCCGAAAGACAAGAAGGGCGTGCGAAGATTTCTCGGACTGTGCGCCTACTACCGGCGCTTCGTCGAAAACTTCGCCCGCATTGCAGAGCCACTCACGCGGTTGATGAAAGATAGCACGCCTCTTAGCTGGGACAACGACCAAGAAAAGGCATTCTGCGAGCTGCAAAAACGCCTGCAAAGCCCATACATGGTTCGCGCCCCATACATGGAGCCCCGGAAGTCCTAATCACAGACCGCGGAACGGCCTTTACTGCGGAGCTGATGCAAGATATATTACGCTACAGCAACACGGATCACAGAAGAACGACGGCGTACCACCCCCAAACGAACGGACTAACAGAACGTCTGAACAAGACAATCGCAGATATGCTGTCAATATACAGGGTGATCAAAGTTAAGTCGACAGGTTTTTTTAAAATTAGATGCTTAGTTGTACGTGAAGACCACCTCTGCTGTAAGGCTACGCGCCCAGGGGGACACAGAATGACGTGATAAATATTGATGTCGGTGGCTTAATTAACTAAAATTGCATAATTAACTTTTTAGTGACTGCAGTAAACAGATATGTTTATATTGAAAAGTTGGGCGCAATGGTGTTTCTACACAGTTTCATTTGGCAGAATTTTTCTAGCGCATCTGTAATTCGAGATATCAAATTGCGAAATTTAATTGCTGTTTGCGTGATTACGCATGCAAGGCGGTGGCAGCCGGCGCAAAGCTCCTCCCTTTCGTGACGTACCTGCTGCGTACGAAGTTTAGTTTGACGACGGGGTGGAGGCATAGGCAAATGTGATAACTGACACCGCTTGCGTAATCGCAAGCTGCAGTTCTTCGAACCGCTATCAAAACACGGAACCGATCGGCATGTCTTGATGGTAGCAACTGCAATACCGAGATAAGGGATCCAGCGCTGAAGGCGGTGTGGGGGAGAAGGAGGAGGCTTTGCGCATGCGTGATGGTATCTAGATGAGCGGTCACATCGCTAACTTGGGATAGGCAAAATAAATTCAGTGTTCAATTCTCAACATTGAAATCTTCATTGAAATCAACAAAGGTATTGCCTACGCTAATGAATTCTTTGCTGTGGCATTGGGACAGGAATGAAGAGGCGGATGAGCAATAAACTATTTACATGAGCTATTTACAGTAGTTGTTCCAGCGCTAATGAGTCCAGCTGACAGCCCGAGACAAAATTACGTCGTAGTTTTTTGTCGATCAACCATTCGCGTCATCGAAGTGGCCAGCTAATATTGGTGTAGCACTATTTAAAAGTCGTTGTTCTCACCCACCACTGCCGGGTCTTTATGGAAACCTATTAATGTATCAGTGCTTTAAATAATGTTCGAAGTACTTCCCTTCGACAGCAATGCAAAACATAAACCGCTCTCGCACTGACTGGGTAACTCTGCGCAGTACTTCTGGTCGGATGCTCGCACAGGCAGATGTTATCCTGTTCTTCATATCGTTGATGTCAATTGGCTCCGTTGCGAACACTTGATCTTTCACTTAGCCCCAAAGAAAAAAGTCGAGCGGAGAAAGGTCAGGGGATCTTGGTGGCCAAAACATCGCTCCTCCGCGCCCAATCCACTGTCCTGAAAAATGGCGGTCCAACCATCTTTTTGCAGAGGTGGAGAAATGCGGTGGAGCTCCGTCATGCTGGAACCATACCTTTCGCAAGTCATTTAAGGAAAGATCGCAGGCAAAGTTGTCGACGACAATACTAAGAATTTCTTGGGTGTACTTTTTGCTGTCGAGGTTGCCCTCAAAAAAGTAGGGTCCAATAATCCTGTCTCCTAGTATGCCACACCACACATTCACACTCCAGCGAACTTGGTGCTTGTGTTGTCGCAGCCAGTGTGGGTTCTGTTGTGACCAATAATGGGCGTTGTGAACATTTACGGTGCCATTCCGGCAAAACCGAGCCTCGTCTGTCCACATTACTCTTTGTAGGAAGTCACTCTCTTCTTCAATTTTGATGAGGCCCCAATTGCAGAAGTCCAGCCGCCTTTCGAAGTCTGCCTCACTTAGGTCCTGGTGAAGGCAAACATGGTACGGATGCAACCCATGCTTTTTTAGCACTCTTGCGACTGTTCCGAAGCTGCGTCCTGACTCGTTGGCAATCTGTCGGATGCTGATTTCTGGCATAGACGTTACACACGCGAGAACATCAATTTCGAAATCTTCATTGATGACGGTGTCACTCTTCTGACGCTGACGGTGGACAGAGCCTGTTGTGCAAAATCGCCGGAACGTGGTTATAAACGTTGACCTAGACGGAAGTGGACGGTGTGGGTACCGAGCCCCGTACAGCCGCGCCGCTAACAGGGCGTTTCCATCCGTCTTGGCCATTGCAAGTACCACGTCAACTTTTGTTTCTGTTGAATACCTTGTGCCGGTGGAAGCAGCCATTGCAACATAGCGGGTCTCAACGCTTTTCTTGATTGTCGTTCGACGGGCAGCGCTAATAAAGCATCAGGCCACGGTCAAGAAGCTAACACTCTGACAAGATAATTCCCACAGCGGTTTCAAACCGCACTGAAAATGTGCCGTAAAATTATCTTCCGCTCCCAGCTGTAACCCGGTAAAGGTCACTGCGCATGTCACACCACACTGCTGTTCTTTGACTTCAAAAGCAAAGACGATAAAAGCAATAAGTGTGCCACTTATCGCTTTTGCCTATGCCTCCACCCCGTTGTCAAACTAAACTTCGTACGCAGCAGGTACGTCACTAAAGGGAGGAGCTTTGCGCCGGCTGCCACCGCCTTGCATGCGTAATCACGCAAACGGCAATTAAATTTCGCAATTCGATATCTCGAATTACAGATGCGCTAGAAAAATTCTGCTAAATGAAACTGTGTAGAAACACGATTGCGCCCAACTTTTCAATATAAACATGTTGGTTTTCTGCAGTCACTAAAAAGTTAATTATGCAATTTTAGTTAATTAAGCCACCGACATCAATATTTACCACCTCAATCTGTGTTCCCCTGGGTACGTAACCTTACAGCAGAGGTGTTCTTCTCGTACAGCTCAGCGGCTAATTTATAAAAAACCTGTCGACTTAACTTTGATCACCCTGTACGTTGATGTTGAACACAAGACTTGGGACGAAGTGCTACCGTATGTCACATTTGCGTACAACACGGCTATCCAGGAGACGACGCAGCTGACGCCGTTCGAGCTTGTCTACGGAAGACGGCCAACTACGATGCTCGACGCCATGCTTCCGCACGTAGAAGACGACGACCTCAACACCGACGTCCAAGGATACCTTCAGCGTGCGGAGGAGGCCCGCCAGCTGGCTCGAGTTCGTACTACGCGCCAGCAGCTCGTGGATGCCGGGCGCTACAACCTCCGACGCCGAGACGCCGAGTACCACCCAGGGGACCGTGTTTGGGTTTGGACTCTCATCCGACGACGCGGACTCAGTGAGAAGCTTCTGCGACGATATTTCGGACCCTACCAAATTCTATGACGTGTCGGCCAACTTACCTACGAGGTGATCCCCGATGGTGATTCCGGAACATCACGACGACGCACGCGGCCCGAAGTCGTCCACGTGGTTCGCTTGAAACCTTACTATGCAAGATGACGGACTTTTTTGTTGTTGTTGTTTGTTCGGACTTCTTGTATTTTAGGATCGGGTCGATGCACTCTGAGAGGGGGGGTAATGCCGCGAACCATGTATGGGCTTGCTTATTTATTGTTTGTTTTTACTGCCAGGCCACGCCCCGCTGTGTTATCTGCGTTCCAAGCAAAGCGCCTCTTCCATTCTTTATTTTTATGCCGCACGGGCTATCACATTCAGATAAGCAAACTGTTTCGCGCTAACGTCGCTAGCTTAGACTAATCGTCTGTGATCTACAATGTTCTGGAAGTGAATCGACGGTTCCAGAAACACTCGCGCCGAAAGATAAAAAGCCTGCAGAGCAGACGCCTCGGCATTCGATACTGCGACGCTCGCCGACGCAAGTCACTTTGTTGACCGCTGCTTCGCCGCCTCTGTATTCTTTTGAGTTGTTAGGGGAGCACAAGTTCGCTCCAATAAACTGCGTCGTCCTTGGCTTCGTGACAATATCAAAATTATTTCCTTGCCTAAATCAAAAAGTAACCCTAAATCACTTTCTTGATTTATGTTTCCTTGGTACCCCTGTTTAAATGAGCCAAAGCGTTTATGTTACTTCTATGTCACTTGCAATGGCTTCAGTTTTATACACACGTACCGTTTTAACTGTTCTTGTACTGAACTCCTGTTTCAAGGAACCTTACCAATGAATCCAAACAGGCCTTTTGTGTTAGCCTTCCTTAGTGTGCTGGGTGAAGTGTTCGGCGTCTTGTCGAAAGGTTTGGCGCATGGTGCCTTGTCCCAATACAGGGAAATGCCTTCGCGGGAAGATTGTAACCAAATTTGACTGTCATTTTCTTCCTGCATCCAAAGGGAAATGCAATCAAGTAAGTTCACTTTTACAGCCTCCACGAGCTGGCTGAATGCCGCAGATCTGTAGATCGTATGGCGTGTAGATTAATGAGGCTCAAAATCTGGTTGGGTATATTAAGGTCATTTTTCTCAAACGTGTACTTCATAATGTCTCGGCCCCCGTTGCACAACAGGTTTTGCAAGCGGAAATGCAGCAATCGGAGCACCCCGTCCCAGGTTATGACCTACTGCAGGTAGGGAAACTGGTCGTATTTGGTGAGTTGCTCGTTGTTATGGAGGAGGGGAAACATTTACCAATCAGCTTGGAGCAGCTGCATGAACTGCTCTCGAACTTCATGATGAACATGTTAGCGATGCCGATGCCAGACTTCGGAGGGCGCATCTCTATTGCTGAAGGTGTAATAACTGAAAGCGTCGACGGAGGCATCCCCGTAGTTCGAAGCTTTCGTAGCAAGTACGTTATTTGGTGGCAACCATAGGTCCTCTATGGTTGTATTTCCCAAGTAGATCAAAACGGGTTCGCGGCTTGGGATCTCCCGGGAGATAAATCATGTCTTTATTAACCCTACCTATTCACTGTGAATGGCATGAAGACGTTCCAGTAAGATGAATGCAGCGGCTTTGACAGTAATGTTGCTTGTGGGTGGGTAATCTGCGTAAGCTCAGATTGCTCGGAATTGCGTCGGGGGGCCAATGGCGTCAGTAGCAAATGAGCTCTTTGGTGGTAAAGAACCCGCTTCGAGGGGGCAGTAAAAAAAGCGGTGAGCATCATTCTTCTTTGCATCGATGGTTCTGGCAGAAGAAATAACTGAGGCCGAGGTACGCAGACCATACATTGCGAGGAGCTGTTTAAAAAACACAAAAAATATGAAGATGATAGCAAGAGCACATATGGCTTATCTCTTAGTTTCGAAAGGCGCGTGCGTTTGGCTGCAACACTTTTTTCGAAACATCACCATCGCAGTTTGTCAACATTCTAAGTCTGCAGGGATTCGAATGCAGTCATTTGTGCCTCCTCTCAGCAAAGTACCACAGTTGTCATCTTGTTTCACAAAACCATCGTGGGGACAGAAACAAGGAATTAGGTATGTTATCGTGTTATAATTTCACAGTTCGAATATGCTATTAGAACACATAGGCTGGCTTGTTCTCTGGGTGTGCTTAATAACAATTATGCCGTTACTAGGGTAAACAATAATCAAAGGTCGAGGAGCCGGCGAGTCCCGTCACAGTGTAGTGTGGAGCTTTCCTCGATGGTTGGCTTTTTCAGAAAAAATTACCCCAAAAAATGCCAAATGTTTGCATAATGTTACCGCAACTAGCAGGATGTGTACTGCACGACTCCTCTTGTTGATATGAATAATTATGCCTTCAAGGCAGGGCTTCGCATGGAGGTCAAAACAAGATAAAAATTCCAATCCCCTCCTCTACGAACAGCAATGATTGAAACTCAGAGCTCCCCTGCGCGCGAAAATCCAACAGCGAAGTCCAAAGTCAAAGCCGCTGTAATCCAAATCCAAGCGTCAATCATGAAAGTGCAAGTCGCCTGAGTGTCACATTTAAAGCATTCAAGACAAAGGCCAAGCTCAGACGACCGCAAACAAAATGCTCAAAAATAAGCTGAGCTTACATGCCTCCCCCCTCCATCGTTGTCCTTCAGTAGGCGGTGAAATTTGCAGAGGAGTGTTCTGACAGGCTTAGTACATTTTAACTTGAAAACATAGTAGTCCAGAATACAAGAATAAGAAAGAAAGGCAAACCAGGCGGAGCTAAAAACCTATGCGAATTTTAATACGGCAGGGAAATATATAAGAAAGAGCGAAGAAAAAAAGAAGAAAAGTGCAATAATCGGCATAAATGTCTTATCAAAACTTTTGTTACGAATACAACACCATTTTTGTTTGCCGCGAAACGATCTTTTGAAAACTAGTCGCGTCAGGTACGCAATTTCATTGGCGAGTAGTGAAGCATACATATCAATTTCACACATGCTCCCTTTCCTGTTGATTGCGAAAGCTTCGACATCCTCTCTCTCCTTTCGGCCACGGAAACCGTAATGGTGGCACAATCGCTTAAGCGGGAGGTTTACCCTAAAGGGTGTCGCAATGTGCTGACACCCTGCCACCTGTCGACGACGTGACGATTGTGAAAAGTCCCTTAGGCGTTCATTCAGGCAGCTGTGTGTTTGTTCGATTTACAACCGTTTGCAGGACAATAGAATTGGATAGACAATGTTTTGCAAACAGTCGACGTAGCATGTGTCGGGTTTTTTGATGCAGTCGCGACGATTAGTATTTTCTGACTTGACACGCTTGCACACGCGACTCCAATTCTTGGGACCAGAAAACACACGCCGTATGCCTGATTACCAACAATATTGAGCACATTGTTCACAAGAGGGACACAAGCGGTAACGGCTGTCTCTTGCTTTTTTGGTTGACGGCCCTCACCTGAGTAGGCGACCCCAAGTATCTGTCTCTAACATATAATAACGACTTACCCGGGCATGTACCGCCTAATATCAAATGTTTGCCAGTGATTCTGTCATCGATCGCTAAATTTTTAACCCTTATGATGAAACCACGTTCCAAAGTTTCCTTAACCGTACACAGGAATGGTGCAGCTTGTGGCTAATGGAGCCCAAGGAAATGCAAACTCGTTTCCCTTCAACGCCAAAGTTCTCCCTTCCTTTTTTCGCACGAACTTCCTAAGAACACTCCTGAAGAAGTTCAATTCTATAATCTCTAGCTGCAACCTTATCCAGCGAACTTTCATGGCTCCAATATATCACCGATGTCATATCAGCGAACCGATCTCTAGGCTTTTTAAAATGTCCTTTAGGTGAGGCTCCGCATGACATAAAGCCTACAGCTTATAAGTCTTCAAGTATATCCGAAATAGAATATCCGGAACCCGTCTGGAGCCCGCACCAGCTATACTTAATTAATGAATTAGAATTCATGCAAAACCTTACAACTCGGTTCATTCATTTTTCATATTCATGCGACATCTGCATTCTATCAATATAACGCGAAACTGGTCTTATATATCTTTCCGTGCGTTGCCACATATTCAGCCTCTTTGTGCTATACATGTTCTTCAGTAGCTATCTCAATCAACCAACCAACTTCACTCCACCAACGCGGTATCTCACTGCACTGCCCATTCGGTTCAAATGCCCACACCCATGCTCGCGCTATCGTGTTTCAAACTTCATTTTCTCTCGTAGAGCAGTGGAGTAAAACGACCTTCCCATTTATGCTGGAGACATCATGTATCCATCAATCTCTGCAGAGCACCTCAGAATGCACAGTTCAATTTGAAGGCCTGTGAATGTAACTCTTAATTCTTAGCCCGCCCTTTATTTTAGGTTCCCTACACGTAGCCCTTAATTTAAGGTAATAAAGTGAAATATAAAAGTGAAAATGTCAATATTACATTTTTTAATAATGAGGTTTTTTCACGGCCGCAAATACTTAACAGTGAAAAAAAGGAATGACGCGAAGTCAGCGCAACAATTTCAGAAAAACCTGACATGAAACAGGCGCATGTTTCTTACTCCTCAAACATTGAGTGTGTTTAATTCTTGAGACATTTTTCGGGTGTCTAAGAGGGAGTTCTTAGGAGGATGTTGTGAGTCCCAATATAAACCACCGAACATACTAAAGATTCATGTATTCGCACTTTGTTTGCGATTTGGCTAGTAAGAATAATCTCTGACCACCACTCTTATCTAGCTACAGAATTTTGTTTTTCTGTATTTCTCGCATTTACTTATCTGGAGGAAGGGGTGGTTGCAAATTTCTAATAGGCCTAACATGTTTTGCCAAAATTGCTGCCTCCGCAAATGGAACTCCCAGTCACACAATCAACGTGGTCGCCAAGCGAGTCATTGAAATTTTAACGCATCCTCAGTACTTGAACTCTATCAAATGAAATGACATGTTTGGACGGTAGGTAATAAATTCGGTCCCCGGGGAAGATTCTAATAAACTGTCAGCGTACCACCCGTATGACGTGTGTTGCGATTCGACTGGGGACAGAACGAACATAGGCCAATGTACTAGGCTTTATTCGGCCCATCTTTTCCACCCATGGTGACGTAAACATTTCTTTTTGGTGGATTTTTATTCTGCCAGGAAAAATGTTTTCTGTGTGCATTGAACTTTGAAGCTCGGAACGGTACATTTCTATTATTAGTTTTTGTTCTTTCACCGAGGCTTCTTTAATTCTTCTCTGCCCGCTATTTATGATTGGCGACAATATTTTTATTGTAGGGCAGATGTATATAAAGGCCATCGTCAACCTCCACAACATACCAACCACAGACGTGATCGTTCCTGTTGCTCCTAGCTAAGGAAATCTTTTTGGTAAGCAAAACGCTTCGTGTTGCTTTTTATGCCTACTTGTATATTGAATGTTTTCAAGATATTTTACTAAGATTTTTGTTGCCCTTGTGTTGCGTGATAGATTTAGCTACTGGCAACTAAAAATAGCATTAAATATTCACAAAAGCATCCACCGAATTGCTAAAAAAGGTTCACACTCGAAAAAAATTTCATTCAAAGTTTATCGTGCCAAAACATTTTTACATCAAGTATTTTATGAGATTGTGACAACCCACGCACAGTAAAATGCTGCAACAGGTTCCGCTGAATAAAAATTCACAATACAATTACAAAATAGGTAAAAAGATTATCCAGAGTCCGGCCTATTTCAAGGTGATACGGCAGAAAGTTGGGAAATAGGGTAGCTGCTATCAAAGCACTAACACCTATCAAAGCACTAACACCTATTCTATGATCAGGAACTTGCTTAAGGCGATAAAACAGAGGTTTTTATACAAGCCTCTAGCCGTTCATGGCTTGGTACGATTTTGTATAAAATTGAGCTGTGTTTTTTTGTATTGTGAACAGAAGACGCACCATGGCCAGGTTCTTTGGAGTTCCTCTACTGCTGCTTGTCGCTGCCATCATGGGTAATGTTTTTTTTCATATTTTTTTATACAAAGGTCCCTTGGTCGTGAGTTTCTATTCCCTGTCTTTGTGTTCGGTACAATGCTTTCACGTGCTTAGCGAAGAAATGTTAAAACAAGCCCGCAACCCTGTTTACAATCACGAATCAGCTGGCTGATATTTTATTAATGGATCAGTACTTCGGACACTTATCACCAGTGGTATTTCTTCTGTGTACAGCTGCTGCCTTTCAATAGAGGAGTCAATAAAGGCCTCAGCTTTATGTATAAAATAGGGCCACTTGCTGAGTACCTACACTGATGCCTTTTATATTTACGAGCAGTAATAGCACGAAAACAATTAAAAACTGTATGATAAAGCGCCAAAAGAAGTCTTGATAAGATTAAAAATACGTTGTGAACGCTGTCGAAAGGGGGTGTATTTTCTCGAAATACTTTCCACTCTCAATAACACGCCATTTGAAAATACTGCCGCCCTAATAATTTCGGTATATTTATATTTAGTTACGTGACATATTTGAGTAGGCAAGGGGGTGGATATTAGCAAAGAAAGGCTGCATGCCTACCATAAAGATGCATTTTCCTGACTAGAGACGATCAGTGCATCTCACTTTACTGCATATACAATCAAGTAACCTTTATGAAATCTATTTCTCGAAGTCGAATATCCTTGTCAAGCAAATTTGAGCCAAGAAGCTTAGAAGAAGAAATCTAGCCAGGTGGCCTATCTGGAAAAAAGAAGTTTTTTAATTAACTCAAATATGTAAAAATGATTGTAAATTTTCTACTTGCACTTCTGAAAATTAAGGTTTTGCTATGATCACTGTGTAAAAATGAACTGGGAGTTGCGCTTTCGATTCTATGGACTTTAAAAAGCGTTCACCATAACAGGTATCAAGGGCAACACAACTCGTGTCGAAGAGTATTCGGGAGATATGCTATGTACTTACATCACGTCTATTATTTCCCGCAGCACTCCTGGGAACGTCGACCGCATCCCTCGGTGGAGGAGTTGGCGGAGGCCGAGCTGCAGACGCACAGCAGGCATGCGCCGGCTGCTGAAAAGTAGAGCAGGACGCAGCGTTGAAATAGCCAAGACGTCACCCCGGCTGAAAATGAACACGAATAAACTTTAAAAGTGCTGCTTTACCATCACTAGCGCTTTGAAATTTGAACATTGTTGTGCCTTTACATTCACTTGAGCGAAGCTTCGGGGGTGAGAACGGGGGTCTCAAACCCTCTGTACTAAAGCTGGGACTCTGGAAAGTGTAGAAGGGAATGGAGGGTTTCCTTTGAAGATCAACGAGTACAAAGCTTTATCCATTGATTTTTTCAATAGTATACA
The DNA here is from genome assembly GCF_048455015.1 of Haemaphysalis longicornis. Classification (NCBI taxonomy): domain Eukaryota; kingdom Metazoa; phylum Arthropoda; class Arachnida; order Ixodida; family Ixodidae; genus Haemaphysalis; species Haemaphysalis longicornis. The sequence continues at coordinate 126,804,079 of NW_027526422.1, forward strand.
AACTCCCAAACACTTGTATGCCTGAAAATCCTCAGTTTACGACAACGTCACCGAAACCGATGCAGTATGTCGTCACACCTATGCTATTGAAACAGTGTTTGTTGAAACCGAAATTGGAGCTGGTATATTGATAACAGTATTTTGGCCAGCTGGTGGTTTTGCAGTTTTTGGCCGCAAACACAAAAAACAATGTCACTGCATGATTAAGTAGTAATCTCGCAGTTTTTATGAATGTTAAAACTGCAACACACATGGCGGGCACACAATCCCATTATCTGCTACATATTTATCCAAGAGTCTGTTTACCCTGCACAGGAGGCGACAAGAACCACTAAACTGTGTTTGAAAGTGAACGTTTAAGGAAAATATGTATTTTAAAAGTACATAAACATCTGAATATTGATCTAAACAATTAAGTAATATAACGAATGTCGTTAGCCACAAAGCGTTCGCCAGGTCAGCGACGTGACCTTGCCTAACAAGTTAAGCGTGTACCCTCCCAATCCAAACCTAGATAACTTGAAAAGGCCGGCAGTGTATAGCACTGTTCAACAAACGTATATCACCACGAGACCTCACGGGTTGCAACCGCTCCTCTTCCACTACTTTAGCTTCGCCCACAAAACACATATCAATTATGTCCGCACACCGGAGCGGCCTCCCGCTTTAGCTAGTAGTGGCCAGTATTCTTCTCTGCCAAGAGATAAATTTAAAACACCCAAAATAGAGGAAAACAAAATGTAGCAATTCAAACTGCACCGCGGAAATATACCGAAGGCACTGAAAGGAATAAGGCCACCGGGAACTTCCGTGCGCCATGTCTGCAACGCAGCGCCAATTTCAAATCCGAATTATGTCGCCAACCTGCGAAGTTTACTCCTCAACCCACTACTCGTGTCGCCTTCTCAACGTAGGCCAAACGACCTGCGACTGGAAGACCGTGCTCAAAGAGCCCGGCAGCGCTTACTCCATTCGTCGATAATGTCCACACGGGAGGGCTACGTGAGGCACTATGACCCGTGATAGTTCTAAATCTCGCGTAGACGTGAATATGAAAATAACCACTAAAGAGCTCGTTTTCAGCAAGAAAAGTGATTTCTATACTCACTAATGCCGAATTCGTGGGCAACGCAAATTGAAGTCCGCTGAGACACGGCGCGGATAGCTCATGCGTCTGAGGAATTGATCACGTGCTGAGTGAACGGATCTGTCTTCGTGCACTAGGCAGTGCGGGCTGGGCTTCCGTTGCGTCACCTCGGCATACCACCCTCTCCCTCACACGTGCGCCACCCTTTCCTCCACAGTTTTTCTTGGGTCTTCGGTGATTCCTTCATTGTCTCGGTTACGAGGCCGATTAAACAGCCACACCACCCTCAAGTGCTTCTTTATTCAAAAATACATAGATGCTTCACTTTAAAGACGCTAGTTTTTTGGGATGCGACGACAAATGAAACTTGGCCACTAAAGGCTAAACGCGTAGGTTTGGAGGAAAGAAAAGTCACCCGCCCCAGAAATGGTGCTGGCACCTGGTAATGACTCTGGAAAGTAAAGTCGCGCGTACCCACGGGCCAGTGTCAGATAGCACCACCGTGTCCCATTGGGGCGCGCTGGAAAGAACAGCGCTAGATCATGCGGTTTTCCGACCCTAAAGGAGTTTGTTTTATTCGAAGTTTGTTATATACAAGTTTGTTTTATTCGAACGATTTTGTGTTTTATAGCGTCCCCAGTGCTTGACCGGATGCAAACGATGTTTTATTCACTGAGAAAGTATTCAATTTAGTATCAAAGTCTGATTTTTCCGATAAATCGTGTGTTTTCGTGGTCTAAAATGGCATCAGAGGAACCGACCGCTCTGCAGCCGATTGGAAAGCCTTGTTTACCGTTAGTGAACCTAGATGAAGCCGTTTTCTCCCTCTGGCATTTTTTACCATAGTTGAACCTAACTTGTTTTTGTTCAGGGAGGAAATAATCGTTTCGTGAAACAGAGTGCTCGCTCGAAAAATATGGTCACGTAATACACCGTTCCTTGCGTCCATTGGCAAGTGTCGTCTAAAGCTACCCCAAAGTCCCAAATTCCGGTGCAGCTAAACCAAGCATAGTTCGCGAAGTACGCATCGGTACGTCTATGTTTATTTCTGCTTTTGTAACTTCCCCTGTCGGTCCCACTATGCTTACTGCTTCAAAAAGAAGGTGGCCTAAGTTTAAGCGCAAGTAGCCCGTTCGGGAAGCTAAGATCTGCCTAATTTGCGTTTGCTTTTTTTGGCTTCCGCCCATCGCAGAGCTGGCTGGTATGACATCATAGGTTTTGTTGCGGGAAATGAGCGAGTGGGTCGCATGGCCTTTCCCTTTTTTTCCTAATTATACAGCTCATTTGAGCGAAGTTTTTGTTAAAACAGTTGTCAGTATGATTCTAACCAGGCAATGTTTTGAATGAACCAAACTTGTGTTTTGTCTTCATGGCTCCGTTAAAGGCAAGCTGCACTCAAAAATATGCCTTGCTAAATTAGGTCTAAATATCCTATGCACGCAATCAAAACGTTCATGGCGAGGAATTGTCTTCGTTACATACCATCATTTTAATTAAATGCGTGAAACTGTGCTCCTGAGCAGACGACGCTGGCACCTTGCAGAGAGTTTTCATTCCACCATAGCTGTAATGGTAGATCTTTGGAACAAACTTTTTAGTGAGGCTGTGGAAGGCCTCACATCTATACATCTGCTCGGTGGTAGAGAGATGTGCCACATCCTTCAACAGTGTTTGTGCTTGAACTATTGCAGTCAATTTTCAGTGAACGTCAGACCCTTAAAAATTGTTTTCCACACTTTTTCAAATTTGAGTCTACTTGTTACCTCCCTCAGGGTATAGTCAATTGTCTCCACTCAAATCACCATGGATGCAAGACGGAAAAGCCGCAGAGTTGTGCTCTTTAACTTTGGAAACGTGGTTGGTCAATGATGCACATTGAGAAACAATCATTCCTGGGTGAGCGTTGCTAGACGCAGCACTCCAATACAAGTGGTTGACTATTACCTGGGCCCATTGGACAAGTACTTCCAAGCCAGGGCACTTGTAATGCCTGAAATCCCACATGACTGAGTACAACACTTATCTGAGGTCAATGCAGACACATGACAACTTTGTATTAAGACATGCAGTTGTTTTCGCCATGTGCGGAGACAAACAAAACCATACGCACAAACAATTAAAGACTACTCATTAACAAATTTATAACACAAATCAAGCCCTTTTTTCAAACAGACATTCATTGAAGGTTACACAGCACTGATCTCAATATAAACAATGAACCAACATTAGCAATTAATATTAAACTTCTTATGTAGAACGTAGAACGGCGTAAAAATGACACTGAAAAATTATCTATATTGATACCCCCATCAGTGAGTGTGTTTAATATTGTGGGTAGTTGTATGATAGGAGTTGATGACCATAGTTTGTACGGACGGGGGTAATGCCGATTGGGGTTTATGGCGCTGTGGATATGGAGTCTCGTACAATTGCAGGCTACCTAGAATGGAAAGCGAATTTTAACTTCTTTTTCTTTCGCATTTGTAATTCCGGATCAAGCGGTATTTGTATAGGTTGAATATGTATACTATGTAATGTTTCCGAAATAAACGTTGTGTTGTATGCCCGTACGACAAGTCAACAACAATGCGAAGCATCTGTTTTTCAAGAATAGCTAGTTTTTCTAGATGTTAGGTTGTAGTTGCTGCCCATACAAGTGTGCAGTAGTTGAAGTAAGAGCAGAAAAGAGCCCGGTACAGTAGTAGTTTGACTTTTTGTGGCAGTATGTATTTGTGGCGGAGAATAAATCCTATGGACCTCGAAGCTTTTAGCGTTACATGGAGTACGTGATCATCCCACAACATATTTTCTGAAAAAACAACACCCAATGTTTTGAAAGATTTAACTATTTCAGCGGTTTGTGATTTATAGCATAGTGGAATGTGTGAATGTATTGGTTTATTTTTGGGGCGAAAATTACAGCTTTTGACTTCGAGATGTTTACTTCAGCAAGTTAGCGTCTGACCAGGCTGCTAGTTTTTCCTATAATGCGTTCGCAGGGGAAAATATATCTGTGGATTCACCCGACAACAAAATACTGGTATCATCCACGTATATTACAAAACGAGCGTTGTGTTCAAGGTATATTATGTCATTAATATACAGGTTAAAAATAATGAGCCTAAAATACTTCCCTGAGGAACACCACAAACGGTAGGTCTTGTAGTGAAATTGAAGTTATTCAATCGGACGTACTGCTTCCTACGTGATAAATAGTACCTAATCAACATTAATGCTTGGCCCCTTATGCCATATCGTTCTAACTTTTAAAACAAAATTTCACGGTTTATACGATAGAACGCTTTACTACAATCTATAAAAATTCCGATTACGATATTTCTCTGTTCGAAATTGTTTAGCATGTATTCTTTTTTGTTGATGAGCGCGAGCTCCGCGGACCTGCCCTTCATAAATCTGTATTGACAATCAGTAATGACACTCTGGGAGTTCAGAAATGCATCGAATCTACTAAGTATAATATTTTTAAAAATATTTGAAAGAAACGGGTAAAATGCTAATGGGTCTATAATTCCCGAAATCGTTTTTATCACCTTTTTTATAAAGAAGCGTTACTTTGGTAGTTGCATACTCAAGGAAAGATGGCGCTCTGTATACATAGATTGAATATATAGGTGGCGGTCTCTATACATAGATTGAATATATAAGTAGGTGGAATCACAATTGTGTCAATCACGTACTTAACAGGCCGGACTTGAATATTGTGGACATCACGACAGCAACAATTATTAATGTCTGATAGTACTGATATGATTTCGGTTTCGGAAACAAAAGTTCGAAATATAGTGTCAGAGCAACTTTGTAAAAAACAGTTAAACTGGTTTGTAACAGGGGTAGATTCAGGAGTGAAGAAGATAGTGAAAGCCTCAGCTAGCTTACAACCAGTGTATTCAACCCTATCACATATACTTTTATCAGTCAGTACGTTGTGAGTGGATTTCACATCTAATAAACGGATCTTCCTCCAGAGTTGATCAGGTCGGTCGAGTGATTCAAAATGTTTTTCATAAAAACGTTTTCTTGCATTGCGTATGTCGTTAGTTAATTTGTTTCTTTGTTTTCTGAATTCTTTCAGGGTTTTGGCATCTCTGGATTTAATAAATAATTGATATAACCTGTTTTTTCCCGGATGCGGCTATATAAATCACGTGAAATCCATGGTTTTCTTACTGTGTTCGAGATTTTTTTTGCTCATTTGGAAAAGGCTTGCTGTTTTTCTTGATAAAAATTGACATAAATATTTCATAGGATTGGTTTGCATCGCATTCATTTTACACATCATTCCAATCCGCTGAGCGAAGTTCCGCGCGAAAGTCCTCGAGGCGTTCTTGTATAACACATTGAGCTGTGTATACATTACGTTGTTTACGCTTGGGGATAATTTTATTTATTAAGCGTGCAAATTTTATTTATTAAGAGATAAATACCCATGTGGACACTGAGATCGCAGCATGGGACACCAGTCCTTGCAAGGGAGTGGTCAATGTTTGTAATAAATAAATCAATGAGCGTTTCCGTAGTCAAAGTGATACGTGTGTTTACCTTCGATGTAATGTGGAAATCACATTTCAATAGCACATCAAAATTAGTACTGACCGGCGTTCTACGTAATATATCTATATTTAAAGCACAACTTATGATGGCTTCATATTTGTGATGAGTAATGAAGCTCAAATAGGACTGCATAAACTCCAAGAAAGAGAATGTATCACCACTGGGGCGTCTATAGAACACTGATATCACTGTGTTGTTGCTTACTACCGATACAACTTCAACATTGCGATCGAAATATTAAAACTGTGCTATTATTTTCCCTTTAAACGTAATGCTAAGCAGAAGACATACACCGCCACCACGACATGCACTTCGAATAACTGTAAAAGTAGAAATCGAGGGTAGCTGAAAATCAACATCAGAATCTAACCACGTTTCAGATATTACTGCATTAAACGAAAATACGAAGCTATCTAAGAGTACACTTAAATCATTGTACTTGTTGTTTAATGAGCGGGCATTTAAATGAAAACACATGAATATTGAAGGACACAACCATTTTTTGGGTTCAGTTTGTTTAGGTTCACAAGGTAAGGGGTATTGGTGTAAAGTCATAACAAGGTGAAGCCTTGCTGGCCTTGCTATTCGGATTCATAGCAAAACTAATAGTTACGATGCTAGTCTCGCTAAGTCGCTCACGTCTTTGATCATACGCGGAGTGTCACCTTGCTTCTTGCGAAGCCGAACCTTTCCGTTTGCATGCAACGCGCATTTCCAGCCATTGGCTTGGGCCCTTTTTTAGAGGTGTACAACAGCTCTTTCACTCTCCGGGTCAGATCTTCACAGATGTAAGTATCCGTTTCTTTTTTTTTTTAGTGTGCTTTTCTTACGGAGCCATCGGACTCTCACTGCCTGCCTTTCGAACCGAATTAGGATATCTGGAACTTTGTTAGGCTTGCCGGCAGCCTGTGACAAGCCTCAATGCCACATTCACTGACCTCTCTACGTTAATCACATGTGCCACTTCATAAACCTTGGTAATGAGGTCTTCTTTTTTCTAGATCACCACGCCATGAATTTCTAGGTTTCTTTTTGGCTCCGAAATTCAAGCGCATCCAAGTCAGCGTTCAACTCAAGAAGCTGCTGTTTGTTTGGTCGCGCGGTTTCCATTTTTTCAACCCGTTTGCGAAGCTATGCAATCCCGTTGTCCTGGCTGTCGAGACGCTCCATTATTTTATCGAAGTGGTCGGACAATGTCTGCACAGATAATTCGATGTTATTTACCAGCTCTGTCATGCGCAACAAGGAGTCCAGCTCTTTACTCAATTCCGCAAATGCCGCGGTTACATTGAAGGTATCTTGGGCTTCGGCCATTGAGCCTGAGCCGGAAGACGCCACTGTACATGTAGGGCACGTATATGATTTGCGAGCACTGGCCCTTCTTGTTTTCACCAGTGACTCTGGCAGACCGGAACAGCCTGCCAGATAGTATAGGTACAGTCTTTGTCAAAATTTTGTGGGCCGCGGGAACCGTGGCAGGAGCAGGCACGCGGTCGAGCAGGGGCGCTGCGCTTGCCACTGTCGGCTGGTTGCGCGGCTAAAGAGAGTGAGGGGAACTTTCGCGCTTCCTTTCGTAGTATATGGCTGGCGCGATGAGTGCAGCGGGGCCGGCTTCTCAGAGCAGGCGCACTCCGCTTCAGCGCACGTACTTTGCGCAGCACTTGTCGCACCGGGGACACTACAAAAGCAAGAGCAAAAGTTCCCCTCGCTCTCTTTAGCCGCGCAACCAGCCGACAGTGACAAGCGCAGCGCCCCTGCACGGCCGCGCGCCTGCTCCGGCCACGGTCACCGTGGCCCACAAAATTTTGACAAAGACTGTACTTGCATTCTTTGCACGTTATCAAACTGTCTGCTTCGTCTATGGACTTATTGCTGGCGACACAGATTTCGGCTTCAGCATCAGAAATCACAGTTCATGCGCAGTTGCAACAAGTGACAAGTCTGGCAGCAGCAGTGACGTGAGCAAAAATGATACAAAAAGTAAATGACCATAACTTCGTGAACAAACCTGTGAAAACGATACGGGTGAATCAGATCAACGTCCGTTGCTCGTCACCGCCAATACCAGACTGCATTGAATCCGGAGGGCGTGAACGCTATCGCAAATCGCTCAAACTGCGCAATGTTGTCGCTCCAGGAATCTCGTCGGCCCCCGAATCCTGGGTTTCCAAGAAAAAAGCAGGTTGTGGAGGGCGATTCTTTGTACGTTCTGCTGCGATGGCGGGGGGGGGGGGAGATGAGCAGAAACAGCGGATGCGGTCACTCACAAACAAACCTGTGAAAACGGTACGCGTGAATCAGATCGAAGTTCGTTGCTCATCACCGCCAGTGCCAGACTGCCTTAAAACCGGGGGGCGTGATCGCAATCGCACATCGCTCAAACTGCGCAATGTTGTCGCTCCAGGAATCTTGTCAGCCGCCGAATACTGTGAAAACGCTACGGGTGAATCAGATCGACGTCCGTTGCTCGTCACCGCCACTGCCAGACTCACCAGACTCACCGCCACTGCCAATGCCAACTCCATCGGAAACTTCAAATATTCCCATCACTTCTGCTGAATATATGCAATTGCTGCTACGGCAATGGCTATTTTTGATAGCTAAAAAATGTTTTTGAGTCTGTTTTGTACAACATACATGGTTGCAGTTTTGTATAACTTATTCTGCAATTAGCTACAATGCGTCATTTGGTGTTCTGATGCACCTCAGTTTGAATTCCACTGGTGTTCTTCCAGCATAAAACAAATGCTCCTTAGTTAATGTACCTGTAAGGAAGCGACCAATTTTCTTGAAAAATAGGTATAAACAATTAAGAAGATATTTCCCTGAATATACACAATTCAGAATAAGTTTTGCTGAGTGTACAATGAGACTGGTAGTAATTTTCTCAGCTATTGGGCAGTAGTTCCCTGCCTCATTGCAAGTAGAATGCCCACAGTATATAATAGACTGACGAGCAAGAAAGATGTTGCCAAGGGCCTTATTGTGTAGGGACGGCTGGCTCTCCCAAAATAAATTATGGTAAGGCAAGCACGTCCCAGTCACATGACCAAGTGTGCCAACTCTTGTAATGCACAGTGCGCGGGATACTTAACAAATTGGGCAGATGATAAACAGGTCCAGCAGGCAACTTTCAAACAGAATGTATTTGGGCTCTGATATCGGGTCATTGCAGCGGGCTTCCCGTTAGTTGTAAAAAATAAAATCGTAGGTGATCTGCGGCAAAGGATGCAAACAGAACCCCCAATAAATCACAATGTTGTACAGAAGAACCTCGTTTTTTGGGCCCCGATAATTTGGAAGTTGGGATAATTCGATGTTACTACTCCCTCCTTTCAAAAACATACATTGCTGTACGGCGGCGGGCAATGGTTATTTCGGCACAAATTCGCATCAACGCCTTCTCGAAACGCTATGACGCAACGCGCCATCCTTTACCCACCCGCTGTATCCCCCAAGCGGTGGGGCAGATGAGAGCGTACGCAGCGGCTGTTTACTGGCTAGACGCTAATGATGCTCTTGCTGTTCCGGAATATTTCTGCAATGATGCTCTACGCAATGTGCCACCGCTGCAAGCTTTGTCACTCGTCCAAAAACTTGTTCTTTCCTCCAATTACCCAACAAAAGACAAACTAGCATCACCAACTCTTTTGTGCAAAGTAAAGGTACGCGTAAAAAGAATTGCGAATAAACTGATTTTGTAATTCATTCAATTCTTCGACGTTCCAAAAATTCAGACATATTTTAGACCCTCGATATCTCAATTAACAGGCGGCCACTGTGCACATACTTGGGCTCTTCTGGCCCTTCTAGAACCTCGTCGTTCTCTTCTCGACGTCTTTGTCAAGGTCCTCAGTGGTTATGCTGTCGTCATCATCACTCAATTTACTGCCACTATCACTGAAAATAGGGCTGGCTGAGTACGCTGGCACATCTTCTGCTGGAGTGTGGTCTAGAGCAGGAGCATTATTCAGATGTCGAAAGTTGTGGCGAAACCGATTTTCGAGGCGGGACTCCTTATTCTTTACAACTGTAATGGCGAACAACATGTTGTGGCTAACGACATTCGTCATATTACTTAATTGTTCAGTTAAACATTCAGATGTTTATGTATTTTGAATATACATATTTCCCATGAGCGTACAGTTTGAAACACAGATTAGTGGTTCTTGTCTCATCCTGTGGCGAGCCTAAAGGATATTCTGTAGATTTCTAAGCGTAGTTTTCATTTGGGGAAAATTATGGTACAGCCAACCATCTACACTTCATATATTGTGTGCTTGTGTGCTCGCCGTGTGTGTTGTAGTTTCAGTATTCAGAAAAAACCACAAGATTACTAGTACTTCAATGTGCTGAGGCATTGTTTTTTGAGATTGCAGCCAAAAACCCCAAAACCTGTGGCAGGCCCAAAATACCATTAGCAATATACCGACTCCGATTTTCTTTTTAACAAACACTGTTTTGAATAGCATAGGTGTAATGAGATACTGCATCACTTTAGTTAACGTTATCGTAAATTCATGATTTGTAGCCATGCAAGTGCTTCAGAGTTTTGAAAAAAAGCAATGGATTAAGCTTTGTACTCGTTGATCTTCAAAGGAAACCCTCCATTCCCTTCTTCACTATCCGGAGTCCTAGCTTTGGTATATAGGGCTATAGACACTGTTTTCACCTTACGCTCGCACGAAGCGTCGTGCAAACGTTTTCAGATTTGAACGCGGTAATGATGGTAAAGCAGCACTTTTAACGTTTATTCGTGTTCATTTTCAGCCAGGGTGACGTCTTGGCTAGTTCAGCGCTGCGTGGTGCTCTTTTCCTCGGCGCGTGCCGAGGAAAAGCCATTTCCTCGGCGCGTGCCACTGCGTCCGCAGCTCGGCCTCCGCCAACTCCCCCACCGAGGGATGCGGTCGACGTTGCTAGGAGTGCTGCGGCAATAAAAAAGTCATAAGGTCAGTACATAGTATCTCTCCTTACTACTGATCGACAACAGTTGTGTTGCCCTTGATACCTGTTATGGTGAACGCTCTGTAAAGTGCATAGAATCGAGAACGCAACTCCCAGTTTATTTTTCCAAGTATTATCAAAGCTAAACAGTAATTTTGAGAAGTGGAAGTAGAAGTTTACAATAATTTTTACATATTTCAGTTCCTTAAAAATCTTCTTTTTTCAGATAGGCCCCCTTGCTAGATTTCCAAGTGCTGGGAAATATGTTTTGGGAAATATGTCTTGCCTGGGAGGAAAACAGTAACTATACCTTTTTTGTGTTCCTTCAATTTTGTGTTTTTAAAACTATCATTGCAATAGCTATACACGTTGCAAATATTTTCCGTCATAGTTAAGTGCATTACAAATGTTAGTTACATCTATTTCAACTGCAAAAAGTGTTCCTAATTAGTCAAAGTCAAATTGAAATTTCTCTGAAAAGAATAAAAGTTGGGAAATATTTTATAATTCAGCTGAATTTGAATGTATTCATTGAGCCACCGGGATTATTTTTTTCCGTTTTCATTCGATACCAGGTGCACGGGGAACATATCTGGCTACTGCACTTGTTGGAAGCAGAAAAGAACGTTTTTTAAGTAGTTCAGTACATTGTTTCCTAAAGTGACAAAACAGAACTTTTAAAATATATTCGACATTAACACTGTCACTTTGTAAAAGCCATATAGATCGATATAGCAAGTTTCTTGCTTTTTTCAGCAAAAGAAGCGCCATGGCTCGATTCCTTGGACTCCCTGTTCCGCTTCTCGTAGCTGTCATCCTAGGTGAGGCCTTTCACAAATTTTATATTGAAATATTTTTTAAACTGGTTAAATTCTCGTAGCTGAAGTTTGTGTTTCGCGCAGTTTTTTACTATGTGGAAAGGTGTACTGGGAAACAGACCACTTCTCTGTTTACACAAGAAGAAAAAAAATGGGTTGTTATATTTTGCATTATTCTAAAACAGCAGTTGAAAGCACGGAAATGACGGAGGGTGAGTATTTTAAATGCAGAGCATTTCTTTAACTCACGATGTCATCCGGCGTTGTCGGCGTTGGCGTGCCTCGGCGTCCGCAACAGCCGGGTTCCAGGCGTTCCAGGTGCGCCCTCTCCCCCACTCCTCCTCTCCCGCATCACGCTACCCTCCTCGCTCCCAACAACAAGTCCGCAGCCCTCCCCCTACACTATATCAAAAAATAATATTTTCCGGCGCCTGGTTTCGATCCCACGACCCTGCGGGCGGAACGCAAGGTACATGGTGTTCTTCCCACTGTGCCACCAAACCGACACAGAATGAAATGCTACGAACGCGCCTTATATCCTTGACTCATTCAAACTACGTCAAAAAGCTGCTGATACAACGCATTCACTACCACCAACTCCCCAAACACTAAACGTTAATGCAATACACCCGCCTCCTATGCGACGACGCATTTACTCGAGTCCCTTTTGCGGGGAGACGGGCCCTTTTTAGTAAGGACGGCCGATGTAATGTAAATAAACTCGCGGTAATTATTTAATCAGGATGCAAAGAGATGAAGCCCCCCTCTTGAAGGCTTACACGACAGACGGAATTTTTTTAGTGGTTGTAAGTTTGCAGAAACAATGCACAACTGCTTTCCGAACATTTAAAAGAGCAGTATGAATTTTGAAGGAAATTTGGGTGGTGAACGTGGACTAATTGCATTGTATTTTGATTGCAATAGTACACAGTGGCGCAAAAGAACTTTTCAGTTTTTTGTGCTCGTACAGCTTACAACTACGGCTGTTAAATACAGTTAAACCTGGTTGTCACGAAGCTCTGTGTAACCAAACCCTGGATTTAACGAAGTTTTTTATTTTTCAATTTCCATTTCTAGCTCCATTTAACCCCACGTGTTTGCGACCTTTAAGTAACGAAGGTGCTGGGAAGTTTAACCTGAATGTAACGAATTCTCTACACTAATGCGTCATTGTTTTTAGAACTTTTTTTAAAAATCCGCTGTAGAGGAGCTCTAATTTAGCAAAGTCCACGCGCACCGGAAACTACCAGGTGTTTCCACGTGTGAGCGTGGTGTCGGTTAGGTGCTAGGCCTGCATGTCGGTTTGTAGTCGCTTGTCTGCCATGCTATCTGCGGGGTCGGTTCCTCGGTGATGAGTTCTGTGGCAACAAAGCGAAAACTTTTGTCTTTTCAAGACAAGCTCGCGATTTTAAATGCCGTATCTGCGGGCCAGGAAGAAGAACGTCACCGCGTGGTACAGTATACCAATTACACCCTCTCACTAATTTTAAATGTGGAAAAGAGCATCAAGTTCGCGAAGAGGCGCCCTGTCAGGATAAGTTTAGTCCTTGCGACGCGTTAGGACCCCAAAAAGTCTCAAAAGGCAAAAGTGAAAATGAAGTTACATTTTTGAAGACGGGGTACGTGACCTCGCGTTTTTGGAGCGCTCTTTAGTGCCTAATCTCGTGCAAAATCTGAAGGATCAAATCACGAAATCTTTCATTATGAAATATACTTTTGAAAGCGCAGTTCACCTTTACCGATGTCTAGCATTTTGGTTTCTTTCTGCTTCATTCCCGCGAGCCATAACTCAAAACCTGCATGTAACGAAATCGTGGATGCAACGGAAACTACGGAACTTCAGGTAGCTTCGATATATCTAGGTTTAGCTGTAAGTCTATTTGCTAACCATATTTATTATGGCTGCAGAAAAGGTTCAGAAATGTTACGGAGTCGCCACAGAAAACAATGCATGTTCCACAGAGGAGAAGCTAAGTTGCGCTTACTATGCGCAAAGGGGACTAACCATTCAGGCCTTGTATTGTGGCCATGAAATAAAAAAAACGTTTCTGCAACATCACACTTGATAAGGAAGCGTTTTCTATATTTCTAACCACATGTAATACTTTTCGAATGCGTTGAGTCCCGTATAATTCTGGCAAAAATAACGACTTTAAAATGGTAACAAAGTCGCTATCTATGCGCCCAAATTTGCTATATCATTACAGCCATTGTTTTAAGCAATGAAGCAGCTGAAAACAGCGGGACCGTTGTGCAGTTTCAGAGCATTATTTGAATCGGGCAGGAAAGGCGAACAGAATCATTTGCAATGCGTATTCTCAACAGCTTTAAATCATTGACTTGATTTGACTTTTCTTTGCCCAGCACTCACCGCGTCGTCAACCGCATCCCTGGGCGGCGGAGTTGGTGGTGGACGGGCTCAAGACGCAATTGCCCGGGCTGAGTAAATGGCTGCAGAAAAGTAGACGACTATGCAACGTTCAAAATGCGACTACTATCAGGTGCACAGAGATGGAGAGCAATAAAGCTTTAGTACACCGATTTCCCTTTCTTGCCTGCTACCATTTTATTCTCCTAATTCCGTCAACTCTTCACGATTCAAGGTTCCTATGAAGTGGAAGTCAGAACGAGACTGTGGGCGAAAAACCCCCTAGTGTCTTAACAAGTGTGAAAAGGGTATAAATGTGAGAGCTGACAATATTTCAATAGCACCTATACTATAGTAAGGGCATCGATAATTTTCTCGAATGATCAAACTCGGCTGCACTTAGCATAGCAGCAACAAATCACGTTATTGCTACATGTTGCAACACTGAAACAGTGTTGGCTTTTCAAACGAAACAGGGGAAAATGGTTTCGTGAACTTTTTTCTCATCGGAACTTACGCAGTTTTTCACAAGGCTCGTAAATCTGGTCGGAAATAATAAGGCATTTTCACAAACGTGTTCTTCAGAATTTTACGGTCGCTGTTACAACAGATGTAGTGAGCGGAAAGGCAACAATTCGAGCTCCCTGTTCCAGATTAAAGGAGCCATGAAGGGAAAATACAACTTCGTTTAATTTGAAAGAACTAGGATTCAGTATCTCACTCAGCTCCATTAGAGCCGCAAAAGAGGTTTCTTTAACGAAAAAAAAGCAAGAAGTATTTAAAAACTTTCAAATTTTGCGCCACAGTGACGTGTTATGAGAAAGAATGGCGTCATACGAGCGAACAATAAAACATAATTTTCAGTGCGTTAACTGCCAGTTAGCATTCAAGTGATGTGGTCAAATGGAACTAGAGGTCCCGTTACAGACGTCCCGTCATGTGTCGTCGTGGCAGGTCAGTTAGGGTGCCGCCAATTGCACAAACAAGGTTCGGTGATGTCATAGAAAAGTTTCGGGAAATTGGCTAGGGGGTCGCGACTGCTTCACATGTTTTCTTCAATATCTCCGTTATTTGTTCGAAGATTGGGATGATACTTGTATCATTGTTATCGGGACTAAGTAGTCTTTCTAATAAACCCAACTTGTATTTTGTCTTCATGGCTCCTTTAAGACCTACTGAGGTAGACAATCTTGTCATGTTTGGTGAGCTGCTCGTTGTTGTCATGTTTGGTGAGCTGTCATGTTTGTCATGTTTGTCATGTTTGTCATGTTTGGTGATCTGCTCGTGGCATGAAGACGTTCCAGTAAGATGAAAACCTCGGCTCTGACGGTCATGTTGCTGGTAAGTTGGCTTCAGTATGGTGATCAATCTGCTTGAGCTCAGATTGCTCAGCAATACGTCGGTGTCTCAACGGTGTCAGTAGCTCTTCAGTGGTAAAGAACCCTTTTCGAGGGAGCAGTAAAAAAAAGCGGTGAGCAACGGTCCGCTTTGCTTCGATGATTTTGGCAGAAGAAATAACTTAGGCCGAGATACGCAGATCGCGCAGTGCGAGGAGCCGTTTAAAAAACACAAGAAATATGAAGATAATAGAAAGCGCACATACGGCTGGTCCTCTTAGTTTCTGAAGGCGGGTTCGTTTGGCTGCACACCTTTTTCCAAACATCACCGTCGCAGAATATTATCATTTTGAGCCTGTAGGAATTCAAATGCACTCATTAGTATCGCCGCTTAGCAAAGTAGCACAGTTGTCATTTTATGTCACAAAACCATCCTGAGGACAGAAAGAAGGAATTACGTATGTTATTGTGTTATAATTTACAGTTGAATATCATATGAAGAACAAAAAACTGGCTTGTTCTCTGGGTGTGCTAATAACTATTATGCCGTTACTAGGGTAAATTATATTCAAAGGGTGAGGAGCTGGTGAGTCACCTCGCAGATGCAATGTGTAGCTTTTCTCAATGGTTAGCTTTTTTGATAAAATTACCCACAAAACGCAAAACCTTTGCATAATGCAACGGCAACTAACAGTATGTGCACCGCATGACTCCTGTGCATGGTACGAATTATTATACCTTGAAGACAGGGCTTCGCATGAAAATCAAAAAATGGTAAAAATCCAATCTTCTCCTTTTCGAACTGAAATGATTGAAACTCAGAGCATCCCTGTCCGCGAAAATCAAGAAGCGAAGTCTAAAGTCAGACCCGCTGTAATCTTAATCCAACCGTCAATCATCAAATTGCAAGTGTCCTGAGAGTCACATTTACAGCATTCAAGTCAAAGTGCAAACTCAGACAACCGCAAACCAGATGATCACAGGTAAGGTGAACTTACACGCCTCCCCCCTCCATTGTTGCTGTTCAGTTAGGCGGTCAAATTTGCAGAAGAGTGCTCTGACAGGCTTGGTACATTTTAAATTGAAAACTTAGTGCAGAAGACGAGAATAAGAAGGAAAGACAAAACAGGCGGTGCTAAAAACCTATGCGCATTTTAATACGGCAGGGAAGTATATATGAAAGAGCGAAGAAAAACGAAGAAAATTGAAATAATCGTCATAAAACGTGTTATCCAAAAACTTCGTTAAGCATACAACCCCATTTTTGTTTGCGGTGGAACGATCTTTCGAAAACTAGTCCAGTCATGTACGAGATGTCATTAGCGAGAAGTGAAACGTACTTATGAACTTTACCTATGCTCCTTCTCGTGTTGATTGCGGAAGCTTCGACAACCACCCTGTGTTTTCGGCCACGGTAAGCCATGAGGGTGGCACAGTCGCATAGGCGGGGGGTGCAGCCGAAGGAGTCGCAATGTGCTGACACCGTGCTACCTGTCGACAACGTGACGATGGTTATCGTGCCTCCTTAGGCGTTCATTCATGCAGCCGCGGCCTTGTTCAATGTACAACTGTTTACACGACAAAGGAATTGCGTAAAATGTGTTTTGTATACAGTCGACGGAGCGTGTGTCGTGTTTTTGGACGCACGCCCGACGTTTAGTATTTTCTGACTTTACACACTTACTCAGGCGGCTCAAATTCTTTGAACCAGGAAACACACGCCGTAAGCATGCGTTTCCAACATTATTGAGCGCATTTTTCACTAGATGGACACACCCCGTGACGGCTGTCCTCTGCTTTTTCAGCTGGCGGCCCTCCCTTGCGTATGCGCCCCTGAGGGTCTGTCTCTAACACATAATAACGACTTACCCGTGCATGTATCGCATCATATCAAACGTTTGCAGGTGATTGTGTCATCGATCGCTAAATTTTTAACCCTTATGATCAGACCATGTCCCGAAGTTTCCTTAACCCTACCCATGAATGGTGCTACTTGTGGCTAATGAAGACCAACGAAATGAAAACTCGTTTCCCTAAAACACCGAAGTTCTGTCTTCCTTTTTTTCGCACGCAAGTTGAAACCATATTCTTGAACAAGTTCAATTCCATAATGTCTACCTGCAACCTTATCCACCGAACTTTCGTAGCGTCAATATGTGACAGATGTCGTATCATCAGTGAACGGATCTCCAGGCTTTTTAAAACGTCACTTGGGTGACTCCTCGCAAGACATAAAACCTCTAGCTTATGTATTGAATTACATACGAAATAAAATACACCGAACCCACCTGGAGCCCGCACCAGATATACTTCAAAATGAATTACAATTCATGCAAAACCATGCCACCCCGTTCATTCAGTCTTCATATTCATACATCAGCATATCATCCCTTTAACGCAAAACGGGTCTTCTATATCTTTCCGTGCGTTTCCCCATATTCATACTCTGTTTGCTATACATGTTCTTCCGCAGCTCCCTCAATCAACCAGCCTATATCATGCCACCAACGCGGATATCTCACTGCACTACCGATTCGGTTGGAATGAATACCCCCCATGCGCGCGCTGTACCGTTTCATGCCACATTTTCTCTCGTAGAGCATTGGACTAAAACGGCCTTTTCATTTACGCTGCAGCCATCACGTGTGTATCAATCTTTGCAGAGCGCCTCAGAGCGCATCGATTTGAAGGCCTGTGAACGCAACTGTTAATTGTTAGCCCGCCCTTTATTTGATGTTCCGTGTAGGTAGCCCTTATGGTAATAAAGTAAAATATAAAAGGGAAAATGTCACAGCGAAAATGTTTTATAGAGTGCTAATTTCACGCCCACAAATTCTTTTACCTTAACAGTCGAGTATCCAATAACGCAAAGGATGGGCAACAATTTGAGAAAAACTTGGCATAAAACAGCCGCATGTTTCTTCGCTCCTCAAACATTGAGTGTGTGTGTAATTCTTGAGACATTCTTCGGGTGTCTACAGCGAGAGTCCTTACGAGAATGTTGTCAGTCCCAACAGGAACCGCAGAACACCGTTGAAATTCATGTATTCGCACTTTATTTGCGATTTGGATAGTAAGAATAACATCTGCAATCTATTTTTTTCCAGCTACAAAACTGCGTTTTTCAGTATTTCTTGCATTCACTTATGTGGAGGAACCAGTGGTTGGAAAATCTCTAATGGGCCTAGCAAGTTTTCCCAAAATGTCTTCCTGCGCAAATGGTACACCCAGCCACAAAATCGGCGTGGTCGCGATGTGAGACATTGATATTTTAACGCTTCTTCAGCACTTTAACTCTACGAATTGAACTGGCATGTTCGGACGGTAGGTAATACATTCTGTCGCCGAGGAAGCATCTGATAAACTGTCAGTGTACCACCGGTATGGCGTGTGTTGCGATTTGACTGTAGACGAACGAACGTAGGCCAATGTGCTAGGGTTTATGGTGCCCATCTTCCCCACCCAAGGTGAAGTAAATATAATCTTCTTTGGTCGCTTTTATTCCGCCTGGAAAAACGTTTCCGATCTGAATTGAACTTTCAAGCGCAAAACGGTACATTTCTGTTTCCATTTTTTGCTCATTCCCCTAGGCAACGTTTTTCTTCTCTGCACGCGATTGGTGATTGGAGAGATAATTTTTATAGTAGACAAGTCGTAAATAAACGCCACCGGCAACGTCCACACCATACCGAACACACAAGTAATCGTTCCTATTGTTCCTTGCTAGGAACCAAGACATGCATTTGCTTTCGCCATGTGTCAGCAGTCGTAAAGATGAAGTGCTTCAGGGTACTCTCTCTTAAAAAATGCACGCTCAGAAGTGTGCCTGTCTGGTATGATCCTGCTTATGTAGACGCTGTTCCTCAAAAAAAGCCCCAAGCAGGGTTTGAGGACTTCAAGCTCCACGCGTGAGCTGTTCACCACTTCATCAACCTATACAACATCAATGTGCAATTGTGAACCACATCTCGAAGAGGAAATATTCCAACGTTTAAGCTTAATCCCTACGTTTAAGCTATCGCGGATCCCAGGCAGTTCTATGCGAGACAATGCGTCTGTAGCAGCCCGGAATGTCGGCTGCTGAAGGAGGCGAGAAAGCAGAGGTGGAGGTGGTTTGCAGTTTCAAGACAAGACTGTTTATTTTCAAAAGATGGGAACGCCGAGAGCGTTCTTCAACGAGAGAAAGAAGGGTACCCCCGCGTCCTCTAAAAGAGAGAGGAAAAGCCTCCCTCCTCCCCCCCCCCAAGTGAGCAGACGGCAACGGCGCCAGGACTAATGCCAGGAGTCGGCCGGACAACAAATTAGGCATTCCTGCGAAAGGCGACCTTTGAATAGGAGGGTGGGATCAACCCCACAAAAGCCGTACTGTCGACGAGCCGGCGGCACACAGGAGAATGGAAAAGCCCCATCACGCGGGACCCGCTTGCGCTGGTGTGCTGGGGTGGGAAGCCGCTTGAGCTGGGGCTTCCGCTACACGACCAACGACATTAACGCAGAGCCTGCTGCGGAGACCGAGCCATCCAGGGCAGATTTTGCCACCTCGTCCGCTCCCGAGGATTTCTTTTCCTTTGGGACGAAACCCTTTTCGCTGAGGCACAAGATGAGCGTTCGCGGTACCTGCTGGTACCCGTTGTCAACCAGCTGTCGCAGATGATGAACTTCGAGGCACTGAACCAACTTTTTTTTCAAGTTCAACACGTCAGCACCCTCAATCGCTTCCGTGGAACAGCTCTTCAAAATTGCCAACGAAGTGTTCACGAAAACTTGGGTTTGTCTGTCGGACGCCAACCTCGAGATGTAACTATTGTTGAGTTCAAACAAGTTACTCTACTTATTTGCGACGATGCATTCGGGTATTTTATCCCACTAATTGTTTCCCCATTTTTCATTCAGTATAATGTTTTTCTCTGCCATATCCCGTAACTTTGTTATGTACTTATCTTTTTTCTGTTTAAAGAATCACAGAATATGTCGTTTCTGTACCACGGAACGTGTTTTCTTGTTTTCACATTACTTTTTCTTTATTTGTGCTTGTTTGATTTATTGTAGTGTCGCAGTTTGTGTCCGACTCATTCTTTATAGTGTAAATGTTTTTCCACACGTGATTAGGCTCGGTGTTATTTCGCGTGCTTTTCCCGTCTGGGTATTTCTAACCATCGCTAATTATTTTCCGTCGCGTCCCCATACTTGGCTATCTTTGGTTGAGCGCAACTGATTTGTGCGTTGCATCCACATGCTTAGCTATCTTTGGTTGTTTTCTTTATCTGCTACCCTGATTGTCCTAGGCATGCTTTGTAATTTTTGTGCGTAAATTTCGTGTGCGACGACACTGTTGGCTTTTTTTCTCTTTACGTGTTCCAACCTGAACTTGGATTGCGAACCTCGTACTCATTACTTGTTATTCTGTGTTTTGTTTCTAGAAAATGTGTGGTGTATAATCCGCAGAGCTTCACTTTTGTAGCCCCCTACTACAATCCCTGCAAAACACTGTCGAAATATTATTAAAATAAATAAACTGTATTAACAAAAAAAGCATTCAATAAGGGCCGTAAAAAAGGACTGCAAGTCAGTGCACTCATCAATATATGCCGACGACCTATGCATCTGGATCTCAGGTTATCAACACAAGCGGTTGGCTGTGATCGCTCAAGGAGTGATTCGTACGGTGCAAGCCTATCTCTCGTCGGTGGGACTAACAGTCTCCGCGGAAAAGTCCTGCTTTGTTTTGTTTCCCGGAAAGAAACGGAAAGCGACGCGCCTCAAGTTAACTTTAGGTGGCTTGCCAATCCGGCAAGCTACTCTTGTGAAGTTTCTCGGCGCCACCATCGACTATAAATTATTCTGGAGGCAAGCCGTGGGTTCTCTTGTCACGTCCATGGTTCCCCGCCTAAATGTGCTTCGACGAATTGCTGGATCTAACTGGGGGAGTCACCCATCTTTTATGCTTAGGCTCCACTCGGCGCTCATCTTGAATCGCGTTCTTTACCAGCTACCTGTTTTGTCTCCCTCGGAGTCCCAGTATGCTTATCTGGAAACGCTGCACCGACAGGGCGTTAAGATATCCCTAGGAGTTCCCCTGGTGGCGGCAAACAAAAAAGTCCTGGAAGAGTCCCATTTTCCACCTCTTCATTTGATGGCGTCTCAGCGGTTGCTCTTGCGGCTTGTCCGGCTGGGAGAGTCCGCAGCCGGAAAGGCCTTGCTCAGGCGTCTCCGCCTAAGGGTGGAATCTCGCATATACGCGGCGCTCAACACTCTCAGCATTCTCTACCCGCAACGGTGGAAGAACCAGCATCGCTTGGAGCCACCGTGGTCTTTCGAGAGTTTGGAGTGTCAGCTCACCATCCCGGGCATCCGCTCGATGAGATATGCACCAGTGGCGGAAGCAAGAATGTTAGCACTTGAGCACTTGGACCGGTCGTACAAAGATTGTGTTCATGTGTTCACGGACGGATCTGTCGACAGAGAAGCCGATACCAGCGCAGCGGCCTTTGTGATTCCCGGCATGAACATTTCCTGGGCGGCTCGCATTGACCAGTTGACGTCATCAACAACGGCAGAGTGCATAGCGATCGATGCGGCCTTGAAAAAGATCAAATCGCTTCGGGTGCAGCATGCGGTAATTCTAACGGATTCCAAGTCGGCCCTACAACTCTTGCAGCTTGGATTTCCCGCAGATAAAATTTGCCAACGCTCCCTGCGTCTTCTTCAGCAGATAAAGGAAAGCGGATTTTGCGTTCACTTCCAGTAGGTCCCCTCCCTCGTAGGAGTGCTTGGAAACGAGGCTGCGGACCAGTTGGCTCGTGAAGCGTCATTGTGCACTCGTCTTCTGAAGGTGGCTCCAGATAAACAGCGCATTTTAAAAACAATCATAAATGGTCATTTCCGCTCTGTTTGGCGACCACAACATCGACCTTGTGTCACAAAAGGAATGAAGAGGACAGAGGCAACCTTACTGTTCCGCATCTGGACCAAGTCAGCGCGGACACCGGCATGGCTACATAAGCTGAACATTATCGCTTCACCTCTGTGTGGAACGCGTGGTGCTACAGGTGACATCGGCCATTTTATTATGGACTGCCGAGAGCATGCGGAGGAGCGGTTAGCTTTGTTTAAAGAACTGCGAAGGATGGCCGCTTCGCATGCCTCTTTGAACGATTTAATTTTCCCGGAAGGCCATTGGATCACGAGGAGGGACATCTTTCGTTTGATACTGAAATTTTTACGTGTCACAAGTCTCAGCGAGTCATGGTGAATTCCCCCGCATAGGGGTAAAAAGGTGCTGATGGGGTGAGCAATTGCCGGCATACCAGGCAAGGCTAGGTCCACCCGTCAATAAACATCACCACCACCACCACCACCATCAATAAAAGCCTATGTATTGTTCCTTTCGACGCGGTTTCTAATGCAAGGCATTTTATTGCGTTCCTGCATGTAACTTTCTATTTGCCCATCTGAAGCGAAGTAACGTTACTGCGCATTTGTAAACCCAAGTGGGAAGGGTCAGACGTGTTGCACATACAATAGACGAGCACCAAAATCGCACTTAGAAATGTCTCGTTTGTCTACTCTGTGTTTGTCTACTCCTCTGTTGTCCCGTTCTTTCACGCTGTTAATCTCAGAATAATGTACCAACTGGCCCGGCTACAATCCGTGTTGCAGTCTGGAGCCTGTCCGGTGCTCCCTCAATAAAAATTGCCTAGGAACGTTTCTTTGGAATTATTTCTATCTCCAGATAAAGTCCTGCCTGCGGTATTTATGTTCTTATAATATACGGAGTTCGATAAAAGTTTTAACTTTCTCACTCTATTTAGGTCAGGAGTCCGACGACATATTTAGTTTAAAAAATGAAATGTAACGTAAATGTAACGACACGCAAAACTGTTCGAAATGGAACTGGAACGCGTTCCTTTCGAAATAAAAGAAGCTGTAAAGAGGAACTCGTTTCAAAATTGGGAAGGAACGAGGAATGAGCTTTCGTTCCAGTTTCAGAGGAACGTGTACAACACTGCTTGAATGACATTACTGTAAATATTCCAATCAACACAGAAATGTGAATTTTTGTTGTTTTTTCCGCTGAAGCTACACCTAGTCTGTAAGGTGGTAGTGAAGAAGTAAGGCCAACTGAGAATCGTTACTGTAGCTAAAATCTCGGCATGTTGACATTTTAATTTCACCCTTCCATGTCAAAAGCAGCCGCTATGGCTAGACTGAATCCACACCATCGCGATGGGCAACACAATGCCTTAGCCACTGAGCAACTACAGTGCTCGAGGGGTAAGCATGACAAATGCAATGCATACAGCTCTAAATTAGATCTTTTTTACGCCAAAAAAGCAACACTAGAGGCCGTAAACAAAAACAGTCTTGGGGACCCATTTGAAAGTTGTTTTCGCGGGTTCCACTTTCAATCTTGCTCACTGTAATTGGCATATCTGCAGTTATAGCTGAACAGACATAATTTGAGAAGCTTTTCAGCGTTCTATTTTTCTAGCTGGCTGCTGAAGGAATGTGCAGCTGCTACTTGCTGTGTTTGCATTAACTATAGTATTTACAGGCTGATTGTGGTAAGTAAATTGACGATTTGGCATTGAATGTCATAAAATGCCATGCAAGGTTAGTTTGTTCTGCATGTTGTGTTTACTTCTAGTAGCCATGCAGATGAGAGCAATCTTCTAAAAGTATTTTAAGCAAAGCCTCTTGATGTGTAGGTGGAAGCCATGTTCTGTCAAGGTCTATCAAGAAAGATTGTGAAATGCTCTTCGAAAAAGAGCACCCAAATTAGAAATCTTCTGGTCATGCCAGCCTAGCCAGAAGATTTTGAAAGGACGTGGCTCAACATTCCTGAAAAGGAAGGGGGGTCCGGCCTGTTCCTCACTACCTAAAAGAGTGTCCCCTGGCTGTGCAGCACAGAACGATAATTGTTGAGAAAAAGGAGACGACTTCTAACACTCGCATGGTTATGTGCCTCCTTTAAATTTATCAATGAATGGTATCATTTCTTTTCTTGTGCACAGGACATAGAAACAATGCTAAAAAGCTATTTTCCTGTAAATTACCTACTGCTCTACACAGCTCTCCACTTTTTACCATCTGTATTCAAAAAACGGCTCCAGTTGCAAGCACTCAAGAAGTTGACACTGGAACGGTTCTATTCACAATACAATTCATAAAAATACTGAAGTGAAGCTTGATGGATGTTACTTTTGAAAGTGTGTTAAAAACTTGTGTCTTGTACCAACATTATAAAAGATCTGCGAAAGAAGTTGCAGCCAATTACAACTAAGCGGCAGTAATCACATACTGCTACCTGTACGTTTCCTTTGTACAGGTATCAGCTCTCCAGGTCCGCCTGCCTTGGCATGAGACAGCTGGAATGAAGGCGCTAAAACTGAACACTGACCTACATAAGCCTGGCTTTTAATACACCATCAAATGCCCTTCCATCTGCCGTAGTGGGCCATCACCTTTACTTCATGACAAAGCTTAGATTGGATTCTTTCATAAAAACATGATAGAAAACATAACCTTGGTAGTTGCAAATGCACTTCACTGGATGTAATTGCAAACAAGCTTGCCCCTTTCTTTGGCAATGCAATCGGAACGTGTAAATGCTTCTATGACTTCTGCTGAATTTATGTAATTTCTGCTACTGTAATGGTCATTCTTGAGAGCTTAACAATGGTTATTTCAGTCTGTTCTGTACAACAAACATGGTTTCGTTTTTGTATACCTTATGCTGCAATTAGCTACAATGCGTCATTTCGTGTTCTGAAGCAGCTCAATTAGAAGTCAGCAGCTGTGGATCCAGCATAAAAGAAATGCTCTTTTGGTAATGTACCTGCTCAGGAAGCGACCAATTTTCTTTATAAAATAGTTATGAACAATTTATAAGATATTTCCCTGAATACACACAACTCAGAATAAGTTTTGATGAGTGTACAATGAGACTGGCCGTAATTTTCTCACCCATTCCACTCAGCCATTAGGCAGTACACTGCCTCATTGCAACTACAATGCCCACAGTATATAATACACTGACCATCAGTAATGATGTTGCAAAGGGCTTTCTTGTTTAGAGACGGGTCGCTTTCCGAAAGAAATTATTGTAAGACAAGCACGTTCCTGTCACACGAAGAAGGGTGCCAACTCTTGTAATGCGCTGTGTGCGGGATCCTTCACAAATTGGGCCGAGGCTGGAAAGGTTCAGAAGGCAACTTTCAAACACGATGTATTTGGACTCTGATATCGGGTGAGCACAGCGGGCTTCCCGTGAGCTATAAAAAATAATCTTTTAGGTGATCTGCGGCAAATGATTGCAAGCAGGACCCACAACTAAATTAGAATGTTGTACAGTAAAACATTGTTTATTTGGCCCCCGCTGATTTTGAAATTGGGATTATTCGTTGTTACTACTCCCTCCCTTCAAAAACATACATTGCCGCACGGTGGCGGGCCTCCATTATTGTGGCACAAACTTACCAGTGCATTGGTTATTTCGCACCCACGCCTTCTGGAAACGCTATGACGCAACGCGCCAAACTTCGCCCACCCGCTCTATCCCCTTAGCGGTGGGGAGGATGAGAGCGTCGTCGCGGGTGTTTACTGGCTATACGCTGCAGATGATCTCGCTGTTCCAAAATAGTTCTGCTTTTATGCTCTACGCAATGTGCCAGCTCTGCACGCCTTGTCGCTCGTCTAAAAACTTGTTATTTCCTCCAATTACCCAACAAAAGACAAACTAGCATCACCAACTCCTTCGCAAAGTGAAGGTACGCGTAAAAATACCTGTGAATACACTGATTTTGTAATTCATTAAATAAATCTACGTTCCGAAAATTCCGACATATTTTAGTCCCTCGATATCTGAATTAACAGGCTTCCACTGTACACGTACTTGGGCTCCTCTGGCACTTCTAAGACCTAGTCGTTCTCCTCGTCTTAGTGAAGGCCCTCAGTGGTGATGCTGTCGTCATCATCACTCCCTTTACAGCCACTTTCACTGATGATAGGTCTGGATGAGTATGGTGGCACATCTTGTGCTTATGGGTGGTTTGGAGCAGGAGCACTATTCCGGTGTCCAACCTTGTGGACACACCCATTCTCAAGGCTGGACTCCCTAGTCTGCATATCTGTAGAGAGCAAAAGGAACTGACACAGTTGTTATCATAAAGGCACATTCAACAAGTATATTCTCCCCACAGCTCCTGTACAGATATGCAGTCATCGTCTGCCTGTTCGCTGACTCCTTCGGCAGGTACAATTGAGACTACTTTGATGGTATCGCAGTTGCCCTGTGCCCACAAGTGGGACACACAGGGTCTCCAAGATCATCTGCAACAGAATGATTCCACACACATTGAAACCCGGTGAGAAATGTTACATGAGGTTGGAAATGCCCAAAGCATGTTAAAACATACGCAAGCATGCCTGAAATGCAACATTACTATTCGCAAAAAGTTCTAGCTGGTAAAAAACAGCTCTCGCACTTTTGCACCATCGGGTTAAACTTGAGCGTACTCGTATTCCGTTTTAATACAAATGGCCTAAAAATACTTGAGGGGTCATAAATGCGTTACATGAACTAAAGATATGTTTTTTGCAAAATGCTGCAACATGGGGCAAGCGTTGCTGTTCCGGGCAAGAAAAAGACAGCTTCTGTGGGACTAGTCAGTCAAGCTTTATTCACGGTAAATGATTAAAAGAAACTAATAAACCATAAAAAGGGGAATACACAATAGTTTGAGATTAATGCTTGATGCTCAAAGGACAGATGGAGCTTTATACGAGATACTTGTAGTTTGATTATGCCAGAAGAAAGCACGTACCCCGTGACTTCGGTAGATAGAGCGCGAGTTGACGACTTCGGAAATATGTTTGGCCATGTTTTCGCGGCTGCGAAGCAAAGTATATGCGCTTTTTGTGACGTGTGCGCTGAACAATTACAGAATTCAACCAATGTTCGAAGGCGAGCCGACGCACCACTTCTTACCACTGCTTTCTGACGTTTCAGCATCGACTTGAACGTCACGAAACGAGTCAGCGCCTGCTCTGAGCTCTTACATGGCGGTGTCCTCGACTGGCGGCTCCACGTCGTAGTCCAAGCCTCGCGCACAACCAGCTCTATGCTTGCGGCCTTAGCACTGGCGTCTCCAAGGCTACACGTACGATCTGATAACATGCGTTATTGTAACGCCAGTGTCAGTCGTAATCACATTTACTGTCCAGAAGGAATTGAGAATGTTTACTTACTTCTTTGTGCCGCTGCTGCTCAAATGCTGACCGAGGTCGAGCGTCCACCTGCGTACTTCTATGAAAGAACACGAACGGCATGACGCGGGGCTTCAGTAGTTGTTTCATTTGCTTGCAGCCAACTATGAATTGAGGGATGTTTTTTAGAGGAAGTTTTCTTTCCTGAACTGCGCAGAGCAGAGGGCACTGTGTTTGATCAGCTCCCATTTGTCGCGTCTGACCGCCAGTGGACAAAACTTCCTCAGCTTGCCACATTTTGGGAAATTATGAAGGCTGGTTTTAGGTGTGGCGCACGTGTTCGAGCAGCCGTACGCCACACACTGTGCCGCCTTTGCTTTGAAGGAACTATTCATTAAGACAAAAATTAAAACAAACTCCATAAACACTGGCCAGCAACGCGGGAAGACGGAGCTGACGGAGCTGCCTGCGCGAGAAAAGCTGCCCAGCGTCCGTCACATTCATTAGCGCGCTAACGCAGCGACTCTCCACAAGGTGCAATCGCCGTCTTTTCGGGAGCACTTTTTCAAACTTCTACATAAACTAATGGTGTTCTAACGAAGACATGTTCGTCAATACCACGCCATGAACGTTTTTGTGCTTTGCATAAGGAATTTAGACCTAATACAGCAAGGCAAATTTTTCATAGCAGTTCGGCTTTAAAGGAGCCATGAAGATACAACACAAGTTTGGTTCATTCAAAAGATTGCCTCGTTAGAATTATAGTGACACATAATGTAACGTAAACATCGCTGAAATTAACTGTATAATGAGGAAAAAAAAAAGGCCACGCCACCTACTCGCTGATTTCCCGAAACAGAACCCATGATGTCATACCAGACAGCTCTGTGATTGGCGGAGGCCAGCAAAACCAAACGCAAACTTGGCAGAGCTTATCAAGTTCCCGAACCGGCTATTTGCGCTTAAACTGAGGCCACATTCTTTTTGAAGAGTAAGAATGGTTGGACGCGCACTGGAAGTTACTTGAACACACGTAAACATAGAAATATCGATTCGTACTGCTTTTGGTACTGCACGAACTATGTTTCGTTTAGCAGTACAGGACTGCGGGGCATTGGGTTGTTTTAGAAGACACTTGCCGATTGAAGCAAGCAATGGTGGCCCGCCGTGGTGGCTCAGTGGCTAAGGCGTTGCGCTGCTGAGCACGAGGTCGCGGGTTCGATTCCCGGCCGCGGTGGCCGCTTTTCTGATGGAGGCGAAAAGCAAAAACGCCCGTGTGTACGAGATTTCGGCGCACGATAAAGAACCCCAGGTGGTCAAAATTAATCCGGAGCCCTCCACTACGGCGCGCCTCATCGCCTGCGTTGCGTCGGCATGTTAAACCCTACAATCAATCAATCAATCAAAGCAATGGTGTATTGAATGACCAAATTTGTCAAGCGAGCACTCTGTTTCAGGAAGCGATTATTTTCTGAAAACCAAGCCAGGTTCAAATATGGTAAAAAACAAGCCAGAAGAAGAAAACGACTTCCATGGTATCGTGGCGCTATCTAGGTTCACTAACCGTAAACAAGGCTTTCCAATCGGCGGCCGAGTGGTCGGTTCCTGTGATGTCATTGCAGACCACGAAAACACACGATTTATTAAGAAAATCAAAATTTTATCCTCGAATAATTTCTCTGTGAATAAAAGATCGTTTGCATCCGGACAAGCACTGGCAGAAGTATAAAACACGAAATGTTTCAAAATAAATGAACTTGTATAAAGTCTTCATGTGTGCTTTAACGTCGGAAAACCGAATGATCTAGCGCCGTTCTTTCCAGCACGGTCCGATGGAACACGGTGGCGCATCTGGCACTGGCAGGCGGAAACACACGACTTTGCTTTCCAGAGTCATTGCCAGGTGCAGGCAACATGTCCGTGGCGGATGCCTTTTCTTTCCTCAAACCTTGCACGTTGAGCCTCCCTACAGTGGCTAAATTTCATTTGTCGTCGCAGCCCCCGAAATACTAGCGTAAAATGGACCATCCATGTATTTTTTAAAAAAAGAAGCTCTCCAAATTGGTGTTGCGACTGAGGTATGCCTAATGTATTGTTTTGACAGAACAATGTTGACAAGTACCGTTCAAACTCTGTATTAACTTTGGCCGGTGGTTGAATGAAGAAACAAAGAAAGAGCAAAAGAGAGAGAGAGAGAGAGAGAGACAGTGACCAAATGTTCCGCGTTCAAGTAGCCCAAAACAGACTATCTTATTTAAAAGATGAGGAGTTTCTCCGGCTGAAATTTTTGAGCGCAGCACTTCAGGGCAGTGTGGATGTTATGTCGGCCTTGTAACCGGAATAACGAAGGAAGCACCGAAGACACAAGTAAAATGGAGGAGGAAAGGGTGGCTCACGCGTCAGGGAGAGGGAGGTATGCCGAGGTGGCGCAACAGAAGCCCAACCCATACTGCGTAGTGCACGAACATAGATCCATTCACTAATCGCGCGATAACTTCATCAGTCGCAGCTGCTATCCGCCGGGGCCCAGCAGACTGCAATTTGCGCTGCCCACGGAATTGGCAGTACTGAGTATTGCAATCGCTTTTCTTGAAAACGAGCTGCTTAGTGGTTGTTTCAATATTCACGGCAACGCGAGATTTAGAACCGTGACGGATCATTGTGGACGCCGTAGCGCTCCCGTGTGGACATTATCGATGAAGGGGGTAAGCGCTGCCGGGCTCTTTGAGCACGGTCTTCCAGTCGCAGGTCATTTGCCCTACGTTAGAAAGGCGACACGACTAGTGGGGCCGGGAAGTAAATGACGCAGTTTGGTGACTTAAGTAGGATTCAGAATTTCGCGCTGCGTTGCAGACATGGTGCATG
Source organism: Haemaphysalis longicornis (assembly GCF_048455015.1). Classification (NCBI taxonomy): domain Eukaryota; kingdom Metazoa; phylum Arthropoda; class Arachnida; order Ixodida; family Ixodidae; genus Haemaphysalis; species Haemaphysalis longicornis. Next base: position 126,834,277 of record NW_027526422.1, read on the forward strand.
GAGGTTCCCGGTGGCCTTATTCCTTTCAGTTCTTTTGGTATATTTCCGTGCTGCGGTTTGATTTGCTACGTTTTGTCTTCCTCTGGTTTGGGGTTTTAGATTTTTCTTGCGGCGGAGAGGAATACTGGGCACAACTAGCTGAAGCGGGAGAGTGCTCCGGTGTGCGGACGCATTTCATATGTTTTTTGCAGGCGAAGCTATTGTAGTGGAAGTGGAGCAATTGCCAGCCGTGAGGTCTCGTGGCAATATCCTTGGGTTTACCAGTGCTATGCCCTGCCGGCCTTTTCAAGTTATCTAGGTTTGGATTGGGTGGGTACACACTTAACTTGTTTGGCAAGGACCCGTCGCTGACCGGGCCAACGCGCTGTGGCTAAGGACATTTATTATATTACTTATTTGATTAGTTCAATATTGTGATTATTATGTACTTTGAATATACATATTTCCCTTAAACGTACAGTTCCAAAAGCAGTTTAGTGGTTTTTGTCGCCTCCTGTGCAGGGTAGAAGACTGTTTTCTATATTTCTAAGCGTAGGTTTATTTTGTGGATAATTATGCAGCAGACAACGTCTACACTTTATATATTGTGTGATTGTGTGCCCGCCATGTGTGTTGTAGTTTTAGCATTCATAAAAAGCGGTGAGATCACTACTTCATCGTGCTGTTACATTGTTTTTTGTGCTTGCGGCCAAAAACTGCAAAACCACCGGCAAGCCAAAATACTGTTATCAATATACCAGCTCCAATTTCCGTTTCAACAGACACGGTTTTCAATATCATAGGTGTAACGACATACTGCATCGCTTTAGGTGACGTTATCGTAAACAAGGATTCGCAGGCATACAATTGTTTTGGAGTTTGTATACACTTGAAAAAATCAATGGATTAAGCTTTGCACTCGTTGATCTTCAAACGAAACCCTCCATTCCCTTGTACACCCGGCGTCAAAATAAGCCGGGGCACGCGAGCGCGTGGCAAAATGCATTGCCGCGACATCTGACGTTGCACTTCTGGTGTCGAGACATCGATGTGCGCGTGCGCGTCCAACCACGCTCGCTAGCCTGTCTTTTACTTCGCTTCAAACGGTAGTGCTGATCAGTATCAGAGCTTGGCGCCAGGGGTCACTTTCTTTGCTCAAACTGTCTCGCTCGTACACGCTTCAGCGGCCGAGGTTGGGAGTGAAGGTGCGTTGCTCGCCCTGCCCTGCTATGACAGATAGCTAACCTTGCCCGTCTCGCGGTGACAAAATTGCGTCCCACATATGCTCTCCCACTTCGGTATTTCTAACAGCGCCGCTGTTCTTGGGCTGGGCTTGACTACAGCCTGTCCTTGTATCCTTTTACGCTCCCTCCGGAGTTCCCAGCAAAGCGTTTGTGTTTACAGGTAAAGCCGACTTTATGAAGATCGGCGGAAGCTTGGTCTTTGTAAGCTGGCCTTGCGACACTGCATGTTGCACAGCGAAGCATGGAAATCTACGGAGGGAGTATGATTAAAGAAATCGGCTTTAACTCATGTGTTATTAAATGCATCCAAAAACAAGTTCTATGAAACTATGATGATAGGACGATTATACCGCTGTGCCGAGTTTCGTTTATTTGTCGTAATGAGGTAGTGAAGTGCTAAACGTTGGAGAATTAGTTTGTTGTCATTATAATGCTATCTACGGAGAGAGATTGGCATGCATTAGAGAAAACGGTCGTAACTGCGGCTCCGCGCTGTTTTAGTAGATATCAGTCACAATTGGTGGAACGAGTTTTAATATTTTTTTCACAATAGATGCAATTGGTTGTTAACTAAGAATGAGCACACAAACAGAATACGAACTAAAGCGAGAAATAATCTATTTTATGAAGGTGTGATGAGACTTTTCCGTGCACAAGTTCTGAAACAGTAAAAAAGGGGAAACGGGAGAAGAGTTCGGCGTGGTCCTGGGTTTGACAAAAAATTTACAAAAAATTCAGTGCCCTTCCACTCCGTGAACAAGGATGACCATCAAAGCTGCGGTGCCGAGCCTCAACGTGAGCTTTGACTGGGTCCAAGGGGTGCACGAAGCAAAACACGTTTGTTTGTAACTTGCGATTCAGCATAGTTCCTGCGGTTAATTGACTGAATGAACTTTTTATTAACTAGAGTTTTCTTCCGGTGGACAAACATGGGGCTGTCTGTTTCCCTCCCGTAGAATCCTATATGTAGTCACAGCGGACGAGAATTACACCATATTTAGAATTTCACTGTGAACCATGCAATTTTGAAAAATATAAAACCCGGCTTTGTGTTAGATTCGTCATAGCGGCTAATTGTCATATAATTTGTTTCGGTATAGTTTCAATGAAACAAGCGTTTGAGCCACTTTCTGTGATGGTATTCCCTGCGAAGATTGACTTGATTCACTGTTCAACCGTCGATGTGGGAAAGCCATCTTACAAAGATCAAGCTTACAACAATCACCTTAATGTCTGCTTCACCTCCTAACACAAATAATTCCTGGGAAGACATTTTAGGAACAGCCCTTTGGCGCCCTTCTCTACGCTCAGCCGCGTCGGCGTCGTCGTGACCGAGCGAACGATGGGAAGACCGACGAGTGAAGGAAAGCAAAGAAGGAGAATGTCGCGAAAATGGGAGGGGAGTTGGTTCGCCGTGGTGGCGCGAGCCAGCGCTCTCCGAAAGTGTGCGGTTGGGGAAGGGAAGGGGCAGTATGCTGTGCCCGCATGGGGTGCTCTATGCTTGGGGAAATCGTGAGGGGGGCGTTCACGCGACAATGATGTGCGTTCGCTTAATGCTATGTTCACACTAAATACGTAACAGCCGGATCGTGCGCTATGGACGTAAAAAAACGGTGTTTTACACAGTTCGGTTGGCTGAGACGTCAAATGACGCCATTACTTAAAGATATTACGACAATTGCGACAACACTCTGAACCCGGCCTAAAGTGCAGTTCTTGTCTACATCTTGTCTAAATTTTTGTCTGCATTGCTCTATTACCGGAGACGATCTGGTTGATCCCAGCCATAGACAGCTTTCCTGTAAAAGAGAATGCAGTAGTTAAAACTAACATAGCAGTCCCGTTTCCATGCATCCTTTTTCAGAGTAGCGCAGAGCGAGCAACGAATCTTCACCCTGGCCCTCGGCCGCTGAAGCGTTATGCGAGCAAGAGGGCTTGCCCAAAGAAAGTGGCCCCTGGCGCCAAGCGCTGAATGTGACAAGCATTGCCGTTTGAAGCGAATGAAAAGACAGGCTAGCGAGCGTGGTTGGACGCGCACGCGCACATCGTTGTCTCGACACCAGATGTGCAACGTCAGATGTCGCGGCGATGCATTTTGCCACGCGCTCGCATGCCCCGGCCTATTTTGACGCCGGGTGTACACTTTCCAGAGTCCTAGCTTTGATATATAGGGTTGAGACCCCCGTTCTCACCTTATATTTGCCCGAAGCTTCGCCCAAGTGAACATAACGGCACAACGATATTCAAATTTCACAGCGCTAATGATTAAAGCAGCATTTTTAACGTTTATTCGTGTAAATTTTCAGTCGGGGTGACGTCTTGGCTATTTCAACGCTGCGTCGTGCTCTACTTTTCAGCAGGCGGGGCATGCCTGTGGGTCTGCAGCTCGGCCTCCGCCAACTCCCCCACCGAGGGATGCGGTCGACGTTCCCAGGAGTGCTGCGGGAAATAATAGACATGAGGTAAGTACATAGTATATCTGCCGAATACTATTCGACAACAGTTGTGTTCCCCTTGATACCTGTTATGATGAACGCTCTTTAAAGTGCATAGAACTTAGAGTGCGACTCCCAGTCCATTTTTACAGCAATGATCATAGGCAAACCGTAAATTTCAGAAGTGCAATGAGCAAATTTACAATCATTTTTACATATATGAGTTTCTTAAAAATCCTCTTTTTTCCAGATAGTCTACCTGGCTAGATTTCTTCTTCTAAGCTTCTTGGCTCAAATTTGCTTGACAAGGATATTCGTCTTCGAGAAATAGATTTCATAAAGGTTACTTGCTTGTATATGCAGTAAAGTGATATGCACTGATCGTCTGTAGTCAGGAAAATGCGTCTTAATGGTAGGCACGCAGCCTTTCTTTGCTAATATCTGCCCACTTGCCTACTCAAATATGTCACGTAACTAAATATAAATGTACTAAAATTGTTAGGGCGGCAGTATTTTCAAATGGCGTGTTATTGAGAGTGCGAAAGTATTTCAAGAAAATACACCCCCTTTCGACAGCGTTCACAACGGATTTTTAATCTTATCAAGACTTTTCTTTTGGCGCTTTTTCATACAGTTTTTAATTGTTTTCGTGCTATTACTGCCCGGAAATATCAAAGGCATCAGTATAGGTACTCAGCAAGTGGCTCTATTTCATACTTAGTGTGTTTTTAGAAAAATCACAAGGCTGAGGCCTTTATTGATTCCTCTATTGAAAGGAATCAGCTCTACATAGAAAAAAATACCACTGGTGATAAGTGCCCGAAGTAGTGATCCATTAATAAAATATCAGCCAGCTTATTCGTGATTGTAAACAGGGTAGCGGGCTTGTTTTAACATTTCTTTGCTAAGCACGTGAAACCATTCTACCGAACACAAAGACAGGGAATAGAAACTCACGACCAAGGGACTTTTGTATAAAAAAATATGAAAAAAACATTACCCATGATGGCAGCGACAAGCAGCAGTAGAGGAACTCCAATGAACCTGGCCATGGTGCGTCTTCTGTTCACAATGCAAAAAAACAAAGCTCAATTTTATACAAAGTTGTACCAAGGCATGAACGGCTAGACACCTGAGTAAAAAAACGTGTTTTATCGCCTCAAGCGAGTTCCTGATACTACAATAGGTGTTAGTGCTTTCATAGCAGCTACCCTAAGGCCAAACTTTCTGCCCTGTCACCTTGAAATAGGCCGGACTCTGGATAATTTATTTACCTTTTTTATTGTATTGTGAATTTTTATTCAGCTAAACCTGTTGAAGCATTTTACTGTTCGTGGGTTGTCCGAATCTCATATAAAATACATAATGTAAAATGTTTTGGCGCGTTAAAACTAGAATTATATTTTTTCCTCAAGTGTGAACCTTTTTAAGCCATTCGGTAGATGCTTTTGTGAATATTTAAGGCTGCTTTCAGTAGTCAGTAGCTAAATATATCACGCGACATACGGGCAACATAAATGTAACATAAAATATCTTCAAAAACGTTCATTATACAAGTAGACATAAAAAACAACGGGTGGCGTTTTACTTACCAAAAAGATTTCCTTAGCTAGGAGATACAGGAACGATCACGTCTGTGGTTGGTATGTTGTGGAGGTTGACGATGGCCTTTATATACAACTGCCCTACAATAAAAATACTCTCGCCAATCACAAACTGCGGGCAGGGAAGAAATAAAGAGGTCTCGGTGAAAAAACAAAAACTAATAATAGAAATGTACCGTTCCACGCTTCAAAGTTCAATGCACATTGCAAACGTTTTTCCTGGCAGAAAAAAAAAGCCACCACAGAAGAGTAAATTTGCGTCACCATGGGTGGGACAGACGGGCACAATAAACTGTAGTACATTGGCCTACGTTCGTTCTGTCAACAGTCTAATCGCAACAGCCGTCATACCAATGGTACGCTGACAGTTTATTAGAAGCTTCCCCGGCGACAGAATTTATTACCTACCGTCCAAACATGTCAGTTCATTTGGTAGAGTTCAAGTACTGAGGAAGCGTTAAGATATCAATGACTGGCATCGCGACCACGTCGATTGTGCGACTGGGCGGACCATTTGCGCAGGAAGACATTTTGGCAAAACATGCTAGGCCTATAAGAGATTTTCAAACCACTCGTGCCTCCACATAGGTGAATGCGAGAAATACAGAAAAAAATTCCTGTACCTAGAGAAGAGTGGTTGTCAGAGGTTATTCTTACTAGCCAAATCGCAAACAAAGTGCGAATACATGAATCTCTAGTATGTTCTGCGGTTCACATAGGAATTGACAACATCCTCGTAAGAACTCTCTCTGTAGACACCCGAAAAATGTCTCAAGAATTACACGCACTCAACGTTTAAGGAGTAAGAAACATTCGGATGTTTCATGTCAGGTTTTTCTGAAATTGTTGCGCTCACTTCGCGTCATTCCTTTTTTCGCCTGTTAAGTATTTGTGGCCGTGAAATTACCTTATTATGAAATACTTTCATAGTGACATTTCCACTTTTATATTTCACTTTATTACCATAAGGGCTACGTGTAGGGAACATAAAATAAAGGGCGGCCTAAGAATTAAGAGTTACACTCACAGGCCTTCAAATCAAACTGTGCACTCTGAGGTGCTCTGCAGAGATTGATGGATACATGATGTCTCCAGCGTGAATGGGAAGGCCGTTTTACTCCACTCCTCTACGAGAGAAAATGAGGTTTGCAACACGATAGCGCGAGCATGGGGGTGGACATTTGAACCGAATCGGTAGTGCAGTGAGATATCCGCGTTGGTGGAATGATATAGGCTGGTTGAGTGAGGGAGCTGCGGAAGAACATGTATAGCACAAAGAGGCTGAATATGTGGCAACGCACGGAAAGATATAGAAGACCCGTTTTGCGTTAAAGGGATGATATGCTGATGTATGAATATGAAGACTGAATGAACCGAGTGGCATGGTTTTGCATGAATTCTAATTCATTAATTACGTATAGCTGGTGCTGGCTCCAGACCCGTTCAGAATATTCTTTTTCGGATCTACTTGAAGACTTATAAGCTGTAGGCTTTATGTCATGTGGAGCGTCACTTAAAGGACGTTTTAAAAAACCTAGAGATCGGTTCGCTGATATGACATCGGTGATATATTGGAGCCGTGAAAGTTCGCTTGTTAAGGTTGCAGCTAGGGATTATAGAATTGAACTTACTCAGAAGTATGCTTAGGAAGTACGTGCGAAAACAGGAAGGGAAAGGGAAACGAGTTGAAGGGAAACGAGTTTGCATTTCGTTGGGCTTCATTAGCCTCAAGCCGCACCATGCCTGTTTACGGTTAAGGTAACTTTGGAATGTGGTTTGATTATGGGGGTTAAAAATTTAGCGATCGATGACAGAATCACGGCAAACATTCGATATGAGGCGATACATGCAGGGCTAAATCGTTAATATGTGTTAGAGACAGATACTTGGGGCACCTACTCAAGTCCCCCAAGTCAACCCAAAATGCAGGAGACAGCCGTCACCGCGTGTATCCATCTAGTGAACAATGCGCTCAATATTGTTGGTAATCAGGCATACGGCGTGCGTTTTCTGGTCCCAAGATTTGGAGCCGCCTGTGGAAGTGTGTAAAGTCAGAAAATACTAAACGCGCGACCGCATAAAAAACCCAACACATGCTACGTAGACTGTTTGCAAACATCGTCTATCCAATTCTATTGTCCTGCAAACGGTTGTAAATCGAACAAACACGCAGCTGCCTGAATGAACGCTTAAGGGGACTTTTCAATATTCACCTCGTCGACAAGTAGCCGGGCGTCAGCCCATTGCAACTCCCGATAAGCTAAACCTCCCGCTTAAGTGATTGTGCCACCATTGCGGTTTCCGTGGCCGAAAGGAGAGGGAGGTTGTCGGAGCTTTCGCAATCAACACGAAAGTAAGCATGTGGAAAATTGATATGTATGCTTCACTACTCGCCGATGAAATTGCCTACCTGACACGACTAGTTTTCGACAGGTCGTTTCGCGGCAAACAAAAATGCTGTTGTATTCTTAACAAAAGTTTTGATAACACATTTATGCCGATTATTGCACTTTTCTTCGGTTTTAAATGCAGAGCATTTCAGTAACTCACGGTGTCACCCGCGTTGGCGTCCGTAGTCCGCGTCCGCATCGCTCCCCCTACACTATATAAAAAAATAATTCTTGCCGGCGCCAGGTTTCGATCCTACGACTCTGCGGGCGGAACGCAAGGTGCACGGTACTCTACCAACTGAGCCACAAAGCCGACACAGAACGGAAGGTTACGAACGTGCCTTGACGCATTCAACCGTCGGCCAGAGGTGCGCCCTCTCCCCCGCGTCCTCCTCGCCTTCTCTCCGCTCGCAACGCCCTCTCTCGCCGCGTTCGGTTCGGGCGCACAACAGGTGGGGACGTGCGCAACACCCTCTCTCGCCGCGTTAGGTTCGCGCGCAAGAACAGGTGGGGCGCTCGCATCGCGCTCTCTCGCCGCGGTCGGTTCGCGCTTAAACCACATATGTCGTTCGCGCGCGCTGCGGTCGCTAACATCTGTGGCGTGATCGTGACGTAAGCATCATGCGTTCGCGTGGTGGCGATTTCGGCGCTATAACACTCTCTCGCGAGGGGCATTGGATTGGATTCGATTGAATTGGCATGGATTGGCTTGGATTTGGATTGGATTGGATTAAAGTAGATTGTGTTGGATTGTGTTGCGTCATAGCCGCGCCACGTTGCGTCATAGCCGCTCCACGTTGCGTCATAGCCGCGGCAGGGGGTTCACGGCACGTTTCACCATCGACTTCATCGACAATGTCTACGCTGGAAGACAACAATTACAACAACAACAACCAATACGTAATCCATACGACTTGCAGGCGCGCCCCCCCGCAGAAATGCTCTGCATTTGATCGTGCCCCTCGCGAGGGGGATGTTTTTTCTAACCACCGCAACTGATTTGGGCGCCGCGTCGACACGTTTGGCTATCTTTGGTTTTTCTTCGCTCTTTCATATGTATTTCCCTGCGATATTAAAGTGCGCTCAGGTTTTTACCAGCGCCTGTTCTGTCTTTCTTGCTTACTCTTGTCTTGTGTACTATGTTTTCAAGTTAGAATGTACTAGGCCATCAATACACTTTTCTGCAAATTCAACGCCTCACTATGACGACAACGATGGGTGGTAGGGTGAGGGCGAGTAATCTCAGCTTACTTGTGAGAGTTTTAATTACCGCAATGTGAATTTGGACTTTGACATGTATGCTTTGAAATTCAATGTCAGGAAACTTGCACTTGGATTATTGACGCTTGGATTTGAATTGCAGCGGCTTTGACTCTAAACTGTGCTATACGATTTTCACGCGCAGTCACGCTCCCATTTTCAACCAATGCATTTCGTAGAGGAGAGAATTGAAATTTTTTACCTTTTTCTGACTTTCATGCGAAGCCGTGTCGTAAAGGTATAATAATTCGTACCAAGCAGATGAGTCATACAGTAGAGAGCCTGTTAGTTGCGGTTATATTGTGGAAACATGTCGCATTTTGTTGGTAATTTTACTAAAAAACCGAACCATCGAGAAAAGCTTCACACTGCACTGTGACGTAACTCGCCGGCTCTTCGACCTTTGATTATAGCTTAGCCTAGTAACGGCATAATAGTTATTAGGCACACCCAGAGAACAAGCCAGCTTATGTGTTCTTGATAGCATATTCCAACTGTGAAATTATAACACGATAATATGCCTAATTCCTTGTGTCTGTCCTCACGATGGTTTTGTGAAACAAGATGACAACTTTGGTACTTTGCTGAGAGGAGACACAAATGACCGCATTCGAATTCATGCAGACTTGGAATGTTGATAAACTGCGATGGTAATGTTTGGAAAAAGGTGTCGCAGCCAAACGCACACGCCTTTCGAAACTAAGAGATCAGCCGTATGTGCTCTTGCTATCATCTTCATATTTTTTGTGTTTTTAAACAGCTCCTCGCGATGTGCGATCTGCGTATCTCGGCCTCAGACATTTCTTCTGCCAGAAACATCGATGCAAAGCCGAATGATGCTCACCGCTTTTTTTTTATCGCCACATCGAAGCGGGTTCTTTACCACCGAAGAGCTTATTCGCTACTGACGCCATTGAGCCACCGACGTAATTCCGAGCAATCGGAGCTTACGCAGATTACCCACTAAACTGAAGCCCCTTTACAAGCAACATCACTGTCAAAGTCGCTGCATTCGGCTTACTGGAACTTCTTCATGCCATTCACAGTGATTAGGAAGGGTTAATAAAGAAATGACTTATCTCCTGGGAGATCTCAAGCCGGGAACCCGTTTTGATCTATTTGGGGAATACAACCATAGAGGGACTATGGTTGCGACCAAATAACGTACTTGATACGGGAGCTTCGTACTTCGTTCATGCCTCCGTCGACGCTTCCAGTTATTAAACCTTCAGCAATAGAGATGCGCCCTCCGAAGTCTGGCATCGGCATCGCTAACATGTTCATCATGAAGTTCGAGAGCAGTTCATGCAGCTGCTCCAAGCTGATTGGTAAATGTTTCAACTCCTCCATAACAACGAGCAACTCACCAAAAACGACCAGTTTCCCTACCTGCAGTAGGTCATAACCTGGGACGGGGTGCTCCGATTGCTGCATTTCCGCTCACAACCTGTTGTGCAACGGCGGCCGAGACATTATGAAGTACACGTTTGAGAAAAATGACCTTAATATACCCAACCAGATTTTGAGCCTCATTAATCTACACGCCATACGATCTTCTTCAGATCTGCGGCATGCAGCCAGATCGTGGAGGCTGTAAATGTGAACTTACTTGATTGCATTTCCCTTTGGATGCAGGAAGAAAATGACAGTCAAATTTGGTTACAATCTTCCCGCCAAGGCATTTCCCTGTAATGGGACAAGGCACCATGCGCCAAAAGTTTCGACAAAACGTCGAACACTTCACCCAGCACACTAAGGAACACAAAACACAAAAGGCCAGTTTGGATTCATTGGTAAGGTTCCTTGAAACCGGAGTTCAGTACAAAGAACACTTAGAACGGTACGTGTGTATAAAACTGAAGCCATTGTAAGTGACATAGAAGTAACATAAAGAATTTGGCTCATCCAAACTGGGGTACCAAGGATACATAAATCAAGAAAGTGATTTAGGGTTACTTTTCTATTTAAAAGGGATATATTTTTATATTACGTGCACCCGATGACCCCAGTCGGCGGGCAGTAACTCTGCTTCACTGTAACAACGGTTACTGAGCGGCAGTCGTAATGTGCGGCGCAGCTCTGGTCAATATAGGGCATGATTTATTGATTTCTAACGATGCTGCCTGCTTGGTAAAGGGATCACACATGCACGTCGGGCCTTTTGTGGTGCAACTAACGAAGGGTGTTGTTAGTATTTTGTTGTTCTTAAACTTAGTTCTTTGAATTAGGAGCGTATGCATAGCTCGTTGGGGCCGTACTCCATGCGAACAAGCTACAACTACTCTGCACACTTCGGAGCGGCAGCCGCGTTAAGCTATGCGGATTAGAAGCAAGGGCGGGGTTATTGCGCACCTGCATTAAAGGAGGGTGCCCCATTTCGTCAAGACGATTCTGTTTCGCAGTTGGGCCCTGAAGAAAACGGGCAATAGACGATCAACCAAAGCGATTGGTCAAGAGGAAAAGGGTTTAGCGGAGGATGATCCATACGGTGCGAACAGGCATGTTTAAAAAGTCGCATATACTGAAACTGAAGAAATAAGCAGCTCGCTACTTTGGCCACACTTCAAATCCTAGAAGATTACGAGAGTGTAGAATATTGCCCTTTCCTAAATGTCCCAGCTCGTTTTTCGTTCCCGAAGTGCATCACAGCGTGGAAGCTGGTTGTGTAGAAAAGAAAGTTGTTATGTTATCAACACTCCAAGGGCTTTTCTCAGTTTATACCGACACGAAGATTACACCATGGAAGTGCTATCGCCCGCAGTGTTATTCAATGGGCTTTTGAGCTCCATACCGATTCACCCAGGTGTACAATTTTATGCAGATGGTGTTGTCTTTTTGTTTTCGCAACACATTCATTTATTGTTTTGTTCCGTTGCGTTCTAAATAAACGCCTTGATATATTGCAGGACGTTCACATTTTAAAAAATATTATTAAGTAGCCCATTCTCATGTTCCGTCTTAGTAAACTAAGCTAGATTTATTTTCTTTACACCAAAAACTCCTTCGTCAGGATGAATCGATAACAGTTTATAGAGTCATACATGGTAGTAAAATGATTTGGTGTCAAAATATTGTTGCGCGGTGGCAAGATAAGGACGTGTACCATGAGATGGTGGAATATTGGATTTTCCGTATTTACATGATGTCGCCCATGAGACGGAACCGCAGCTTTTTTTCGGACGTTGGATCACAGCACGCCGTGTCGTTGTTCTCATCCTCGCCGTCATCTTGTAACATAGCCCTGCCTTCAAGGGACACTGCCCCGGTCGAGCCCTTTGTAGGTGAGCCAGTGTAGTGAGTACGAACGATGAATTGATAATACACAGTGAAGACGTCGTTACCACCACGGATGAAGATGACCGGTTTGGTGAACGCCGGCCCCGGAACAGCCATGCCCGCCGACGTCATGAAGCAATGGTCAAATCCTTTGAGAAGACGCGCCGGCGAACGTGCAGGGGGACGGCATCGTCGTCTTGTTCTGTCTCGGCTCCTTACGTATCGGCTGGTTTCGGCTCGTCATAGGCTGTAGGCACGGGCTGAGGAAGAGATGTGATGGGTCACCGTGGCTGGGCCATGCAGGCGCGTTCCAAGAACCTGAGAAGCGCGCTTTAAGAGCTAAGACGGGGCGATGCTGTGGTCCAGTGGTCCAGCATGAAGATGATCGTCCCACACACTCCAGCAAATGTTACGTGGTGGCAGGACAAAGGAATTAAACCATGAGATTGGCGAACGATGTATTTTAAGTATTTACATGATGCCGGCCATGACACAGAACCGGCGCTGGCTGCGCGCCTGCACAGCTTCTTCTTCCTCAGTCGTTGGACCACAGCCCCACGTTTCGTTGTTCTCATTCACGTTGTCTTCTTGTAATATTTAACACATAGCAGCGACAGGCGCGCGCGCTCTGGCTGCCCTGTTGGGTCAGCCAAAAAAAATAGGTCTAACAGTATGCACGCTTCTGATAATATACAGCGTGTACATGCGCCCAACATTCGTGCTTGGTGTATTTTGTTATCTGGTTCCTCGACATATAGGATTTGCCACTGTTGAAGCTGTAACGACAAGCATTGCGATGTGGTTTAGGTCTGCCTGCTTGCGTCCCAATCACAGTCAATGCATTCATAAGGTTCCTCAAGACCGCGCTGGCAAGACCCCAGGCACTTTTTTTCCAACACACATTCTCGTTATCCGGCTCATGTTAGCTCGTTGTCATCCCCCTAGTGTCATTTCTGCCAATTCTTTACTTACTCCTTTAATCACCGCTCTGCTTTTAGTGCTAGTCTTGCATTTTCGGTCCATAGTGGGAGAGATTTTTTTCGATAATGTGTCCCCCCAAAATGCAAAGTTTCTCCCGGTTAACGTAATTATGTATTCACCTGTACCGCCATTTAAAATACTCATCCCACATGGTTATCGCACCCGACGCTTTGCGGAAACACGACCAAGGTAGGGGCGTCCCTCCTCTCTGGCCTAGGATTGGTCTTTTTTATTGCGTTCACATTATTGTTTGTGCAGAATATCTTAATATTGTCCTGACCACCCTGAAGATTAATGTGCTACAATGGTGCTCACCAAGTCCGCTTCCGCGTGCATGGCTATGTCCTCGGAAATGTCTTATCCGAAAACTAAAGCTTTATATTCCTCCATCCCGAATTATGTGCGGACGATTTGGCTATCTGGTGTCTCTGGAGTAAACCCTGATGAAATCGCTAATAATTAGGAAATCATAGCTTTTCGCTTGAGCAGTTGAAGTGGTGCTTCTACCGTCTGCTTGTTATGTTTGTTGCTTGTTGCTAGCGCGTTATTGTCTATACCTGTTTGTCTATGGCGCCTCTTATCCCGGTCTCTGCATCGCAGTATGCACACGATGTTATTAAATTATCTTTTTTGTGGCAAGCTGATTACTATTTCGCAATTGTTTTTCACAACTGATCTCGATATTTACCAGAAAGTAAACCACAAATAATTTATGGGCTGCTCTTTCTGCATAAAATTGTTTAAGACACATTACCATTAGAAGATGAGGCACGCGTTTTGAAATATTTTATAAACCCTGACATGGAAAAGTAACAAATTACTTCATTTTCCTTCCAAACTTCTCTGTTATGCGATAAATTATAGTCCTAAGTCGTGATATTATCAAAATAAGGCGATAATCCAGTTTTCGCAATCTTGATTGAAGAGACTTTAGTGCAAAAACACAGCATGGATTATTTACAGGTTCTGGGGGTTTTGGAAGCCAAAAATATTCATTAACACTTTGCACCCGCATCCAGTATTGTTTTTTCGCCTGCTCGTATCTAATTTCATTCTAAAAACTGTGGTATCAAAATATTGAAAGAGCCTCTTTCCGCCTACCAGAGTAGGTTCACCCCAGGAAACGCCTTCAAAAATTTTGTATGTTCCAATGTCCACTATCAGTGACGAGGCCAGGGGGGTCACAACGTGAGTTACTTTGTGCGCTTCCTGTGTCCATGGACCTCACCAGTTATTTGAACAAGGTCCACTAAGTTCATTTAACGGGCATCCACTAATACTTATTTTTCTGTCAGGGAAGCCTGGCTATAACGGGTTTTGATGAGGCAGTTCACCTGTACCTCGTAGGCCAATGTATCAAGGTTAACGTTTCCACTTCTTTAATTTATGCTGATTAAAATGTCATTTCCCTCTAACCTATTGTTCTCTCTACGGGAAAAGGTGGTCGATCTGCTTTGAACTTTGAAGCCCGCAGGTGCTGCGGAGCTTTGTTTTTGTTTATTCTCTTAAAAACATTTTGTCTTTCAACTCATCTAACGCTTAGTTATTGGTGGGAAAATTTTTATGGTAGGGCACTCCGGTATAAAAAGCCACGCCAATTTATCGCATTTACCAGCTATCGAACTAATGCTTTGCTTTATTTCTTGCTGGCGAATTCTCTTAGGTGAGGAAATCAGTAACTATAATTTTTTTGCGTTCTTCAGTTTTATCATTTTAAAACTACCACGGCAATAGCTGTACACAATGCAAATGTTTTTCCATCATAGTTACATACATTACAAATGTTAGTTAGATGCATTGCAAATGCAAAAAGTGTTCCGTTTTAGTCATAGTACAAATTGAATTTTCTCTGAAAATATACGAAGTTGAGAATTTTTTTATAAATCAGTCGAATTTGAATATATTCACTGAGCCACTGGGATTATTTCTTCCGTTTTTTTTTTGCAATGCGAGGTGGACCGGGAACATTTCTGGCTACTATATTCATTTTCAGCAGCAAAAAAGATTTTATTTTAAGTAGTTCAGTACATTGTTCCTTAAAGTGACAAAACATAACTTCTAAAGTATTTTCCGCATCCCCGCTGCCAGTTTGCAAACGTTATACAGATCAATTTAGATTGTTTCTTGCTTTTTTTCAGCAAAAGAAGCGCCATGGCTCGATTCTTTGGACTCCCTCTTCTGCTTCTCGTTGCTGTCATCCTAGGTGAGGCCTTTCACAAATTTTAAATTGAAATATTTTTAAGTGGTTAAATTCTCGTACCTTAGGTTGTGTTCCGCGGAGTTTTTACTATGTGGAAAGGTGTAGTGCGAAACAGACCACATCTCTGTTTACACAGGAAGAAAAAAAAATGTGTTCTTTATGTTATGGGTTGTTAGGGCTTGTTATTCTAAAACAGCAGTTCAAACCTCGAAAAGGACGGACAATGACTATCTTTACTAACGACGGGTGATTTAACGATAAATAAATTCGTGCTAATTATTTAAGAAGGTTGCAAGAAGATGAAGCCGCTCTCTCGAAGGCTTACACCACAGAGCGTAATTTTTTGTAGTTTTAAGTTTGCAGAAACATTGCACAACTGCTTTCGAAAGATTTGAAAGAACACTGTGTATTCTTGAGCAAATTTACGTGGTGAACGTGGATGGATGACATTGTATTTTTATTGCAATAATACAGCGTGGCTCAAAACTTTTTGTGTTTGTACGGCTTACAACCACGGCTGTTAAATACTTCTACTTGCCGACAATATTTTTAAGGACCGCAAAAAACTGTTCAGAAATGCTACGGAATCGGTTGATAAAACAAAGCGATAAAACAAGGCGATAAAACAAAGCTTAGTTTCGCTTTCTGTGTGTAAGCGTGACTAACCACTCAGGCCTTGTATTGGGGCAAAGAACAACAAAAACGTACCTGCAATATCAAATTTGATAAAAAAGTGTTTTCTCCATTTCCCGCTACATGTAGGGCCCTTCGAATGTGGAGAGTCCCGTAAATTGTTAAAAAAAAACGACTTTAAAATGGTAACAAAGCAGCTATTTATGCGTCTAAACTTGCTATGTCAGTATATCCATTGTTTCAACCAAAGAAGCAGATGAAAGAAACTGCCCAGTTCTGCAGTTTCAGAGCGTTAAATTGTATCGGATAGGAAATGCGAACATAAATATTTTAAATGCGGATTACCAACAGATTCCAATTTTTGACTTGATTTGCCTTTCCTTTGCGCAGCACTCACCGCTTCGTCGACCGCATCCCTGGGCGGTGGAGTTGGTGGTGGACGGGCTGAAGACGCAATTGCCCGCGCTGACCAAATGACCGCAGAAAAGTAGACGACTGCGCAACGTTCAAAATCAGACGACATCAGGGGCCCGGAGATGGAGAGCAATAAAGCTTTAGTTCACTGCTTTCCCTTTTCTTGCCTGCTACCATTTTATTCTCGTGATTGGGTCATCTCTGCATGATTCAAGGTTCATATGAAGTGGAAGTGAGAGCGAGACTGTGGGCGAAAAACCGCTGAGTTTCTTAAGAAGTGTGAAACAGACATAAATGAGAGAGCGGATATTATTTCCAGAGCACCTACTACTATGTTGAAGGCATCCATTATTTTCTCGCATGATCATGCTCGGCAGACCTTAGCGTAGGAGCAACAAATCACGTTGTTGCTAACTTCTGCAACACTGAAATTTTGTTGGTTTTTCAAGCGAAACGCCAAAAAAATGTTCTCGTCAAATTTGTTGTCATCGGAAATTATGCAGTTTTTCACAAACCACAGAAGGATGGGATAAATAGGTTGAGGTAGGATAACCAGTCTTAAAGATAGACATATATATTTATTGTTTTACCAGAACACAGTCTCAACGTAGGGGTATTCTTGGTGAATCAAAAGAAGATATCTAAAAATCTTCTCGCTCATACCGATTGCTGTTTTAATTACCCGCTTGGAATCCGTCGCAGGAGAGGTCAATGCATGATCCAGAGGCCTCAGGGCACAAAGCACATGGTAGAAATATTTTTAGGAAACAGAACTGATGCCACGAGCAAAAACAGCTTATTCAACACAGAAATTTGGGCTATTTGGTTATACGACTTCGATATGGTAGAAAGCGAAATATGCGGGGACACAAGAAAAGACAGTGACACGGGACAAGCGCTACTTAGCGCTCGTCCCGTGTCACTGTCTTTTCTTGTGTACCCGTCTAGTGCGCTTTTTACCATGTCGAATAACAGCTTGCTGGGTGCGATGCACAGAATGGGCTTGAACGCTGGTGAGATGTGTCCGCAGTTCTATACAATATGTCGCGCTCTAGGGAATGAGACGGATTTTAAGAGAAGTTCGTAGAAAGGTTGTGCGAAAATATCAGTGACTGGACGGATGCGACGCTAAGAGACGGTATAGCCCAAAATATGTTCTTCACAGGGTGCCGCTTGGCGCGAAGGGGTCAAGGGTAAGGCCAGTGATATGAGAAAAAGCGGTCACGTACCTGCTGCTTCTCTGCAAATGTCGTCGAAAGACGATAATCCTCTACCGCCTCTGCCTCGTAAATTTCCCCTCTGCCTTCCCGCTCACCTCTCATTGTCTTCTAGTACCTTTCAATCCAACCTTACTAAATGCTGTGGAGGTTTGGTATGCCTAATTCGTTTTTTTTCCGCGTTCCCCTACTTACTCTATCTACTGAAACCTGGTGTTACTGTGTAACTTGAAACGTTGGCCGGAGGTGCAGGCTCGCGTGAGCTCTTTTGGCGGTTTTGGTTCACAGTGTATTTTGAACACGTATTTTTTATCGTTAGGCGATCCCAAATAAACCACACAATTGTGTCATAAAATAAAAGAACACTGCGAATGCCAGTTGTGCTGTCATATTTTGCCTCGAATTCTACTAATGTTCTCTTTTTGCTCACCACTGTTCTCAAGCGCAAAGTATGCTCAGAGATTTAGGCTAAAGATTTTGGCTATACAAAATTCTCTTTCAAGAATATACCACTTTTGTGCGAATGGATGAATTAAGGTACAGACAGACAGACAGACAGACAGACAGACAGACAGACAGACAGACAGACAGACAGACAGACAGACAGACAGACAGACAGACAGACAGACAGACAGACAGACAGACAGACAGACAGACAGATGGGCAAACTCAAATTATCTCGTATCAATACCCTGAGAAAGACTATCGGCTTAAATGTGGGTGGCTTGTTGCTGAAATAATAAAGATGATTTTCGAAGGTTTTTACAAGTGAAGGTCTACTGTGGTGTCTGGCTGCATCGCCACGCGTAATAGTGTGGTTGGTGCACACGGCCGGTCATGTTTTAAAGGATACAATTGGGCACTGGCAAGGGAGGCTCGCGTTACTCAGAAGATAGTAGCATGATACTTTAGTCTCCTCTGGAAGTGGTCAGTTATTTTAGAAGATGAGCTTGAGGAATGCGTGATTTGAATGACGGTGATTTGAGGAAATGTACAGTTATACTACGATCACCACTGCGTGTGCGTTCCTCAATCAATACCACAAGTTTAGTGATGCCAGGTAGGCAGAGCTCGTGCAGTATAAAGCGTCGTCCAAGATCCTGTTCGATACCATTTATTAAAGGCCAACTGCACTCAAATTTTCGACAACGTAAAAATAATGTCACCTAACAGTTCATATAAAAAGGGTGCGAAATGCAAGATACTGCGCTGCAAACATCAACGCGCGCGACGCAAACGGCTCGCGACATTCGCGTTTTCGGAACCGAAACTGAATAGAAACGGCGGCCATAGCGGCGGCCGGACGTGACGTACGTGAGGGAACGGAAGCGACCGCGCCAGAGCCGGCGGCCGCTCAGAGCCGCCTTCAAATGCGCGTGGTAGCGCCGCGTTTCGCTTTTTTATTTCCACAGAAGAACTTTCACTAACGTTTGCCCATGATAATGGAGTTGGGCGCAATTCCGGCATCACGTTGCTATCAAACGAGATGAAGTAGACCGCCCGACCGTAATTTTTTCCATCATAATAACTGCTGGAATAGCAATTTTTGGCATTGCAAGTAAAAAACGGACCGTGATTTACAAAGCTATTTGCTCGTATACGATATCGAAAGGCAGCTTTTATTATAGCCGACCCCTCGGCTATCACGTCGCCCTCTCTGAAGGGAACAAATCACACGCGGGCGGAAATAATTCACTATTTCTACTATACTTTACATGCAAACAGCTTCGTGAATATCGGCCCAGTATTTTTTCTCCTGTGTGCACATCGAGAATCGAATTATAAAAGGGATCTGACACTATACGCCCCCCTCCAGAGCTAAATGACGCACTAAAACACGAAAACACTTCCTATCTACCGCTGTTTTCTACTTTAACCAGAGACAGGTACTGTTGAAAACGTTTTTCTTTCAAATAAACTAAATCTAACGCTCAAAGTAAATACTTCACTTGGGAATCGAACAAAAATTAGGAGAGGAGCAGTTTAGTTTTCGCACTTCCCAAATACGACGGCCAATATTTGTGCGGGTGTATTTGTTACTACGAGAAAGGCTGATTTTGGTTCACTTAGCTAGAGAGGCAAAAGTCGCACAAATGTTTATAGCCGCGTGTACAAGAACTCTATTTGGGTCGTACAACATTTGGAAATGTCTAAAGAATAGAGGTGGCGTTGGGCCAGCCCCAATGAGGCCAATATTGGACGCGGAAGTGCAAGTGGTCAATAATTTATAATATATCTTTTTTTTCTGTGGTAAATGCAATAGGAATGACAAATGTAAGGCAAGTGCTCCTTTCGCGTTATTTTTTTCTTTGAGTAAAAATATTATTTTCAAGTAAAAAGAGTTTTGCTAACTCCAAGACGTTCGCAAGCGCCTGAATAGGTTTAGGCTTCTAATCATTTTTTTTTTGCATTGAGAAAAATGCGGGATATTACTGCCTATGCGGTTAGTTTAAACATTTGATGGCGGCGCCGACACAGCGGGCTGGTGTAGCAGAGAAACCCCGGGCGAACGCATCCCTGCGCTATGGTGCACTAGAAGGTACCTGCGCCCGGCGGAGCGCCCTGCAAGTCGCCGGAGAAGCGCGACCTTCACGGGACAGGGTCCCCAACCTCCATCACAGGCCGCTCGGAACTTGTTACGGCGACTCTCCGCCAGGTGCAAACGTCGATTGCTCGGAGGTACTTTGAACGGCGGTACCTAGCGCTCTCTGTGATTACGAAGCTAAGGATTTCGCCATGGTGATTTTAAGAGCATAGACTACTTATGTGGACAAAAAAAAATTGAGTGCAGTTGGCCTTTAAAGGGACACTGAAGTGATATGTAAACATTGCGGGATTACTTGCGCAAATTGTAGTCCGGAGTCCCCAGGCCATGTTTCGACCACCCTGGGCGCGTTTACGCGATTTTATTTAGTAGAAAAATTAATTCGAAAATGCTGTCCTCCTCTCGTTACGCTCGCCCATTTTCTGCGGCTTTTTCGTGTGACGTCAGGAGGGGATCAGCTGGCAATTGGCTGCGCTACTGCACAGCTCCCCGGCCTTCAGACAGAGTCAGTCGGCCCAGCGTTTCGTCCACCGGCCGCCGACGGGTCGTCGCAATTCGTTCGCTCAGTTGAAACGAAGCCAGGACACGTTTGTGAATGGTAGAACTTGCCTTTCTTTACTTGGTTAGTTTGTACACTGTATCTAGCTCCAAGTCAAGGTCGCTTCACACAAGCGCTGCACAAGAGCACATGCGCCGCTTCGCTGACTGGTATGCCAGTAGGAAAATATAAGGCCTCTTGAAGGTGGGAGAAGAGTCAGCGAAGTCAATATAGGTACTAAGGAAATAAAACCAACTGATATTTTTACCGTACAGCGTAAAACTAGGGTGCGGGAAGCACTTTTTTGCGCTGGGCGAACAAGCACAGCGGTCAGCAGCACGACCACGCATCTGCGAACGCTTTTCCGTCTACGAAATGCAATTGCTAGACGTGAGCTATTGTGGAAACTCGGGCGACGCTTACTGCACGAGCGCAATACAACAAATAGTCACCTAAGCTGCTTGAAATGCCAAAACTGAAGAAAAGTGCAAACTGGTTGTACAATATATATCCTATATTACCAGCGCCAGCGGAGCCCGCTCCGTGGCCGAGCGGTCTGGGTTGCTAGGTGTGCCACCGCAAGTAGTTTGCAAGTCACGAGTTCGAATCCCCGCAGGTGCGTCCTTTTTTTTTTTTTGTAAGTTACCTTTTTCGTTTTCCGCCGATGTTTTCTATATTGAGTTCACCTTTTTTTGGGCCGCAACGTTCATGGCTCCACGAACTAGTTCACGAAACGCGCGCAGGCTGGCACTGGCGCGCTAGCGAGTTCTCGTTGGCGTGCTGTTGCCATAAGCACCGACTGCTTGCAGGCAGTGGGCACAGGCCAGAATAAATAGACCCTTGGCCTGGTGCGAACACGCTTTTTACGACACAGGCATGAGGGAGGCAAGCTCCAAATATGGGGGAAAAGCGCATGACATTTGGGCGTCTGCGGGTACGCGGAGGGCGTTCATGCACGGCGTAGGTTTCGGCTAGTGAATGCTACGATTCCAATCCGTCCTAGGAGGCTTACCTTTACGCATTTTTACAGCTGACAACATGGCAGAAGCGCGGTACGATGATTACTGAGTTATTGAGAATGCCCATCCAACAACGCCAACGGTTGTGTTTTACAGAACCGAAACCGAAACCGAAACTTGTTTGGTTGTTCACCTTGGGCATCGTCCAATCACGGTGCCCGCTCCTCCTAACGTCACAGCTTTAGTTGGTGCGGCCGCCGCAAACCGCGCATGGTAGTTTTTCTTCTTTCGCGCTTTGTAAAATAATTACCGATTTGTCAACCGAATAAACGATGAAAAGTGTGCTAATTTGAGCCAGTCTACGTAGTGCAAGCAAAAACGGGAGCTTGACAAATTCACTTCAGTGTCCCTTTAAGCACTGGTCCTCTCTTATGCCAGGAGATTTGCAGTAGGACCTCGAGAATAAATGATGGTATGAAGGAGAACATCGACCACTACAGTTGCACAGTTGATTGAGCATACACGTTTATTTTGTTGTCTTGGTACAGAATATTAGTACGCCTACTCAATTGTTTCGAGCTGGTGTAAGACAAAGCCTAAATATATTGATCCCCTGCAGAAAAACAGCGCGAAAGATATGACGAGTAGGCTGAGAGTATCCTGAGTACGTTGGTGTCCCCGTTACCACAGCTTGTAGTGGTTCTGGGAGTGACACATCACTTCAGATAGTGATAAGTTCTATACCAAAGAAACGGAACATGTCTTGGCCGTGATTGAGTGCATACCTAAGAACCAAAACCAGGCGCATTTGGGGAAGCTCATTGACAACTCTCGAGCCTGTTTGCGGGGTATTACTATAAATATTGCGGCGCTTTTGTAGCGGAAGCACCGATAATATATAGCGTCTTTATGTGGCCTCATTGATTGTGGTGTTTCAGACGCCGAAGCTACCCTGGACCATAAGGCGTCGTAGTCGAGTGTTCCGGATTCGTTTTGAATACCTGGGAAATTTTGACGTGCGCCAATACCTCGACACAAGGGTGTTTTCGCATTTCGCCTCCATTAGAAAAGCAGCCACCACGGCCACCCAGACCATCCTTTATAGCCGGAAGTTAAAGTGTCTGGGCCCTCGGACGTTAATTGGAACAAAACTAAAATGTTGCATACAGAAATTTCAGACTCGTTCCCAGCGAGATCAGCGCGATCAATAGGATAGGAAAAGAGAAAAACATGACCAGGCAATCATGACTCAGAGCCGAATGAATAATTTTGTTCTTAGAGGGTTAGAGCCCAGCGGCCTATCTGGCAGTAGTGGGCTTGAATCGCGAATATTTAGCGAGTTTTTCATACCAACGGAAAAAAGGTGTCGGCCCTAGCAGGCCGGAACGCCGAACTGGGCTAAACAAAGACTAGGCAGTCAAAGTTTCGCGTTGTTGCATCTGTTCCGTCATTGGACACTCTTGAGATTCTCGCAATTCCGCCGCTTTCTACTATCGTTATCACTAAGATGTGTGGTCTAGGGTCTGTTCAATGTTTTCCTTTTTTGAACACCTTTTCCCAACCATTTTTTTTGCGTGTTTTGTTCTTCTTTCTGGACTGCAGCAGTATTAGAATTCTGTGTTTGGATGAGTGTGCTTTCGGTGTAGTCTGTTATTTCGCTTGAAATTCCGCCAAACGCTTCACACTTTCGACCGATATGTTTTCTACCCATGGTCTTAATCTTCAAGAAGACTTGCGTCAAGTCGAAACGCCTAGTTAGACAGTCTCAGCAGGCAATCGTTGCTTTACTTATCTTATACTTCTGCAGTAACCCAGGGCTGCACATCACGTGCGTGTGTGCGTGTGTACGTGTGTTTGTATGTGTGTGTGAATATGTTGTTGTGTATGTACGTGCGCATGCGGGCGTGTGCGTATGCCTGTGCCTGCCATGTCAGAAGTATTTTTTTATTCAAGCAAAAACTATAGGATTATTCGACAACGCGTTGAGCTTTTTTATGGTTTTAGCAAAGAAGAGCAAAACATCCAGAAAGCATAAAATGTTCCATTAATGTACCTGCTGCAATATACTTTTCACCCAACGCTCTTTTACAAATAAAATGGTAACAAAATATTGTATCGCGGTAGTTGACATTGCCTGTTATGCGTTTTTTGTCCGCTATAGCAAGTGTTTCGGAATTCATTCATACTTAAAAGAAAGCAACCAACTCAGCAGAGTACTTGAGGCTCTTCAAAGGAAATCCCGCTTTCACTTCTACACTTTTTATATTGGTAGCGTCGTATGTGAGTTTAACACTCCTGTTCTCACCTCACGTATGTAAGGAGCTAGATCTACGGTAACCTCAGGTTGCTACTAACAGCAGAATCTCAATGAACAGAAATCGCTTAAACGGAATTGCCGCTTAAACGGAACAGCAGCCTGTAAGTTGGTTTGTTTTGTATTCAGATAACGTAAAAGAACTCCCGGTAATCGGAACTGAAATTTCTGCGCCACAGTGTAATCGAACCAGAATTGGAACTTCTTGTGATACCCATTTGCATGAGAATCAGTTTTTTATGGTTCCGGGTGTTTTGTTTGTGTTGTTTTTCTTCCTCCGGGTTTTTTTCAGCCTCTTTGGCCTCGTACGACTCGTCTGGTAAGTGGTTAGCCATGTTAGCGCAACGAATGCAAACTCGCAGTTCTTGTTCAAGTTGTCTGGTCTCGACTCAAGAAGCCGAGGTTACAGAGCTCACCACCTGCCGCCTCGTTCGTGCCATCGTGGTGCTAATCGCGCTTCATTACTGCGTTGCCGTCTTCTAAATTCGGTGGCTCGTAAGCAGTCGCGAAGTTGAGGACCCTTGCTTCTGTGAAGGGGCCGTTGCATGGACTCAAAAGTAATTGATGCAATTTGTTGTGCAGAGAGACTCATTGTTGCCAAATCAGATTTCTGAATTCTGTCCCTAAGCCTCTGGTAGTTTTATTGCTTTCTGAAAAAATATCAGCTACATTCACCTTCTAGTGCTTAGAGTTTCATGAAATACCATTAAGAGTGTGTACGCACATAAATTGGCACCGTTGCACATCCCTCTCAGTAAACGTAACTCCTGTTAAACAAAACTAATTTTGTCGGTCTCTTGAAGTTCGGTTCCTTGAAATTTAATACGCTATGCGTTGGAAAGCAGCACATTTAACGTTTATTCTTTTTATTCCATCCTGGGTTATGTCTTGGCACTTTCAACGGTGCACGGTGCGCTACTTTTCGGCACCCGTTTCCTGGGCGCGGGCCATTGCGTCTGCAGCGCGGCCACCGCCAACTCCCCCACCAAGGGATGCAGACGAGGTTGCCAAGAGTGCTGCTTTAAAAAAAAGTAATCAGGTCAATGCTTAGAATCTCTAAGGTACACACGATGAAAACAGTTATTTTCTTCCGTGATACCCGTTATGGTCAACTTTCTTTAAAATGCAAATAATTGAGAGTATTTCTCTCGGCTTTTATCACAATGAATAGTTCACTTCTTTCACAATCCCTTTTTTTAAAGTGTCCACCTTGTAAAATTCGTAAGGGCTGCGAATTTTATAAAGACTTTTATAATATGTTGCACTGTAGGGCTTCGCCGCTGGGTGAAATCTAGATCCTGAAAAGTGAGTCGCTTGTGTATGAAACAAAGGGAGCTAACCTAACATCATTAGTGAAAAAAAATTCGTTATTCTGGTAGGCAGGCCGGCTTTCCTATCTAGTTTCCGCTGACTTGGCTGCTCAGATATGTTGCCCAATTGAAATATTTTAATTTCCAGATCGTTAGGGCTGCTACCACCATCAATTAATACGATTGTAGACAACATAAATATTTCAAGGAAGTATACCGCCAATTAGAAGCGTCGAAAACGTTTTTTCACTCACTAGTATTATTTTTGTCCTGCCACAATCCGTGCGCAAATATCTAGGTGTATGCCCCTTTCGCGATTCTTTGTTTTGCAGCCACAGGGCTGTACCGAACACAAAACCGTGCAATATAAAAACTCTCCAGAAGGGGTCGCTTGAGAGAAAATCTGCAAAAAAAGATTTACCAAGGGCGACAGCGACCAGCAGCAGTAGAGGGACTCCGAAGAACCGAGCCATGGTGCGCCTTCTGTTCACGATATAAAAAAATAGGACTCATTTTTATAAATAGCTGTACCAAGCCACGAACGGCAAATTCTCTGTACTTGTAATAACCTCTGTTGTCTCGCCTGAACCAATTTTTCGAGCACGTAATAAGTGAAAGTGCTTTGAAGCCAATTACCCTAATGCGTCGCTTTTGCAGCATCACCTTGGAATCAGCCGGAAACGGCAACAAACATTTTTATGTTATGCTGAATTTTTATTTTTATGGAAGCTATTATAGCAGTACACTCTGAGTATTTCGTGCCAATCACTCATGAAAATCCTAATATAAACAGGTTTTGTTTAGGGTTAACCGCAGAAATTTTGCTTCTCCACTGACAACATTGTTCTCACAATTCATTAAATTCTCCTGTGAAGACTTGGGGCTGCTTTTATGGTGATAGCCAAATATATCACACAACCAACTACAACAAAAGATTATTGAAAAGGTTCCTCCAAAAAACTTCAAAATACAAGTCCACGTAACGAAATTACCTGTATAGATTTACTTACCAAATGAGATCTTCTAGCTAGGAACAATCGCAACAATTACTTCAGCGGTTCGTATAGTGTTGAGGTGGACGTTGGTCTTTATATACCACTGCCCCATTATATGAATTGTCCTGCCAATGGGTGGGGATGAAAGAAAGCAAAAGGGTGCTCAGTGAAAGAGCCCGAAATAGCAGTTGCAAAGTATCCTTGCGCGCTTCAAAGTTCAATGCACATCGAAAACGTTTTTCAGAGAAAACAAACTGCGATAAAAGGGGGGGAAATTTACCTCGCTATGGCGTGGGTAATCGCGTCCGATTAACCCTAGTACATTGGCCTTGCACATTCCGTCAACACTCGTATTGCAACACACGTCATATCGGGGTTCTCTGACAGTTTATTACAAGCTTGGAGGGCGATATAAGTTATTAAATGTAACCCAAATACGTCAGTTCATTTGCTCGAGTTAAACGATGGAGGAAGTGTTCAAATATAAATAAAACCCACGTCGCTACGGCCGCAATGGTGTGACTGGGAGTTGGATTTGTAAAACTATAAATTTTGGCAAAATATTTTGTGCTTATTAGAAATTTTAGACCCCTGTTGTTTGAAAGTGGTCAGTGCGAGCAACACACAAAAACAAATTCTCGTAGCTAGTGAAGAGTGCTCGGCAAGTGTTATGCTTGCCAGCCAAATCGGAAAGACCCCGGTAAATACATCAGGCACTACTCATTTGTACTACCTATTGTGACTGACGATACTGTCATGGAAAATCTCGCTGAAAACAGCACGAACATTGCCTCAAAAATTATGCTCGTACTCAATTATTCAAGAGTGAAGAAACATGCTGCTCTATTGTGTCAGCTTTTTCGGAACGGACACAGTACTCGTCGCTCCCTGGGTAATCTTGATCATGGTCATGCGAAAGCTGTAGCCATAGCAGATGCCACCACGAAGTTCACCGGCCAACGGAAACTGCTCATGCTGACTTACAGCCACGATGCGATCCGCCTCATTCGCCGCAAAAAAATAGCCACGCAAATACGCAACATTATCGAAATACATCAAACCTCCCAACCAGAGCTTTCGGTCGAACTTCGCTGGATCCAAGCTTATCAAGGAATACCACGAAATGTGACGGCTCTACAACTTACCCGCAAAAGTTGCTTCCACGAGTCTGAGCCTGCAATTGTACACCCGGAGCAATACGACTGCCACAGAAGCCGCGTTAAACAAAGAAAAGCCAGGCACCAAAAGTTTATGGAGCGTTGCACAGGTCAAGACACGCACTGCGTCCTACCGATCTGTTAGCCGCGATCGAAGACCAGTTGTATCCGCCGAGCTTACGCAGGTGTCCTACGCATGCTGCATATCATCTCCTACATGCAAAATTACCCTTGCCACTCATACTGCATACGCATACGCTGCGGTCACGTGTACCCTAACAAGTGCGCCGAAATTAAAAACATAGAACATATACACATACTCTACTTCCGCTTCTCCTGGAACTTGGGCGGAGTGCCTCAAACCCCCGCGAGGACCCCCAAACAACTCAAACTCGCTCTCCGCAAGCGCATGAAAAGTACCGGCCGGTACTCATCTTCGGTTAGACACTCAACCACCTTCTCATTAAGATTGACCGAAGAGGAGCACTGGGAGGCCGTCTTCCAACACATTGAGGCAGTCCTTGGGGGCTACTGGTCGCAGAAGCTCCACACCAGAAACACAGAAGCCTTTATGTAAGGGCAAATAAAGATGTTTCTCTCTCTTAAATATTGCCCATACTGTGTACCATTCGATATTGTACTGTTAGTAGAAAGAAATTGGTGGCCTTTTTATGGCCCTGAGAATAGCACTGTAATGAAATTAGTTGCTCTTGATACAGTCGAACCTGGATGTAACTGACTTCGATGTACCGAATTGCTGGATTTAAGAACGTTTTTCCTTTCTTCATTGCCACCCCCAATTGAAGCCAATGAGTATGCGCCCTCTATGTAACGAAACGTCGCGGGACAACCTTGATTTAACGAAGTCTACGAGCTGATCGGTCTTTTTTTGCATTTTGACTCAAAAATCGACCAGAGAAATGAACTAAGCAAATTCTAGCCCTACCGTAAGGAGCCAGACAATGAAAGCGTCTGAAATCGCCTGAACACACTTCGTCATAATGATGGTAATCATGATGATGAAGAACGGAGGGTTCTTGCTCCATCCCGTGGGTAACGTGGTATTCACTTCTAATTTTGCCTGTGTAGGGTGTCACTAGAACCGCTACGTAGCTACCCTTCATGTCACTTTTCGCCCGCATCGCACATTACAGTGCGTTTCCACGTGTGAGTGCGGTTGGGGTTGCAATGTTAAATTTTGGGGTGCTCCGCCATCTTGTCAGCGTGTAGACGCACTTCTCCACTTCTACCTGCGGTATCGCTTCGCGGATGGTGAGTGCTGCTGTTAGAAAACGAAATGTTGTGCCTTTTTCAGAAACTCTCACAATTTTAAATTATATCTCAGCTGGAGAGAAAGAAGAATGTTTCCGCCTGGTATAGCATCCCAGCTGGCACCCTCTCAACAACATTGAGTGATGTAAAGGGCGTCAAGTTCGCAAAAAAGGTCCCATTTAGCATAAGTGTGTATCGCGTTAAGACGCCAAAAAGTGTCAAAAGAAAAGAGTGATACTTAAGTTACGTTTGTTAATACGGGGCTAGTGACTTTGCTTTGTTGGAGCGCCGTGTAGTGCCTAAGCTCGTGCGACAGCAGCAGGCGCAACTCACGCACTTTTTCGCTGTGATATAAACCAAGGAAGTGTGATTTCACTTTTGCTGATGTCTAGCTACTTGGTTTCGCTTTTGCTTTATTCCCGCGAGCCTTGACTCGAAACCTGCATGTAACGAAACCCTGGATGCAAAGAAAAACTGCGAACTTTTGACAGCTTCGTTACATCCAGATTTAACTGCGTTTTCACATTTACTTCCACTTTATTACGTTAAAGAACTCCTGTAATCACTATGACTTATAGGGTGGGCAAACAGGTCGGAGATACAAGCAGCGATCTTCAAATGGCACACTGCGCTTTAGTGCTCTCTGCCATACTTGATGGACGCGTGATGGCTGCAAACTGAAAAGGAAGCCCATGCAAGTATACTTTAGTATGAGGGGAAAATGACGCGGCAAATGTGATAGTGCGAGAATATGGGCGGGAAATTTGGTACGAATGTTCATGGTTGTGAGACATGCTGGTCGGTGGGATTATGTAGGGTGCGTAATTGAAGGAGGTGTGGAAGAACCTTTGATGGAAATAAGAGGCCAGTTATGCAGAGAAGATTGGAAATATTTGCGTGATTACTTCGTCGTTGCAGGTATGACATACTTACGGTGTATAAGTATGAAGGTTGAAGGCACCCAGAGGCACGGTTTTGCACGGATTTGACTTCATTGATTAAGTTGAACTTGGGCGGATTCGATTTGGGTTCTCCATATTCTAATTTGGTTTAATGAAGCAACTACTTCGATAATTCTAACGTCCTCTGTCGAGTGACGCAAATAACGTTTTAAAAGACCTTAAAATCGTTTCGCTGATGATATGATATTTTTGATACGTTGGCTGCATAAAATATCACTGTATGAGGTGAGACCGAAGTATTTTGATGGGACTGATCTTGTTGAAGTGTACAATAACCGAGTAACGACGATAAAATAAAGCGATTACGTCGGTGTGAAAAGGAAACCAGTTAACATTTTTCTAGGTTAAGGATTCCATGAAGACAAAGTTTGGTTGATTGAAAAGATTTCCCTATTATAATAAACACAAACACTGAATTTAACATAAATATCTCTGAAATAAGCTATATAATTAGGCGAAAAGGAACTGGCTATGAAGCCCACTAGGTCATTTCCCGCAGAATAACAT
Source organism: Haemaphysalis longicornis (assembly GCF_048455015.1). Taxonomy (NCBI): domain Eukaryota; kingdom Metazoa; phylum Arthropoda; class Arachnida; order Ixodida; family Ixodidae; genus Haemaphysalis; species Haemaphysalis longicornis. Next base: position 126,864,469 of record NW_027526422.1, read on the forward strand.
TTGACGTATTATGGCCATCTGCGTGATTGGCCGAGGCGGCACTTATATGCAGCACTTATAGGCTTCCAGAACGAGCCATTTGCGCTTTTGTTTATTCCATAATATTTTAATAGCAGCAGAAGTGTTGCGATACACAACCGAAGTAGGAAACGCACACTTTATTAAAGTAGCACCCATGCGTACTGCGCGCACGGTGTTTGTTATAGCGGCAGAGTAGTTTGCCTCTTTTCGGTTTTTTCATGCAACCCTTGCCAATCGGATGAGCGAAAATGCTTACCTGAAGTGACCCTCTTTTACAGAGCAAACCAGATTTTTCCGAAACGACTACTATCAACCGTAGCAAAAAAAGGCTTGGTAGAACTGGGGTCAAAAATAAAGTGAGTGAGGACAGCGGCCTGAGCGGTATGGTCACGCTAGGTAGAGGACGTACGTTAAAACAAGCAACAAAAGATATTTAGTCGTCTCCTGGAGCCCTGGTCAGCTTACCTAAGATTTGTTTCGAACACTTGCCCATGACACGTCATCGCTGACGTGTCATGGGCAAGTAACCTTGCTCAGCCACAAAACTTACCATTCCAATAGATGGTTATGGTTACTTCGTACCGCGGTTTTATTAGAAGTGTTATTAATTGTCGATATAAGATACAATCATTGGCAAATGTACGAATGTATGAAGATACAAGCATACGCAGGTATATTGGAAACAGAAGATGCCTCAGGTAAAACCCCTGGGTGACGCCTGACGTTACTGGGAGGGAACTAGAACTGGTCTGATAATAGCGACCAATTGACAGCGGTTAGCAATTAACCCTAAAATCCAATATAAGGTGTTCCATAGGAGCTTTATCGGCACAAGCTTTAGTAACAGCTGTTTGCGTGGCGCTTCGTCTAAGGCTTTAGCAAGGTTTACAAATATTGTATCCGTCTGAAGGTTACAATCAAGATTAAAATCCAGATAACGAATAAATATCGCCAGTTGAGTTTACCAAGCTAGTAGTTCAAGGAAGCTCTGCATAAACAATCAAACAAATATTTAGCATCCGGGAATGGTTTTAAGTGGTAGTACAAGCCTTTTTCCATGACCTTTCGTGAGGCTTGTTTGCGAGATGAGACGTTAAGGTGTGACTGTTTGTCAGCTGTTTTGTGGACTACAACAATCTTTCTTACTTTTCAGTCGGCTAGTAATAGTATTCCTCTTTCAAGCGACAGTGAGAACACCCTTGACCAAAACACAGCTACCATTTGTTTTATATTTTTAACACCGGAGATGTGTAGGCCGGCACAAATCCGTCCGGCATCGAAAGAAAATGCGGAGCGCAAGTCTGCGCATGCCTCGCGGCCACCGTCCGGCGTCCTGCAGGCTTGAGCGTGGGCTTACGCCACATGATCGGCTTTCGACTTCGCCGTCGTCGTCATGAGGCGACCGCCGGTGCCACGGGGACAACCACTTTATCCGCTGTTGAGGAAGCGAAGGTATATTGTCACGTAGCCAAAGGTGACGCAGTTTTCTTGAAAGAAAAACAATTTTACTGGAGCGAACTTGTGCTCCCCTAACAACTCAAACAATACACGGGCGGCGAAACAGCCATCAACAAAGTGACGTGCGCGGACTGGTGTCGGCGAATCGAATGCCGCGGCGTCGGCTCCGAGGGAAGTTATCTTGTTGCGCTAGTCTTTCTGTAACCTTCGTATTACCTTCAGAACAAAGAAGATTATTCTGGCTCTTGACGTTAGTTCTCAACGCTCTCCCTATCAGGAGAGATAACACATGCGGCATAGACAGAAAGAAGGGAACACGCACTTCCCTTGGCACACAGATAACACAGACCGCCGCAGGCTGGCGGTAAAACCAAAACATAAATAAACAAATCCAATGCATGGTTCACGACAATATTGAGGCGAGGACGCGCTACAAAATAATTTTCTCTACCCGGCCGATCAGTCGGAAGACGACTACGAAACAGATGGCGCTGACGAATCATCAACATCGGCCTACTTAAAAGCACTGCAGGGCGAAGGCCTCTCTCATTGACCTTGAACTGCTCCTGTCCTGCGCTGCTCAAGTCTACGTTTTACCCCCGAATTTCCTTATTTCACATCTCCATCGGAATAATGGCCTTCCCCGTCTTCAAGACACATCTCTCGGTATCCATTTTGTGACCATAGTTCTCCATCGGTTTTCGGTTCGTCTCACTGCTTGGCCAGATGGGCTGGGCTGGCCAGCCAGCTTGGCCAGCCCAGCTCACTGCTTGGCCAGCAAGTCCATTCAGTTTTCTTTATTTGAAGTTTAATATCTTCTACTCCAGTTTGCTCTCTCATCCAACTAGCTCTATTCCTGTCCCCGAGTGTTACTCCTCACATTATTCGTGTTGAGGCGACCCGTTGAGGCGACCATTGCTTGCTTTCTAGTTGTTTAGTAAGTCGCTATGTCTCAGATTCCAAGTCACAACGGCTAGTATGCACTGGTTGCAGATTTTTTGAGCGGCAAGGGTAGCTTATTTTTATTATTTGGGGGTGCTTGCCGAGTTCTTCCAAATCCGTACATATTCTGCACCATATTTCTCTCTCGTGGTTTGGTCATCACTGAGCATCTTCGAGAATCTTGGTGAACATTCCATTCATAGCGGATGCGTCTGGACGGAGCTGCGTGAATTTTCATATTATCGTCAAGAAATCTGCCATATAAGTTTAAATCCTTTTGCATCCCTCGTTCATATTGTTCCATAGCACGTTTGTACCATATTTGAATACCCGAGAACCAATAGGGTTGCAGATATAAATGTTTTCTTTTTTGAGGGTGTAGGGGTGGCCGCGTTGAGTCACACCTTGAGTCACAGCAAATAAAGCAAACCAAACTTCTGCAACATCATTGCCTCCTTAAGGCCGTACTCCCGTTATTGCGACACTGTTGCGATAGATAAACAAGTTAAATCAGGTCGCTAGGCGCATTTCCGGCAAACCTACTAAAAAGTACCAAATGTAAACGAAACAGCCACAGTATCCCCATACCGCGAACCACCCTTTGCAAAATAGCAGAATAACCAAATAGTTCACTTGCCTTTAAGCAGTTGAGGTAGGTGAAAAAACCATTTCGCTGCATCGGACAGGCACTTACAACGAAAGGCCGAAATAATAACAGCGCTCGCCGATTCGCCGCATTCACATGCCAGAGTCCCGCTATAGCCTCAGTGGCACAGCCTCGGGAATAAATCCGAAAGAAGGACACCATTCCTTAGCTAGGGTAAAAAATTGTTGGAAAAGCTAACGAAAACCTTCCTCAACAGCGGACGCTGAGCTATCAAGGGGAAAACTCAGAATAAATTCAGCGCTACGGGCAATCGCCATAACCACACGGAGCTAGGAGTACGGAGGTGAGGCGGGGCGCTGCACGCAACATCGCTAAAGTTTGAAGAACTCGACAACGCCTGGGCGCACAAAAAATTACAACCACTTCCTCTGATCACCCGAGGAAGGCCTAAGTAGATGTGTAATATGCTTTTATTTTAAAAACAATGAACTACAGTTTTTGAATCCCTGTCGCGGTCCCAGGGCTATCAGACTTTAGAGAGCACACGGTTTCCTAACGTTGGCGCAGCCCGTCCAAAAGGTAACCGTTGTTCTGATCAACAGTGTTTCGGCCGCGAATTGTGTTGAAACGGCGATGACAAATGCTAATACAACTGCAGTGGCCTTTTTGGCCAGCTGAGCGTCAAACTAGACATCTATCGTAGCTATAAAGTAGAGCACAGCATTGGCTCGCTTTTCAACTCCCAGATAGCAGTGGATCTCTGATCAGTAAGCTAGCGCCTCCACATATTTGTTTTGAAGAAACCTCGTCCGCTAAAAACTTCTCTCGCTTTCTCTATTTTTTGTCCGGCTCTGTGACGTACCCATGAAGGTATTGAGTAGTGCCTGCTCCGGAAGTAACCATTTTTCTGGATACCTGAGATGTTACACTAGAAAAGTTCAACTATGCTAGGAAGGCTCCCAGGGAAACAAACGTCACCCTCACCAGAGGAGGATCTGGCCACCCGGTGTAGTGTTCGGCCGCCACCTCCCATGGCTAACCAACTGAACTCTCGGCCCTCAGTTCCCAGCAGCTCTAGAGCACGTGTCCACGGTGGCGGTAAGAACAGCGGTAAAACACAGCGTGCTAAGAATCTCTGGGTCCGGACGGGCCGCAATCGGAACTTGACCAAGGCAACGATCAATACACCCACTCTTTCTAGCGAGGGAAGCTTAGCCGTAATACTAGAGGAGCTCAAGGAGATTAGATGGGATATTATAGGTTGTGCGAAGTAAGAAGGACAGGATTCAGCTGCATGGATCCCACTAGCGGGCACATTCTGTGATACAGTGGACCCCAAGAGGCGAAAGAACGCAGGTGTTCTCCTCGACCGAGAGACAGCAGCCCACGTGGAGGAGTTCTTCAGCATTAGCGAGAGAGTCGTGGCGGTTGGGATAAAGATTAGTGATACAGTTAAAGATAGTGCCGCCATGATGGTACAGCCTCAGACAGCTTTTATGCGCATGTCGAATCAGCTGTGAAGAGGGCAACAACCCAGTTTACGATTCTTATTGGACACTTCAAGGGAAAGCCGGGTAAGAAGCAAATGGGAGAAAGGTCAGTTGAAAACTTCGAAGTAGACCATCGCAATTGTGGAGCAGATATATTGGTAGGATTTGCATAGAGAAATAACCTGAGGTTGATGAACACTTTTGTTTATAAACAAAATAAAATGAAATTGACATGGAAACACCCTTATTGTACAACAAAATATGTAATTTGACTTCACTTTAGTTGACAACCCAGGAATTGTGCAACACGTAGAGTTGCTAAGTAACATTCGCAGCAGCGATAAAAAGGTGGATAGATGGAAGCAATAGCTGAATCACATTAAAGAAAGGAGGAACCTCGTGACAACTAAGAAATCCCAAATGGAATCAGTGACAGTGAGATCGAAGGAGTTTAAAATTACTTTTCAATATGAATTCCAGCTTCTCGATGGGGAGGACAAGGTCACTATAGACAGGCTAAATGACAACCTAACATCGGCTATCAAAGAATCAACAGCAGTTGTGGGAGTAGAAACATTTAGGGAAAACACATAAAAACTAAGAAAACGAAGGAACGAATTGCCAAACTTAAGTACATGAACCTGTCAAGTACGACAGATCTCATTAAATTAGCCGAGCTGTCAAAACTGATTCACACAAGGGAAACAAACAGCATTCCTGCATATAGCATGGTAGTGATCAAGCAAACGCTGCAAATAGTGGGAAACGTGAAAGCAACTACTATAAAGCTGGTCATCGCAAATACAAGAGTGACGCACTCACAGACGATAAGGGTAAAATAACGGACAACGTGGGCGAGATAATTAAGGTATCAGAACGATTCTACACCTGGCTGTATGCCAGCGACGTTAGACCAGGGCAAACAACTGAAAGTACAAAGCTCAACTTGCGATGTGCCAATAGTGACAAAAGAGGAGGTAGAAGGCGCTCAAAGGCGTGAACATGGGAAGACCTGCAGGAAGTGATGGCATAGCCGTGGATCTTTTGAAGGAGGGAGGAGATAATTTTCTGCAAAAGCTTGGCGTACTTTTCCAGAGTGTTCGAAGATTGAAAAAGTGCCCATAGCCTGGAAAAAAGCAAACATTATTCTGATTCATAAGGAGGGAGATCCCTAGGGCTTAAAAAATTAACGCCGCATTGGTGACAGCCCTAGTTTCAAACAACCCACAGAGCAGGCGTGGTTTGGAACGGACACTCAGCCATGGATAACATCCGAGCTGTCAATTTTGTCGATAAAATCCGCAGATTACACTAAATCCCTTTATTGGCATTTAGAGTCTATCGGAAAGCATTTATTCCGTACTCACCGCAGCCATGCTAGAAGCGCTAAAAGACCAGAAAATAAAGGACACCTACCTACAACTTCTAGAACCTTTATATAAGGAATGCAACGGCTGCATGAACCTGTTCACGCAAACCAATATTTTTGCGATTCAAAAAAGGAGTAAGACACGGAGATCCCATCTCGCCAATGCTATTCAAACCATTTCTTGAGAGGGCTTTGAGAAAGCTTGAATAAGAAAAGATTGGTTAAGGATAAACGGGGATTTCTTGAGGCATCTGAAGTTTGCGGGCGACATGGTTGTGCTGAGGGAGACTACGGAACACCTTGGAAAAATGCTTGAAGAACTACAATGAGAAAGCACGGGCGTGGGGCTACAAATAAATATAAATAAATCCAAAGCAATGTGAAATAACCATGCCAAAAAAGTCTGCTTGAACTTAGGGAACGCAACCCTAGAATAGGTAAAATAAACACCTAAATCGGACGACGAGTGCTACCGAATACAACAATGTACGTAGGTTATAGTCTTTACTTTAGATGGAAGTCAAAACCCGCTTTGCACTACTGGAATACGGCTGCTCCTACTCTCTTGGGATCTTTCTGTCAGCGTTAGGAGAAGATAGGTCTACCTCCCGATCTGTTGTTTTTCCGGCCTTCCAGAACTAGCGCAAGCTGCGCCAATATTTATTGGTTTGGAGTTGTCCCTGTACCACTCGAAATGCAAGAAACGGAGAACTCCACTGGAGCCTTTATAGGTCAAGTCGTAATCGGCGCGTGGGAATTGGCCTGTCTGTTTGTTTAGTGAATACTTAACAGAACGCCATGGTGGGAAAATTTTGAGGTTTGGCTCTTCTAATCCTAATGCTAGCGAGCGAAACCAGACTAGGTTCACCGCATTTCTGCAAATGTTGTCTTTTCTTGAGATTTTTAAATCTTGCTCTCTATTTATATTGTCACGAAGCGAAAGATGATGCAGTTGTAATGAAGGAAAAACAACTATATTTGAGTGAGCTGGTGCTCCCCTAAAACCTCAAAAAATACAGAGGGGGCGAAGCCTCAGTCAACAAAGTGACGTGGGCAGGTGAGTGTCGGCGAATCGAATACCGAGCGCCTACTCTGGGGGCATTTATCTTTCTGCGCGGGCATATCACCGCACGTTAAAGCTGCCCAAGTGGCCAAAATTAATCCGGAGCCCTCCACTACAGCTTCATCATTGCCTGCGTTGCGTCGCCGCGTTAAGCCCTAAAATCAATCAGTCAACCTTACCTTTAAAACCCCAAAGCTGGTATCCTTGCAGTCAACAGTTGATTGCGAGAGAAATAGCGGTCATTATTGTGTATTTATTGCAATTTTTTACGCAACAAAAATACCACGCCACCAAGTACATTTATTCGTATATATTACGACATTTTCGACAGAGCTGTGTAATGCAATGTCTGCTAGCAAGCCTGTAGTGCTGGAAATGCAGTCACAACTCCTTATTGCTATATTTAGAATGACATTCTTTCTAACATAACCACACAGCAACTCATATAGCCCTTGGTGGAATGCAACATGTGATGGAGACTTGTGGAATCTAAAAGCCAGTTGGCAGCAGCTTCTCCGCAAGACACGTACGGCTCACTGGGTTGATTTGAAATTTTACCACGACACGTTCAGTGCGCTGTATTACGTGGGAATGAATCATTTATAATTGACCTATTTTCTGACCTATCTTAACCAAATCTCAAACAAGCGCTGTTCAAGTTTATCAGGTCAAGGAAATAAAAGCATGGTCTACCTCTTCGAACGCGGCCGCACTGGTTCGAAGCAGAGAAACTGATGACTTATAATAGAGAGCGTTACTCTAGGAAGTAGAGAGTATTTGCGGCGTGCAACGAAGATGTTTCCGCAAGCCGTCGAAATGTAGGCACGTCTTACCATGAAGAGGTTACAATAAACAAAGTAGATAGTGCAATTTCTAGTTTCCCAATAACTGCTCCTAGTACAGAAGGTATTAAGAGAGGGATGATTAAATTGTGGCATAATGAAGCTCCGGGAGATCTCTGAATGCAATTATTATTTTACTGATAAACGCTTCTATACTCGTTGGCGCCTGGCTAAAATTTTGCGTTTTTTTCAAGAAGCCGCAGATGGGATACACAACTGATAACGTTAATTGCGCTCACACCTACTCCTGTTAAAGTAAATGAGCGCGCTTTGTTTATCATGATGAAAATGTTTTAGTGCGAAGAACATACTAAACTGCAGAAGAAGTGGTTTTAGAGAAGGATGCTCCATTTGGTGGGCGCGTGTATACTTGAAGCGTCGCGGCCACTTGGAATATAGGAATAAAAAGATCCCAAAAATGGCACTCTTGACATCTAACAAGCTTACGGCAGTAGCAAGCTTCCCGCTCGCTATTTCTTCGCACAGTATTGCACTACGCGGAAGGTAGCTTTTCTGGAAAACAAAATTTCTTTTGTTATCAACACGGCTACGTCTCTTCTCGGTATAAACCGACGAATGCGGTACCTGTGGGGCCTGCCCTCTCTCTAGTAACTTGCGTCAGACCTTCACGCCGATTCACCCGCATGCACAAACATGTGTTCATGGAGATGATATCGCCTTTGTCTCTTTATTGACGGAACTTCGTTCTATGTGTCATTCTTATCAATCTTATTTGAACGCCTCGTAACTATGACTGGACTTCTCAATTTTTTTTAATATTAAGAAGTGTGATATTCCCTTGTACACTCTTACAGGCACAATCTTAGTTTCGGTATCCTATCACAAACAATACATTTTTAGGTTGATTTGCTAAAATACATTGGGAATCACACAATGCAGTACTTTGAATTGGCGCCTTCATATTCAGAATATCAGAGAAAAGCACCAGGGCTTTAGCTCTACTAAGGGCCCATAGCCACAAGCAAAGAGGTCTCACGGGTCATACGCTCTTGATATGCAGGATGTATGTTCGGCAAATCGTCGAGTTTGGTGTATTTTGTTCTATGGTTCTGGGATCTATACTCGTTTTATTGCTGAAGCTGGAACTACAGGCATTCTGATTCTATTTAGCATTTCCCCATTACGTCCCGATTCGGGTGTTCTACTTGAAGACTGGGGTTTGAACACAGAATGCTAGGTTTAAATTTCTAACAGTCAATGCATTCCTAAAGCTCCTTGAGTACCCGCTGGCCAAAAAACATGGAGTTTTTCTGTAACACATAATCTACTTTACCAGTTTATATTCGTCTCATTTATTCGCCCACATGTAATTTTTCCGAATTTTCTTCTTACCCTATTAAAACCGCCCTACATTTCGTTCTCGTCTTGCAGTTTCTATCCACAGTCGCGGAGATTTGGTTCGATAATATGTTCCCCAAAAGCTGTTTCTTCCGGTAACGTAATTATAGTATTCTCCTGGTTCACCAATGTGAACAGGCACACCACACGGATATTGCAACCGAAAATTCGCGGAAAGATGCAAACGTCTGGGTGCGTATGTGCTCTCCGACATTAAACTGAGCTTTCTCATTGCGTTTACCCGAATGTATTACAGTTTTTATGCGGAATTCATTATTCTGCCTGCAATTCTGCAATTTATTTTCGTGCAATCTAGTGATTTCGTCCAACACGTCCTGTTCTGTGTACATGGCGCTCCCACAGGAAACTTTTATTCCTAGAACTAAAACTCTTTATTCCTGTATTCCCACTTATGTGCCGGAAATTCGGCTTGTTTGGCTTCCTGCCCACTGGAAGTCACTTCTAATGAAAGCGCTAATATCATGGCTACCTTGGCTCCAGCTTTAGCGAATTTATCGGTGCTTCACCGGAATGCTTCCGTAGTCCCACCCCGTTATTGTCAATACCTATTAGCCCAAGACGCCTCTGAGTACTGTCTGCATCCCGGCCAACATACGATGTCATTATATTATCTCTTTCTTGACTACTTGAGTGCTATTTTACAATGTTTATTTTAAATGCTAATTCCAATCTCCGAATATAACGAAGAAAGTAAATAACAAATGTTCCTATGTGGTGCTTCCTACGCACAAAATTGTTTATTCCTAACAATGAAATTGGAAACCTGTGCAAACACTTTCAAATATTTCATAAACCATGAGGTGAAAAAGTTCAAGATAACATCCGTTTGTTTCCAAACATGTTTATTCTGGGACAAATTCTACAAAATTAGGTCGTGCTACCATAAATTTAAGGCCGTTGTTATTTGAGGTAGCTTAACTAAATTTCGAGATGGTTTAGTAAAAAAATAAAGCCGTTTCGCTCAATGTGAATGCTGTCGGAAATGCAGAGCAGCGATTCGTCATAAGGGGTGCTGGCGCCGTTATCACCTCACAGCTACCACCCATCACGCTCTCGCCACCCTGTCTCACTCCTCTCTTGACGAATATGATATTCAAATTTCTCGCCTTCGCAGTGTTCGCGCGACCCCTGCCTGAAAGTGTGCCAGCGGGAGATCTGTTCTTTTTGTGCTCGCCTTATTTGGAGCGGTTTGCGTTATTTCGTGGCGATGGAGCGGTTTTGCATCATTTCGAACGTGTAATTTTTGGGGGGGGGGGGGGGGGGCGCTGGAGCCTTTCTGCGGCATTTCAAATGCGCTATTTGTTTCTTGCGCGCCCGCTTTTTTCGCTTACTGTAGTAAAAACCACCCCAACGAGCGTTCCTAACTAAATAGACGCACGGGCTGCCGGTTATACGTAGAGATTTTGTCTGAGATGTATGACAAGCCCCGGCGAATAACGAGGTTCGGACGGTACTACTATTTAACCCGCGTCGTTTTCGAAGCATCAGCGTTACTCCCTGACGACGGTCCACCAGGCTCTAATTCGGCCCGTTATCTCGCTGCGCCTCGTGATTCGGGCAGTTGCTTGACATCGACCTTTAGCGAGCTCCGGCCACAAGGCGAGCCCATAAACTTCCATGCATTTAAAACTACAGCATGGCTTATTAGCGCGATTTTCGGTACTCAGGCTGGCAGACTTCGTTTTCATGAACACTTTTCATACCTACCAGGAATAATTTTTGTCCCCCGCTCTGATTGACTTCAATTAGGAAAAGTGTACCAGCAAAGTTTCAAAACTACCTGTCTGCGTGGACCAGAGTAGGTTTACCTCCGGAAATTGTTTCAAATTTTCGTATTTTTCCAACCTGCAGTATCAGACAGGATGCCGTGGCGGTCGTTACGTGAGTTATTTTGAACACTTCCGGCGGTTATGGACGTCACTGGCTACATTAGGTATTTGGACAATGTCTAATAACTACTTTTATCCTGTATCCCGTGACATTAGTTTGACAGTCAAGTCTGGGTATGACGAGTTTTGATAAGGGGACTGACAAGTTCGTGGGCCAAGTACAAAGTTTAAAGTTTGCACTTCTGCTATTTATGATGATTTAGCTGTCATTCCCTTTAAATGTATTCACACATGTACGGAAAAACATGGCCGTCGTGCATGTTTTTAAGCTGCCAAGCCCTTTTGTTTTTTTTTTTATATTTTGATGATGTTACTTTTGGCTTTCATCTCTGCGGACGCTTAGCATTTGACAGTACCATTTTTTAGTAGGGCGGTCGGGTATAAAAAGCCACGCCAGTTTTCAAACTTTACCAGTTATCGAAATAATCCTGTGCCTTTTCTGGGTAAAAAATTTGCTTTGGTGAGGAAAGAATCAACCGAAATTTCTTTAGGTTACTTTAACAGTGTAAATTTTTTGAACTATCATTGCAAGAGTTATATAGTGCAAATGTTTCTATTGTATTGGCCTGTTCACTCCAAAAAAGTTCTAAATATAAAGGTCAAATTTGAGTACGTTTGAGAAGGATAACATCGGAGAAATGTTATTTATTCACTTTTCTACTTCGAAGAATATTTTTATTGTATGGACTGTGTAAGAGGTTATCATAGAATATTACACTGAACGGTTTGACCAATTCAACCTAATTTAAAATGTTTCCATCGGCGGCACGAAAACTTAAGTTTTCTATATTAGGGCAATGCCAAGAAGACGGTAAACAAATTGGGGTAATATGCTTATTGCACGGAAAATACTTGTCCCCTATTACGTCGTTCAGTACATATTTGCATTACGTGACAAAATACAGCTTAAAATATATGCCTTTAAACAGAGCTTTAATATATAAAAGTGTTATTAAATGATAATTCTGTTTTTCTTGTTTTCTTATCAGAAGGGACAGCATGGCTCGATTATTTGGTCTCCAACTTGTGCTCCTCGTCGCTGTGATCCTAGGTGAGGCTTTACAAACATTTTCCAAATGAAATATTTTCTAATGAGGTTGATTTCTTGTGACTTCCGTTAGTGTTCTGTGAACTTTTTACCAATGGCAAACATGCACTGTGAAATGAGCAAATATCTGTTTTTACAAAACAAGAAAAGATTTGATCTCATTTTCTGGCTAATTCCTAATCTCTATACAGTCGGAACCTTGGAAATGACTGAGGGTGTGTAAAACGGCTGAAAGGGAGGTAGCCGCTCTGTCCCTAAAACATACTGCACAGCCCTAATTTTTTTTGTAAGTTCAGGTTCGCGGAAAGAATCCAAACTGTCTTAGAAAGATTTCAAAAAGCAGTGTTGTTTTTGGAGCAAGTGTGCGTGGTCAATGCAGACAGACGCAGTGGATTTTGATGCAATAACACACCTTGTCTGAAAAGTACTTGAAATTTTTATGATGGTACCGCTTGCAACCACGCCTATTCGGTACTTCCAGTTGCTTCGCAAATTTGCTTGGTTCAAGAAACGTTCACTACCTGTGAGAGAAAACCAGGCATATCCTTCACAAAAGAACCGTGGTTGAGTTTCCTGTGTGCAAGGATAAACCTTTCCGCCTTTTTGTTAGATGAAAGTCCTAAAAATGTGTCTACAGCATGAAATTTTACAGGCAAGTGCTATAAACATTTCGTGTGACTCTTGAAATGCTGAGAATCCGGTATGAGCCTCGCGAAAATATCGAGCTATGAAATGGCTACAATGTTGCAATTTATAAGCACAACATTTCAATGTCACATATAGGCATTTATCAGCAATGAAGTAAGCGGAACAAAGCTCTCCAATATATACAGATGGAGAGCGTTGTTTGTGACTTGTTTTAAAAACGAACACAACCATTGCAATAGATTCCACGCTTTGACCTTACTTGGATTATCTTTGCTCAGCCCTTACTGCAACGTCGACCGAAGCCCTCGGTGGTGGAGTTGGGGGCGGCCGTGCCGAAGAAGCAATGGCGCGCGCCGAGGACTGGCGGCAGAAAAGTAGAGCAGCGCCCAACATTTAAAATGAGAAGACATCGATTGCCTGAAGATAGAGAGCAATAAAGCCTGAAAACGTTCCTTCCCCATACTCCCGTCGTACATTTCTTGTAATGGCGTAAAATGGGCATATTTCAAGGTTCTACGACAAGGAATGGAGAACGAGAGAGTTCACAAGAACTTGTGATGCTGTTCGTTATAAGTGTAGAATTTTTAGGCAGTTGACGGGGGAGGGGCTTTCTTTGCTGAGAAAGGAGTACTATGCTGAAAGAATAAACTTTTCTCGGGAAATCAAACTGGTGACCGCTTGGTGTAGCAGCGAGAAATAACGGTAATGTAAATTCCTAGTGTAATGCGCCACAATAAAAAAGTGTTGGTTTTTCATCGAAAGAGCAGAAAGAGGTACGGGTGAATTCTTTGCTCAGTGGACGTTATGCGATTTTTATAAACTCACACTAACAACGAATCCCTAGGTTAAAGTACGCATACGTGACTTTTATCTCATAGAGAAAATCCGAAACACACACCCATGTATTTTTTACTGGTACCTAGACGCAGCCTAACACTGGTATGTTATTGGGAATCGAAATGAGCACCGTTAAATGATGAAAAGAGAGAACCATAGAATCATCTGTCGGTTACAGAATGCAGTGCCGCGGAACAAAAGATCATTTCATTTAAGTAACAACCTCGAGGCACAGCGGTTCTTATTATTTAAATTTTTACGAAACACATTGTGATGCAAGAGCAATGACCCCTTGCTCGGGACGACAGGCAATATGGGCTCGAAGGCCGCGGTTATATGTCGCTGATTCCGTACGATATGTCAATTGCAAGTCTATGCGACCGTTTAGAACTAACGACTGCAGAATGTTTTTACGTAATGTCAATGAGCAGATGGATCACACGGTAAGAGACTATAACATAAAACATGTTTTCCTGAGGGTCACAAGTGCCGGCAAGAAGACTACAGTAAGACAAGTATTGCGAAATAAATTGCGTGGTCATGTGCACAAAGCCATACAAATGTTTTGCTCATTTTGTGGCTCGTGCATTCCTGCTGTGATCGTCAGGCGAGCAAGATAAGTGCGGGTGGTGTCGCTACGGTGCAGGGTCGATCATGTCATAAGGATACAAGAAAGTGTCCAAGCTCATCAGAACTCATCTTGTTAGTCAGTACTTCTGCCTTGCAACCACCACACCAGGTCAACCTCTCTTCCGGCGACTTCTACTCAAGTTTCATTTCTCTACAGAGTCCTGTCTTCCACTCCCTAGCAATATCCATGACCTATTCATCGACCTACCCATCCCCCGTAACATGCACCCAACGCCCGAACGAGCCCGCCAGAGCTTGTGCGGCCCTTACGAAGCGATGCTCCATACATCCGGCCACTTTTTTGTTGAAGCGTCTAGCTACAGGCACCACGACGCCTACACGGTAGCAATCATCCGAGGTCCCAACAAGCCCCCTCTTGCCACCCTCTTCCTTCGCACTTCTTCCCCACGACTGAGGAAGAGGCAGATATTACTCTTGCTTCAACACTCCGGCCTTCCCCGGCGATTATATTCACCTATTCGAAGATGGCCACTTGAAATTTCGCCCGGGGTCGCATTTCTCCTCTGGCACTCAAACTTCTTCAAAATTCCGCTGACTCTCCCATCGAGCTGGTGTGGGCCCCAGACCCACGGGTGTTGGAGGGTACGAAGCAGCCCACACAGCCGCTCGAGTGCTTACCTTCCGTGTGGTTGTTAGCCGTGATACCTTCCATGAAGCCCTGCCAGCTCGATATTGGCTCATTTCCTTTCATGAGAATACGTCTGATTACTGCCTCTCCCACCGTCTACTGCCCTCTGGACATCCGGCGCTCTCTCACGCCGAAGAACGCCTATGGCCCTTAGTGCAGAAGTACCTTGCCTCCCCCGCCTGTACCGTATGTACCCCGCTCTGTACCCTTCACCCTACAGCCCCGCTTGTGGGGCAGTCCAAACCATGTATTACCTCCTCTGGAAATGCCCCCACAATCCATTCCTCGTGTCGAGACGGTAAGCACTGGGCGAGGACGTTGCGCAGCACAAATTCGGCGGTGCAAGTAACCATTGTCGCTCGGGATGCCAAATTCACTGGGGACCTTCCGCCCTCGGTTATCACCCCTCCCAGAATTTGCCCTTGGGGTAATAAAAGTTTTGTTTCTCGCTCTCTCTCAGGTTCTAGCACGTGCTATCGCGTTCTACTTTGGGAGATACGTGAAATCCTGCAGAAAAAAACGAGCCGACCTGATACCCATTGAGAAATCTCAGCGGCAAGTTCGGAAATCCATGCCAGATGTACAGCTCTGGTGGCTCTTTAGCCTTCCACCACTAGTGCAAGAGGCGCCATTTTTTAGCTCTGGTTGCTCGTATCGTCGTAGGAAGATTTGTTGCCTCACCCATAGTTTGTTCCTTGGTTTCTTCACGCAGTACTAGCTTCTAATGCCACATGCTACGAGAGTTTGGGGGCCACATTCGACCCCTGCTTCAATGAACATATTGTCTGTTCTTCTGTTGCCATCGTTGAAGTGGCACGCAGGATCACATATACCTCAAATTGGGCCAGGTTACCCTATAGTGTTGCAATGTTCTCCCGTGGAGGAAAAGCAGATATAAGGTTGACCCTAACCTCTCCCTGCACTGAAAGTTGATCCCCGGAGAGAAGGAGGCCAATACACTATCCAGAGCAGTCGTCGTCATCCCTTTTGTTGTCGTGCGACGGCCCAACCGCAAAGGGCAAATCCTCTTTTAGCGCGTCCTCGCATCGAGGGATAAGCTCAAGCCAACAGGCCAAGCTCAAGGTTAAACAGATCTGCTTTTGAAAGTAGACTGAGGTGGGTCACGTGGACCGCTTTGGGAGCGTGGGCCTGTTGTGAAAAAACAGGTGATAAGGCTTCCAAGCCGTCAATTCTATTGCATTGCCGTAAAGGTTCTCGCAGTGGCACTTCGTATTGTTCCCCACGTTTTCAAGCTTCGCATGAGTCGCCGGTACATTCCCGCCCGCGTCGTCTTCGGTGTGAGCATTCACAGTGCACCGATTTCCAGAAACGTTTCGTTCCGTCGCGTTTTAAGCCTGAACTTGGCTGTCGTTTTTATTAAAACAGTTAGCCTATATTATTACTGATGCCATTAACACAATAGCTGTAAAAATGACTAACCCAGTACCATTCTGAGCGATTGCATAAAATGCGCCGAAGGAAATAATGCAGACGCTTGTGGCATCAGGCATCATCCTTGCAGAAATTTAAAGCAATGTTTATAATAAGCAATTCTAGAAAATTGTCTTTGAAGGATCTTTTAGGTACCAGGCTAAAACATACCATAAAATTTTAAATATACGTCGCTGAAATTTGTTGAGATTTCATTTTCTGTCACCGCACCACACTATTATCGGTGTCAGAGCCTTTCACCAGCTGTTAGAAAGTTGGCTCTAAGTTTTCGACTAAGAAACAAACATGATTATTACTGCGAACATTTTTAAATTTGGGGAGATTCGCTACTGCCAAGCTTCCAAAAATGACTCTAAAAGCTTTTGTTAAACTGATGACATACTCAAACTGATGCTGACAGAAATTTTATTTTAGAATTTGTTTCTACCACAATCACTTTTTTGAAAGATGGCGCCACCACCTCCGAGTAGCCTTCCGAAGGTAATGCAGGGTGCTCGTTTGCAGTTCTATAGAAATGAATTGACTTGCTGGCTGCGGCAGCCGCGATTCTTTTGCACCAACCGCAGAGTGTACAGTTGTACGGGCCATGGGTTCGGAACTGGCTTCACTCATCGTACGGTAGTTCTGTCAGAGATTAGACTTCGAAACGCGCACAAGATTCGGAGAACCGCCCAGTTTTCAAATTAGATCTCAACCCGGTTCTTGCGAATTTCATGTGTCTCGCCATTGTGCACCAATTTGGAAATGGCGCTCGAGAAGAAATGGCGCACTAGAACACTATTTTGACAGTATATCTCCGTTATTTCACCTTGTTCCAACGAATAATCAAGCGCCCCGCAACTTCTCACCACAGGCGATAACGAACCCGCCTAGTTATACCATCTTTCGACATTCCGTTCTACACCTGTAGTTTACATCAAGACGATCCAAATCATTGGAACATTCGTCAAAACTTTTTGTATTAAGCTGAAAAAAACGTCCTAGGGGTACCACAAACGGTAGTGGTTGATGAGATGGACGACGTCGCTCATGCTGTACCATATGGTGTATAAACTCGCCGTCGAAAATGGCCCGTTTTTTTGTGTGTGGGATATTCGTTCCTAGCGGCGATGAGTCAACGGTTGCTCCTCGTGTAAACGAAGGAAACGGCTCGTCTTCAACTTCTACACGTATCTTTTGAGTTGTTCTTTTGGCTGAAATAAATCCTGTTTGGGCCTTTTTGTCTTTCCCAAACTGACACGACACACAGTAGTATTTTGGATACTTATGAAACAAGATGATGTAACAAACGTGTAGTTTGATCGACTGCGCACTGAGGTGGTTTATAATCTTCTTCATGTCGATTGCCTCTAAGCAGTCTTGCACCACATCACCTCATCTGAACTACAGCTACTTTCTTCCAAAAGTTGTCGAAGACATTTTTTGATGCGGGTTTAAACAGCACACCCTCCACTCTGCCTTACATCGCCAAACTCGAGTTATCAGTTATGGCACAAAACACGTGATCACTGACATGTGCTATCAAGGTAAGTTTCCCGCAGTCACTGTCATTCGATAACCCATTGCTCTACGCCGCTTTCCAAGGACATTGACCACATGTAGAAGGCCAAATCCTTCACCCTGGCCCTATACCCAATGGGCGGGAATCCACCTTGCCACTGGGTATTTTGTAGTATCGCTTACAACATAATCGGCGGCGTACGTTCGCTAGCCTGCCGCCCGTGCTTATCCTGCACAACTGAATGGTGCCGACAGTTTTCTCACTACGCAAACCTCGCTAACCTCTATTTTACATGAGGCTGCATGGTGACAATTTTTTGCTGGAATAACATACCCTGATATACTCTCCGCTTCATTTTGGCACGGCCAAACGTATTTGTAGAACTGCATCATACCTTACCGCGCGATCCATCACGTTACCTAAGGTAAATACAAAATTTGAACTAGCGTCACTTTCACTCCGCTTCATTCCTATGCCAGAAAAATTCGTGCGGTATTGTTTGCAACCCTAGCAGCATTCACTAGAAACAACTAGGAACATTCGGAACAATTATTTTCTGCAGTTCGTTTAGTGTTGACGTTGACGTTGGCTTTTATATACCCCTGCCCCTTGACATGAATTGTCCCGCCAATCAGAAATCCTGGGTGGTAATGAAAAAAAGCAAAAGTGTGCTCAGTGAAAGAGCCTAAAAATCAGTTACAAAGTACCGTGGCGCGCTTCAAAGTTCAATGCACAACGACAACCTTTTTTTCCGCAGAAATCAAGGTGCTTTGAAAGGATAGGAAAGTTACCATGCCATGGCGTGGGTAAGCGCGTCTGATTAACCCTAGAACATTGACCTATGCACATTCCTTCAACACTCGTATTGCAACACACGTCATCTCGGGGTTCACTAACAGTTTATCAAAATCATTCAGAGCGAAAGAAGTTAAAAAATACCGCCCAAATACGTCAGTTCAATTGCTCGAATTGAAGGATGGAGGAAGCATTAAAATATAAAAAACTCATATCGCTACCCCCGCAATTGCGTGACTGGTATTTCTAAAACCAAAATTTTTCGTTCCTATTAGACATTTTAGATCTCTTTTGTTTAAAAGTGGTCAATGCGAGAAACACACAAAAATAAATTTTCGTATCTAGTACAGAGTGCTCGGCAAATTTTATGCTTGCCAGCCGAATCACGAACAGCTCGAGAATACAAAAACCACTAGTCAGTTCTACTACCTAACCCATTTTGACTCACAGTACTTTCATAAAAATGTCTCTGAAAAGAGCACAAACATTCCCTCACAAATTATGCTGATACTGAATCATTCAAGAGTGAAGAAACATGCTGCTCCGATGTCATGCTTTAGTGAAAGTACTTTACCTAACTCCTACGCAGTAAAAACGCTAGCTGAAGCCGGGTACCGGAGAGGTAATTCTAAGCAGCTGCTATCTCGCTCGTTCGTCTATAATCTCTGGCCCTCGCCGTATTGCTTCACGACAGCAAATCGGGGCCTTGTTGTCAGCTTCGTCCTTTCTGAAAGAATTGTAAAAGAAACACAAAGCCGAGAAAAATACTGTTGTTTGATTGTTTAGCCAAAACAAGTGATAGAAGGCAAGCAAAAATACCCGTAAGTAAATATAATTACACAAATAAACGAATAACGAAAACTCTACAGCGACCACCATAAAACTAGTTCCCCTGCTACAGCCCGCACAAGCTAGCAGCCTAATAAATAAATAAATAAATAAATAAATAAATAAATAAATAAATAAATAAATAAATAAATAAATAAGTAAGTAAATGAATAATTAAATAAAACAATAAATAAATAAATAAATTTAAATCATTCGCAGCGCTGCTATTAAACCAAGAGTGTCCTTTTTGGTAAGATGACATGTCATCACCCCGATGCAAAGGGGAAACCAATAGAAATCATCACCATCATCATCATCAACAGTAGGTAATTGTTACTTTCAGCTTTTCACAAATATGAAATAGAACAAATGGAAAGTTGAAACTTGAACTGGTTGGTACATATCTATACAGTTAGCAACAACAAACTGGCGATACGCCTCGACTGCCGCCGCTTCTCCGCGGCGTTGCGGGATGAGCGCTGGCTGGCTGATAGGGGCTTGTGCTATGTTTTGCTTCTCTTTCGCTTCTTTTTTTTGCTTTCCGCGCCTTAAACACATTCTTATGGTATAGTCTATGGGCAAATAGTACGTTTAGGGCACTTAAAAAACAGTTGCAGCTTGGTAGAGTACTCGAACGACAACAAAAGCTATCCGAGGACGCGGTTCTGCTCGCTTCCTGACCGCTCTTTCGGGCGTCAGCGACGGCGCTGTCGCCTCCGAACACGTCAGGTAGAAATTGATTCTATTGTCGCCTCGTTTAAATGTGGTACTACCACAGAGAGAGAGGTTGGATTCGTCTTACAGCGCGTACAAGGATGGCGGACTCGTTTCGAATAGAAAATATACTGCAGAAGGATGACAAGTTGCGCTAGTTGGTTCATAGTAACCATAACGAAATGCAGCGCAAACAATGCAGCGTTATGGTCGAATAGAAAAATCTATCTCGGTAATGTGATTATCCCAATACCTAACAACCACTTGTGCCTTTTAAGGGTTTATAAGCCACGCCAAAATATTAAGCATAGCGCTAGGGCCTATAAATGCTGGCCCACTGACGCCTTGTGGCGAGAAGCACGGAAATAGAAAGGAACCACGGAATAATAAATTGTCTGCATGTCGGGAAACCGAACAGCTCGTACGGGGATGAAAAAACGGAGTGCAGCGTAGGAAATGCTAAACACGGTTGTCCGAACTTACCTCCGGTAGGAATTACCATACATACCCAACTAGTTGCGAAATGCTCTGCTTTTTTGCAGTACGGGCGGGTAGGGGGGGAGGGTGAGGGGAACGCTTAGGTATCGTTGTGCCAGAAAGCGGAACAAAAGCAAGGAATAAACGTTCTAGTAATCACACACACAATCTTCGCGTGCAAATTTCTTTTGGTTTCGACTTCAACGCACAGCTGATCACTCGGTGGATGCATTTTTTGAAGTACAGGGCAGAGATTTCACAATGATAAAAGGTGTCGCTGGAAGAGTGTTGTATTTAATAAGGCCATCTGAGTAAAGATTGTGCTAGTTTGTGCATGCTCCTTGTGTCATATGGCAATGTTTTGAAGACGCCTTTAGTCGCGGACGCGGCGTGCTTTATAAGCCCGGCGCCCTGCTGGTCGAGGAGGATATATGTAGCAGGTGATGAATGTTTGAGAGCGCTAACCTCAGGACAAGAGAACCCAGCATTAAATTCTTTGTCGGGTGCATACCCCCCGGTATACTTTTGTATTATTTACAGTACTTCTTTTGTAGAATGTTCGTGAAATTTATGCCACAGTGCTTGCACAAGGTAGTGATCAATATCCGAGGTATTATATCAGCAATCGCAACTTGCGTGCGTTCAGGTATGAGTGCTCCGCTGGGATACATAACCGCACAAAACCGGTTTACATACTGGTGTGCGCGCAGGCATATCATGACCATCTGAGGAAATGCTGCCAATGGAGACAGTGTTTGCAAATTTATGGGCTGTGGAAATACAATCAGTTCCATTCGGATGCCGGCTTCACGACATTGGTTTGTGACACACACCTGGCGCTCATACAGACCGAATGTACCACGCTAAGATCGCGCCAGAAACATTGACCCTCTCGTAAATACATCACAATTGTGAACAGAGCGATTGCTCCACATTAATATGTGTTTCGAATGCATGGAAACGGTAAATCTCAGCCGCGTACATCCCCCGAAAGCAGCGGCGACCGTGAGGATCGGGCCGGTGACTCCCGCGGCTGGTTTCGAAACGGGCCGCTAGGGGGATTTCAGTGACGCCCCTACAGGCAGCGCTCGAGGCGTATACACCACTTAGTTATACAGCTAGAGCGAGTGCTTGTCTCGTCTTCGTTCCTTTCCGTGTCTTGCACTGCCCCTTACCCACAAATAGAAAAGACAAAAAAATCCCAGGCCGTCTAAGCACTTATGAATTGGGGATGCAAAACCACCACTGTCCAGCTCAGCTGAACGCTTGACTCGTTATGTTTCTGCTAAGCTTATCTGAGGGCTCTGTGATATTTCGGTTGGAGACCCTTCGCTTTGCGATCAAAAGTCGCACTTTCGAATGGTTCTCATCTGTCTCCTACGTGTTGCACCGCTGCTGGTTCATACTGCGCGTAATGGGAGAGTTGGTGACGATGGCGACTTTTGCTACGCGTTCTTGCCGTTCCTTCATTTACGGTACACTTGCGTGGACGAATACCTCTGGCCACCTCGAGTTTAAAAGCACCGCCGTGGAACAACTCGTGAAGAAGCCTTAAAGACGATATTCTTTATTGGGCTAGTTGAACCCGAAAATGTCTGTCTGTCTGTCTGTCTGTCTGTCTGTCTGTCTGTCTGTCTGTCTGTCTGTCTGACTAACTGACTGACTGACTGACTGACTGACTGACTGACTGACTGACTGACTGACTGACTGACTGACTGACTGACTGAACCTTGGTTCAGCTACCTGGCCAAAAGAAAAATAATTACAAAACGAGTTCACACAGTTCACAAGTTCACACAGGAAAAACATTTCCATAACAACTAAATATGCTGTTTTAGCTCCTACTCGTCAGCATTGTCGAGCAAAAAGAATCCCTTAGGTATGTCAGTGCCAAAACATCAATCCATAACTGGTACAAGGCAGTGTTCTGGTAATTGAAAACCGAGGTGCGCTTGATATTTTGGATAGCGAGAGAGAGAAATAAACGTCTATTTTATGACCCCCCAAAAAGGGCCGACAGAACTGTAAATAAATACAGGCGTTGGAAGCAACATTTTGCCCCAAAAATACAAAAAGCGCTCAACCCGAGCCTACAACTTACGGTGACATTCCAAGTTCAACAGCATGGAGAAGGTCCACCATAATTTATTTACCCTTAAGGGTCTTATCTCATGCATTATACGACAGCTGGCATGTGGTGATGATAACTCAGGAAAAAAAGTGACAACAACAATAACCAGAACATTACATAAGTGGAGGAAATAGAAAAACATGACCGATTATAGATATTTGTTGAAACAAAAGCCGAGCGCGTGGAAAAAAGCGGACGGAACACCAATAAGAAAAAGATGAGCCAATGTGTAAAGCAGGGTTAGGACGTTTTGGGGTCCAACAAGAAAAGACTGATAACAGCAGCCGTTTGACCGCATGGGGTAACAAGGGCTTAAAAGAAAAGACAAAAAAACAGAAAATGACAATACCGCAACAGATATAACACCATTATTAAAATGATGAAACAACAGTATAGGAAGGTAGAAAGCAGAGTTGGCGCACAACAAGGTTGGAATGGTCACTGCAGCAGCTGTACGTAATCACAAGAAAAAAAACGGAAGGAAACAACCCATGAGACACCAATAAGGGAAGGGTGTGTCAACACTAAGAAATGCGACCAAACTGTTTTGGCACCCAAAAATGATGAGAATCAGTTCAGCCAATGGGGTAATAGGCAATAAAAAAACAAGGATAACAAGAGATTAACAGACATTCGAGCTATACACTGCCATCTGGATATGATTGTACAACACGCTATTTAGTCATGCGACCTAGTTGTACACGTAGACTGCTAATGATTGTTTGAATATATTTGGGTCACTGTTAAAATACTCTTGATTCAAGCACGTTATTTCACTCCTCTATACCAATAGGAAGAAATGATTTGTTGAATGTCTTGGGGGGACCACTGCAGCGTGGATGTCTGCGGCAGAGTGGTTAGGCGGGATGCCGTGGATTACTCCCTTGACAGTGTTCTCTGAGCAAGCAATGTAGCCACGAGAGGAAAACACTGCGTCTTCCAAGGCGAGGGAGGTTATGTGAGCGTACTTTTGCGCTCTGTCAGGGTTCGGAGATACGCTGAGGTGGTCTCCCCGCGTCTCCTCAAGCGTAAGACCAGAAGCTTGCCGTAGGACGTTCAAGAGGGTAGTCCCCGAGTGATTAGCGACGTTGAGCCCATATCTAGGGCGGATGACAATTTTTATGTCGTCTTTAGGAAGAGGAGCCGGTCGATATTTCGGTATGGTTTTAGGCGGTGGCGGAGTTCCGGACATTGCGCCAGTACGGGACGACACGGCGGAGGGTGACGAGGATACCGATGCCGTACCTTGGTGGGCTGAACGAGTAGCGGTGAGGGTGGCTAGGTGACTTTGTTGGGTGCGACCGATGGCTCAGCGGTAGAAATGTAGCCATCCTGTCGGGTAAGCGTGTTATTGGGGAGAGATGGCTACGCCTTCAACTACGGTGACCATTTCACGGTGGCACCGACACGCTGGGTGGAAACGCCGGCCACGCGTTGCTAAGGAGAAGAGGCGATGGCAGCCACGGCGGCAGCTTCACCAGCAGCCTTAGCCCCCCGCTGTTTCTCCATGCCAGGGAGCGACTCGGCGCCGCCGCAGCCTCGCTAAGGCTTAGCGAGGCGGCTCGGGGGGCGGTCACCAAAAGGGGGCGATATCTTGCAGTCTGATGGTCGTAGGGTCCAGACGTGGGTCCCCAAAAGTGTGGAACACGTTCACGACGCGAACGAGTAAAGAACAAGCATCATTGACAAATAAAACGGCCACTAGTTCGAAAAAAACTACGGAGACATGATGAGGGCGACCAGCTCCGTTCCGGAGGTTTGGGTCGATGAAAACTCCGCGGCGCGTTGATCCTCGCCGGCCGCCGCGAGAACTTCGCTGTTGAATTTCGCTGCATGGAGGTTAGCCTTACACAGCCATCGGACTAATTCGGCGTGTCTGACGCGACACTGGCCTCCTTCGATTTTTGCGACTACAACACCTTCGTTTGGGAAAAGAACTGTATTTTGTTCCTATCAGACAGAACACGTCCGATGGCCGCAATTGTTCCTCATCGTCCTCTTCTACTCCCATTTGCACTAACGTCTTTGTCCTCGAGGCAAGAAAGTTTTAACAACCTTCCGCTGCTGCCCGTAAAAGGAAACTGTGGTGGCGTAAGGGAATTGTCGTAGCATGTTTCGTTACGCTTGTACACCCAGCAGTGGTGCTGCTTCCGGTACGGCTTCTTTCTGGTAATCCTAGACAAACGACGAATTAGCTGAAAGTTCCTGCACCTGTACTTCCAAGGCTGATTGATGTTAGCTGGGGAAGAATTCTGAACTATGGCATCATCTACTCGAGTTCCTTCCATGATCCAGGAGGCTCGGTTCCCATCCCAAAGTGTTACTCCTAACACTATTCATTCCATCGCCCGTTGAGCCGATCTATGTTTTCTTTCAAGTTGTTTAGTAAAGCGCTATGTTTCAGCTCCCTATGTCATCACCGGAAGTATGCACTGGTTGTATGTTTTTTATTCTTTTCAGTGATATATACTTTTTATTATTTGGGAGTGCTTGCCGAGTACTCCCCAGCTCATACTTATTCTATGTCGAATGTCTCCATCATGGTAGAGGTAAGCATTAACCACCTTTCCGAGGTAGTTCCACTCCTGTACTTCTTCTAGTGCTTCGTTTCCTAAGCTGAAGAAGGCGCTTTCGGCATGCTTATTCTAAATTACTTTAGATTTACTCATATTTATTTTTACCTGCACGGCCATGCTTACTGATTGTAGTTCTTGAAGTATTTTTGCAGGAGATCTGGCGTCTCACTCCGCATTACGATGTCGTCTGCAAAACTCCAAATGACTCAAGTATTCTCGCTTTATGCCTAATCCTGTTTTTTCCCAGTCAAGTTTTCTGAATGCCCCCTCCAGACATGGTGTGAACAGTTTTGGCGAGAGGGTGTCTCTCTCCCTTCCCCCATACTGATCGGGAATTTATCGCTTTGATTCTGAGGGGTTATCCTGCCCGTGCGTCTCTTTTATATGACGTCTACAAGTACTATGTAGGTATCTTCGATTCCTTGGTATTTTAATGTTTGTGCGCGACTGCGTTTTCTACTGATTAAACACTTTCTAATAGTATATAAATACCATGTAAAGGGGTTTAGTGTATTCGGCGGATTTTTCTATCACCTGATTGACAACATGGATGTGATCCATGGTGCAGTATCCTTTCCTAAAACCAGTCCGCTCTCTGGGTTATTGGGAATTCAGGTTGTCCCCAATGCGGTTAACTATATCTTTGGTAAATAGCTTGTAAACACCTGAGAGGAGGCTGATGGGTCTGCAGTTTTTACGGTCCTTGGTACCTATCTCCCTTTTTGTAAATCGATCTATTGCCGTTTTTCAAGGCTGTGGGTAGTTTTTGAGTCCTTATGAAATCAGAAAGTAGTGCCGCTAGCTCTTCCAGTACTATATCTCCTGCCGTTTTCCAAAGATCCATGGTTATGCCCTCGTCGCCTGGAGCTTTTCCTCTTCATATGTACTTGAGAGCTTTTCTTACTTCCTCTTTAGTAACTAGTGGGACATCGCAAGTTGAGCTTGTAATCTCAATACTCTGCTCTGATCATGCGTTGCTGGCACCCAGTCGGATGTATAATAGTTCTGCTACCTTTAATGTCTCGCCCGTGTTGTGCGTGACGTTCCCCTGCTGGTCTTTCAGTGAGGATATTCTTTCTTCGCCAAGGTTCCTCTTAGTTTCTTTCGAAGTTTCTCCTATTTACAGCGTTTCCTTGATCCCTGCCAAGATGTATGCATGAATTTGATTTGTTTTTATTCAGTTAATCAATTTAGACAGCTCTGATAACTCAAAGTGATCCACCGCACTTGACACCTTTTTGTTCTTACATGTCGCGATAAGTTTCTTCGTTTTCTTAGTCAGTGTTTCCGTTTATTTCCTACATGCTCTACCATAGCTGCGGCAGACTCTGTGACGGCCCTTGTTAGGTTGACATTTAGCCGGTATACACTGTGCTCGTTCTCGACGTTTAGGAGCGCAAATTTGTTTTGGAGAGTTTTTTTGTAAACTCCTCTGTCATGGCTCTGACTGACTACATGCTGGGTTTGTTACTTTTCACGAGTTTGCTTCTTTGTTTTTTTGACATTCAGGCTTACCTTGCATCCAACCATCCTATCATGGTTGCTCCAAACCTTCGTGGCCACATCCTTGGGGTTTTGTAATAGAGGGATTATTGCGGCCGTTCACGCATACATATCAGAGACCAGACGCACGTCCTGCTAGCCCCATCAAAAGTTTTTAGCCTTTTCTCCCAAAAATGACGTCATAAACTGATTCTTCTTTAGATCTGTTGTATAATTCAGTAACCGTTTCTCCAATTCCTACAGGCTGATTATATAGGGCCATAAGGTGGGCGTTTTTGCCCCCAGAAGCCACATCATTTCTTGGTCAGTCGCCCACGTGGGTATGTGCCAGTAGGAGAGGAACAACAACAATAACAACAACAACTAAATTAGCACAACTACGTCCTGCGCAATAGCTGGGCTGTCAATGAAAATAAAGCCAATTTCGTTTTTTGTTGTACCATTATAGCTTTCCGATGTCCATTCCACATTCTTTCGTGTGTAAAAGAAGGTGTTCATCAATTGTAGGTGATTGGACTCCGCAAATCACAACTGTGTATCTCCTCGACTGTAGCGGCTGTCTATTCGAAAGTTTCCCACTGACCTTTCTCCCATTTCTTGTTTCGCGACTTTTGCGTTAGTCACCCATCACAAGCGTGATCTCTGTTGTTTTCTTCTTCACTGCTGATTCCATGTCCTCGTAGAAAATATCTACGGCTTCATCACCGTAGCTAGTCTTTGGGGCATAGGCTTGTACTATCTTTAACCTCTAACGCTTAGTTAGCTTGATTACAATGGCTGCGACACTTTCGTTAATGCTGAAAAATTCTTCAACGTTGCCTGCTAATTCTTTAGGGATTAAGAATCCCGCTCCGTGTTCTTCTTCTCCTGGAGGCCTCTTTAGCACAAAATATTCCCGATAGTCAGCTCCGTGAAGGCCTGGCCTGTTCTTCATGACCTCCGCTTAACCTTATGAAATCCCTTTCAATGACTGAGAGCACTTCTAGTAGTGCCGCTAAGCCTCCCTTTGCCAGGGTCAAGTTCCAAAGGCCACCTGTCCGGACCCAGAGATTTTTAGCACCATCTGCTTTAGCGCTGGCCTGACCACCACCTTGGCCGGGTGCCCTAAAGCTGCTGAACACTGAAGGCCAGAATTTTCTTTGGCAAGGCCTAGGAGGCGTCGGCCAACTACTACACTGAGGGGGCAAGATCCTTTTATGGTGAGGGGAAGAGCGAGAGAGAGCGGGGTTCCTTAATGTCAACTGGTTAGGTCAGCCCTGCTAGTGACAAGAGCTGTTTGTGTACCACGAGCGACATCTAATTATGATTCCGATCTTGCAGGAGAAGGTAGGCCAAAATTTAAATTGTTGTGCACTTCAAGCAATGCAGGTTCCCCGGCGGTCAAGAGAAGTGCTACTTGCAGTTCTGGCGAGCCGCTG
Source organism: Haemaphysalis longicornis (assembly GCF_048455015.1). Classification (NCBI taxonomy): domain Eukaryota; kingdom Metazoa; phylum Arthropoda; class Arachnida; order Ixodida; family Ixodidae; genus Haemaphysalis; species Haemaphysalis longicornis. Next base: position 126,892,737 of record NW_027526422.1, read on the forward strand.
GCTCTGTTCGTTGCTTTCTCGTACAGCGTGAATGCTTACTTGAAGCCGCGCCCTCGTTTACTTGTTTATTTACTTACTGCGCCATGTTTACTTCAATGCTTACTTCAAGACGCTTACCTAAACCCGCATATATTTTCGTAAGCAAGTTCTTAAGGCAGAGCATTTATTCCCACTCAAGGGTAAGTGAAGTACCGGATCTGAGCACGATTTGCAGTGTGTGTTTATGCCTCAATAACAGGAGAAGAAATGTCTTCTATGCTATATTCTACTGTTTGGTGCTCTGCACAAGCACTGTAAAGCGCCAAAACGAATGCACAAGGGACGTGACATGAACCAGCAGACGCTACTTCCAACTGACATTTTACTATCAGGACGACACCTACATACCGAAATACATTTAAAATATCTAACGCCTAATACGTCGTTTCACAGTATGTAAGTTTGCCTCAGCTCATACCCGGCTACATCACGTTTGTAGCGCCCAGCCAAGAAGCCTAGCGTTTCATCGTCAAGGAAATGAAGGCGATAGTCACGCATTCTTCGCAATCACGCTGCATTTCTGCAGCCACAATCACCCGTGGGCGCTGAATAAGGGTCGCCTAGAAGGGAGTACCAACTGACTCGCTCGCATATGTCCTTTTTTTTTTACCCCAGTGCCTGGAGAACAGTGACGGCGAACAGATACCGACACACCAGTGTCTGGTTCAAGAAGTTCAAGGTTGCTAACTGCAGTAAGCACTAACTCAAGCATATTTTGTTGCTCTTTCCCTTTTATTGGGGCCCTGTCGTGCCGCTGTTCCCGTGTTTCCGTTGCAAGCGTAAAAATCTAGGCTGCTTCACTTCGTACGGATGGGCGCCCTGCTTCCAAAGCACAAAAAAAATGATTCCGTACGGCCAGAGATTCAGCGTTCCGTTTGCACCTGCGAGTGCGGTAAATCTTTTTTTCCGAGTTATTACTTTATGTGAGACCTAGGAGTGCACGCACAAAGTAAAACCAGTTGTACCGGCAGTCGCGTATCTCCACTGTGCGTAACAGGTGGCTGGCATCTGCTACCCAGGCTGCAACACGAAAGCCCTCATGGCGTTAGTGCAAAACGTTCTCCTTGGTCTGCTCAACGTAGTAACAGTAGTGGTCTTTTTCGAACTACCGAGTTTGACTCTTTACAACACTGCCATTGTGAACGAAGAGTACGACTACATCATAGGTAAGAACAAAGTTTCAAATTACGCATTGTAACCTTCTCAACGTTTGGAGGGGCAGTAGTTTCTGTGTGCAAGCACTTGTTAGGGCAAAAAGCGGTGCATTCACGGTTGGGGCCTTTCTCGGATCTGTACCTATTAGGGAATAGTTTAATATTCTTAACATTTACAGCAACTGGAATTAGTTTGGAAATAAAAGAAACTCTTCGGACGAAATACACAGAGGACAACCAAACCGCTGTATAGGTAAAACCCTTGTGGTGTCTTTTTCAGAGCCTCAGTTGTCTTCTAATTCGTGCAAAGTTCACGCTGTTTTTCAATCAACATGTAATCAACATCTCCGATTTCATGCTTTAGTGAAAGTACTTTACCTAACTCCTACGCAGTAAAAACTCTGGCTGAAGCCCGGTACCCGAGAGGGAATTCTAAGCAGCAGCTATCTCGCTCGTTCGTCTATAGTCTCTGGCCCTCGCCGTATTGCTTCACGACAGCAAATCGGGGCCTTGCTATTAGCTTCGTCGTTTCCGAAAGAATTGTAAAATAAGCACAAAGCCGAGAAAAATACTGTTCTTTGATTCTTTACCAAAACAAGTGATATAATTCAATCAAAAATACCTATAAGTAAATAGAATTACACAAATAAACGAAATCCAAAAACTCTACTGTGACCACCAAAAAACTAGCACCCCTGCTACTGCCCGCACGTGCTAGCAGTATTGCAAATAAATAAACAAATAAATGAATAAATAAATCATTCGCAGCAGTAGTTATTTTTACTTTCTGCTTTTTACAAATATGTAATAGAGCATAAGCAAAGTTGAACCGAGCTGGGTGCTACATACCTATATAGTTAGCACCAACTAACTGGCTATACGCCTCGGGCTTTGCGATGGCTGCGCCGCCTGACGCCGCTTATCTGCGGCGTTTGCGGAATGAGCGCTGGCTAGCTGATAGGGTCTTGTGCTATGTTTTGCTTCTCTTTCGCTTGTTTTTTCGCTTTCTGCTCCCTAAACACAATGTTATGGTATAGTATATGGGCAAATAGTACGTTTAGGGCACTTAAAAAACAGGCGCAGCTTGGTAGAGCACTCGAACGCCAACAAAAGCTACCCGAGGACGGGGTTCTGCTCGCTTCCTGACCGCTCTTTTGGTCGTCAGCGACAGCACTGTCACCTCCGAACAGGTCAGGTACAAATTAATTCTATTGTCGCCTTGTTTAAACGTGGTACTACCACAGAGAGAGAGCTTGGATTTGTGTTGCAGCGGGTACACCGAATGCGGACTCGTTTCGAATAGAAAAATCTATCTGGGTAATGTGATTATCTCAATACCTTGCAACCACTTGCACCAAAATATTACCCATAGCGCTGTTGTCTATAAATGCTGGCCCACTTACGCCTTGTGGTGGGGAGCACGTAAATGGAAAGGAAACACGGAATAATAAATTGTCTGCACGTCGGGAAGAAACAGAACAGCTCGTACGGGGATGAAAAAATCGAGTGCAGCTTAGTAAATGCCAAACACGGTTGTCCGAACTTACGTCCGGTAGGATTTACCATACATCAACTAGATGCGAAATGCTCTGCTGTTTCGCAGGACCGGGGGGGGGGGGGGGGGGAGGGTGCGAGGAACGCTTAGGTTTCGTTGTGCCGGAAAGCGGAACAGAAGGAAGGAATAAACGTTCTAGTAATCACACACACAATCCTTGCGTTCTATTTTCTTTTGTTTTTCGACTTCAACGCACAGTTGATCACTGGGTTGACGCCTTTTTCAAAGTACAGGGCAGGGATTTCACAATGATTGAAGGTGTCGCTAGAAAGAGTGTGGTATTTGATAAGGTTGTAGTGGCGTCATCACCATCTGCATTAATCACCTGCGCCACTATCCTCATCATCAACTGCTGCCTACAATCATCATCACATTGCCCTGCGCCACTATCCTCATCATCAACTGCTGCCTACAATCATCATCACGGTGCCTGGCCAACGTCGGCAGCCACGCGCCACGAGATAGAGGAGATCGAATTCGACCGAGCGCCTGGGCGGTCGCTTGCCATCGCCGCTCCCACTCCAGTACCGGCCGGGTCTTGCGCACCCCAATAAATGTAGGAGAGTCACATCGCCTCACCGAGTCCACGGCTCCCGCTTTCCTACAAGGTCATCTGAGTTAATATTATGCTAGTTTCTGCATGCTCCCTGTGTCATATGGCAATGTTTCGAAAACGCGTTTAGTCGCGAACGCGACGTGCTTTATAAGCCCGGCGCCGCGCTGGTCGCGGATGATATATGTAGAACATTATGAATATTTGTGAGCGCTCACCTCAGGACAAGAGGACCCAGCATTAAATTCTTTGTCGTGTGCAGCCCCCCCCCCCCCCCCCCGGTATACTTTTGTATTATTTAGAGTACTTCTTTTGCAGAATGTTCGTGAAATTTATGCCACAGTGCTTGCACAAGCTAGTGATCAATATCCCAGGTATTATATCAGCAATCATAACTAGCGTGCTATCGGGTATGAGTGCTCCGCTGGGATATATAACCGCAAAAAACCGGTTTACATCTTGGTGTGCAGGCATATCATGCCAGTCTTAGGAAATGCTGCTTACGGAGACAGTGCTAGCAAATTTCAGGGCAGTGGAAATACAATCAGTTCCATTCGGACGCCGGCGTCGCGACATTGGTTTGTGACACACACCTGGCGCTCATACAGACCGAATGTACCACGCTAAGATCGCGCCAGAAACATTCACCCTCTCGCAAATACACCACAATTGGGAACAGAGCGATTGCTCCACATTAATGTGTGTTTAGAACGCATGGAAATGGTAAATCTCAGCCTCGTACGTCCCCCGAAAGCAGCGGCGACCGTGAGGAGCGGGCCGGCGAATCCTGTGGCTGGTTTGAAACAGTCCGCTAGGGGGATTTTAGTGGCGCCCCTACAGGCAGCGCTCGAGACGTATACTCCAGCTAGCTATGCAGCTAGCGCAAGTGTTTGTCTCGTCTTTGTTCCTTTACGTGTCTTGCACTGCCCCTTACCCACAGATAGACAGAACAAAGAATCCCAGGCCGCCTAAGCACTTATGAATTCGGAATGGAAAACCATCACTGTCGAGCCCACCTGAACGCCTGATTCGTTATGCGTCGGCTAACCTTATCTGAGGTCTCTGCAATATTTCGGCTGGAGACCTTTCGCTTTGCGATCGACACTTGCACTTTGGAATGGTTCTCACCTGTTTCCTACGCGTTGCACCGCTGCTGGTTCATACTGCGCGTAATGGGAGAGTTGGTGACGATGGCGACTTTTGCTACGCGTTCTTGCCGTTCCTTCAATTACGGTACACTTGCGAGGACGAAAACATCTGGCCACCTCGAGTTTAAAAGCTCCACCGTGGAAAACCTCGTGAAGAGGCCTTAAAGACGATATTCTTTCTTGGGCTAGTTGAACCCGCAAATGTCTGTCTGTCTGTCTGACCGACTGACTGACATTTGGTTCAGCTACCTGGCCTAAAAGAAAAATAAATAATTAGGCATGTCAGTGCCAAAACATCAATACATAATTGGTACTAGGCAGTGTTCTTTTAATTGGAAACAGAGGTGCGCTTGATATTTGGAATCGCGAGAGAGAGAAATAAACGTTATTTTACGGCCCCAAAAAGGGGCGACAGAACTGTAAATAAATAAATGGACCTGTAAACAATATGTTGCCCCCCAAAATACAAAAAGCGCTCACACCCGCGCCTACACCTCTTGGCGACGTCCAAGTTCAACAGCATCGAAAGGTTTACCACAATTTATTTACCCTCAGCGGTCTTATGTGAGGCATTATACGACAGCTTGCGTGTGGTGATGATAACTGAGGGAAAAAAACGTGGCAACAATAATAACAAGATTACGTAAGTGTACGAAACGCAAAGAAATGACCGCTTAAACACGTTTGTTGAAACAAAAAACCGAGCGCGCTGAAAAAACAGACGGAACACCAATAAGAAAAAGATGAGCCAATGTATAAAGCAGGGTTAGGAAGTTTTGGGGACTAACAAGAAAAGACTGACAACAGCAGCCGTTTGACCGCATGGGGTGAGAAGGGCTTAAAATAAGAGACATGAACAGAAGAAGACAATACAACAACAGATATAACACCATTAATAAATAGATGAGACAACAGTACGGAAGGTAAACAAGCAGTATTGGCGCACAAGGCTGGAGTCAGCGTATGTAATCACAAGAAAAAACGGAAGTAAACAACACATGAGGCACCAATAAGAGAAGGACGTGTCAACACTAAATAATGAAACGAAACTGTTTTGGCACCCAAAGGGCACCCAAATCAGTTGGCACCCAAATCAGTTCAGCGGATGGGGTACCAGGGAGTAAAGAGCAAGGATAACAAGACATTAGGAAACATTCGAACTAGACACTGTCATCCGGATATGATTGTAATACACGCTATTTAGTCATGCGACTTAGTTGTACACGTATACGTTTAATGATTGTTTGCATTTATTTGGGTCCCGTTAAAACACTGTTGATTCAAGCAAGTTTTTTCACTCCTCTATTTTAATAGGAAGAAATGATTCGTTGAATGCCCTGGTGGAATCATGCAGTCTGTGCTTGCGCATTGAGTTGTGTTGATTGATTGATTATGAGATTCAACGCGCCGACACTACACAGGCGATTAGGTGCGCCGTAGTGGCGGACTAAGGATCAATTTTGACAACCTGGAGATCTTTAACGTGTGTCAAAATTTCGAACACCTGGGAGTTTTCGCTTTTCTCACCCATCAGTAAAGCGGCCGCCGCAGCAGGGAACCCAACCCGCTGACTTGGGCTCACCAGCACGACGCCTTAGCCTCTGAGCCACCGCGGCGACTCATTGAGGTATGTAGGGGGCGTGAAGTGCGCAATGCCGGTAGCAATAATGAGCTGTGTAAGTCGGGGATTGTATAACAGTTTCTACAAACGACAGAGCTGGCAGCCCTTCTCCCTTGGTCAGAGGTGCCGGCTGTCGCACCTCACATTTCCGTACTTGCCGCAGAACGTTCCACACGAGTGGCGGCTCCGGATCGTTTTGTACGCAGGCTTTCACAACTTTCCCAAAGTGGACCGTATTAGCACGCGCTAGCACCCGCGGCAACCGGCTTCACGTAATCGTCGTCTGTGCGCTCACTTCAGGCGCGAACTGTCGTGAACTGGCGAGAAGAACAGCACGCCAGAGATCCCGCCACGAAGGCAATAGCATAGAAGCCGGTTTCATAACCCGAGGTACCCAGGTTAGATTTCGACCACGGGAAGCATTTTCCCCCTCGGTCGTCTTTTTTTGTTTGATGCGGCGGCAGTCTGAATTGTTTTCTGTCACGCCTAAATTTGGGGGGTTATAGCATCGCCTTTTTTCATTCTTTTAATAATTCTTTTATACCTCCGAAACACATGTGTGCATTTTCCTTCCTGTTTCGTAATGAAGTGGTCCGGGAAATCTAGATGGAATGGTTTTTGCACGCTATGGAGCCACAATCTGTTGTATGTTTTTTTTTTCACTTCAAAATTAACCCATTTGGCTGCAACACTTCCGAAAATTTCTATTTGGCCAATTTTCATTATAGCTGTGGCTCACTGGATGCCAACGCAACCTTTTTTTTTTTCTTTCGAAATGGTTCCACATATATCTTATTGCTCCCCAACCCCTGCTAACCCCATTCTCCTAAGGCTTTTCGGGAGGCCAAGGGTTAAATTGCCGGTTTCATGGTGTAAGGTCCCGGGTCCAATTCCTGGGACCTCCCTAACAACATTTTTTTTCTTGAGGCACGCACTCCCAACACCTGCACTCGTACGCATCCTGTCTCCTCGCTGCTAAGCCTCAGACTTTGAGGTTTCTGGGGGCGACGGACCGATAACCCTCCGCCTAAACAGCTCCGCTCTTAATAAACACCAGATTATTACGATAATTTGTAGCCTAGTAACGCCATTTTAGATCCCCTAACTTACACAGGAAAATTTAGAGAAAACTTCGTCTAGTTACTTGTACAAACAGCAGGGCTCAAAATTATTTTAAATCCAAGTTTTTTTCCCTGTTAGAATGAGGAACGGTTATGGGTTCATGCGAGAGATAGAACAATCTCTATACCCGCAATTGTTAGGTCTTCTATAGGTAATGGCAGTAATGACACCATTGCTCTTCTTTGATAAGCTTTCATTTAAAGGGAGCTTTACGTTTGTGTACTAATACAGCGCTAATTGTCCCAAGGACTGTACAAGCTATATCAATCTAGAAATAAGATATAGCAAGTGTGCTTTCGCTTGTGCTTACAGCATTAGCCCGTGCATATATGAATGGTTTGTCACCTCCTCTTGCAGTTGGGGCGGGGTCCGCTGGATGCGTACTGGCCAATCGGCTGACAGCGGACGGCACTGCACGTGTACTGCTCCTCGAAGCCGGTGGCCTTGAGGACGCGGCAGCGCAGGTGCCCTTCTTTGCGCCGCTGCTGTTGCGCACGGAATTGGACTGGGACTACAGAACAGAGCCGCAACAGCACGCAAGTTTTGCCTACGACAATCAGGTCAGCTGTCAGTACACGTTGCGCGCGTTTTATTTGGGAAATATTGCCTTCAATGGCGAAAGCATTAAACGCGCTCAAGTAAGTTGTAAGCATCAAAATATTTCGTACTCAGAGTAGATACATCAATGTGTTGGGCATGTTCTAAGTGTTTTTAGTGATTTAGCTGCTTGCTAATCTTCTCGTATTGCGTCCTACACAACGAAGAGGCTCGATAGCTGCATGGATCCCACGTGCGCACTTCCTTGAGCGCGACGCCCTCCAGTATGTATTCCCGGCGTCTTAGTTCTTAATTTCGCGGCGATCAAATTTCCTCGCAATCTTCAACTGCAATTGATTTCTCGCTTTAACATTTAGGCGAACGAGTCATTATAAGTGTCCCGTCACAGAACTTTCCTGGCCCACAGGCAATGCAGTACAAGCCTCAGGCAGCCCAACGTCCGTCCTCCTAGAACTTACTACGACTATTACAAAACACAGTCCCCGGAATACGGCCGAAGCCCACCCCGAGCTATCAATCGTCTGCTGTCTGCCGGGCAATCTCATTAATGCCCGGTTGAAGCCCACCCAACCCGTTGACATTCCACTAATGCACATAAATAGCTCGGAACCCGTGGATACACCCACTTGAATCTTGGCTGAAAACAAAACTACATATAACAAGTGATTAGAAGACATCAAAGATGGTGGTGGCGCGTAGAGTTGTGCGCTAGCACCCACAAGTCCATACGACGATGAAGCTCTGTGTTGTGCAGATTGCCTGCTCCAGTGTGTTCAATGACCATCCTGTAAATGCAGCCCATCACTTTCAGCCCCGATTTCTCTAAATTATCCTTCCGCCACGTACCATCGGGATATATTGAAACGCGAACAACAGTGCGCGTGGTTTTCAGTACATGCTGCGCTCAATGGCGACGAGCAGTGTATGCACAGCAGCCATAGGGTTGGGAAAGCACCCTGTGCTAACTTATTCTTTCTGCGCAGGCGCAGCCCCTTGCTTACAATGCGGATCTTATACTAAAAACCACGTGCACCTTTGTTCGTGCTCCAATTTACCACGTTAGTAGAATGTTGGGTAGGTTGCGTGTCATCATCCCAAACTTGGCTTCTCGCTTACCACCTTCTCGGCGCAGACGCACTTTCCGACGTTACCCCGCCTGTATATGACAGTCCAAGCTCCACCGCGATCATCATTCAATGATGTCGCCCGCGCCGTATCCCCAGCAGCCCGTGAGCAGCTCATCAAGAGCAGCCGAAGCCAGACCAGATATGAGCAGTCGATGACGTCGTTTTCTAGCTCTCCGGTTCGACTTATTTCCAAGCGCCCACCCCGTTTGTCGTTGCCGTTCGGGCATCGTTGCGGCACAGCTGTCACAGCCGCCGTGCCCGCTCGCGCGATCAAGGAGGTTCCCTCTGCCCGCTTTTTTCCTCTATCAAGGCATGTCACCACTTCTTGTAATTTCTTTGAACAGCTGGAGGCCACAATTCTCGAATCTAGTTTTAAAACTCATCATGGTCGCGAGGTTCGAGTGTCCCACCTTACCTATTAGTTTGAGTCAGCGTCGTTTGGCATCAATGAAAGTTATGGGAAACTGACGTGTCTTCCCTTGGATTAAAATATCGGCTTTCGCCTTCTTCTCCCCCTTCTCGTTCTTATTCACATGCTGGAATTCTGGACTTTTCAGGATAGTGTTATGCCTGTTCATTTATTTCCCTCGTTAATCTTCTCGCATTAGTTGGCGACACTCAGTAGCCGGTTTTAGTTGTGTGCTAGCCCCGCGTTGCTTAGCACAGTGGCTTCAGTGAATTAAATCTGGCCAGCAAGTCTGGAGATTATGTTCCGGATAGAAAGCTGCGGTACCATCGTAAGCTTTAATACTGTCACCTTGTAATCCACTTCAACACGCGAACGTGTGTGATTGCTTTGCTCTCCCCTTCCTTTTTGTTGTTCAGTTTTCTAATATTCATTTCTGATGCCCCGATGTTCCCCGAGCCCGTCATGTTCCGACCAGATGTGTACCTCCAGGTGCGGGTTATGTGCCAGGTCCTGTTTCTGTTACCTTTCTTTTCATGGCCTGTTTGCTCACTCGTTTTTTCTCTTGCTGCTATTTGTATAGGAATGTACGCTCGTTTCCTGTCGAAACTTCCTGTCTGACTGCCTTTGTGCGCGCTTCCATTTCTTCCACCGACCACCAGCCAAGTATACAGTAAAAGCTGGCTAATTTGAACTCGGTTAATTCGAACTTCCGGTTAATTCGAACTGACTCCCTGGTCCCGGCACAGCTTTGTATATTTCAATGAGGGAAAACTCTCGATAATTCGAACGCATATGGCAGCGAGCTTGGCTTGCTACTCCACATGAACTTGAGATGTGCGAAAGTGAAAGGAAACGAGACACAAAAACTCGTAGACACTACAAAAGCAAATAAGCACGCAAACTGACAAACGCAAGATCAGGCACACAGCGCACAAACAGAAGTGAAGTTAAGGCAAGCATTCACAGAGTTTCGTTCAGGCCGTAGTCACGGTGAAATGACACCAAAGCCCGTGTACTCCGTGTTACCGCGGCAGTTGCGTGCCATGGACCAATCGCGTCGCAAAGCTTCAATGGTGAATCAGCACGCAGTCCCAAAATTGTCTTCAAGGTTAGCCGCGGGTTGTCATAACAGAAACACACACGCAGTACATGTTTTAGGTCCTCACGAACACTGCATACTTGACAGTGAGGGGAGGCAACTCGGCGCGTCTTGTGCAAGTAGTGGCTCTTAAAAGCGACGTTGAGGCGAATGCTGTGAACGACTGCTTCGTCGCGCTTTCCCAGGCCACAAAGCATCCTAAAAGTGCCGGTGGGGTCAATTCTGTATAATGGCTGATAATTTTTTGTTCCGTCCGTCCATATGAAGAGTTGTGATTGCCGCGCAACGGAGTACGGAAGTGTCGCAGCGTCACGTCGAGAGAAAGGAATCGGGATGATGACGCTAGATTGGGTGTGGGCCGCGCAAGCTGTTTCTTCGGCCACCACATTCCCATTCACCCCACACTGTCCAGGTATCCACTGTGACACTACCTCGTGAAGCATGCTGGCAGCCTGTGTATGCAGGGTGTGTATTTCGTAAGCCAGTTGTTCGCGCGGGAATGATGGTAGTTGCTGAAGCGCCGCCCGTAAATCTGTGAAAATCACCCACACAGAAGCTTCTTGCCCAAGAATGTACTGCAAAGCGGAGTGCAAGGCAGCAAGTTCTGAGGTCGTCGACGTTGTTTTGTGGCTTAACCTGGCCGCAGTTGTGGTCCGCGTAGATGGAACCACGATTCCGACACCAGATGTTGTGGCCATCACCGATCCATCAGTGTAGATATGCTTGTGGTTAGGGTAGCAATTTCACATTTGCTCTAGAGTGAAGTACTTTGGGGCTGGAATGGGCAACCTTGATTTACTGCTGATGCCCGGTATTGTGGTGACGATTCGCCAGGGGGAGCACAACCAGGGCGGGAGATGAAGCGGCGCAGGACACTTCTGACACAAGGGTGGTAGAGTGTCTCGTACCTCTAAGGCAGAGCTAGAACTCAACGGATTTCCATGGGCCCTAGTCGCCAGCCGCAGATGTAGGCGAAGCTGCTTCTCTTTCACCAGTACACTGGGTAAGAAGCCCCTAGACTCTCGTATGGTCCCCAGCGTAGAAGTCGTCTTCGGAAGACCCAGACAAAACCGCAGAGCTCGGGCCTGCATACTTTTTAACAGCCTTGTGTTGGTCCTAGAAAGAGGGCCGAGTACTGGGGAGCTGTATCGGAGCAGTCCTTCGCAGAGTGCTGTGTAGAGACGTAGGAGGGGCCCAACAGAACAGCCTCCTAAGCCGCTGGTCAGCATGCGTAACACCTGAGCAAAGGAGCCCAGTTTCTCCTTCAGGAGACGAACGTGAGGGGATGAGTTTGGCCATGAAAGAAGAGATCGTTCAGCGTGGGGCATCGGAACAGGGCAAATGTCGAAAGGGTTTATGAGTACAGAGATTTCAGGGCGGGGCTTCGTATGCGGGGGCAATTAAGACGGGGCTTTGAAATTGCAAGCTTTCGTGCACAATCTTTTTGCCCTCGACGTTCCGGCTTACGGCTCGTTGCTAGGAGTACCACACCCTAGCTGGGCAGATGAAGAAATAATGATAGAGTTTACGTGCTGTTGAAATCGATAGAACTGGTATTGTATAATCTGGTCGTAGCGTAGAGTTTGAGAAAAATGTCTCGTTGAGACAAAAAGACACTTCATTGTTTACTCACCACCCCGAACACGCAAAAACATCAGACACGGGTGCGGCAATAACATTTCTTCGGTTGAACATAAGTACGGAAACAGCCTGCGGGGATGAATACATTACCCGTTTGTCAGGAATAATGCAGTAATTTTTATGAGGCGGGAGGGTGAGGCCAAGGGTTTGCTCTTCGTTCTAGGCATTGTAGGAAACTTTAATGAATATGCTGAGGGCACCCTGTATAAATAAACTTAAAGCCGTTCCACTCAATGTGAAAGCTGTCGGAAGGGCAGAGCAGTGATTCGCTATAATGGGCTGTACCGCCGTTATCCGCTTACTGCTAACACCCCATGCAACTCAAATTCCCCGCCTTCGCAGTGCTCGCGCGTCCCCTGCCCGAAACTGCGGCCGCAGGACTTCTGTTCTCTTTGCGCTTTTCTCCCCGCACGTGCCGGCGTTGCAGTGCCTCATTTTGCGTTCACTATCGTAAAAACCAACCCAATGCCCGTCCTTAACTAAAGGAACACGGCCTTCCGGTTAATTACGTATATTTTTCCTCAAATGTACTTATAGTTTTCTTTGCGCTAAAAAACGGAAAATGTATGACAAGCGCCAGCGTTTCACGAGTTACGAACGCTTATGACCATACAAACCGCTTGGATTTCGAAGCCTCTGGGGGACGCCTCGAGCAACAGAGCTACCCCGGGACGCCGCCTTGGTGCTCTCTATACTTGGGTCGAACGAGTGAGCTAGGGCGACAAGGCGAGCGCCTAAAGTGCTCTGCACTTAACAAAACATAGCGGCGCCGCCAACCTTTATGATGGGGCGCAGGTGATGCCGTGCCACCTGGCCGCATCCTGGTCTGTCGTTCAGTGCGAAAAAGCTGTTTGCTGGTGTGCCACTATCCAAGCTGCCGGCAGGCGGCTCGACAAGAAGGCACTGGGCCCTGGGTACATTTACTCACTACCAAATCTCTTTTAAATCCTAACAAGGGACAGTCTATGCGGGTTTCGGAAAGGCAAAAAGATGTGGTGCCGCGGATACGTCCCATTTCTCGATGATCAGTTCGCACATGTCAGCGTTTTCACCTCTTTTTAATTAAGACACCTGAAATCAAGACACCAAAATCAAACCTGTCACTGTTTGAGCACATCTAGGGTCCAGTGGTATAAACCTAGAGAACGGTTCATTGATGCCGGATATCAAGTAGGTGAGCTACAAAACACGGTAGTGTGCACAGCATCACTTAGCTGGGCATTTGGTGGGGGATCACACGTATAGTGTAAAACGGGGATGTGCATACCAATAGAGGGGCGTTTGGAACATCGAAGTGCACAAAGGTAAGCGCTTTTGTTTTTTTTTTATCGGAGCCCTTTTCCTTACGAAGCCCGCGCTTTTCGTATTGCAGGTACCATTGGCGGCACACTGCCATCAGTGGTCGCCACTACGATCAGTGGTAGTCAGAGTAATCTCCATCATCTTCATCATCATCGTCATCATCGTCGTCATCGTAGTCGTCATCGTCATATCTTCTCGTGTTATCGTAATGCCCGACTGTCCTAATAAACAGTCGTCCCAACTCTCTTCTCTGATATGGTTTTAAAAGTAATGAAATTGTGTATAGTTCTTTTCGTACCTGCCATCGGCGGTACGCACGAGACTGATACATTGTTCGTAGCGGATATCGTATAATCAACAACGAGCATGCCGAAGCCGTTGTGAGGGAAGTGTTTGGTGACTGCTGGTCGAAAGAATTATTGCCGAGGCGGACTTACGGGAGAGAACAGCATTCAGTACTGCCCTCTTGCACTGCTTGCATGTGCTTGGGGTCAAAGAAAAGCAGGAAGGCGTCAGAACTGTCAAAAACCCCAAGAGAACATGAGTCTCTTCTCTTTTCATTTGCCTTGAAGGCAAAAGCCCGCCGAGTATTAAAAACACACTTGCTGCTACATAGTGTGTGCATTCCTTTCTTCCCTTTCGTATGTGTGCGTTTTAATGCGAAATACGTCGACAGACAGACTAACCGTTATGCTCTTGGACGCTTCTCCGCAGTCAGAGCTCTCCTATGCGTGCATGTGCTCTACTCGTGTGCGGTCACTTTCACCTGCCACGGGGCAAGCATCTCGTGCACGCGCTATTCGCCTTGCAAAGTCAGCTTTTATTGCCTCACCCGACAAAGAAAGCATCACAGAAAGAAAGCCTACAATTTTTCGGATCGTTTAGGGAATGGTTCGAAGGTCAGCAAATAATAAGCGAATGCTGCGATGTTCAACAAGATGGGGACGGCGTTTGGACAGAACATTATTCAGGCGCATGATTTCTTCCGTTTGCAGGTTAATCTGTATCCCAGAGGCAAAGTGTTGGGCGGTTCGAGCTCCATCAATTTCCAGATATACGCACGTGGAAACCAACGAGACTACGACGGCTGGGTGTCAAAGTACAATGCCACTGGATGGTCGTACGAAGAAGTGTTGCCAGATTTCATCAGTATCGAGACGTCCTATCTTCGAATCAACAACGGTGAGAGAAAATGGCTCAGATTCAACTTTTTTGAACTTAACGATGAACCAACACCAAATGCCTAACCAGGAACACAGTGTTTCGGCAAACTTACCATCTGCTTGAGATTTTGCAGTCTTTCGTCTAGCTATATATGCCGGTTCATTGGATTCATATTTTCGCTTGTGATGAAGGGCACGGTCAGGCTGTACGGCTGGCGCGCATTCAATGGCGAGACTGAGGGACAAGGCGTCGGCGAAGCGGCCGTTAAGCCCTCGTCTATTGAAGTGGTTCACTCACGCTGCGCACAGAGGCGGTCCAGCCGGTGTTCAGCAACCAATAGCAGGCAAAGCAGCCATCTCATCTTAAATTAGCCACATGGCAACTCAGACGCAAGGCTCCAAAACAACAAAGAGAAAAGAAAGGCGCTACTGGCACGCCCGCTGCTCAAGGTCACTTGCGGCGCGATGAGTGGCCTTGAAAGGAGTAGTGTAGAACAGCCCTGCCTCTAGTTAACTTTCCCCCTAAGCGCGACATAGAAGACAGTTCACTACGACTTAACCGAAGTGAAACGCGCTATTGGGCGTGGGCGTTATAACTCCCAATGCTACGTTGTATTGCTACTCAGCGCAGAATACATGAGCAATGGTCACTTTTAGCTTTTTATCTTTGTGGTGAAATTATGCAGGATTTCATGGCGACAGCGGCGAAGTGCCGGTCAGTTTTCCAACGTACCGCACTAAGGCCAGTGACCTCTTTTTGGAAGCTGGCCGGGAACTTGGTTATGGCAACAACGACTACAATGGCCCCAACCAAACAAGTGAGATGTCCTGACTACTTTCCTTCTTCACCAATCGCAGAAACCCAATACTTCACGTCTTCGCCACCAGAAAAAAAAGTCTATCAGAATTTGTTGCAGATACGAAATCAAAGAGCACAGCGCATTAGATTAAACTCTATATAACGTTTTGAAACAACCTTTCCATTTGAATCGTTCTCAAAGCTGTGTTCATAGATAAATTTACAGGGCGTAGTTTGCTACGAATATTTCGTAACCCGCCGCAGTGGCTCAGTGGCTAAGGCGTTGCGCTGCTCAGCACAAGGTCGCGGGTTCGATTCCCGGCCGCGGCGGCCGCTTTTCTGATGGAGGCGAAAAGCAAAAATGCCTGTGTGTACGAGATTTCGGCGCACGTTAAAGATCCCCAGGTAGTCAAAATTAATCCGGAGCCCTCCACTACGGCGCCTCATCGCCTGCGTTGCGTCGGCCCGTTAAACCCTACAATCAGTCAAAACAATCAACGAATGTTTATAAACAATGAATGTACCCCTCAAAACAAGTGACCCGTTACATCTTTATGTAACAGAGCTAAAACTTCAATATAACAAGAACTATCACCCGGACGTCATAGAGAACACAGCCGCAGTATGTGTCTTAGTGAAAAAATATCTTACAAATATCTGCTCCATTTGAACTCCGGTTCTGCGGGAGAAACTTCTTTGCAGCTTTACGCATAGTGCTCGAAACTTAAGAACCGTTTCAATTGCCCTTTCGGCACTGGTCTTTTTGAATTGTTTATTCTTGGAAACAATTGTTACAATTGTAGTGTTTTTAACAGTAACAGATGTATAACGAACGAAGCAAAGTAAAACCTACAGCAACTACAGAAGCTTTCATACCAGCGCGGCAAACTATTTTCTCCTTTGCTGTTCAGTGAAGGTGTCATTCCTTTTTCAAGCCATTAATTGTTGCATTTATGTTTTACATCAGGTTTTTCTCGAATGCAAAGCAACGTAAAAAATGGCGAGCGCTGGAGTTCCAGCAAATCGTTTATTCCCAGCGACGTCCGACGCAGAAAAAACCTTGATGTGGCTCTTTACGCTTTCGTCACAAAAGTACGTACAGTTCGGCTCCCTGCCAACGCAATTTTACTGCTCAATAAAACTTGTTCCGGGAATAGTTGGTTGACTGGGCTAAAAGATTACGTTATCTTTCAACAAACAGAACGCCGGTGAGGTGGGAGAGACGGTTGCCTCTTTGATTTAATTTCTGAACCATATCTTTTTTAGCGGTTGGTCACATTTGCAGTACACGTAAAGCCCACGTAAATGTTCTTCTATTGCTTGACGACTCCGAAGGACGACCGTTTTTTAGGCTACTAAAACGCAAAACTTTTGTCTGTATGCCTGCCTACCTATCCTTTTATTCATAAGCCGTCCAAAAGTTTAAAAATTCTTCAACGAAGCATTTATATATGCAACGCATTTACTAACTACTGAATGTGGCGGCAGTGTTTATGCTTGTGTACATTGTTGACCAAAAAGAAAACATAAGGCACATTTGAGGCAAGATAATAAAATATATGTAACACTCCCATTGTTGTTTTAAAAAAATACATGGCTGATCGATTTTCTCGATAAAATAAAAATTAAGCCTTGAACAGCATGTTTTACCTCAAAACACAAAAAGCGTTCGCGGCGCTCACTCGTAGCACTGTTACACGTCAAAAAGTAACAAAAGGTTCCCCTTGGTTGAGCGATCAGTGGAGCGCGGGAAAATTAAGCAGCTTGAGCAAACCTCTACTCTTTTTATCCTGGGCTAGCAAGACGGCAAGGAAAGAGCGTTAGAGGTGGGCGGAATAGAGACAGAAGGAAGGAAATTTACGAGCAGTTGGGGCAGAAAACGATCGTATTTCAACGACATCTGCAGAGTAGTGAGCAGATCGCGGCCAATGTATCATGCTCTCGTGCTTTATTGTTCTTATAACGTCCCGTCTGACCGGCGTATGCACTCGACCAAGGTAGTCGAATCTTGTGTACCTGTCGGATTCAACTTTTCACAAGTAGCCTAGCGTTACTCATTTTGCATACATGATTCTGGACACCAGAAATGAGTGCACCAACGGCAGCAATATTTGCCGGAAGGAAAACACAGGTTCCATGCATTTTTAAGCAATACTTTTATGTCTATAATCGGATAATTTATGGCGATGTGCGATGTGTGAAAGCAATGGGCAAAAGCAAAGTCAAAAATACCAAGCTGATCGCCGAAGTAAACGCATATCGCCGTTCGGTTCTGTGCGGGAACTCTCCCTTAAAAAGTGAGAATAAAGAAATCGACAGCAAAAGCAAATATATATTGTCAAAGCAAACGCATATCTTCGCTCGCGTCCGAGCGCAAACTCTCAACTATAAAGGAGAGTAAAAGAGCCCAGTGGGAATTAAAAGTGCAACAATGAAAGAAAACCCATATCACCAAAACAAAACTATATCTCTGCTCGAGTAGGAACAATGTGTAATGCATGACGCAGTGCGTCGAATGTGTGCGCCCGATAAAGCGACCAACCGCATGAGTGTGCATATGTGTCTTACGTAGGGAGGACCACCATGAACGGTAAAAGAAAATTAAATGTCCTTGTTATTTTCAATTAAACTGGGTTTCACCTTTATGTCGTGTGCTAAAAAACTACGCTGGTCGCCCAGGTTTCGCAGGTCCTACAAAGGAAAGTAATTTCTTGCTTCCCCATGTGGTGGAAAATATTGTGCACATCAGGCACCAATTTAGGGCTTCCTGTCAGTTGCGAAAAGTTTTCTCTTTGCTCTCATCTAACGCCGTTTACATCCTGTAGCGCGGGCTTGTATACCTGTGCAGGTAGAGAGGCTGGTTTCTCGGTCGTTCGCAGGAGATGAAAGGCGACGGGAAGAACGAAAGGGCCAGTCTGTCGCAATCAAGATGGACAGGGGTGGTTCCGGGCGTTCACGATATTCTCCACTACATTAATAAAATTGTTTAAAGGCATGGCTTCCGCCTTGTCTTTGCAGAGCTAACAAAGCTGCCTGACCTGTGCCCAGGCATTTGCGGCGCAGTACGGTCCATACGCAAAGCAGAACCCTTGTGAAATGCGGCACTTGGCGGGGCTTGCAGTGGTGATACCTCGACTACGTCGTATTACAACCTTCGGAAGAAGCCTTCAGTCAAATGCATGTGTTTTCTAACAGTGCTTGGCAGACTCGATCGTTAGTTGAGGCGGACAACGACGTCACGGTGCCATCGCGCCCGTCCCACCAGTACTTGCCATGGGCGAATCGCGTCACCTTACCAGAAAAAAGTAACTAACGTGTACTCCAAACCATTAAAAATAATTTCTAGACTGTTAGAAAACAAACCGTAATGCGTCTTATTAGGTTTGTAACCAGAAGCAGTACCACGAAAAAGTGTTAGGAAAAATATCCTCAAATCCCTCGCATCCCACAATCTTCAACTTGCGACAATAAATTCTTCCATGCGGTCAAGCGCTGGCCGCGTGTGTCCGTCCAAACACGGATAGAGTTATATTCTTTTGATACGTTTTCTACCCTCTCCCCCCCCCCCCCCCATTCCCATCCTCCCGTTCCCACATCTCAAGCCTCACAAGGCTGGATGCACACTTCAGTTTTATGCGGAAGCAACAACGGTCCACTGAGCGCAAATGTTGACGTTGGCGGCACTGTTTGCCTCGGAGTCTGTTCCGGCAAAACGGTTCTCAGGCCTCGTGTCTTTAAAGCATTCCACAGCTAGATGGGTTTCTTAACTGGCGATTTAAGTCCACAGTATGGAAAGGTGGCTGGCCCATGCATACACCGCAAATGAAGTAAGCGGAGCCACGTCGCCTGGCAAGCGAAAAGACGCACAGCAATATTTGCAATCGTCGATTCTTCTAATACATGGACGCCAGAACGGGCAACGGCACAACGCGCAGGAGACGATACAGGGTAGCTTAAGCATAATGTGGATGCTTAATGGGGTGCAAATTGCCTTTTGCAGCAAAAAATGAGGGAAGCTCACACTAACGCGTAAGACCTTACCCGGCCACCACGAAGGTTTAACTCCCTGATTGCAGCCGATTTACTTATTGTTCGTGGCCGCAGCGACCTTAACTCCCTCATTGTTGCTGAAGTGTGACCTTCCTTAATTTTTACCGAAGCGGTAATTATTGGAAATCACCTTGGAGGGGCGCACGCTATGACGTGTCTCTCTCATCCCGAACCAGTGTTTTCACGATTACGGCGAACGCTGGAGATTTTCTCGGCTAATCTTGGCCAACCTCCCTAAGCGTGTATGCTTGGCTAGACAAACGTGCGCCGGGGACGTTGGGCGGTTGTCTGCGACCTGCTGCTCCACTGGCTTCCGGGCCACAGTGGCATCCGGGACAACGAGCGCCCCGACGCCCGAGCCAGGGAGGCCCACTAGGAGGGCACCCCAGTTTCCAAAGACGTCACCGCCTTCGACGAGGCCCGCACCGCCCTGGCCCGCATGGTGTAGACGATGCACCCCGACCCTCGCGCTGTGAGTGGCGTGGCGCCACAGCCACTGCCTGCATGCATCAGCAGGAAAGCCCGCTGCCAGCTTCTCCGCATGCGGCTCGACTGCTGCAATGTGGCCACGGAGCAAGAATAAGATAGGAGGGCAAACGAAGCTTCCTAGCGCGGCCAGATAATGTCACAACTTGCTAGTCAGACGTTAGGCTAGTGGCATCATCCGCGGGCGAAGAAACTGCGTGGCTACCGCAATCGGCATTGCACTGCACAGCCACGGAATGAATTGCGGCCGCTATCAGTTCGTCCATCAGGTGCCGCTACGTTCTCCTTCGCCGTCGCAGCTACGTAGCTTGGCAGTCTGCCTTGGGTTCATTGTGACATTATCTGGCCGCTCGCCCGCGCTTGCCGCTATGGGCTGTTTCGCCTCCTATATATTCTTGCTCCGTGAATGTGGCGGAGCACCTGCACCGACATGGGCGTAGGACTCCCCTACATGTGTGGACTGCCCGGAACCAGAGACGCAGGAGCACCTACCCTGCTTTTGCACCCCCCCCCCCCCCCCAGGCGGGCCCGAGAGCAGAGCTCCACCGAGTGCTCCAGCGTCGAGGCCTTCCCAGCGCTGGCATGGAGAACCTTCTCTTCCCGAAGGGGCCGGCGGCAACCCAACAGGAAGTCTTCTTCACCCATTTCTTTGCGCCATTACCTGCAGACGACCGGGCACAGGTAGCGGCTGTAAACCGGAGTACAGTGCCCAGACTGATGTGCCCGGACAGACAGCTCTCTATACCTCTCTCTCTGTATATATATATATATATATATCTTCCTGTGTGTCTCTGTCGCTGTCCAATTAATCCTGTCACTCGCCCTCTACTTTCCTTCCCCTGCACTGGGTTGTGTACAGCACTGTTGTAACAGCGTTCCTGGAACTAGTTCCTTTTTGGAGGAACAAAGGAACGTCAACATTCAATTAAGGGTTGGTGTAACTGTAACGGTAACTCGTTAGGTTTTTGAATGAATGACAGGAACGTCGTTCCTTCTCCAAACGTTATATCGCTGGAATTGGCTGTTTTTGATGCTAGAGCTCGAGCAAAAAAATCCACACGTCGCTACTGTGTTTCTCTTCCTATCATCTGGGTAATTACCCCGCCCTTCAGCGGAGCGTGCTTCCTCGGGGGTCAAAGGTAGAAGAATAACCACGCAGCGGGCCTAAAGTTGTGCTTACTTTCATGCCGGTTGAGCTTACGCGGCGTTTGGCGGGTGAATAGCGCAGCCGCGAGAATTTTTTTCGCCTTTCATCGTTTGTCTGGAGATGCCAGGATGCTCGTCTGGCCGATAGAATCGTTCCCTGCAGGAGAAAGGTTTCTAAGTTCGAGCGCCGCAGCAGGTACCTTGTGAAACCACCGTATATTGTCAGGGGTAATTACCGCATTAGTGCACGCGAGGCGCGGGTGCGTTGTTGTCGAGGGAGTTGATCTCGGTACGCCATTCGAAGGGTATCCAGGATGGCAGGGTAACCCGGTCACCGGGAATTGTTCGAGATTGCAAGTTTTGGAAACCTCAAAGAAAAGCGCGAACTTGTCGTCGCCAGTTGCTTAATCTCAAGGTTTAAGCTATCATAGATCCGAGACAGTTCTTAGCGAGACAAGGCGATCAACGACATAAACACAGAGCTGGCTGCAGTGACCGAGCCATCCAGCGCAGACTTTACCACCTCGACTGCGCCCGAGGATTTTTTTTTCCTTTGGGCAGCAAACCCTTCCAGCCGAGGTACAGGATGAGCTGTCGTGGTACCTGCCGGTATCACTTTGCTACCCGCTGTCTCAGACGAAGGACTTCGAGGAACTGAAGTAACTTGTAGTCAAGTA
This sequence comes from Haemaphysalis longicornis, assembly GCF_048455015.1. Classification (NCBI taxonomy): domain Eukaryota; kingdom Metazoa; phylum Arthropoda; class Arachnida; order Ixodida; family Ixodidae; genus Haemaphysalis; species Haemaphysalis longicornis. The sequence goes on from NW_027526422.1 coordinate 126,914,386, forward strand.
CAGTACGTCAGTACCCTCAAGCGATTCCGTTGAACGGCTCTTCAACATTTCCAACGAAGTGTTGTCGAAAAAATGGGTTCGTGTGCCCGACTCCAACATCGAGATACAACTCTTGCTGAGTTCAAACAAGGGACTCTACTTAGTTGCGACTACGCATTCGGGCATTTTTTCCCACTAATTGGTTTCACATTTTTTCATTAACTCTACATTTTTTCTATTCTGCCATATCCTATAACTTTGTTATGTACTTAGCTTTTTCTGCTTGAATAGCCAAAGAAGCTGTCATTTATGTACCACGGCTCGAATTTTCTTGCTTGTTCTTTACTTTTTATTTCTTTGCTGTTGTTTCTTTACTTTATAGTGATGCGCTTTGTGCCTGAGTATGATTTTTATAGATTAAATGCTTTTTACGCGCACGACTAGGCTCCGTACTACTTCCTGCGCTTTTATGTTATGCGTATTTTAAAGCAAAGCTTTTTACCTCTACCCCCCCCCCCCCTCCCAAGGGTTCTTCCACGACCGTTGTTGTCAAGAGAAAACTCCCGCGAATAAATAAAATAATTTACTAGCACCGCCAAGAATCGAACCTGGAACTAATAGAGTAACAAAGCCAGAGCCTGTTCTCTTACCAATTTAGCTACGAGCCCACGTGGAGACAGAGAAGACAGATGATGCACTCCCCAAGCACATCTACGGGTTTAACCCCTACATTCTTGCTGAATGCAACGCGATAGCGATTCAAGGAAGCCCACACCAGCCCATGGCATCTCGCTTCTAGTATTTCAATGTGCTAAAGCCTGTGGTTTCCAGTGTTCACGTAAAAAATCTCAGCTCCTTGTCATCCGCCATCACGCCAAACGACACCTCAAGGAACACGTTCAATTACTCCTTGATGGCCAGGCCATCACTTCAAGCCCCAGCATCGAGATCCTGGGCCTACATCTTCAGGCCAACACAGAGTCACGTATCCTCGCAGTGCCTGAAACACAGCATCAATAAAATCATACACAGGATCAGACTAGTTGCCACCTAGAAGCGAGGCCTCAAGGATACCGATACCTTTCGAATAGTTCAAGCTTTTTGCTCTCGAGAATCACTTACACCAACCCTGTCTTCGTCTCGGCAAGGAGGACATAAAGATGCTTTATATAATGATTAGAAAGGCGGTTGAGCAAGCCATTGGTCTTCGCATGAGTGCGTCCACACAGAGGCTGCTTAGCACGGGGCTGTAAAACAAGGTGGAAGAACTCATAGAGGGCCGTCTTTCTATCCAGAAGCTCCAAAGGAGCAGAACTGCGGGAGGTCGCCGCATCCTTCACCAGATTGGCTAGGCAGCACAGAATGTCACTCCCCTTGATGTATTCCCGGACTCTTGGCGACAAGAGCTAATATGCTCCCTTTGGTTAGAAATATGAACCCCTCACAAGACGAGGGTCGCCACAACCTCGGGCTCAAGCGCTCAACACCACCCTCGGTGGGCATGATGCAGTTACCTACAAAACGCCTCCCAACATCTAGGGCAGCAGTATGCCATCATCGTGGCTACCTCCAGAACAAACCTCCTTTCTGGTGCCTCACTCAAAACTAAAGACATGACGGCAGCAGAAGAGGCAGGCTTGGCTCTCACTCAAGCAGGGGCTCGTAAGGCAGTCACTGACGCTCGACAAGCCTACCGGAATTACCCGTCGGATTTGGTGTCCCGACCTGCAGTGTGTGGGCTAAAAAAAACACTCCCCAAAGTGTTCCACTGAGCTCGTCTGGACACCCACTCACGCTTCCATGGAGGCCCACGAATACGCCCACAAAGCCGGCAGTTATATCCTCCGTGCTATGGAACTGCACGAGGGCAGTCACCCACTTGTCTCGTTCAGGGACTTAACCCAGCATTATCGCCTTCAGAGAGAGACCCTACCTCCGCCTTACCCCGAACTTTCCGTAGAATAACAAGCTACCCTACGGCTCATACGGCTCCTTCCCACACCGGACTCGTCTTCACTTAATGCACCCGAATCGCTACGACGCTGAATGTAAATTTTGCTCAGAAGTAGGAACACTGCCACATAATCGGGGTGTGCGAATTTAGCCCTGAGTACCTTCCTGTATTTCCGTGAACTACCCAAAAAGAGCAATGGGAGGTGCTGCTGTCCAGTCCCTTTCTGCCTACCCAGCTTCAGCTGGTGGACAGAGCACAGGCGGCGCTGACTAGATATGGGCTACAGTGAAGAAGGAACCACTCCCCTGGGCCGCACCCTGGGCCCTTCAGAAATCTGCATGGAAGTAGTTCCTCCTGATCCTCCTCCTCATTCTCCTCCCCCGTCTCTGCCGCCGATCTTGTAGCCGCCATCAGCGACGGCAGAGACGTAAAAGTGAGATCGTCTAACAGCGGGTTTGAGCCTTAATTTCATAAAAAAGAGTTTCCATTCATGTGCTACACCAATACAAATGAACGAACCACCGTTCATGCGTCATGCAATAATTTAACCTTAACAAGAATATCTCTTGGAAGTAACAGAGGGTGTTGTTAAGTGCATTTCACTTCTCTCTGGTTTCACTATTTTTAAAGTAATGTGAGTGGATTTAAGTGACGTTGCCTAAGTAATCGTTGTGGGTACCATTTTGAGCGTCGCTTTCCAACCACATTCACAGGGTCGATTGGCGGTAATTTTTGTAACCACCGCAACTGATTTGGGCGTCGCGTCGACATTCTTCGCCACCTTTGGTTGTTCCCTTTATCTACTACCCTGATTGTGTTTAGCATACTTTGTAATTCTTGGGCATAGATTTCGTGTGTACGCTGTTGCCTTTGATTTTTTTACTTGTTATCGTCTTCCGGCCTAAACTTGGATTGCGAACCTCGTAGTCATTACTTGTTCTGCTATGTTTTGTTACTCGAAAGTCTCTGCTGTATGATCCGGAAAGCTTCCCTTTTGTAACCCCATTGTTAAATTTCCTCCAAATGGGCATGTAAGGTATTTGAAATAAAGTGTAATATAAAATCAGCATTCAATAAAGGCCTATATATTGTTCCTTTCGACGCGGTTTCTTATGCAAGGCATATAATTACGTTCCTGCATGTGAGTAACTTACTATTTGCGTATCTGAAGCGCAGTAATCTTACTGCGCATTTGTAAGACCGAAGTGGGGAGTGTCACAAGTGTTGCACCTATAATAGACGAGCACCAAAATCGCAGTTAGACATGTCTGGACTTTGTCCGGTGCTCCCTGAAAAAAAATTATAATCGGCACAGAACAGCGGTAACAAAATCAATCTCCGTACCAAGGCGAACCGAAGGCAAGCATGGACGTCCCTTTTACAATGCAAGAGCTACAGGGGGCACTTGCGCATCTGACCGATAACACCACGCCAGGCAAGGACAGAATTACAAATAAACTACTACACAACCTGAACGATGACACGCAGAAGTTCATACTGGCACTTTTCAACAAACATTGGCTAGCCGGCACCCGTACCAGCACAATGGAGGCTCGCCGACATAACGCTAATTCCTAAACCTCACAAATGAATCAGCATTAAAAACCTTCGACGGATCTCGCTTACATCATGCCTTGGAAAGCTCTTCGAACTCCTGCTGAACCGTAAACTGACAGAACATCTTGACGATAATAACCTCTATCCTCACACAATGTTCGGATTCCGCGCCCATCTGTCTACCCAGGACGTATTCCTACAGCTGAAGGAGCAAATTATAGACAACCTAAGCAAAACCACCCCCAGTCCCATCCTGGCTTTAGACGTTCAAGGCGCCTTCGACAACTTCACTCACGAAGCGATCCTGCAAGGACTCCGAGACACTAACTGCGGAGAAGCGAAGTACGACTTTGTACGAGCGTTCCCGTCAGGCGTACTACCAATAAAATTCGACTGGGTCCAATACAAACGGGCACATTCTCAACACCGTCAACAGGCATGTCTCAAGGCTCCGTTATATCTCCCTTACTATTTATTATTGCCCTGCTTCACCTGCCTTCCCAGCTTTCAGAGATCCCTGAACTACATCCCGCCTTTTACACCGGTGATCTCACAATCTGGACGAACACGGGATCAGCTGGAGAACAGCAGGACAGACTTCAACAGACCATAGACTGCGTGACGGAGTACTTGGAAAGACGGGGCCTTGCGTGCGCCCCTATCAAGTCAGCTTTACTGGTCCTTCGGGCACGCACTCGAGGTAGGCCACCCAACCCAACGCCCCACCGAACCATCAGCATCGCATCCAGCCCGGTGCCTCAAATCGCATGACTTCGCATTATGGGAGTACCATTTCATGCAGACGGCTCAGGTACCGACTTACTACCACATTTAAACGCCTTGGTCACGCAGTTGATGCACTTGATCCGACGGATCTGCAACCAGAAGAGCGGTCTGAAAGAACAGGACACCTGATGCATCGTGCAGGCACTGCTGACAAGCCGCATAGCCTATGAGATCCCATACGTCCAACTGCGCCCCAAGGAACACTCTAAAATAAGTGCCCTAATTCGAAAACCGTATAAGCTGGCCCTGGGACTTTCCGCTTTTACGCCTACAGACAACCTTCTCAAGCTTGGACTCCATAACACCTTGAGTGAAATTCTGGAAGCGCAGCGAGCAAGCCAACTGAATCGTCTAGCTCAAACTACAACGGGGCGCATGGTTCTGGAAAAGCAATAAATTCACCGACAACCCGTATATCTATTATACAGACGTCGCAAGAAATGCCGACCACCAGGCCCACGTTGGAGTGGTCGTGGGTTCCGAAGGGACATCAATCTCAGCTGCAACAGTCCCAACAACCGACACCGGTGTCGCAGGAGATACAGCCATCGCCCTAGCGACCACCTCCAGCAAAAAAGAAACGCCGCGGTGGCTCAGTGGCTAAGGCGTTGCGCTGCTGAGCACGAGGTCACGGGCTCGATTCCCGGACGCGGCGGCCGCTTTTCTGATGAGGCGAAAAGCAAAAACGCCCATGTGTACGAGATTTCGGCGCACGTTAAAGATCCCGAGGTGGTCAAAATTAATCCGGAGCCCTCCACTACGGCGCGCCTCATCGCCTGCGTTGCGTCGGCGCGTTAAAATCTACAATCAATCAATGAATCACCTCCAGCAAAAAGCAAATTATTACAGTCATCACTGACTGCCAACACGCGTGTCGGCATTACCTATCAGGACGAATATCTCCGCATGCGTTCACACTTCTAAAACACGCCATAACTCTCCCGACCGTTTACATTGTTTGGACGCCTGGTCATGCCTCTCTCCCCGGGAATGAGGCGGCTCACACCGCTGCCCGCGACATTTTACACCGGGCATTCCCAAGGGAGGCCGACGACACACCTCCAATCGCCTCGGCCAGCCACTCAATCCCAAAAACATACACGGACATCTTATATCATTATCGCCCTGAGCGCCTCCTTTACCATCCTCTTCACCCATTACTCAATACACACTCTCGAATCTGGCGTCGAATCAAAGCAAAGACTTACTACAACGTGGCAATTTTACATCATATTTCTCCAACTGTTTTTTCCTACAACTGCACACAACAAAGACTTACTACAACGTTGCAATTTTACATCATATATCTCCAACTGTTTTTTCCTACAACTGCACAACGTGCAATACACCAAACATCACCAATCACCTCGTATGGGAGTGCGTCAAACATCCCAATCCAATTCCATCACCTACATTGGAGCAGTGAAGCGCAGGCTGACCAGCTTCCAGCTCGAGGATCAGGAGTACCTGATCTCCCGGGTGAGGGCTGCTGGGGGGCCTGAAGGCGGCCTGGACTGAGGCCACCACCCACTCTCCTCTCTCCCTTCCCTACTTTTAGAAAAATAAATGTTATTCCTCCTCCCTCACCACTAGGAGCACTTCTTTGGATTCTTTTTATCTGCAGATAAACTCCTGCCGGGGGTGTTCATATTCCCAAATATACGTAGTTCAATGTGAGTTTTATATTTCTCACTTACTTTTGCTTGAGGATTCCGACACCATATTTTAATTTAGAAAAATGAAATGTACGTTAATGTAACGACACGTTCCAATGTTCAAACTCGACCTGGAACGCGTTCCTTTCACAATAAAGGAACTTGTAATGGGAACTCGTTTCAAAATTTGAAAGTAACGAGGAACGAGCCTTCGTTGCTGTTTTACGGGAACGTGTACAACACTGGTATGCAGGTGAGCTCCCTGCCGAGCTCAAAACATCCCCAGTGGCTTTCCTTTCCTTGTCATCTCCCGCCAACGAGAACCCCCACCCCCTTCCCCGCGAAGCACGCACATAGGAGTTCTAGGCGTTTTCATGATTTTGTTAACTGAACGACAGTCGCCGCTAGGCACGTGCTCACGTGCACGGGCTCGGCAATTTCGTCTTATTTTTAACTTCGGACACAAAAAATTACGATTTGCTTAACATCATCGCTGTTAAAATATGAAGCTAATGGTGAACGTTCGACGGAAGTAACCCTGTCAGATGTTCTAAAGGACCACATTTATTTTGCCTTCAGAACAATTAGGAACGGATTACGTGTCCCCTACTTTTAAAGCTACAAGGTAAGGGGTATTTTCCAGATTATCTTCGAAGGGACCACGGCCGTGGGTGTAACGTACCGACGCAACCTTTTGACACATACTGTTCGAGCGAGACGGGAGGTTATTCTTAGCGCTGGAGCCATCAATTCAGCACAGCTTCTCATGCTTTCTGGCATTGGACCTCGGCAGCAGCTGGAACCACTCGGGGTGAGAGAATTGAGCTCAAAGCGAACGTTTTTGTTGTCGCGTGCACCGAATTCCCAGATATGGGTTCTTTTTGACCAGGTTGAGCCACTGTTTTACAAGTTTGAAATGTCAATAATTACACTTCTGTGTACTTTTTTATGGTTGTTCTTGGTATGCAATAATAATTAAGGAGAACCAAGTTTTAAATATCGACATGGCCCAGATAGCAAAGTGACATTTCGGCAGCAATACAATACAAGTCGCACATGCAGGTGAGTGAATCTGACGGTGGAACGTGAACCTTTTATAGCCGTTTAAATGACATAGCAGAACACTTTTTTGCGCTGTAGAGAATGTGTTATCTTAGAAACGAATCGTCTGTATTATAAGTTTAGGGTTAATAGTAATCCAGCCAATGTTAATTCATACACCTTATACACATTGACGTATCATACACGTCCCCTAGTAATAAATACCACAGAATTGAAACTGGGCAAATGAATGAGTACAGTGTAAGAGGAATAAAAATGCCTCTTCAGCCTTCTTAGAATTCGTTCTGCAAAGCAAATACAAGTGGGTATGCATAGTTATGCGAGCTTATTCGCTCGCCATCCGATATACGTTTTTTTGTGCCTTAAAACTGAATACATGCCTGTGTATATATGTTAATAACAGGTAAATTTCTTTACAGCCACTGATGACACGGCTAGAAATTGTTACAATTACTAGTTCATCCATAACGCCAGTTTTATTTATACTCGTAATGACGTCTTATTCACCAAGCTAGGAAGACTGGCAATGCCGCAAGCCTTATATTTTGGCCAACTGGGCTTTCTGGTGGTGCGAAGTTTTTACAACGTACAGAGTGCCAGTTGTTGGTTTGCAGCCATTAGTGATGCTTTTCTCTTGTGATGCGCATTGCAGACGCTGGCATATTGTTTTTTACTCGCGGTATTTCACGCTTTTTACTTTTCAGATAGAAGTAATCGCGGATCTGCCAGTGGGCCAAAATATGTTCGACCACCTTTTTGCTCTTGGACTTGCCGCTACTGCAAAGAAAAACATCATATTGGACTATTACGCTCTCTCTACTATACCTGATTATGCGCTTCATCGAACAGGTAAAAGTGTCTAAAACAATATTACAATCAAATTGAGCCAAGTTTAGAAGAACTGAAGGAGAATTCAAAATATTGCTTGCAACGCCTTTTACAGAGCGGTTATTGTTCCTGCATCATTTTTGACTGCACGGATTTAGTTTATTTTGTAGAACAGCACACAGTGACGCACAAATATATTTTTTACAAGGTCAGACTAACGTTGTAAATGTTCAAGGCAGCAGGAAACTTCTCGAAAAGGTGATCAGCGCGGTCGTTTTCAACGAATTGGTCAGCACACTTATTAAAAAAACATATTTGTACATACGATTGTGCGCACACAAAATTGACTCGCCTGGATGTCATTGTCATATCAGAAGATAACTTCGTTAACAGATGAATGCATGAATAACTACTAACCTGTTGGCGATATACAGGTGAACCGTATTCTTGTGGAAAAGAAGAGCAAAATAAAAATTGAACAAAACGGTAGAAGGAAGCAGGGTGACGGAGCACTGAAAATTTAGGCGGCACTCTCGCCCTAAATGTATGACTATGTTTAGGGCTCCATAGCTAAAAAACGCATTTCCAGGGATATCGATATTACAACCATGTACGAAGGTCTTGGTTTTCACGCGCTTCGTTCACCCCCTTCAGTCAGTCACTAAGTTGACTAATTTTATGTGTAGGCCAGTAAAAGGCAATAGCATCAAATAAAGCAGGCCTCGCTTTGTGATGTAATGAACGGAAACGCTAAGGTAAGTGTGCCAGCCTATTCTGAACATACTTCTATGTCACCTTGGAACAAGAAGTTGCTCTTAGCGGTAGAGCTGTTGTACGTGGAGCCTTTTCGTCCGTCGGCTGAAGGTCGTGCGTCACGCAAGTATAGGGGCAGGTTCCCAGACGTACCGGTGGCCTGGCAGAAGCCAGTTCCTAGATACACACATAGGGAGAGGGTAGGGAGCCTCCCGCCGCTGACGTTTATCTATCGAGAGATTTCCACCAACTTTAGAATTTGCGCAGCGATGTTGCTGCCATTCTCGGGCGAGTGCCTGTTGACATTCCAGACGACACAACAGAACCACAGCTCGGCTGATTAAGTAGTTGTCACACGGGGTACAACCGGATTTAGTCTTTTTATTTGCAGAAGTTGTCGAAAACCTAAGCGGTAGGCTTGCGACAGAAGGTTCAATGAAGATTAACCACTCGGCTGCCGTGGGGCCAAAACCCTCCCGTTTCAAGTTCCCTAATTCAGTGTTTTCGCTAGGTCGAGGTCGTAGGTGGCGCTCATACAAATATCCTTGCCTAGTTTCTGATAGAACATACATGTCATACGTCTCAGTCTACCCACTGAACTATAATGTTTACACATGTTTTTTTTTATTTTTATATTATTTTGTTCAACTATTCCATTTATTCCTAATTATGCGGGCCTTTAATATAGGGTTTGGCATTCCTGATAACGGAAATACTGCAAATTGCACTCCACGTTGCTGCTACGGCACGCAATGTCATTAAGTAACAATGTACTCTCAAACTTGAAACCATGCAAATGCGCTGCTTGTTTCGATGGCCTTCAGTTTGCGCCAAGTAAATGGTTCATGTTTAACACAGAACATTGACGTGCCGAACAAGCGCGTGCATACCTGCTGGCGCTGTCGCCATGCTGCGCCTTCCCGGTGTACCATGCCCTTCACACGGCTTCGACTGCGGCAACAGCTGTGTCCGCTGCAGTTCTGCTGCTGCCATGTAAACGTCGTAGTAGGCACGTAATTTAATAATTTTATGAACTTGATGACCGAAGCCCTGGCCTTCGTAGAAAGCAGGGTTACCCACCACCTTCCCATTGAGCGCAGAAACTTGACGCTGAATAAGAATGCTACGGCATCCCTAAATAGTTTGGGAAGTGTATTTTCTTTTTAGGGTATGGAGGGTTGAAGAAGGGAGACATTTTTTAACGGTCTATGTAGTTTGTTACTTTGAAGAAATGTAAAATTGTGAACTTGATGGGGGGGCAGCCGTGTATTGTCCTGAAGTAGGGCCGGAAAATCAACTTCGTTCGAGACACTAGAAAATGAGATTCAGTCGCCGCTTGTGCTTTTACGGGATTGATTGCCACCTTGGTGAGTCATTTATTGGATAATCATGACCTATGAAGCTTGCGTTTTCAAGGGCAGTGTTCACCGTTTCTGTTCGCGTTCAGCGCAATCACTTATAAGTCTAAATATTGCTTTTTAATCAAAACTATCCGAAGTTAGGCCCCTCAATGCGACACGTTCATTTCTCATAAATGGAAATTATTCTTCATGCTCGGAACAGCAGGTCAAAAAAGCCCGCCATTTTCTGGGACATAAGGCCCGAGAAGGATAAATTTAGAGTACCTCTTTTTTTATTTTGTCACTTCCAGGACCCCTGGTTGTTGCGTTCGGAGGGGAATGCGTAGCATTCTTGAGCACGAGGAACGCAGAGCCCGGCTACCCGGACATTCAACTTCTGCTCGTCACGCTGAATCCAACGACCATCGAAGCGGAGTACTTGCTGCGACTAATAGGAATATCCCGAGAGGTTTGCAAGGTTTTATTATTCCATGAGCGATAGATGGGGTAGTTGGCAGAGATTTTCGCCATCAATTCTCTGTCAAACAGAGACAGAAGTACACAGGATGACACAGCACAGTGCGGAGAGAGGTTACGCAAACCGAGGAGGTGGCAGGATTGACTCTGGGGCCGAATGCTCTAAAACAAACGGGCGTCGCTTTGAAACGACGGGGTAGCGCCATGGAAATGCATGTGTTTTGGGGTTGGGGCCGTCGCTTTGAGTAGCTGTGCACTCAGTGTGAGCCGCCGAAAAGCACTGTGGCAAGGGCGCGAAGCGACACCCACTGCCCCCCATCGACACTCCCCCCCATCGAAGCGACACCCACGGACACCCACTGCCCCCCACTGACACCCACTCCTCCCATCACTTGACGCTTCGCGCCCTTGCCACGCAGCGCTTTTCGGCGGCTCACGCTGAGTGCACAGCTGCCTCAAAGCGACGGCCCCAACCCCAGAACAGATGCATTTCTATTGCGCTACCCCGTCGTTTCAAAGCGACGCCTGGTTTTTAGAGAATTCGGCCCCTGGTCTCACTGCCTCCAAGCATCGCTACCGAGCTAGCACCCGTAGCACCGCTGCAGGGCTAGTCGCTGTGGTGTGCATCAAGTCGAAGCGCGGCCCGCTCCTTTCTTCGCCCTACACTCTCATTGCGTGACGTGCTGACGGGTGCCGAAACAGCTAGCACAGCTTGTAAAATGGAGTGTGAAGCGAGTTCAGGGTGAAGTAGACGGCAAAATGAATGGGGAGGATGGCGACAAAATGGTCCTACGGGTGAACAACAAAAGAAGCGACATGCAGCAAATGTCGCTTCCGTTTTCGCGTCAACAGCGGAAACGAGAGCACTTCGCTGGTCAGAACGAAAAGCATGCTGGTCACGACCAGCGAGAGGCGCGTAGGAAAACTCCCAGCCGCTTTCTTAAGACAGGGACGGTTAAAACGTGAAGCTTTGTCCCATACAACCTTAGTCAACACGAAGTTGACGTCCCACTCTTTCAAAGTCTAACGCAGCCAAAGTCCGAAGCGAACGAAGAACCCGACGCCACCTAAGTTCAAATCCAAAGTCCAACCCATCTTAGAAAACGTACTCAATTTTCGTCGATTTCCTTCACAGTGTTTAAAGTTGGATTTTCTGCCGTGTCTTTCATCATCCTTACCATTTCTTGCAGCGTGTTGAATGTTTATTTTCCTACAGTGTGTTTAAAACGTAAGTTACCATCATCATCGCTTTTCTGGTGTTTGTTTAAGGTTCGCATTTCTCCACTGTATTTCATTGTCATCCTCATCGCATTATGGCAGTGTGTTTAAGGTTGACTTTCCTGCATTCTGTTTTATTCGGACGCCACCGCCATCAGTGAGGCATAGAGAGTGCCACTTAAACTCTGTCCTTACGGCGGCATAGGTCATCGGTCACGGAGTTTCGATGATTTCAAACGTCCCGCGAAATCTGTAAACGGCCCCTGGAGGACAACTATCGCCATCTGGCGTATTTATGGACAACTCCTTTTTCGATTATAGTACGTTTTGTTGACATTTTGCGTGCGGAGACGGCGCCGAGAGCGAAATTTGAGCCCGTAATAGCTGCAAGTTGTGATGAAATAGCGTCCGCTTCATGGCGGGCTCCGAAAAAGCGCAAAGCTGTAGCAGGGACTTCGGCAGCAGCTGCTCCTGATTTGTGTTTCCCCAGCATCAGTGATCGCTCCACCAACGATATGGAGTCGTTACACTTAAGTTCTGATGAAGACGCTACCATTCAAATGCCTCAGATATTGACAAGTGCTGCCACGTGGGTTCGTTTGTTACTTCGCGTTGTATTTTTAAACAAAACGTGCTTCCTATCGGACTACTGCGGTTTCCATTGAGGTGTAGGGTCTGGACAACATACGGCGGAGATATTTTGCCAAATGCATCGCGTCGTGTCGCGTTATCACCTTCAACATAGCATGGTACTCGTATCAGATTAGCGCTGCGGAGCTATGCACGACGCTCCTCAAAAGCGCTGGATTTTTTTCTTGCTTTTAACCACTGTATTGATAAGAATATTGTGTAAAAACACAATAAAGTGTGCACAGATGCATATTTTAGAGACCGATTTACCCTCTAGTGGCTTTGAGGAGTGGCACAGCCTTCCGTTCCGCTAGGTTATCCGGCCCCCAAAGATCCAAATCTTGATATGCAGCATTGATTTATATATTTTATCATAGCCATGAAACGTAGGAACAATTTTTATATATTAGAATTCCTAAAATAATTTTTAGGATCAGTACAATCGCCTACTTACGTTGCCTGTACATTTTTTGTGCATTTATTTCTGATTTTGTGACCAATAAGCTGCAAATTTTCGTATAACTTTCGCAGAACTGCTTCTATGTGTTTGGAAGAGCAATCTATGAGCTAAACTTTTAGGCATAGCAATGCTAAGTGTATCCCTTAGCTCAAGAAAGAAAAATAGTTTTGCGGAAGCACTCAAAAATGGTACTTTTTCGCCCTAAGAACAGAGTTAAGACGTCATGTTTCGGGCTTCAAATCCGGAGAAAGGCGTGCAAGTAGGGCTGCGGCTTAAGTTTGCGGGATGAACGATGAGACGCTAACAGATTCCAAAAGTTCCTGGGATGAATCGTCTTGTTTTTTATTTAACATTGTTTATAATGTTATAGAAGAGGACAGACGTTTAATGAACTCTATGCATTGTGCGTTTTCGTAGTAATGAAGGAATATAATGTCGTGTTCGCTTCCCTCAATGCGGGAACGTTGCTTTAGGATATCTTGAAGTAATGAAATTGTGAATATTTGCTTTAAATTTATGTCGAAGTACTTCTTCAGGAGCCGCGCAGTACGCGAGAAATAATAACTTAGCAGAAAAAGGGATACTATCCCTTTATCAATATTATAATTAAGAACATGGGGTTAACTTTATTAGAACGTTACGTTTTAATTAACGCTAGCCTCTGGTCCCTCCTGAGGTGGCGAATGATTCAAGTAAATTCTCAAATGTACTTTTTGTGTTAAATACGCGCAAGTATAAAGCAACATGTAAAGAGTAGTTGCATGCTTTGGAATAGATTCCGCACAAAGAGGATGCTTAAATTACCGATTCTTCCTTTCCTCATTGCAATAAATTTAGCTCAGTTCCATCCAGTCTATCTGCTGAATCAGCCAAGCTGTCGTTCTCTTGTATCGGATCGAACGTCAGCCGGCGCAGACCCTGGAACGGCAGCGCCATCACCGCGCAAATTCTATGGTTTCCGTAACGCAATCGACCGAGAAACGTCAACAGAGGCAGGCCCCCTCTTCTAGCGGGTGGTAACACAACCCACCGTTCCAAAAACACTGCGACCCCTATGGCTGAGTCTGCAAACAGGTGTCTGCGAGGCCACCGCCGAGTCTGCGAACCGGCTCCTGCTACTGCGTAACGCACGACCTTCAGCAGACAGACAAAAAGGTGCGACCTGCAACAGCTTCGCTGTTAAAATGAGAATTGGGAACCAGCAAATGAACTAGTGGCGGCGAAGATGCTTTGTGCGCGCCATGCGTATATGAATCGCAACAACGATTGCTGAAATGCATTCCTGGTCAGCCCTAAGAACGCCATCAGAAGGAAAGATAAATATATGCACTGACACTTTTATCTTAAATCTACTGATATTTAAAATGGGGACTATCGATAACTTTTCTACTCAGAGTACATATCCAAAATATGACACGTTTAAACCTGAGGTTGAAGCCCGGCTTTGATAATTAAATTAGGGAATGTTAACAACTCATTTAACTCAAGATACCTAACAAAATATTCCAGCCTATCAGCTTAAAGTTCAAATTTTGTTAGGAACTTTGGCGCTGATAGTGTGCTAAATGCACATGCGCAGGGCCCTTCATTTTCGAGCACTTCACGCTGTTGAACACCGCGCGCTTAAAACATGTACAGTCTCCCAAATTTTTAATAATATAGCGGGAGAGGCGACCTACCGGCATGTCAGCGCCTTATCACGTTGTTCAGCAGCGAAATAGTCGGAGTACGCGCACGCGCATAGGGCTATTCTTGTCGAGTGTCGCCTGCGACGCTGTTTCCTTCAGAGTGGTACACCCCCTGCCACTGCGTCTGAATGACTTTGTGCCCCACGCAGCTTAGCAACCTTAGGCGGTAGCGAAACGGCCTTGCAAAATAAGAAAAACAGGGGACGTGTTGCACTGAAAAGAAAAGGGGAGCAGACGACGCTCCCTCAACAAATAGTTCTACGCGCGTGCGCGTACCCTCGCCTATTTTGCCGGTTAACACTGTGATAAGACGCTGACATGGCGATTGGTCGTCGCTCCCGCTATATTATTAAAAATTTGGGAGGCTGTACACCTACAGCACGGGAGATTTTTTGCGCAGACATGGCGTATACACAAAACGTTAGACGTGAAAGCTTTGCTTACACGAAACATTAAGCATGTACGCTTTGCTGAAAATTTCCCTAATTACATTGGTCGTTCTTCATGTTTTCGGGAGGCACAGTCACAGCAGAATTGAGGGCGGTTAGGCTCCAAAGAACCGCAGTAGAGGCTGTAGTCGGAATGGGAGAATACTCTGCCAAAACAATCTCTTTCGCCCTCTCGTGTCGAAATAATGCGCTTAGAGATCCTCTGCAAATATTTCACCGATTTTCAGAGAAAGTATTAAGGTTCAGACGCGCGTTGTACGATGCGCTGGCCATACTGTTTCAAGAGGGCTACTTTTCGGCTGAACACTATTGTACCTTAGCAAAGTTAGAAGCAGTACAATGCATAGAGTGAAACACGCAAATATACTTTAGGAAGCAACTTCACCTGATGTATCCCTTTTTCTTTCAGACGATCGGTGGGTACTACAAACAAAAACGCGGAAAATATGCGTTTATGATAGTACCAGTACTTCTCCACCCGAAATCACGTGGTTTCGTTAAGCTCAAAAGCAGCGACCCTGACGAGTACCCAATAATTGATCCACAATTTCTCTCAAATCCAGAAGATCTTGACACTTTCGTTCAAGGTGAGTTTTCGCACTTATTTATGCTGCTTTCACGGCTCGTTGGCATTTGGGTTCCATTTTAATTTTCAAGAAAGTAAGTCATGGGCACATATGGTGCGGGCGTACAATTGCAATAAAAAGGTCTCTCAACGGTGCTTACATGTACTCCAAAACGAACGCAATATTGTTGTCTTTGCAGCAATACACTGAGAAGTATGATAAGATGCTGCTTTCTGGGAAAAAATGTTTAATTTCCTCATCGTGTTTTTTAGTCGGCTTTGAGTTGATAGATCAGATAGGTACTAAGTAGGAACGACACATAAGCAATCTCCTCAATCGTACCCTAACATTCCAAATAACTACAAAAAGACAGCCCTGGGAATGGAAGTTTCGAAGAAGGAGGAGGAGCAAAATCGCTTATTTTTGAGCCGATAATAGCTAAAAGAAGGAAAGAGTGGGTGGGATCTTCTCATTTAAGAAAGTAGGGTCTACCGCTGTTGCTCAGACTCAATTGACGAGGAGGTCCTAGCAGTCGAGCCACCAGCCTGTGACCCCGCTCTCCCACTACTCTTGGGGAGGGTTTCTTGCGTATTTTTGTAAGTGCGAATGCACTTCTTAAGCGAGCCTGAATCGTCCGCCGCCGTCGTCCGCATAGCAACAGCTGCGGGTGCGCGCGCTCCTCGTCTGCCCTAGCAACGGGGGAGATGGGCGCGCGCTACTCTCCTCCTCCTCTCTCCGCTCAGTGACTGCGGGTGTTGGGCGCCTCCTCTCCACTTCGGGCGGGAGAGCTCTCGCTCGCGTAGCGGGCGCTCCGCATTCCGACGCGTGGGGGCGCTCGTGTAGCCCTCGCCGTAACGGCGGGCGCTACTCTCCTCCTCCCCTCTCCGCTCAGTGACTGCGGGTGTTGGGCGCCTCCTCTCCACTTCGGGCGGGAGAGCTCTCGCTCGCGTAGCGGGCGCTCCGCATTCCGACGCGTGAGGGCGCTCGTGCAGCGGCCGCGTGGCGCGGGAGGGTATTAGTCGAGCGCGCGCCGTCGTCGAGAGCGGTCGCTGGTCCTGCATCTCGATAACGATGATGGCGGACCGGGGAACGGTACCAGCAATAACGAGTGAAATATCTTTCTTTGTAGTTGTGTGCGTGTGTGTAATTTCTCGACTACTCATTAAGATCACGATATCCACCGTAATCGCTCAATCAACAACCGTGCATTCGCACTTACACACTCTCCCCCTCGGGGAAGTGCGAGGGAATTTTTTGTCATAGAACAATAAAAATGCAAAAATCTGCTGAAATTCACAGAATCGTCTACTTATGCGCAGCACTCTTATGCCGCTTGTGTTGAGTGTGACTTCTAAACAGCCAGAAATGGATGTGGGTAGCGAAAGTAGTTGAATAATTTTATTATTTTCTAGTATTAGGTTTTTGTTTCTTTCCACTAAAGATGTAAATTTATACCATTATAGCCAGGAAGTGCCTATACGTCACTAATGATATATTTTTTCCCCCGAAAAGGCAAGGAATAGTATAAGGACGGTCCAGTTTTGCCTTGTCTTTATTCATGTTTTGTACGTTCTTTCGCAGACTTATGTTCGTTTATGCTTGAGTGTTGGGGAGATATGTATAGGGTGCGCATTTTTGCTTTTGTCAGATCATTCTCGTGAAAATTTTTGCGTTCGATTTTTCTTAATCTTTGGTTTTTCAATATTCTGCTCCACTGATTTCCTATATCTACGCTATTATAACGATCAAAAACGTTACTTCCGCCAAATCCTTGCATTTTTGTGAAAATGCAAGCGTTACACGGGTCCCTCAATTCTGTTATTTCTATTTGTATTTCGAACGTTCTGTCACAGTGTTTTTCGTTCATTCTGCGGTTTTCAGGGGGATACGTATAGCAGGCCTATTCTGGTTGCTTTCAGATCAGTCTGTGAAATTTTTGTTTTTTTTTATATTCTTTTTCCACCTATTATTTCCATCTACGTCATTATAACCTTCAACTGTGTTAGTGCCGCCAAATATGTATTTCCGTGGAAAGACAAGGAGTTGCACGTTTAGCTCATTTTCGCTATGTTTAATTGTATTTCGAATGTTTTGCGGGCTCCTTTCGTGTATGCAATTCGGTTTTTGAGGCGATATGTATAAGATGCCTATTTTCGCTGTGGTCAGGTCATTTTTATAAAAGTTCATTTTCATCTTTCTCTTAATTCTCGTGGTTTCAAAATTCCGTTTTGCCAATTATCTCCAGTCAAGCTATTATAAGCATCAAATGGGCTACTTCCGCCAAATCGGAATTTTTTTGAAAATGCAGGGTGCGACATGGTACTGGTTTCAAGGAGGGGGCACTCGGCAAAACATGCTAAGCATTAAAATTTCTAACGCACAGTGCTGGCGTGAATAAAGCGTGAATGCAAAGAAAATGTTTCATCCAGGATTAAAAATGTTGCATCCTCGTCGTACACCCGGGGAAAAGGATGACTTGAACAGTTTTCTATAGAACAAAAGAAATGTGCCCTTTTTACTTCGTTTCGTTTTTGCGCACAAAAAAACACCGTCAAGAACAATCTTTAAAACGGCTTGGAATCGCTGTCGAAGATTATCTTTGTGGTGTGCAAAAGTAATGAACCGGCACACTAAATAGCACAACCAACCGTTATCGACATGGCTGCAGCGACCAACATTTCTTCAGCCCCAGCGAAAGAAACAGCAGCAAAATCATGGGATCCACCATCGCCTCCCGTATTTTTACAATGCCAAGTGCATCAGCCCGGACCGGCCAACCAACCCTCTCCTTCTACTCACGCCACTCTCCCCCAATCGGTACCCTTCCCAGCTCTTCAATCATGTGACGAGTTCAGCTTGGGGCGACGCGTGGTGGAGAGCGGCAACGTTGGCAAAACATGCTCCGCCGCAGCCCTGCGCTTCCTAGCGCTGGCGTGAGTGCCATTGCTTTGACAATCTCAAACGTCGGTTGCCTTGGCAAACAGGCACAAGCCGCTCTCGAAGTATGTTATGGTTGCGTGAACCCGGTTCAGCTCGGGGCGCCACCTTGCGACAGGTGGTCACTGCAGGCGTACCAGTCACTCCCATTGGGAAGTGCGCGATGCGTTTGGCATTGTAAAAATACAGGAGGCGACGAATCCACTGAAAATCATTGGTAACAGCTAAGTGAACTTCCTTTCATGCGCTATGCATAGGCCCTTCGGAAATATTGGCGGCCCCACAAGAACACAAACCGCAACATGGGCAAGCTTGCCTTCTTAATAAATCGGCTGCAACTCGTTAACCCACTGGTTATCATCACATGCCAGATTGGCTGACGTTACCCTCCTGTCCAAGTGTGATTCTTTGTTCACCAAAAAAAAACTAAAATTCGACACCATGAATGGCAGCGTCCATTCAGACGGCCATTCCAAAGCTGGAACACAAGCCTCCGTGCATACACAAAGCGTACAGAAGAAACTTTCTCAGGTGTCTTTTCCTTTTTATTCGTTCCTCAATCCCGATGAGATCTGCTAAATGTCGCAGCTCATGGTGCTTTTTAAATGGCCATTCAGACAAAATAGAAGTTTGCTTTATTCGAAATATATGGTGTTTTATAGTACCCCAGCGCTTTCCCGCAGCAACTGATGCTTTATTCAAGGAGAATTAAAATATAAATTCAAGTTAGAATTTTGATTCTCCCGCCAAATTGTGTGTTTTCGTGACTTGTGCAATTACTTCAAATGTGCTGTTTACCGTTAGTCAACCTAGATAGCCCCACCATACATACCACGGCGGGCCGTTTTCTGCATTTGCTTTGTTTTTGACCGTATTTGTGCCTGGCCTGTTTTTGTTAATGTAGAAAAAAATCGCTTCGTAAAACATGGTGTTCGGTGGACAAATATGGTTACCTAAGACACTGTCCCTTACGCCACTCGGCCAGTGTCGTCTGAGACAACACCAAAGCGTCGCAGGGCTGTGCAGCTAAAACAGCATAGTGCGCGCAGTACCAACAGCAGTATGCATCGGTACTTCTCTGTTTACGTGTATACTTTCGTAACTTCCTGTTTACCCCACCATTCTTACCGCTATAAAAAGAGGTTGCCCCAAATGTAAGCGCGAATAGCTCGGTCTGCAAGCTTACAAGCCCTACTATTTTGCGTTTGCTTTTTCCGGCCTCAGCCAATCCCAGAGCTGGCACATATGTCATCATAGGTCCTGTCGCGGGAAATGAGCTTGAGGGTCGCATGGTCATTCTTTTTTCCTAATTATGAAGCCTATTTGAGCCAAGTTTACATTAAAAGTGGGGTCAGTAAGTTTCTAACGGGGCAATCTTTGGAATGAACAAAACGTGTGTTTTGTCTGCATGGCCTGAAGAACGTTTCAGAGAAATTACACGCTGGTTTTGATCAACCTTATTTAGCTCAGTGTCCGTGATAGAATGCGAAGGTCTGCTTTATCTGTGGGGCGCTCTACCTCGACCTATTTAACGTGGAAGCGGACTTTGAGACAAAATACGTTGAAAAATATGCTGTTGTGGGTGGTCTCATTACAAGTCCGGAAATAACGCGGGCCACAACTATATATGCCTGACCCTTCATAAACCGGCCGAGGGGTAACACATCTGGTGGTTCCTTCAGTAAACCCATGAAAACGAACAATGAGAAATTTATGTCTTACCCCCCAAAGAGACATAATATCCACCTGAAAAAGTCTTCACCACAATTTACCGAGTCAGTTAAAAGCATCTTGAAACATATAAATTCCTTCATCAGCAGCAGCAGATGCAGCCGCACATTCGCGTAGGAGAAACGCTTTCCCGATATATTTTCGAATCACTTTTGTCACTGACTTTCCGAGTGCGTTCTGTGCTGTTCCCGATATATCTTCCAATCACTTCTGTCACTGACTTTCCTAGCGCTTTCTGTGCTCCCAAATAATTATATCTGTTCCTATGTCGGGTCTTCTTTCCTCCCCTACTGTGTTTGCCATCCCTCGTGATAAACTCCCTTAAAGAAATCATTCACGGGCTTCCCATCATTCGTGTCGTGTGACCTACTCAATCCTACTTCTAACCGCTTATTTAGTGACAATGTCTTCACACCAACTTTGTTGCCCAAACAAAAACGCAGCTCCCTTAATCCTAAGTTTCGACCCTAGTATCCGTTTCGCCATAGCTTGTTGATCCGACGAAAGCCTTCTTTCAAAGTATATTCATAGACAAATGAAATGAGAACATGAAAATATTAACCGTAACGCACAAATAGCGCGATTCATTTCCATTCAGTGAAAAAGTCCCGTAGCTGAGTTCCAACAACAAATTTGAGAAATGTAGTGGAGGGTTCGATAAAGATTGTTTGGTCAGGCATTCTATGAAGAAGCAGTAATG
Organism: Haemaphysalis longicornis; assembly: GCF_048455015.1. Lineage (NCBI taxonomy): Eukaryota > Metazoa > Arthropoda > Arachnida > Ixodida > Ixodidae > Haemaphysalis > Haemaphysalis longicornis. The sequence continues at coordinate 126,935,156 of NW_027526422.1, forward strand.
CGGTCAATGATAAAGTAAGAAAAGTACAAAGGCGAATATGAACAAGGATCGTATGTGGGTTAGGCAACGTCTTTGTGCTTTTTGGGTTGGGTCGGTGACCGCATTACTGTTTCTTTAAAGTTGAGAAATGTGGCTTTCCAGATATACCAACACCAAGTATTTTTGAATTTTGCGTATTCCGGGTGTTATTTTCCTGTTCGCATTTCATTTGTCCATTACTGTTCGCATACCAAACTCAAAGGACATTCTCAAAGCTACGCTCATAATTTTTAAGCCCTTTGCAGTTGCGCACACTCAGACCGATGCATTTTGTTCGCCTAATTTTCGTGTACTGGCTTGGGTCAACACTGCAGACTCTTCCAAGGTAGTCGTCTTCACTCACTTGCTAATGACTTCATTGCCTATCTTGAAGACGTATTTTTTCATGCATATCCTTCATTTCCTTGAATGCAAGCTGTCAACTAAATTTCATTTTTTTCCGCAAACCTTCAGTGCAGTGATTCGATAAGATGATGATTCGATAAGACGATAAGATAAGGCGGCTCAAGCATTCCCTACTAGACTGCACTTCTGAGATAGGCTTCTCAACACCTGTTACATACAAGCTGCAAATCATCTGTGAAGGAGTATATCTTCTGGTCGACACCTTTTCGTATACGAAACATCTTGGTTTTCCCACAGCAGTTTGGATACAGGTTTTATTTCTTCTCTGTTTCCAGCTTTTATCGATGCTTATAAATGCCAGCAATTCTCAAATACTTGAGCGAGCAATAATTATATTACACAAAACGTCCAGAATATCGTAAGTTGCAGTTTTCATTCCTTCGACCTCGGAGGTCCTATACGACAAAGCAACGCCACGACCTCCCGTTTTGCGCAGACGTCAAAACACTGCGGAGGCCGGCGCAGGCGAGGTTTCGACCACCCGCCTTCGCTGAGCCGCTTGGCTTACCAGCGCCGCGGATATTTGATGACTGATTTCACTAAAAGAAGAATGCTGGCTTCTGTGGCGATTATAGGCGATACCATCGGCTGCGTTCCCTCACATAGAACACACCTTTCGTCAGTAGTGCCCTTCTGGCAATTATTTCCGCGTGTAGCTCTAGCTACGGGCATCAGTTCACGAACGCTGCAAGCGCATTACTGTGAGTCACCGAGCCACTGTGTCACGCCACGCTGATACCCATTTGCTGCGTTGCGCTCCCTCTGTTGTTCTGTGGGCGAAATGAATGCGCTAAAATAAAACATGTTCCACCCATCGCAGGTCGTTGATACTGCAGCTAGGGTGATTCTGTGGAGTAAAAAAGGGAATTATACAAAAATAACAACGCTGAAAAGTGGGGTCATTGCCACTTTAGGCAGTACTATTGTCGTGCATTCCATGTGTATATTCTCAAACGGGGCTAACTTCAATCTGTCATCATCATCACCAACAGCCTTCGAAGGTCCGCTATAGTGGGGGACAGGACTACCCAGTATAAATGGTAAATAATTCATCTCTTATCTTTCCCGCCCATTTTTCTCTAGGCAAACACTTAAAAGCAGAATTATTTCTTATAAACTATCTCTGCACCCAAATTGTCCCTCCAAGTGTTCACCAGTTGCGTAATCTAACGCAGTAATCCAAACTTGCACACCTCAACCAGTGAGGCGCCATTTCAAGCTGTGACTAGAGTATTATAGGTTTTGGAAGACATTGTCTTGTCTACACCTCCCGCGATAGATAAGCCCATACGCTTTCTCTATTTCTTCACAAAAAATGTTCCATCCGTGCACCCATACAACAACAATCATATACCCTTGAAGCGGCGACTTCTTTGTCTAGACTAAACCCTCTTTTATCCCACATCCTCTTTGCGCCCACTTCGGCCACAGGCCATCCTTTTTGTAGTCAACATGGTGAACTTTCCCCAGTTCGCACTGCTCTAGAGCCCTCGATTTGGACAGCGCGCACCGTTGAGGTCACGTTCAGTTCCCCTTGGGCCTCAAAAACCACGAACTGACATCGTTTGTTTGCTTTGATTGTTTTAACGCTGCCTCTTTTATCAGCGCTGTTTTCAAGCTCTTGTTTTTAAGGGCGGAGGTGTTTTGAGTCGGGATTTGTCATCTCCCCAGATGTGTCCCGCAGTTCCCCAACCCACCACCAGAGGGCATCCCAGTCTAGTGGGAATGGAAGCTGACCAATAAGGTCGGACGTTGGGGGAGGAGAGGGTATATCGTCGGCGTGCATACTTTCACCCCATGCTCTCCACACGGTCGGAACTGGCGCGGGAGCTCGCCAGAGAACAGCAACGCCGACGATGCGTAAATCCTGAGTTTTGAGAGAGAAGCTGAACTCAAGCGTTCGAATCTAATCGACAAAAGTAGCGTTGACATAATTCAATCATGGGGCAAAGACAGCATTCTGATAATAGCTCTGACATCTCAATCGAATGGAGGTATCTTCGAACAAATACTGAAATTGCCCTCTAGGATGACTTTTTCACCACAACGAGTTTCTAATAAGCGTCTGTTCCGTAGACGTCATTGCACGCGCCAAGCTCCGCAGTAATCTATCTTCAGAGTGAAAGGGCACTAATTCTTCATTTGCAATTGTAAATACCGGTTCAACGTGTATTCCTAATTCAATAAGGCTGGTGCTCTCCGGTATGTTCTGTCTCAGAAATGCTTAGCTTCTCTTTTGTGCAAAACAAAGTTTGCAAGCATGAATCATGCCCCACGTATTTGAGGTTTGAGGTGGCGTTGCCTCTATATACGTTGAGTCGAAGCCTTATTTTACCTGTTTTGTTTTCTTTCATTCATGGCCATTTATATACCCCCCGTCACTGCAATTGTGGGTCAGCTGTGTGCTAGGAATGCCATGTTTTAGACCTACCAAGTTTACATGTGCTTCAGCAATAAAAACATGCCTGCTCGGCAATGAATATTTCACGAGGTTTTGGTGACTGTAATGTTGTATTCAAGCCAGTGGCATATTTACTTTCACTGTGCAAATGTGTCTAGAAATATTTTTATATGTACGCAAATCCCACCCACGGTAATTTTAGTGACAACAAGTTCGAAAGCATTATTGACCCAAAGGCCGCGTAACTTGAAAGGGCTGTAGCAAACAGCACTATAGTTCTTCTCCTCACGCATGTCTCGTTCCGCGTGTCACTCCCCCAGTCTTAAGATCCCCCTTTTCATTTTAATACATGCCCTTCCAGTTGTAATACATGCCCTTATAGCGAAAACCAGCCCTTTACTGTTGTAGGAAGAGGATATGTTTATCGGTAATTAGCATGCAAACAACAACACTCCCGTATTGAGGGAGCCTGTGGGGAAAAGGAAAACACGATTCAGTACCGTAGTGCAAATTGTACAGCGCTTTTGATAACTGTGCTTGTGAATGCACGCTGTCGATTCGTAAACTATAGAAAACTCAACACATACGTGCCTTCAGTACAAAGTTTTAAGGAGCTTTCGAACTTTATCTTAAAAGGGTGTTGATGATATCGGCTGTGCTTCCCCTACTAGTTTACGCAAGTCAAAATAAATTTCATGTGTCTTTCATAATAGCTAGTGACTGTTCTGCTAAGAAGGAGGAACATGCTTTTAAATGTATGCATATTTGTTACCCCTTCGTTGCCCTTTAAACAACCCATTCGTAGCGGGTCTTTTAAGCTACGGTTCTGGTGTAAATCTACAACTTCACGTGTAGGACAGCTCCCGCCACCTACGTGCAGTTCCTTGCAATACATGCTAACCTTATATGGCATAAATCGCAGTCTTCCACGACCGTTAACTTGAATGTAGAGAGTTTGTTTACCTTCGAATAATATGGCGCAACATTTTTTTGGCGCAATAGGATTATCTAGAACTACCCATTTCTCAACGAGTTGTCTACTGCTTGATATATAATAGCTTGCTATTAATAGTAAGTAATAGTAGCAAGACTATTAATAATAGTCTTGCTATATAATAGGTTGGTAAATAGGGAAGCGAAACAGCTCGCACCAGGAACAGTAGGCTCGGAAAACAGCATGCCATGGAACTGAAAGTAATTGTGTTCCTGTATTTTTACAGGGTCCAAAGTAGCTGTTGAAACACTAAGAACTGAAGCAATGAAGCGAGGAAACGTGACGCTTTTCGACATCCCTTTTCCCGGATGTGAATCGGCGGGTCCCTTGTGGAGCGACTCCTACCTTCGCTGCTTCATTCAGCATGCTGCGCAGAGTATTTGGCACCCTTGTTGCACGGCTCCAATGGGAACTCATGCTGAAGCGGTGCTCGACGCAAGGCTTAGGTATTTTTCTCGGACATTGTTCATATTTAACTTTGTGTTATCTGTACGACTACGTTTTGTACTAATCACCAAGATCGATTGCGTAGTGCACATCGCAGTACCTATTATACATGTTAGTATGTATAATGTTGACGGGGTAGATCACCCTTGATGACTAAACCGCCAAGTTATCAAGCGAAAGTGTTCACAGCTTGATTTAGAATCAGTCCACAAAAGCAGGACACTGATTCATAAAAAAGTATACCATAAGCGGTGGAATAAATATCGGGCGCAGGGTAAACAAGCAGTTAAGAGACCTTTCAAAGTGAAATGAAATGCTGAACATTTGTTGACGGTTCTTGCCCCATTATAACGAGGATGGAGAGGCGCGTTATTAAATTATGAAATTGTGCTCCACATGCATACGGCACCGCACAAAATAAACCCCGTGGAGGCCTTCCGTACCGCTAGGCTGACTGAACCTTTCGCAGCAAAATTTTGATGGGGATGCCCCAAGAATGGATTTACCTGACACCAGAAAATAACAGCTATATGTCATGCAGAAAAAGACGTTTCGATGTCGGCACTATCTGCTTTAGGTGCGGAGTACCTTAGGACCGCACAATGTCCGTCCGCGTTCGTGCGCATAGCATTTAAAAACGCAAAAAATCACACAGGCACCGCCAGGTTTCGAGCGTGTGTCTGGTAGACCAGGCAGAGTTAGTGTCAGTCTTCTTACCCATTGGGCTACGACCATTTTTTTTTCTTTATTTCCAGACAAACACCGCTGTTACAAACATAATACACAACAACAAAACAAGCCCATTACACTAAGACATAAAATCACTACTAAAATATTTTCATTTTTGTTAACGTACCAGTCTGGAACACATTGGCGTGCCTTTTGAACTTCAAGAAAAGAGAATATGGCCTCTCGGAAATACTCATTTACTGGCCGCGCATCAATGTTCGAGCGGCCATTCGGCATCTCCATATACTGTGCAGACCTAGTAACATTATTAAATCTAGAGGGACGCCATCATCATCATGTTCAACGGACAAATACCGAATACCATGGGCATCGATTGGCAGATCTTTTTTCAGCGTACGTTGCAGCAGATCCCAGAAGAAAACCCCGTCCCAACAGTCAATGAAAACATGTTCAATGGTTTCCGGTTTGTTGCAAAACCAACAGCGTTCACCCCACGGGATAAAAAGGCCATTTTCTTGCATCAATGTTTTCACAAGGAGTGTCCCGGTGTGTAGTTGAAAGAAAAATGTTTTACATCCCGGTGCAACTGGCATTCTTTTAACCCATTTTTAAACATCTCGACCCGTGCCAGCCGAGTGAGCAATTCTGTACATAGGAACGGGAAAAAGAAACCCGCCCGCATCTTCCCACGGGGGGAACTCGAGTAAATTCGTCGCAGAGTGGTGGGGGTATCGCGTGAATGTTGGGTAATTGGGTATGGTTTAGGAATGCTTAATTGTTATTTCGTCTTTATTATTCTTATTTATTGAATGAAGGAGAAGCGAAGGCAAGGAGTGTAAAGTTAAAGTCTGTCTTTATTGCTTGGTGCCGTCAAGCAAAGCGTCAAGTCAAGCGAAAGCCAAGCAAAGACGCCCTTGACTGAATTCCGAACGCGCGCTCCGCCGCTTATATACACACCGCCCGAGTTCGAGGGAGAGGAGTACGGGGGAGAGACGCTCATGCGCACACTTCCGTACACAAGCGCCCGAACTTTCCACGCACCCACCACGCCGTTATCACGTGTACACGCCCTGCCGCCGTTACTGTTGAGCGCGACGCAGCGCACGGGTAGCTACGACGCATGCACGCACAGACACGCTCCCCCCGCACCGCCGCAGCTGTTGTTGAGAGCGAGGAGGGTACGCGGGAGAGACGCGCACCTGCGCCTCGACGCGACGCGCATGCGCAGTGAGCGTGTGCACGGCGCCGACAACACCGACGAGTGACATCGCGAGCCTAAGAAATGCTCCGCATTTAAAACTGTCGCAGAGATCGTTATACAGAGTCTTCCTAGTGACTGCGCTGAAATACTCTAACGAAACCCGTGCGCATAGAAAACGTAACGAGTCCACAAGTTCTTTTAGATAGCCACGGATACCACCTGGCATACGCAATCTCGTAACGGACAACTCAGGCAAAACCCTGCCTAATCTCACTTGGCAAACGGTGCGCAAAAAAGGATCCTTTACATCCCTCCAAAACAGAAAGCGGTTTGCCAACTGACGTAAAAAGAGATGTGTTAAACCTAACCCACCTTCCCGTACACGTCGAAAGAGATTTGTACGACTCATCCTCTCCCAGGTTGATCCCCAAACAAAAACTGAAAACACGATGAGTTAGTCCCGAGAGTCAAACGGCTTACTCGCTCCCCCGTAACGGTGCGAAGTACCTTAGGACCTGCCAATGTCCATCCGCGTCCATGCGTGCGCACACCACCATCAAGCGAAAATCAAGCGAAATTTGATTTGAGCCATGAGTTTCAGTTTGATTTAAGGAATAATCAAGGTGCAACTCACGGCTCAAATCGAATGACGGTCGGGAGGCAAATCGGTTGTCACTCAGGGCGCAACTTGGATGTAATTTCGAGTCCCCGTACTCCGCACCCTCGCCATCATCCACGGAGTAGAGATGCTGCCATTTTTAATACCTGTTGCTCACGTTTTCATTTTGGTTTGATTACATGAGCATTCGAATTTGTGCGCAACAAACTTGTCAGTGGCTAGTAAAAACGTTTATGTAAGCGATGCTTAGTGCAGCACATGTGGTGTCACGTCTTTGTTTCTGCCGCCTCATTTTGTGAACTTGATGAAAAACTGAATAGCTACAGGTTTCGGGGTCATTTATTATGCAATTTTACCCTTACTGTACAGCGAAGTGGTGGGAAACCCTTTGAGGTGGAGACGCGGGTTGTATGAAGCCGACCGGGCGGGTACCTAATCGGGAAAGCAGGGGGTGGGGGGGAGAGGGGGGGCAGGCTGCGCAGGCAAAAAAAATTCGGTGAATTAAGAATAGTGCACAAAATTAGAATATAAATCAGTTTATTTTCCGCACACAACACTGTGAAGACGCTGCTGCGGACGTCGCCGCAATCGTATAGTGACGGAAGTTTGCTTTCGACCGCCGTGTCTCGGTGGCAAGAGGCATTGGGCGCTTTCCGCTACACCAATCCTATGTTCCGATCACTAGTTTCGCCGGAGCAGACCTTTTATACCTAGGTACTGTCCGCACTCTTGGCCCAGGGCCCAAGAAAATGGCGAAGTTCCAGACTGCCTCCATGGCGTACATGAGAGAGGGAGCTCGCTGCAGTTTTTCGCGCAGCACCTAATCGAGGGCAGACACACATTGCGGTTTACAAACAGGTTTCAAGCAAGAAATACACTCTCTTAAAGCGAATTTTCGCGCTGAACAAAGCTAGCAAACTCGCAACTATCTACATCAAGGTGTCCCACCGACAAACTTAGAAAGTCGTGGGGGTCTTTGACCCCATTTGAAATAAAAACTGTCACGTCGGACTTCCAATAGGATGTGAAAAGGGGAGGAAGTGAAGGTTCGGGCGTCCTGCCGGGAGCCGCAAATTATTGTCCAGCGGGCGATTTCCCCGCGAGCCACATGTTGCCGACACCAGATATACAGTAAAAAATACGGTAATTGACACAGCAAGAGTGTATACAAGGAAACGTCTCTGTTTCTTTGGACAGGCGTGGTACATAAGATGAGTAGTTTAAATTTCTATTTCAAGAATTGAAGCTACATCAACGCTTTGAGCCACGACGAAGTATATGGTTAGTATAGTTTTTAGAACCTTATTATATCTGTGACCGAAACCGAGCACTGATGCATGGGATCATTTCAACTGTCGCCTCTGCTAGCAAAACATCCGCCATAGCAATAAATCACGTTCCATCCCTGAGTATATATAAAAAGCTTTCCACGTCGTATTGTGTCTTAGAAGGTGATGCGCTGTGGCGGCTACGAAAACGTTTATTCAGGAGTTTACTAGGAATAACAACTTGGATCGTTTTACTATAAGGCGTCGGAATGCTCAACATAAAAAAAGTTACTAAAAGCAAAGAAATAAATCAGTAAATCCGGTCGCAATAAACGAGAAGTACTCATACCAAGCCGCACGACATTCTTTACTTCAGTACAGGCGCTTAGAGCACATGCCCGCTTCAAGGCCGCTTTCAGATTGGTTTGTGGCATTTTAGGGGGGCACCTTTGGTTTGGAAACAGGACTTGCAAACACCAGTTCACTTGTTCGCATACACGCCAAGCCGCGTGCTCTCTGCACTGTGAAGTAAAGCGTTGCGTTCCAGGTACTGTGCGTGTTTTCCTGTCAACGGGATCAATTTTGTTCCAGAGTCCTCGGTGGCGTAAGAAGATTACGTGTCGTGGACTCATCATCAATGCCTTACATAACCACTGGAAACATCAATATCCCCGTAATGATGATGGGCCACCGAGCAGCGAGAATGATAATTGAAGACAACGCCCAATAAACATCTTACTCGAAGTATTGCCTTAGAGTCTTTGCGAATCTGCTAGAAAGATTAGCGCAAGGCACCCTGACCTTCTCTAGTAGCTGATTAGGAACTACGCAAACATCACTGTGTTTCGTTTGCAATTACAACTCATTGATCGCTGCGTGTTTCTGGTATACATTTCAGTGATATGCCATACCCGTAAATTTGTAATTGCTATTACACCAGCCCCAAAAAATGGTAACACACGCAAAACAGCCGTTCTTCGAAGATACTAGAATTTATTAATCTCGCAAAGATTCTGCGATGCTTCTTTCTGGAGGTAATTTTTGCTCTGCGCAGTTTGCAATGCGCTGCACTGTTTGTGAGCTCCTGGTGGCAGTATAGCCTGCAGCACCTTGTAGGCAGATAGCTCGATAACGTAATTATGCTGCCTCTAAAAAAACGTCTCAGAGGGCGCCTTGATAAAACGGCTTCCCACTGCCGATCACCTCTAACGGAGGGAGCTGACGCCTTGCTTTTAGTGTCAGAACAAAAAGAACAAAGCACACACACTGAGCAATAATCAAAACGGTGTATATATCACCCCGACTCACGGCACAGTACATGGTGAAATTGCACAAGCAACCGCGAGGACAAAGTTGAGGTTGCCGACGACAAGTACTACAAAACGCAAGATTTTAACCAGCGAAGCTATTCTTGGTCGAGGCTTTCACGGGACGAAATGTGCATGGTTATGTGGTCGCAACAATTGGGAAATGGCATAGCCTATCGACCAGAAGACCAAGTGTCAAGCACACGAGCAAAAAGTTAACAGGATGCTTCAATGAGACGGTTATAAACTACTAGGGGGGGCACTGCGGTCGCCGTGCTGAGTGGACGTGTTCCTATCAGCTCCGTCCTTAATGCCCGCTTTCGCCGTTGTAATTAGATTGGATCCCGAAGATTTGGTTACCGATGTGTTTGTGAGGGTGTCCGCTATCACCCGATACCCCAGTTTCCATCGAAGGTGCGTTTTTCATCGATTTATCGGACTTTTCCCGGTTCATCACCACGAGTAGCCGCTAAGCCTAAGCGAACCGAGGGCTCGCTAGGCCTAGCCAGCCATTCTCCTGCCACGACAACATGGAGGGTTCCGCCGCCGCTTCGACGCATGGTTCCCAGGTCTCCCAAATGTGCGTGCAAGTCGACGGAGAAGAAATTACGCCCGAGGAATTTAAGCGCTCGTCCGTATGGCTGCACATCGGCGGGCACAAGAGCCGACCACGTCGGCAAGCAACTCAGGGTGAGGCGACTTCTGGAACCGCTACTCCGAGCTCGCAACAGAACCCTAAGTTCAACAAGAGCCTCCGGACAGCAGTTATTCGGGCAGCTCGCATGCCAGCCATGCCTGCAGACGAAATTAAGATCTTCGTGCGGCCCCGCGGAGGGCTCGATAATTCCAAGGCCGGAGCTGCTAGCGTGGCAACCGCCATCATGGCGGCAGCCGGAATTGAGAAGGCCGACCGCGCTGACGATATGGCGTGTCCCAATACCCAGCAAAACATTATGGTGCTCAGCACTCCGAGCATCGAGCGAGCGGAGAAGTATGCGCGAATTCAAGCCATCAACATCCAAGGCAAAATATATGAGGTGAGCGCTTACGGAACGACGGCCCACGGCACAGTCAAGGGCGTGATCAGGGACATAGGGCTCGAGGACAGCGAAGCCGAAATAATGCAGCAGATCGTTACCAAGTACAACCCCCTTGCCGCGGGGGCGAAGCGTATCGGGAACACGACGACAGTAATTGTAGTCTTCAACGGTACCAAGGTTCCCAGGTACGTGCGTTACGGATCCACGCTCTACCCGTGCAGTCTCTACAGGAAACAAATAGAAGTTTGCAAAGTATGCGGCAAGGTCGGTCACAGGCGCGACGTGTGCCCCACACCGAATGCACGTGTTTGCCTTACATGTGGCGTTTGTAATCCAAGAGAGGGCCACAAGTGTGTGCCCAAATGCAAGCTCTGCGGCGGAGAACACCCCACCGGCGACCGCCTCTGCAGAGCCAAATACAAGGTTCCATACGTCGTGCGACGACGGCGATGGGAACGCCGTAACGCCGAAGAACAGCAAAAGCAAGCACTCGAGCCAGGCTTCTTTCCACGCCTTGGACGCTCCCGCTCACGTAGTTTTTCTCGTAGCGGATCACGCAGCGCGTCGCGCAGCGCATCGCGCCATGCCTCACGCCACGCTTCCCGTCGTGCATCGCGCAGTGCATCCCGCGGCCGTGACTCATGTGACAGAGTCAGCTGGGCGGACGCAGCAAAAGGCAAAGTTAAAGGCAGCAGCGTCAGCTCCAACAACGCCACTAGTGGCCGAGGCACTCCGAACAGCTGGAAGGCGTGGATTACCAGCCCCTACTACAAGGAGCTCGAACAACTCCGCGCGACCAACGCGGCGCTGGTAAAAACCACGCGTCAGCTTGCCCAAGAGCTAGCCGAGGTCAAGAAATGACTGCAAGCACAGCAATCCCAGGCAACCACTGTCCCAGGTCAGCCACCCGAGACATCTACACACGCCGCTACTCCCGAGCAGAGCATCGACACGCCATCACACCAAGGCACACAATCAATGGACACAGCCCAAGACGCGCCCCAGGAAGAGAAGACCACTGATCCAACCCCCAAGAAACGAGCACGCACGTCATCACAAAACCACACGGAACTCACCCAACTGGAAATTCAGCTGGAAGCGAAAATTGAAACGCTCACCAACACATACGCCAGCACAGCTGCCGTCACCGACCAACGACTGGCGCGACTGGAGGAGTTGATCACCACGTCCTTCAGCAACATACAAAAGCAGACCCTCAAGCCAATAGTCTGCAGCCCCATTTTTGCGGCGCAATTCGCCAACCACCCATACCTCCAAGAACAGATGCAAGCCCCAACTCTGCTACAACCATGTCCCAGCCCCCAGCCACAATAGGATCGCTGCCAGGCCTTACGGTCTGGCAGTGGAACTGCCGCAGTTACAACAACAAGAGAGCAGTGCTGCAACAACATATTACCACAGTAACCAAGAAACCTGACATCATCCTGCTGCAAAAAACGGCGATGGCGACTCCCACCCTCCCTGGGTACCGCGCTCACGTTAGTCCGGCGGAGGGTCGGGGCGTCTGCACGTTCGTCCGCAAAGGGCTCATGTTCGTCGAGCACCAACTAAAACACGGTCGCAGCAGGGTGGAATACACCTTCACGGAAATCCTTCCAAGCAAACAACGGAAACGCAGCCTGTTCATCGCCAACATCTACAGTAATCCCAAGCACCACACACAAAAATTTAAGACTCTACTACACACAGCCAGCACACAAGCCAAAAACAACACGTTGCTGATCGGAGGGGACTTCAACGCCGCCCATCGAGCATGGGGTTACGTGAAGGACACGGCCAAGGGACGGGACCTGTTACAGGATGCTCTGGACCACAACTGTGCCCTGATAACGGACCCCGCTCATCCCACCCGCATCGGCAACTCCGTAGCACGAGACACCACACCAGACCTTACATTTGTCAAGAACGACCACGCGGGAAAAGTAACATGGCACAACACCGGCGTCGACCTGGGCAGCGATCACTACATCCTCGAAATCACGGTACCCAACCTATTCCGGGGCAAAACCATTGACACAAGTGGACGGACTGGGACGGTTTCCGTAAGGGACGTCCCACCACAGCACAAGACATCACAGACTTCGAAACCTGGACGGCAGAGCTCCGCGATGCAGTGCAGTCGGCCACCAAGACCATCGAAACGGACGAGGACGTCGTTGCCATGGACAGCCGCCTGGCCCATTTGATCGAGGCCAAGCGTTCGATACAGGCGCGTTGGAAGCGGCAACGGCTGAACCGCAAATTGAGAAAGAAGGTGGCTGACTTAAACAGGGCCATTGAACACCACTGCAAGGCCCTGTGCCGTCAGCAGTGGAATGAAATCTGCAGCCGAGCTGACGGGCAAATGCACCGCGGTTGCACCTGGAATCTAATTCGGCACCTCCTAGACGAAACTAAGACCAAGTCACACCAGCGCGACCGCCTGGCCCGCCTCATGCACAACATCACACAACATCAAGGAAAAGACGCTGTTATCAAGAGCCTGGAAGCCAAGTATCTGCCGGACACGCCAAAGGAAACCCACCTGCCGTACGGGGGGCTGCCCAACGCGTGGCTCGACCGAGACATTACCACGTCAGAGGTGCGGGTAGCGCTGCACGAGCTCAATACCCGCTCGGCAGCCGGCCTTGATCTCGCTACCAACAAGATGCTACGCAACCTCGATGATGCATCGATCGAGTCCCTAACCCGTTACTTTAACGAATGCTGGCGTTCGGGCAAGCTCCCCGGACAGTGGAAAACGGCAAGAACGATTTTGATACCGAAACCGGGTAAACCACCGGATATTGGCAACCTGCGTCCCATCTCGCTCACGTCCTGCGTGGGCAAGGTGCTGGACCACGTGGTAGCCACACGTTGGCAGGAATACTTGGAGAAGGATGGCCTCTATCCAGACACGATGATCGGCTTCAGGCACAGACTCAGCACACAAGACGCCATGTTACAACTCAAACAAGAAATCATCGACAATAAGACACAAGACTGCAAAGTAATTCTGGGGCTTGATTTACAAAGCGCATTCGATAAAATCAAACACTCAGCCCTATTAGCACAAGCATCAAGACTTAACATGGGGGTAATGAGCTACAATTATATCAAGGACTTCTTGACCAACCGCACGGTGGAACTGCACGCCGGAGACCTCAAGCTTCCCGAACGCAAGCTCGGCAGCATGGGTACACCGCAGGGTTCAGTCATCTCGCCATTGCTCTTCAACCTCGTCATGATCGGGGTAGCGAGGGCATTGGCGGGGACCGGCGTCCGGCACACAATCTACGCCGACGACATTACCCTGTGGGCGGCCGGTGGCACCGACGCCAGCATCGAGCAACAGCTGCAACCGGCAGTTACCACCATTGAGCAGCACCTTGAAGGCACCGGCCTAGTTTGCTCGCCCGCCAAATCCGAGCTGTTCGTCCTCACACAGCTACGACCGGGGCGGAAACGCGCTCCCCCTAGGGAGTGCGATCACATGAAGATAGTGACAGCATCAGGGCAACGCATTCCCGAGGTTTCCAAGATCAGGGTCCTGGGTCTCCTGCTAAACAAGAGCGGCCGCAACGACGAGACCATTACCAAGCTTACCACCAAGGCAATGGACGCAATCCGGCTCATACACCGAGTCTCGACGCGACGGGCGGGCATGCGTGAAGACAGTCTCGTGCGCCTTGTCCAGTCGTTCGTGATCAGTCACATCGCATACGTTGCGCCCTACCTCAACTGGCACGTCACCGACAGGACCAAGATCAACACGCTGATCAGACGGGCTTATAAGACGGCGCTGGGCTTAACGGAGACCACAAGTACGGCTCGGCTCCTGCAACTGGGTGTCCATAACACCCTAGAGGAAATATCCTAGGCGCAGCTCACCGCGCAAATGGAGCGCCTCTCTACCACCAAGACGGGCCGCAGTATCCTGGCATCCCTAGGTCACAACCCCCGAGCTCCCAGGCGGCAACCGTGCGAGATCAGCGAGGAGGCGCAGGCCCACATCCGCGTGGACCCCATCCCGAAAAACATGCACCCTGAGTATAACCAAGAACGGCGGCAGGCGCGGGCCAAGGCCCTCACCGAGCAACACGCCCAAGACCCCCACGCCCGATACGTAGACGCATCGGAATACCAACGGGAAGGCTTTGCGGCAGTGGTCGTTGCGGTGGCTACCGGCACCAAGACGACGGCAGCGAGCGTGCGGTGCACAGACGCCACAGACGCCGAGGAGGTTGCCATCCTCTTGCGATCTCCGAAACCGAGTGTCGCACCGTGCTCAGCGACTGAAGGAACGCCGTGCGCAACTTTGCAAAGGGGCGAGTGTGCGCGCCGGCGGCTGCGATGATCGCAAAGCTCAAGTTCCAAGACCAAGGCAGCACCATCCGTATCAAATGGTTCCCCGCTCACGCGGGCGAGTGTGCATCTTCACCGAACCACAACGAGACGGCCCATTCGGCGGCGCGAGCGCTTACCCTCCGCTCCCCCGAGAGTGACCGTTCCGTGTGGTGGTTCGAAACCAAGGACCGAATGGCCAGTTATGGCGAAGTGACTAAGTCTTATCGCCTAGCTCGACGGACAATGCCGCCTCCCCACCCGGCACTCAGTCGGGAGGAGGCCGTCATCCTAAGGCAGCTACAGACCGGGTCATTCCCCGCCCCGGCAGTTCTACACGTGCTTCACCCAGGACTCTATCCAAGTGGTGTGTGCAGTGTTTGCTCAGTGGGTCCGGCGGACCAATGGCACATTATGTGGGACTGTGCCAGGTTCCCGACCGAAGCTACCTCCAGGACATACCCGCCCGAACTTCAAAGTGCAGTGCAGTGTACAGACAAGGACACTCAACTATGGGCCGTCCAGCAGGCCCGGGGTGCGCTCAAAAAGCACAAGCCTCACGACCCTCCACAAACGGGCCAAACTGGGGCATTGCAGAGTAGGGCATAACCCCGGGTCGACGATTGGCCAACGTCACGACGCTTCAAACCGTTGGTTGCCGGCATTTAATAAAGTTGCTCCTATCCTATCCTATAAACTACTAAATTTGGGGGCAACTTTACACTTCTCGACGTTGTTGAGCATTTGAGGTAAACATCAATACGCAAGTGATATTTGCACTGTTCTATTATTATAAATGCATGGCTGCTTGACTTTTGCCGTGAAAACACAAAACGTTCTCGCGCGGATCTTGTGGCTCTAAATCAACAGAAGGTCCCAATAATGGCGCGAGCAGTCCAACACGGCAAAAAAGAAATTAGCGCAAACTGGAGTCAATTTTCTAGCTTTGAAAGTTTTATGGAGCTAAGCCTTGCGGTTACGGAACACCAGGAAGCTTCCCTGTTGACATCACCGTTCGTGCTGTTAAGCCAGTGAAGCTTGGCTCATTCTTTTGTTCGCCGTTGCTTCTCATTGTTAGCCATAGTTGAGTAGCAGTGACACTTGGCTGTCAACCAACGCTGCTTCCTCTTGAGCACGATGGATTGAGTTAGTTGATCATCTTGAGCACGGTCCAGTCCACTTGCCCAGATTTCGCCACCTTCTTGTCAAAGCTGTTTTTTCCTTCATGTGTCCGTCTCTGTAATCATAACAAGCGGAACTTACCTTAAAGAGCATATTTCTCCTTCGCAGCAGCACCCCGCGCCATCGAGAGTCCCATCCCCCTTTGGTATCGGTGTCTCCTGAGGCCCGTTTTATGTCATTAAACGAGATGACAAAGATCGAAATTTTAAAAGGTTCACAATGCTGTCATCAAAATGACAGTTTGCGACGTGGGCCACCACACCATGCTACTTCGAGCTGCGGCACTTAGCTCTGCGGACAACCAAAGTTGAAATAAGAAATTTTCGTTACATCATACTCAACTCCAACGCCAAAAATCAAACCCTATGTTGGTTACAAGAAGAGACAATTAAATGTATAGCGTTAGTCATCACAGGGGACAAAATACGTGCACTTTGATCCGCAACATCAAATTACTTTCTGGAGCAATGAATGGAACATTTCTTTATTAAAAGGCAGAGACAAGTACCAAAAGAAATGCAGAAGTGACATCCAGACGTGACGCTTCGACGAACATCCCAGAAGGAAGAGCATGCTTTAGCTTTGGTCTATATAAAATTAATGTAAGAATAACTACTAGAAGGCCCATTACGTGAAAGTCCGACAACTGCCTGTTGGTCAATGAGGAGTGCGCGAAAATACCGTGCAAAGCGAACTAAAGTGACGTCGCGCGAGTTGGTAGCACATTGGCACTCAATCTGATGTGTTAGAAGTTAAGTTGGCCGAAAACCTAACCTTTCTTTCAGATGCCTTTTTCTAACGAAGGCGTAAACAAATGTAAGTAGACATCATAGATACAGGTTTTGTTTTTCTAGTAGCGTGTCGAAATGCAGTATTAGAGACATGACAGCTCGTTCCCCTCGACAAGCAAGGTGAGAGGACTGGGAATCTGCGCCATAAATGATTCCTTGGTCTCGCTACATGGACAGCGCTGACAGTTCTGCGTTTAGCGAAATGTTGGCATAATTAGCTATACCCCACCACAAAACGGGAGGGGGCGAGGGTTGATAGGAAGGCGGAGCTGAAGTTTGCCGCTCGAGCGCAGCCCGATTTTCTTGCGGAGCGGCTCTTTTGGGTTCACCTTGGCGCGCGAGCGGTGCCTGCTTCATTCTGTACGTGGCAGGCTGACAGGCATGCAGTCCGTGGTCTCACTGTACTTGCTTGTGAGTAAGCGTTACAGCTGCAGCACCAGGTTCGTGGTGGGGAGAGAGAGAGAGAGAGAGAGAGAGAGAGAGAGAGAGAGAGAGAGAGAGAGAGAGAGAGAGAGAGAGAGAATCACTTTATTTCCCAAACAAGTTGGCTAGCAACGCGTGGTGGCCGCCAGCCGAAGGCTTGGAGAAAGGCACTCTGCAGGCTCTAGTGTGGGCACATTGAGCCATAGCGTGCGATCACAGAAAGGTTATGTCGGGCCGGAAGACGTCTGGTGCGATTGGGGAGTGCTAAAAAGCCTCTCCATACAATGAGTGACAGGCAGCCGTTTCGCAATATCTAAGGTGGTAAAACCCAAAGCCAAGGACAATCCGCTGTATTGTTCCTGGTCCACTTCCGCAACAGTCCAAGAAGGTGTAACAGAAAACACACCAGCAAAAGTCTATAGATTCTCTGCCAATACAATTAAAAAGAAACACAGAAAGCATGCATCGCTTCCGTTCGAAGGGGTAAGTAAGCTGCACGCGCTGTTTTGTTGCAGCTTTTATAGTTTACTTTTTCTGCGTTGCCAAATGCAAACTAGTATTTTGAAGTTAAAGCGAGTCATCCCTCGGTGGTTTGCATATACTGTGCAGCCAGTAATAGTTACGGGTTCATGGTTATTTATTTAAACCAAAACAGATATACATACAATGTACACAGAGACCCAACAAGGTTGTCAAAGGGTCCCAAATAATACTACACTTTTATAACATGTTGGTACTGGCAATTGCAGCAACAAAAAAGGATAAAAATGAAGAACAAAAATTACGAGGCAGTGAATGGGGAGACGCCCGCAGAGAGCATGCAGCCCGCCGGTATGCCTACGGGTTCGCCCACGGGTGTGTTAGGCTTAACACTGTGGCTGATTTTCGATTGCCGCTCTGGTAAGCGGTGCAGATGACGATTTTTAATGCATTTCGCCATCGCATTATTTCCGCCTTTCTCGTATGTTCTGCCTTCTCTGGTACTTGAGTCCCATTTCGTGCAGCGGTAACAAGCTATCGCTCGAGCTATCTGCGCCAGCCTTCGTCACTTCGCTGCCGTGGCTGCCGCCTGTGCAGCGACCGTGTGGCTCGCTCAGAGCGCCTTTTGCGTCCAGTGTAATAGAAAGCAATAAAAATAGAGTGCCTGGAATCGCTGTAGAACTTAGGCCACTGCCACGTCCCCGATAAGCAAACGAAATCCCGGCACCTCAACCGACAACGATCGGATAGATAGTTGCTCGAGAGCAAAAGTTCTACCTCCGACCGGAGGTGCGAGCCGGCGAGAAACGCCGGCAGTGCGTAAGCGGCTAACAAAAACTTGTGTCGTGTTTAGATGTTGTTTACTTACTCCACATCCACTGAATGTCGATTGCGCGATGTCCTCCTCTAGCTGCACGTTTGCGTGTCGCGGACTTTAAAATTTAATTTAAATGTGTTCTAGGTGGTAATTGCTGCTGATATTTTGCAGATCATATATGTGCGTTCACACCAATCTATCTCTGAAGTTATCTCGCCTTCAAAGTTTTGTGTCAGTACCCCTTTAAGAAAAATTCACTATGATAAATCCTGGTAACGACGTTGTTATCTGGTGCAGTTCGACAACGTTGGCTTTCCAAATGATCCAATACACGGCATATTTCTGTTTACATCAAAATTAGTGGACGCAGATATTAGCGTAGCAAATAATTATTTTCCTCAAATCAGGCACGAATGTTGGCAAGCAGATATTGTTTAAAAAACGCAAAATCGAGATGCAGTGTTCTCTAGCGTACCTAGGCCTTTTTAAGTAGTCTACGATGTCAAGCATGTTCGAAGCTCGTAATCGAATTGTCATTGATTTGAAAGCTTGTAATAAATCTCGTTTACGTCAAATGTTTTGCTGGGTTATCAGCCACAATAAAAAATAAGATTTATTACAAGGGAAGAAAGTTCCAAACAAATGTCGGAAAAAAAATTCGTGCGCAAATTCAACAGTCCCCTTTTCTACCAAAACTATGTTCACGGGACCTGAAAGCCTTCCAGAAACAATGTCCTCCCAACCTGTTTCGTTCCGTAAGATACTCGGAGAACTGAGCTAATCGAGTGGAGCTTCTGGAAGAAGACGAGACCAACTTTAGTAAAAAAATACTTAGAAGTGGCTACACAGTTTAACTGCACTTGCTTGTCGCGAAATAACGAATTGGATTCAATATTCCATTGAATATTTTTCCAGACTCTCATCATAGCGCGAGAAACAAGGCTCTCCCGCAACAAGAAAATCGCGCAACACAGCGCCAGTAGTTAGTACCCCCGACCGACAATCACGTGCTGCCTTTCGAACAGCTCTGACACCCGTGAGCCGCAGCGTCGTCCTGCAAACTTTAGGTAGACCCTGGTGTGAAAATTGCTGATTCTTATGACGCATACGTGGTCAACACGTGCGAGGCATATAGTAACGAAGTGTAATTCAGCCAAAAACATCCACTTGTCCAATACTTACTTTACTGCGATTGTGAAGCCAATAACTGCATTTTTCAGTGAACCCATGGCAGCTCGCTCAGTCGGCTGTTCTTCTAAGACACTTTTAAGAAGCCATCCAACTGTAATCAGCTTCATTGTACGTAGGTACCACGAGTCGCATGATCATGATGTTATGTAACATAGGGATGTTTCAGAGCGAAAGGATAGGCAAATGTTAGTAGGGTTCATCAAGGACTTGAGGCTTGTGCTTTCTTCACGCCACTGCAACGCCATGCAGATACATTAAACATTTCTATTATGGTGCGCCAGGGGGTACTCTAAACCCCGCACCTTTTAGCACATTCTATCCGTGATTTTAGTACAGGATCAGAGTCAAAATAAATTTAAGTAACGAATGAGCTGTCTCCTTTGTGCCAACACATGGTATAGCCTTGATGAACATTCGCATTAATTTTGTTTTATTTGCATTTTTCTGTGAAATAATTTTTTTGCATTTTTCTGCGGATGAATTTCCTGAACCAATTTATTCAAGGGCACTAAAACTCACTTTTCGTGAGTATTATCCGTCAATCCTAAGTGGCGGAATTTTTTAAGTTTGTCTCAATCTAATTCTTTCAAACGAAGAATCCCAAGCGCCAGACAAACTCCAAGTATCTTTGTAAGAGATGCTGTCTCCTGGTCTGCTCCTCTCACTTAAGAAAAAGTCAATTATTTAACGAGCTATCTTGACCGCACGTCTCAAGTGTAAAACCACCAAAACCCATTATTCGGCCCTATGTCCTCTTTTGGTAGGTGCAGCAGTGGGGAAGAAATAGAGTGTACGCCTAGCGTACGGAAGGACAAATGCGAAAGGAAGGGTCATGGCTCGAATCCCGGTGCCACGCAATTCCCACCGGATAAAAAAATCCGCGTGTTGATGGAATTGTAGAAGGAGGCTTGGGGTGCGGCTTTATCCCGGCGACCATTGCCAGATTGGCAACCCTGGTATGGCAATGGCCACAACCTCCTATGAATACTCCGATCAACCCTCGGCCGTCTGTCCCCAGAGGCTGCGAAGGAAATGACCACGGCCGCAGTCAGACCAGTGACGCAGCAGACGGCGCTAAGAATCCCTGGAACCGGACAGGCCGCCATTGGAATATGGATCTGGCAACGCTTAGCGCGAGACCTTTATCTACGCAGGTGAGTCCAGAGATGGTGTTCAAGGAACTACAGGGAATTATATGGTACGTAATAGGGCTTAGTGAGGTTAGGAGGTCATGTGAAGCCTTTGAGGTGCTGAAAAATGAACACGTCCTAAATTACCGGGGTGTACTTGGCAGAAGAGAATTGGGAGCTGGATTGCTAGTTAATAAAAGCATTGCTTGCAACATACAGGAATACTATGGCATTAACGAAAGGGTAGTGGGTCTTGTAATTTGGCATAATTAGAGAAACAAATTCAAGGTGGTACAGGGCTACGCGCCTACATCCAGCCACAAAGACCAGCTAATTGAACGCCTCTATGAAGACATGTGGAACTTAACGACATTGTATACCGTAGCTATGGGAGATCTCAATGCTAAAGTAGGCAAGAATCAGGCTGGAGACAAGGTAGTTTGGAACTATGGTCTGGGTTGTAGGAATAACAGTGGGTACGTATTAGTAGAGTTCTCAGAACGGAATAATCTAAGCATTATGAATAGCGCCTTCCGCAAATGGGAGAGCCGTAAGTGGACGTGGAAGACCCCGAATGAAAAGCATAAAAATTAAATAGACTTTATTATGCGACGACCCTGGCATCGTGCAGGATGTGGAAGTGGTCGGAAGGGTCAGGTTTAGTAACCACAGGAAGGTAAGGTCTCGAATTTGGCTAGATTTGAGGAGGGACAGTAGCAAGCTAGTACGAAGGAATTCGATCGATGAGCTAACACTAAGACGAAAAATTGCAAAATTCAGGATCGCGCTGCAGAGACGATATTCAGCTTTAACCAGGGAAGCAGAGTTTACGTCACACTAAGCGAGCAACAATATCACAGGCATTATCACGGAATGCGAAAATGCGTCGGAGGTATAATCGCTAGACAGGATACTGTAAACTTTCCCAGGAGATTCAAGCTTTAATTGGAAAACGGCAAGGCACAACACTCTCCGCCCCAGCTGATAGAACAGAACTATCAGAGATTTCGGAGGTAATCAACAAGCGTAAAACAGCTGATAAACGGAAGCATAATATGGAGAAGGCTGAGCATTCTCTAAAGAACGGAGGCAGCCTGAAAGCAGTGAAGAGGCGTCTAGACGTAGGCGAAATCGGATATATGCACCTAAATACACGCAAGGCCATGCCATGCAACATAGGAATAAAATAGTTTCAGTAGCCGCGGAGTTCTATAGAGACATGTACAGTAGCCGCGACATCCAGGACAATACCGAACGAGGAAGTAGTTCAGAGGTGGTAGACATCCAACTAGTAAAGACAGAAGAAATAAAGAAGGCTTCGAATGAAATGCAAGACAGCAAAGCACGTGCTGAGGACGAGATAACATTAAACCTCTTGAAGAATGGCCGGCAAGTTGTACTAGAAAAATTGGCAGATCTGTACACTCAATGCCTGATGACAGCGAGTGTACCGGAATCTTGGAAGAACGCGAACGTCATCCTAATCCATAAGAAACGCAACATGAAGGAATTGAAAAATTGCAGGCCGATCAGATTACTTTCAGTAGTCTACAAGGTACTTACAAAGGTCATCGCTAACAGATTCTCTGCCACATTAGATTTCAGTCAACCTAATGAATAATCAGGGTTTCGTAACGACTATTCAACAACGGACCATATTCTCATGACCAATCAGATGCTAGAGAAAGGCGCGCAGTATACTCAACCCCTATATATCACCTTCATAGATTATGAGAAAGCATTTTACTCGGTCGTAGCATCAGCACTCAAGCAGGCATTATGGAATCAGGGTGTAGACGAGTATTACGTTAGAACACTAGAGGATATCTGCAATGGGTTCACAGCTACAATAGTCCTCTTAAAGAAGAGCAGTAGAATACAGTCTAGTCTACTTATAACAATATCCATGTGCCAAGAAAATTCCATCGTTATAACCGATTATTGTTATATGCGGGTTGCTAAATTAAAAGACAGAGCAGAGAACAAAACATTTTATTTTCAGGCAAGCAAGGTTGTACTTCTACCTATTTGTGTAAAAGAAGCTATACTCGGTCAGCTTTGTTTGCTGCACATGAAGCTGGCGCAAATCTTTTTTAGTAACATCTATAGGTGCTTCACCTAGCTGAGCGAAGGGTCCTTAGTGGAACCGAATTCCCTGATAGACTATCATGCGTTGGGCCTCCTGCGAAGATGCTACCCGAGTAGGCTGTGCAACCGCGTCGTCAGAGTTGTCACTGCCACCGCTGCACGCAGCACGTATCCGCGCAACGATCGCCTCTTCAGTGAGGCACTAAGACGTTTTCAAAACACCGGCCCTGACGTCTGATACGCGGAAAAACGGAGGTAGTTGAAGAGGCACCCAGTCAAATTCAAAGCAGCAGGCACGGGGACGGGACCAAAGCCGCGGTATCGGGAGGGGTGTTTGCAAGGAGAACTGTTCCCCTCCTCCTTTCGCTTTCTCGTAAGCGGCGCAGTTGACTCGTTTTCTGAGGGGTGGACGGGATGCGAGGCGTATAGCGCCGCATGGTGTCGGCGTGGTTGGTGCGAAGAGCCTGCGGCAGCTCGCATTTTCGGTGCTTGCTGTAACCGGATTGAATCGTTATATCCGATATCGCGGCACTGGAGCATTGTAATAAGCGGTTTATATTCCCATGGAAAGCATACACAAGCGGACGGTGTCATAGCTGTTCATCGTTATATCCGATATATTGTTATAAACGGCATCGTTATAAGTGGACTCGACTTACCTACATGGAAGGGCGTAAGAAAAGGATACACAATCTCGCCCGTGTTGTTCACAGCATGTTTACAGGAGGTATTCACAACATTGCTTTGAAAACAGGTGCCCGTAAGGATTAATGAATATTACCTGAGTAATTTCAGATTTGCTGATGACGTTGCCTTGTTATGTAACTCGGAGGACGAATTGGAAATTATGAATACCACACTAGGCGAGCAGAGTAGAATCGTGCGCCAAAAAAATATTTTCCAGAAAACTAAATTAATGCTCAATACCCTCGTGAGAGCCCAGCGGTTTCAGACAGGTGTCGAGGCAGTAGAAATGGAAAGCGAATAAATCTACTTAGGTACAGTGGTGACCCCGGATCCCAAACCTGAGACAGAGATAATTAAAATGATAATAATGGGGTAGAGTGCGTTTGACAGGCATTGTGAGATAATGAACGGCAGCCTACCACTATCCCTGAAGAGGAAAGTGTATAACAGCTGCATCTTACCGGTACTCAACTACGGGGCAGAAACGTGGAGGCTCACTAAAAGTTTTGAACTTAAATTGAGGACCACTCAGCGAGCAATGGAATGGAAGATGATAGGTGTAACGTTAAGGGAGAAGAAGAGAGCCAATGGGTCAGGGAACAAACGGGTGTTAAGGGCACATTAGCAGAAATTAAGAAGAAACGTTTGTGGGCAGGACATGTAATGCGAAGGCAAGATGACCGTTGGTCATTAAGGGTAACAGAATGAATCCCTACAGGAGGCACGCGAAGCAGGGGGCCGCCGAAAGTTAGAAGGCCAGATAAGATAAAAAAGTTTGCAGGATAAATTGGTCGCAGTTAGCGCAGGACCGGGATAATTGGAGGTTTAGAGGAAAGGCTTTTGCTATGTAGGGGGTGTAGACAAGATGATGATGATGATGATCGTGGTGGTGGTGGTAGTGGTGATGACTGGTTTCGTCTCTCCTTGGCTATACTTCTTCAGCAGTGTCCGCTCAAGAAAACGTGCTTGGTTGTCATATTAGGTTTGTTTGTTATATTTTGTTAGACTCCACAGATTTTTTATTACCTGGCTGATGGCTTCGGTTTATTATAGAGGAATGCTTTTTGTAAATTCAGGCTGTCCTCTCGGTTCGCGATAATACCTTCTGTCGGTTCACTGCTAACTATTGAGTTGGTAAGCAACTTTGCTACAACACTAGGTAAGCGGTTGGTCAGCTGTTACTCGGTTCTTTAATAGCACACTTCTTAAAGAACCAATTATTTCAAACCCGGAAAACCTTCTATATCGATAAATCCTCATACTATTTTTTTAAAGCTTTCCTAGCAGTGTATACTTTCTTGATTATTCAATACAATCTCGGTTACTTCTTGTGCGACTTTCCTTCTGGTGATGTCTTGAAACATTCTTGTCCACTTCACCTTAAATTGCTTAATAAGTTCACGTTTGAAATGGCTGATGTAGGTTTTCAACTATATTCGAATACTATGAATGCGCGAGCATTTCCTTTACTTGGTAGAACATTTGCTTTCGTTCGTTTTTATGTTCATACAGGGCGCAATATAGGCTGGACCGACAAGAAAGCAATAAATGATGTATAACGTATTTTTATGGTGATATATGGTTTTCATAAACGAACTGCTGAGGCTCTCGTGGCCATGGGAGTACGAAGAAAAATGGCAACATAAAATTGTAATCAGAGCAGAATGTCGATGGACGTGGCAAGATCAATTGTTGCGACGATAACCGTTATTTTATACTCGTAGGTGCCCACCGTGGGTTCCGGCCGCCGTTGGACGCTGTGCAAACAGAAAAAAATTGTGAGAATAGAGCGCCAAATTGCATACCACGTTACAAGCAACCATCATTTACAGCGTGGTGAAACTCTAATAGACTTTTACTCGTGTAGTCTCGAATCAGCTCCTGCACTAATTCGCATTATGGCACATGTCCTCTCGTCAAAAATTAGCAAATAGTTACAGCTGAAATACGTCGAGAAACCAGCACAAAGCATGTTTTATTAGGCGTTGTCTTCGATGATCATAGCTGCCGCTCGGTGTCCCATCATCATCAGTGGAATATTAAGGTTTCCACTGGGAAGGTAAGGCATGGATGAAGCGTCCACGACCCTCAGTCTTTGTACGCCGCCAAGGACTCTGCGAAAAAAGCCCGATGACCTAACATTAACACAGCGCCTTGTTACCTAAAAGGTGGAATTTTTTCTTCTCTCGGAACAATCCAGAAAGAAAGCGAAGTAGCACACGATCGAACAAAATGAGGAGCTCATCGAGCTCACGTTTAAAAGGCGCAAGCATCGAGCTAACAAGCCACACGTACACCTATTCCCAAGCACAAGGTAGGCGAGCAGGTCATCGAAAGGGCGTGTTTGGAACGGAACACAGTGCTTTAACGCCTTTATCTGTGTAATTGGGTAGTGTAATTAAGGCTAGTCTAAGGTGCGGTCCAACGAAATATAAGCAATCCACAAAAGCGACGTGCACCGGTGTTTCTCAAAAAAAAAATGCCGCGCCTGGCCCTACTTCGCCTTCTCTAACGTAAATTATCCCAACTTAAAACAAGCTGCCCAAGAGAAAGCAGCATTTTAGAACACGAAGAACTAAACTAGGGCGCAAAAATAAAATGTAAAATAAAGAACAAAAAATACAGGAAGCAAAGGCCGGAGTTGAACTACCGCCCTTGCTATCCCGAATCCAAGGCGGAACCTCGACACCACAACGGCAGACAGCTTGACGTGTGGCGGAGATAACCCTAAGAATTCGAATGCCGTCGGACGGCGCTCTAGCCACTGGGTATAATCAAACTTCTCACCCAGCACTCTGTGTATGTAGGTGGATACGCACGTGGTCCTTGGAGGAACATATGCTTAAATGGGAAGAAACGGTGGTTGTTGTGAACAATAAAATGATGACGGGTTAGCGAAGTCGCATGCAGTTGGCAGCTACTGCGACGTCATTTATATTTCAAAAAACTCATGCACCGCTCCGTCAAACGACCGCGATGGTTGACCGGAAGCTTTCTCGTGACGGATTCTTTGGTTGCCGTTTAAGTTTTCCAAACCGCTTCGACCATGTAGTGAACGCTCAGAAAAAACATGGATATTACGCCTTTCTCTATCCGATTTTTGCCATTCGACTATCCTGGTGAGCCGCCTTATGACATGTTTGTGTTGATTGGTTTGTACATTCTGTGGTGATGCCGCTTATGTGATAGGCACGCTGAGCCACCAAGATCAACTAAGTCATGTTTCCGAGAAACTGTGGCATTTGTACGTAGTGTGTATAGTTCGCTTGACCAACCACCTGACTGGTTCCCTCTTTTGAACGCTCGTGTGTGTTTGCCTGAATTTTGATGTATATGTGCTTCTCGTAACTTCAGTGTATTCTTTCGTTTGCTTGACTATGCATTCCTCGTACTGCCACGCTTGAGCGTATTCTCCCATGTAATAACGAAAAAAATCGAAACGGAGCAATCGTATAGGCGCCGGCGGCATAACGCGAGAAACCTAGGTTCGATTCCGGCGACGGGAGCGTTTTTTTTTTTTCAATTCGGCGTTTTTGCGTTACAGAAGTCATCAGTGAGAACGCGAAAGCTTCCCTTTAAAACAACTGGAAAATTCTGGATGGCGGCTGCGGCACAGCGGCTGGCACACTGCACAGACAGCGCTGGCTACGTAACGTGAAATATTTCGAACTACATGGACAGTGCCATTCTAGAACCCCGTCGAGGGAATGTTATGCCCTGCAGTGAACTGGAGTAGGGTGTAGATGAAGATGATTAGGAAAATGATTTTGAACCTCGCTGTGGAAAAAAAAGAAGTGACACTGCAAGCGCTGAAAAAATATAGGTTTGTTAGAAACAAAATATATCGTGCTTGACTTTAAACTTTCACAGAACATTAGAACTAACATAATAAAGAAAAGTACACATAGTTTCCACCCCAAGCGTATTTTTTTACTCACGTCAAGGCGCACCAATTTTTTCTGTTATACGACTCGAGTTTGGCTTTAGCGAGCTTCGGTATGCTCAGTCGTACAAAAGGCATTCACGGCCGCCCTTCTTTTCTTGGCTCCTGAACATGCGCAGCCCATTTAAATTACCTAATAACGGCATACATTCGAACCCTCATCAATGGTCTCACAAACCACAATAGACAGTTCTTTTTTCAGGGAATTTTAAAGCTTCGTTTTGCACTAATTCGAACACTTGCGTCATCACGCATTTTTTCTCCCTCCTCGTTGCGTGCGCTCTTTTCAATAATGCCTTTCAACCAATTAGGCCGTCTTGCCGTTTTGAACAATTAGCCATTTCACGCAAAACCGAAACCTTCTGCCTTTAAACCGTACTGATATAATAAAAGACCAGACGAACGATACTTAGCTTATTTGACGACTAGAATTAATGCCACGTGTAAAAATGAACGAGATCAATTGAACACAAGTTCAGGAGAACCACCTGAGCCTGGCGTCGAGCACTGCTTCGGCGTGAGTTCCCATCGGCGCGGTGCAGCAGGGGTGCCAGCCACTCAGCGTGTTGTAGAGAATGAAGCAGCGCAGGTAGGCGTCGCTCCACAAGGGACCCGCCGATTCGCACCCGGGAACGGGGATGTCGAAAAGTGTGACGTTTCCTCGCTTCATTGCTTCAGTTCTTATAGTTTGTATAGCGATTTGGGACCCTGAAAAAGATAATAGCCCAGTTACGCGCGCGTTCGCGAACTGCCGTTGTAAAGAGGCCCTGCAACACTTCTTTCAACTTTTTTTTTTTCAAGTCGTAAACGCTTGCAAACCGTAGTAAACAAGCACATGCAGTACGTGGATTACGGGGTCTCAAAGTACCTCAGCCGAAAATAACTGCTGTGTGCCCATGAGATAACTTAAAAGCTTCCTCGAAAGATTTTTCTCTCTTTCTCAGTCTTCACGTTCTTCAACCGCTGGAATTACGCCTTTACAGCGGTGTTGCGTGTATTGGCCCGCTTTCCTTCAGTTGCAGCTATGAATGCATTCGATAGCCACTTTATGAAGGAAGCCACAAAATCAAAGCCGAAACGAAAGGCTGCTGGGATGAGCAAATCACCCAGTGCCGCTCCGTGCTGGCGATAGCAACAGCCTTCGCAGTGCTTCCAGACTCGAAGGAAAGAGTGAAAGAATTTATCGGAATTGTTGTAGAGGCCTTTTACATCTAATTTTTTTTTCTTGTGGTTTTTGGTTCATTTCCTCCTTCAGCAGTTGCGTTTAGCTACGCACCGAACCAAAGAAAAATGGTTCGTACGTGTTGAACGCGCCTTTCATCCTCTATTCTTCCAACAAAAAAACATGGCGCCATATACGGCTTTCCGCAAGTCAAAAATTGGCGGTAGCGCCCGACGACTGCACCGTTACAGCTCATCGGAAATATCAACAGCCAACCAACGAAAATGGGCATGGGAGCAGCCCCTTCGGCACCGCTCTTAATCGTAAAACAATCACTATGCAGGTGGTTCACACGTTCCTCGTGCCATGGCCATCGGTTGCGTTTAGTAACTGCGCAAGCTTCTTCACCCCCCCCCCCCAACCCCCCGCCGGTAACGGCCATTCCGTTCTAACTACCAGAAGAAATGTCAACTGCGAAGACCTGCTGCGTGGTCGTCCCCGACTGGTTGTCGACGCCTCAACTCGACTACTGCCGAACAGCGAAATGGACAACTGCATCATCTGCCAAGGAAGATATAAGCAGCCACCCCGCCAGCATTCCCTTCAGTGGGCATGGGAGCAGCACCTTCGGCACCGCTCCTAATCTTCAAACTATCACCATGCAGGTATAACCTTACTTGCCGCTGTATGCGAAAAAAAGCTATGATCGTTGCTTATTGCTGTTCCCATGCCCAGAGTGTTAACAGAAACCTTGTCTGAGTTTTTTCTATGGCTTTGCTGTTACTATTTGGCGGCCATATTGAACCTAACCCTGGGCCTACCACTGGAGCAGATGCCCTTATTGATGTAGAATCTTTACCGGAAAACCCAAGCGAGCAAATGGGGGCTCTCTTTCGGTTGCTAAAAGGCGTTCACACGCGTTCAATTCAGAGATCAAACCATCAAACCCATCTAGCAGCCGACATAAAATGCATCAAATCAGGACAAAAAAGCATTGAAGCAAAGGTATCGGATATTCAAAGCAGGCTTGACGCCCTAGAAAAGGAATCAAAAGAAAATAGACGACCTTGGCGCGCAAATTACATAGCTACAGTCGACTTTTAAATCACTAGCTGTACAGCACAATGTCTTGCAGTCACGTATCGATGAGCTTGAAGATCGTTCATGCAGAAATAACCTGATTTTTATGGCTTCCCTGATGCTAAGGAAACTTTGACACAAACGGAAGCTAAATTAACTGAGGTGTTAAGCGAAACGATTGACTTATTTCCTGCAAGCTCAATTGAACGCGCGCATCGCATAGGCACGCTATCACAAACAAATGCCGCCCCGCTGTTGCAAAAATTTTTTTAACTTTAAAACCGAGGAGCAGGTATTTCCCGCACGTAAGCTGTTAAAATCAAATAATTTAACAATATCCGAAGACTTCTCTCCGGCTACTCGTATTGCCCGTGAAAAACTCACCGAATTCGCAAAAGCCAACCCGGTTCCCCTTTCTTTGTAAGCAGCTACAACAAGCTCATGACAAATAAGAAACGCTACGCGTACAACGAAATCATTGATCTCATCGAAGAAATTAAGGCCAGTGAACACCCTGAGGCGCATGATAACGGCACCGTCACCCCAAACGGTGTCGCCTAGGAATGCGAGAGGGGCAGTGGCCGGCCGCTCGCACAACTGTCATATTCACCAATGCACGCAGTGTCGTCAACAAAAATGATTCTTTGACCGCCAGCCGAGCTCAGGGTATCCCGGAATAGGGAAGCCCCCAACCGGGCGGGTGCCCTAACATCTGCACCAGCTTGGCAAATAAAGATTTATTCATCATCATCGTCAGCAATAGATACTTGTCCTGCGCATATTATCGTTCTCACTGAAACCTGGTTGTCTCCGGATGTACACAACTCTAAAAGCTTTTAAGAGTCTTAACACTTTAACATATTTCGATACTACCGCGCTACGTCTCGAGGTGGTGGCGCACTTTTGCGGTTTCTAACAAAATTACTTCGTCCAGCAGCCATTTCAACATCATCTGGGCCTCAGTAAGAGTTCGTCATCGCCAATTAATTTTTGGCGTGTGCTATAGATCCCCGTCCCCTTCCACCTATTTTGTAAATGAACTGCATGGCGTCCTTAATGAGATTACTACCCGATTCCCGACATCACCCGTCATACTTTTAGCCGATTTCAACTACCCGAATAAAACGTAGAACACTGTCCCTCCCACATTCGCTCCTTTAAACCGAATCCCACGGATTCTTGGACATGTGTTCCACATTTGCACTCACCCACGTTGTTTCCGTGCCAACCAGGCTATCACCTACCGCATCAAACACACTCGACCTAGTTTTAACAACTACCCCTGATATCCTCTCTGATGTAACTTGCTTTCCTGGAATTAGTGACCATCTAGCTACTGCTTAACTTTCATATAAAAAAATACCGTGCCCGAAGGCCCAAAAAGTGCAAAACCGTATTCGACTACAACAGAGCGACATTTAACGCAATAAATACTAATCTCGATACATTTACAGACGTCTTCTTGAGTAACTTCGAATATAACTCACTACAATCCAACTGGGCATACATATTCGAAAACAAAGTGCATGAACTAATCGAAACGTATATTCCAAAGCGAGTCATTACCATGCATTGTCACGCACCGCAGTATAACATTCATATAAAACGGTTATCGAACAAGAAGAAACGTCTCTATCGTGCAGCTATACGTTCACCTTCCATCTTGCGTTGGAATGCGTACAAGACTCCATCTGAAGCATATCTTGCAGCTATCAAAACGGCGAAAGAATTTGTTTTATCTAACGTCCTTCTGTCGACGCTTAAAAAATTTTTGGCAGACCATTAACCCTCCCCCTCATGACACATTTGCCTTGCATGATGCTTCTGACAAACCCGTCCCCAACAATCTCTGTGCGGCACTTCTCAATTAAACATTTATCTGCAATTTTTTCCCTGATTATTCAAATGAAATGTCCCCAACACAAGCATTAGATTGTGCATTTATGCCTCCAGTACGAATAGATGTATCTGGTGTCGCTAAGCTTATCGACGGGTTGAAATACTCGTCATCTCCCGGCTTTGGTGGTATTGACAGCAAATGTTTTGAAAAAACACTAGTACGTATTGTTCAGTTATATTAACAAAAATATTACAACAATCTTCGGACACGGGTACGCTTCCTAAACAATGGAAAATGGGGAAAGTGATCCTTTTCTTTAAATCAGGCAGCAAAAACTCTCCTTTCAATTATCGCCCTATTTCTCTCATCAGTCTCTGTTGCAAAATATTAGAACACATCACCTACAGTAACTTGGTTAACTTTCTTTAATCTCACTCATTTATTTTCGCAGCTCAGCAAGGGTTCCGTAAGTCATACTCCTTTGAAACCTAACTAACATGTCTTACTCACAAATTGCCCGAAATCTTAGATCGGTCACCTCATGCCGATTGCATCTTCTTTAATTTTTCAAAAGCGTTTGACAAGGTTTCGCTTAGATTGATTCTTCATAAACCAAAATACTCAAATTTGGACAATACCTTGTTAAAATGGATAGAATTATTTCTTAATCGTTATCAGTTTATTGTTGCTTATCAGTGTTCAGGTTTTAGCCAGGTTACCTCAGGTGTCCCACAGGGGTCGGTTCTTGGGCCGCTATTGTTCCTTATTTATTTCAACGACTTGGCTACTCTTCTAAAAACTCGAATGTTCTTCTTTTTGCAGTTGACTGTGTTGTTTCTCGTGAAACATGTAGTGATAATGGCACAA
The DNA here is from genome assembly GCF_048455015.1 of Haemaphysalis longicornis. NCBI lineage: Eukaryota > Metazoa > Arthropoda > Arachnida > Ixodida > Ixodidae > Haemaphysalis > Haemaphysalis longicornis. The sequence goes on from NW_027526422.1 coordinate 126,967,592, forward strand.
CCATATTACATTCTGACCTTAATGCTGTTGCTAACTGGTACAAAGCCTGGTTAATGGAACTGAACTTTAAGAAATGTAAAGTGATCATATTTCCCGCACCAAGACTGTACCACCACCCTTTTATCTTAACAGTGTCCAATTATAATCAGTTACGTCTTATAAATATCTTGGCATCCACATTAACACTGACTTAACCTGGAACCTTCACACCGAATGTGTAATTAGGAACGCAAACCCCATGTTAGGTTAGTTACGTCGTAATTTTTATACTTAAACTACTGCTCTACAAAACACAAATTCGTTCCAAACTGGAAGACGTATGCTCGGTATGGGACCCAAGTCAGGATAAACTTATAAATGCCCAAGAACCTGTTCAAAAGAACTCAGGTTCATTCTGTCGAACAGCCACAATCGAACCGCCAGTATTGCTGCCATAAACTCTAACCTTGCCCTCCCATCCCTGTCGGCATTCCGTCAAATTTCCCGACAAACTCTTTTTCACCAACTGTATCATCACCATCTTCTGCATGACCAGTTTATCGCTACGTCACATTATCGATCTCATCGTATCGACCACAACCACAAAGTTGGAATTGACATTTGCAACACCCAGCATTTCTTCCACTCTTTCTCGCCCAGGACTAGTAGGGAACGCAATCGCCTTCCTCCTGGTGCTGTCTCTATTACTGATAACGGACAGTTCCAAACTTTTCTAGCTAGAATTGGATAAATAGGGCCCGTGTAACGTCTTGCTATTGTGATGAATCGCCACGTGAGCGATTCACCGCGCAATTGAGCCTGCGGGAAGTACAGCGACGACGACAATGAAGGCGGGCTTTGTGCGAGAGTGATCGAGCAGGTAATCTCGCTGTCACAGCTCCCACTCAATTCGGAATTCTTCATCTGGCTCTATTTTCATCTTCAAGATTAAGACGATATTGGGCATTTAGAAGCTACTCGTTCAGACTCACTTTTATAATTTGAAGAGTACCAACATTTAAAGTTCGGGTGGAATGTTGATTTTTGTGGTTCTCGGCAATGCGAGGTGACCATCACCGTGCTGCGCTGCAGGATGTCTTGCTTAATTTCTATCTGTTCAGATCAGGACTTTCACCTACGGAACTATGTGTGCGATGCCAGGTCCCTGAAACAATCAAACATTTTTTGTCGACTGCCGCCGTTTCTCAACAGCTAGACAACTGCTTTTCAAGGGACCAATTGAGCGTTTTGGTGTTGACTTGTTCGATTCCACTTATATTATTGGCGCATCAAATTTGTGGTTTGCAAAAAGGGATATATATAATTGCATTCAATTTTTTTTCTTTCGGCTGAAGGGTGCTAATTAATGGGTAATTCTGGTTTTATTCATAACTAAGTTTCCTTTTACAGCCTCTTTCCGGAAATAATTTAGTATTTTGAAGACCCCACGTATTTAAAAACAGATTAAGCCCTGGCCAATCCCCTCTTGTGGGTACGTAGCAAAATCTTCGAGAACATCATCATCATCATCATCATCATAATCATCATCTAGCTGGTACGACAACGGCTGGAAGCCAAGCGGTGGAACAGGGCGCGGTTACGTGGAAACTACCCCGTGAGACGCCTGGTCCACGGGCCACCTTGAGCAGGACCGTCGTTACCCTCCTTCAAGGCTCGAGAGCGCGTCTCGTCGCCGTCATCGTGGCGCTGGTGCGCCGACTGCTGACGTTTTTGTCTGGCTGTTGGGCGCTGCCGTTCCTGCTGTTGGAGCAGCTAGGAACACGTCGCGACGGAACGTTAGCTCACTCACTATCGGGTATCTCTAGGACCTTCCGAACTGCCAGATTATATTGTGTAGCTGCAGACTGTGTTGTGCCATCGTCTATTTGCTCCCCTCCTGTGCTTGTCCTTCATCTTGTTAAATATATCTTCAACGTTTTAAACAGCGTTCGTCTCTGCCTGCGTGCTCCTCAGCCCATTAATAACAGTTATGCTCGTGAGTTTTTTTTTTTCTCGGTGATTTAGCTAACATTGTATAATTAGCTTATATTGTAATTTATTTTTTTCCTTATTTGTTTGCTAGTATTCTACCCGCCCCCCCTCCCCTCTGTAATGCCTTTGGCCATGAGGGTGTCATGAATAAATAAAATAAATAATCAAAAATTTCAACTAGGCTTTCGCCTTCACACCCCTTGAGAGCTTACCGCCCTTCCCCCCAAAAAACCCCTTTATTTTCGCGATTTGCCCCGGCGAGAAAAACGACCGATGCTGCAGGGTCGAAGCAGTGTGATTGAGCTCTGCAGCAAATCGCATGGGCGGCTGAGCCATTGCGACGGGTTAATGTATTTAAATTGGTCAGATGAAGACCGGGATGGACGTCACGGGGTCGACAGATATTTTCGCAATTGTTTTACAAACATAGCACGTCTTTTCGGAAATATGACGTGACCACGATTTAAAATGAAAATGACCACGACTGACTATTTATAATGAATCAAATGAATGAAATTGTCTTGTTTCAATGCAGACATAATTATCTACGGAAAGCTGTTTCAGTTTCTATAATAAAGCACTCTACGAATACATTTAACGAGTGCGTCTTCCAAAGTACACATACGCTGAGCGTCTCGAAATCGCTTCCGTACGTTGCTTATGTAATGCATAAATTTTGAAAGATGCAAGCATTAAGCATTAATTGTAGTCGCCTTAGATAATAAGAGTGGTCAGTACAAGACTCCGTGAAACTTCTTTTTCACAGAGATGCGTCAGCTGTCATGCCGTATCTCGAATTTCGTTGAAACATGAGGGGCACTAAGCGGCCTGTCTAGTTCATGAAGCGTTGTTTGTTGTGAGTGGCATGTTTCGTTGAACTTGAGACTTGTTGAGCCCTTTAGCTGCAATACAATGTTTAATTTCCCATCCTACCATACTAATAAGGTTATCCACAGTTCTCCCCCGGTGTAAATGTTTAGTAATGTTTAGTAATGATATAGGAACCGTAATAGAACAGTCTCGCGAAACCTGGGAACATCAGAATACAGCCAACCTGCAAGGCGGCACACAATCTATAAGCCCACTTTTAAGCAGCGCCGAATCTTCCCACACCTAAGCTATAGAGTACAGTTAATTTTAAATAACACATTAAGACACTAGAATTGGTCATCGTTTTACTTACAGTTTAAATTGGGTTGTTGTCTATTAAAAGAGCAATTGTGTTGTCTTAATGAGGAAATGTTTAGTACCAGTAATTGTCGTCTTGTGGCGTGTGCTGGATAGGGTTTCGGGAAGGAAGAGGGTTTGAATGCAACGGGGCCGAACGGTGTTGTCCTGGAACGATGTAGTTCGGTCCGTAATGGTGGAGAACGAAGACGACAAACGCAGCAAGTGTCTCCTCAGCCTCGCGTCGCGTGCGGCCAGTGAGGTCACCATCATCACCAGCCTATCTACGCCCACTGCAGGGCAAAGGCCACTCCCATTATTCTCCAATTACCCCGGTCCAGTGCCAAATCTGACCAATTTATCCCCGCAAACTTCTTAATCTCATCTGCCCACCTAACTTTCTGCCGCCCCCTGCAAAGCTTGCCTTCTCTAGTGATCCACTCTGTTACCCTTAATGACCAACGGTTATCTTGCCTTCGCAATACATGCCCTGTCCACGTCCACTTCTTCTTCTTAATTTTTAATAATATGTCCTTAACACGCGTTTGTTCCCTGACCCACTCCGCTTTCTTCTTGTCCCTTAATGTTACACCTATCATTTTCCGCTCCATTGCCAGTTGAGTCGTTCTCAATTTAAGTTGAACCCTCTTAGTGAGCCTCCACGTTTCTGCCCCGTAGGTGAGTACCGGTAAGATGCAGCTGTCACACACTTTCTACTTCAGCGATATGGGTAGGCTGCTATTCATTATCTGAGAATGTCTGTCGTATGCAATCCACCCCATTCTTATCCTTCTAATTATCTCTGCCTCATGGTTGGGATCCGGGGTCACAACGTGGCCTAAGTAGATATATTCGCTTACCACTTCCACTGCCTCGCCCTTTGAGTGGGGTCCACCCGTTCTCAATTCTGTTACTAGCCACATGTATCAAGAGGTTGTTTTTTCGCCCTCACATGTCGTTCATAACGCTGTGGAAGGTATGGACCTATAGGAGGCGACGACGACTGGACTGAAGCTTTTTGTTGTTTCAAACAAAGCGCGGACGCTTACGTTGCACAGGTGTATGAATGAAGCCTTTAGGGATGGTGGTGTCCCTTCTTGCGCGTGCAACGAAGTTCTAAAATGACAGAAACTAGCGCATGCGTGCCGAGGTCATCGCAGCGTTGCGTGCGAGCAGCTTTGACTGAACTTGTGTAATCGGAAGTGAGCCTTTTTTTTTTTTGCGGAATACATAGGTGCAAATGTATGGGGTCCCTTTGCTTCTTTGAAGTTCGTGCAACTTGTTGTTTTAGAGTACGTGGATTATTTTATGGTAAGTAAAACGAAAAGCAATTGGGAAAGTAGAATGTGCGAATTTAGGGCACGGCCCTGATAACCTGCACGGCAGTGCTCCCCTACCGAGCAGAGTAAACGGCTTTCAAATAACTTTGTCGCCGCTTGTGCTCATGCGAGTACTCCAGTACTGTTTGCAAAAAAATAGTATATAATTAAAAAAATTCTTAGAACACTTCAGTCTGCTTACATGCTTGGAAGGCGTAAGTCTGACGTACCATCCTCAGGTGTGAATTGTATTAGCACGCCGACCCTAGATGCAACGGCAACGGTTTTTACAATCTTTTATCCATTTCATTTCTCCTTTAACACTTTATTCTCATTTTTTCGACCTGAATTCGTTTTATTTCTCGTCAACCAGGTTGTTCCCACAGTAATCTACTTTATCCCATATCAATCAACTTTAACGTCTTAATTCGCTTAAATTGGTCTAATTCAACGCAATATAACCTAATTCAACTTAATTTACCTCTTTTGTGTCTTATTTCGCCTTCATCCATTTAACTGCCGAACAATATTGTTTTTTTTTTGTTTATTCTAGGTTACTTCGCTTTAGTTCCCCAAATAAAACCTTACCAATCACTACTATAAATCACGAATTAATCATTACTCCGTCATCACTCACTCTCCCTTATCTCACTTTACGTTTCACGCAAAGTAATTATCACAATCAATAACTAGCCAGTGTTCAGTTAGCTTCTGTAATCATTATTTTTATCCTATACACGGCCTGCATGCTTTAATTCGCTTGTGGAGCTACCCGGGTTACGTTGGGTATTGTGTCAGTTGTGTCCACGCCAGGTCGTTTGACGTAAACCTTCCAAGGACACATGTAAGCCCTGTACCTTAAAAATTAATGGGCGAGGTTCCAGTGCTTGCGGAGAATCTTTTTATAGAGCCTGACGTGGAGGCACTCCATCCTAATCGCTGACAGAGAGATAACCCCTTTTGCAAGTGCTTGGGTCACTCTCAAACGCGGCTTCCCGTGCCTTGCGTTCCATGAATCAAATCAAGCATTAGAGCCAACCAACATGTTCAGTCACTGTGCTGATTAGTGCGCAATTAATTCAAATGGCGACCACAACAATGTGTGCACGTAACTCAGAGCCCATCACAGTGTTAAAAATCCGCAGAAAAGCCCCTCTTCCGCAGGTACGGCTAATTTCGACCCCTCAAACGGCGCCAATGAGCCAAAGAAAGATTTCTCGTGGAATTTAAACTAGGATGTGCATTTGATGTCCCAACGATTTTTATTCCGTTTGCAGAGCAGGGCTAACCATGCCTAAAAATATAATGCGAAGTTAATAATTCTGTATTCGTAGGGAAGATATCAACAAATCGTGCACCCCTCAGTTAAGCGACGACGATGGTCGAACGCGAAGCTTTCTCGTAACGGATGCTTTGGTTGCCGTCTAAGTTTTCCAAACCGCTTGGACCATGTCGAAATTCGAAATGGATCAATCGGATAGACGCCGGCTTCATAACGCGAGGGACGCAGGTTTTACTCCGGCCCCGGGAAGCATTTTTAGATGCCACGCATCTCATTCACCCGCCTTGTCCATGCATCCGGCGTCGGCGTCGTTGTTGTCGGCGTCCACCCCTCCCCCATTCTCCTCGCCGCGCAGCTTCCCTCTCCACCGCTCACCCCCTCTCATCTCCGATAGCGAACACTCTCTCGCGAGGGGCATGGGATTGGATTCGATTGGATTGGCTTGGCTTATCTTGGCTTGGCTTAGCTTGGCTTGGCTTGGCTTGGCTTGGCTTGGCTTGGATTGGATTGGATTGGGTTTGGATTGGATTGGATTGGATTAAAGTGGATTGTGTTGGATTGTGTTGCGTCATAGCCGCGGCAGACGCACTGGCGCCGGCGCGTCCCCTCACCGTTATGCGCGCTATAAAACGCGGTGCCTGCGCCGCTCCGCTCCATCGTTCTAGCGCCGTTCCTCCGCTGTCCAACGCTGCAATGTGAACCCCTTATGCGTCGCATCTACACAGGGGTTCCCGCGAGGGGAGGTGGGAGTTTTTTTTCTTCCCCTTCGGCGTTTTCGTGTTACACACGCCATCAGTTTGAACACTAAAGATTCGCCTCAAAGGGACCATGCAACACTGAGCAGCGCAACTAAGCCTGCGCGACGTTTAGATTACACTGCCAGTAATACCTGAGCCAAATATTACACGTGCACGTTATGCGGTGAGCGCGCAAATCGCTGTGAAAGACGCGGAAAAACCAACCGCGCTCTCTTCAATTTTCGTCATTATGCACCCCTGACATGGCCTAAACGACATCATTGCGGCCATAGCTGTCCTATTGGCTGTCGCTGGTCGACTTCGCGGCTTATTTCTCGCATTTCCTGTGACGATCTGCCATCGTCGGCGCTGTGCACTAACCTTTACGTACAGTTTTCGCGTTTCTTTCGTGTTTTGAATAATCGCGGAGTTTGAGTGACGAGGTCAATACTCCCCTTTCTAAGATACCACTCGACAACAAACGTTTATTTCTGCGAAAACGCCCTACTAGACTGAGCGCACCCTTGCGAAACACTGTACTTGAGAGCAGGCAGCCATGGCTGCTTTTTTGTGGCATCAGACCTCAAAATAGACCTCTGCACCTTGCGGAGAAAAGGAGAGAACGCCCCGGCGTGTGATATATCGAAGGCCCCCCGAAGAGAACTCCGCGAGCCGCATCCCCTCTACGAGAGAGAGCTTGCAGCTTTCGTCTCGTAGTCCGTGGTCGAGTTGAAAGGGAACAATTATGCGCGAGTTCTCATCGCGCGCAGTTTCGGTGATAGTGAAGGGATTTTTATCATTCTTGCAGGCAGACATTTCTGGAACCATAAACTTTAACCCAAAATACCTTCCGAGTAGTCAATGGTAAGTGCTGCAGGGGCTCTCTAAAGTGTAGTTCAAATCACCGCCCCTTTATTACTGAAATCTGCTCTCAGTCACTGTAGTTATGTCTCAGTCTTCTTGCTACGGAAAATGGCACCGAAGTGGTAACTGAATTCAACTGAAGTAACCATGGTAACTCACCTTTAACCAGGCTGTCAAGGTCATCGGGATTCGATAAAAACTGTGGATCGATAATTGGGTACTTATCCGGGTCGGCGCTTCTGAGCTTTATGAAGCCTCGTGATTTCGGGTGTAGAAGTATCGGTACTATCATCAGTACATATTCGCCGCGTTTCTTCTTGTAGTAGCCGTCGAACATCTGAAAGAACGAGCAAGGCTTAAAACACAGCTGCTTCCCCAAGCACACTTTGCTTTTTTTCCTGATCTGTTCGCACCGTGTGGTGCTCTGGTTAATACCTTCCATGCAGCACTAATCAATCTCAGTGAGCGGCCCATCGCATGAATCATTCAGCCTTAACAATTTAACCTGGCTTTAAGTTACGCCCTCGATGGTACATGCGGCAGTGCTATTTCGATAATATGCTACATGGGTGGATAGTTACAGTTGGTAATATTGCAATTTAAAAGTTATAAATTGTTTGTGCAGCTTCACGACAATCTACGAACGCCTTCTGGCTGCGCCGCGACGTGGTTTCGACTGCATACGCTTCGCCACCAATTAGTACCACTGTGCGCAATACGTTCTTGTGTCCGGAGGTAGGGGAAGTAGACGGCGAATCCTTTTTTCATTGTCGTCTCTTGTTATAGTTCTTTCTTCAGCAGGACATCACCAAATCTTTTGTAATATTACTTTCATCCCGGATAATTTGCCCTGACGTGTAGTGTGGAATGCAAACATGTTCCTTTCTACTGACGAGCCCTCCACCGGAACAAAAGTAGTTGTTCAGGTAAGCACTTGAGCCAATCATTACCGCTGAAACGGTCTCGGGAGCAAATGCGTTCTTCTCTTATCGCTGCGCTGTCGGAACTTTTAGACGGAGGTTGGAAAAAATCACGCACCATTCCGCCTAACGACGACTATGGTTGAACGCGAAGTTTACTTGTGGTGGATTTTTTGGTAGTGCATACCCACCCTGTGAGTGTGTGCTACTCTGGTGGGGTGCACCACTTTCCTAGAAAACCCACAGTAACTTTCGGGTGTTTACTCCATAGGCCTAAGATTGGGCTTGGGTTGTACGGAGCAAATCGGTACCTGCTTCTTGGCATTTAGGTGGCATTTTCTTTAGTGGGTGCTTGTTCGAGGTGTAAAACCCCAAGACGTGCCCTAGGCCTAACGTTAGGCCGAACGCAGACCAACGCCACTCTCATCCTACGTCGGCGTTTGGGTAACGGCTGTCGATATTCACCTCACAACATGATGTTCGGCCTATATACTTGGCGCTGTCATACGCCAGCGTCACTTCCACCCCCTTTGGCACGTCAACCTTTACCGGGGGAGGCCAAGTTTCGCAGGAAGCGTTTTAATTTTGCTACACTTCACCCACAATCATCATCATCATCGAATAAAGTTGGCTTTCCTGCAGGGCATATTCACAATACAGACGCCATCAGTAAGAACACTAAATCTTCACTTTAAAAAGCAGCCACAAGCGTGTAAGTGTAAATACATCACTCGCATCTTTCACGGTTGATTTCCTGTGCCCTGCCGCCACGTAACATGCTTCGCTGGAAGTGGCGGAGTTCACCCTCACTCTAGCCTCATCTTCATTTCGTGTCGGATGCTAAACATCTCTTGGATGGCGTCGGTCGGCGCCATCGCGGGTGAGGCATAGATGCACCATTCCCCAGCCCCGTGTCCCAGCCGAGACCAACCGACGTGACCAGCCGCGACCTCAACAGACGACAACACCGTTCCCCTGCCGACGACTCCGGCATGTCCCCGAGGCCTTTGGAGTTTGCTTCACTGCATTCGTTGACATTGTTGTCCCGGGGCCAGTGCTCATTAGGACCATAATCCTGGTCCGTGGCGGCGAGGACTTTTCAACTTTTCCTCTCATCGCCCATCGCCACCGCCTCTGTAAGTTGTCTGCGACCGTCGATCGACCGGGATGGTCGTTTTCGAAGAGGGCGATGTGTCACGGGAAGATGAAAAGAGCTGTGGGCCCAATCTCCGGAGAAGAATAGACAGCTCTGCGGGCTCTCTAATGGCCGTCACCATGTGCTATAGTAAATACATCACTCACACCTTTCATGGTTCACTTCCTGTGTCCTGCCGCCGCCTAAGAATACGTCTGCATTTGTAAGTAGAAAAAAAACCAGGTTGAAATAAACTCGAACGAACCTCTTTGGATATTCCTATTATGGGGGCCAGGTACTCCGCTTCGATTGTGGTTGGATTCAATGTGACGAGCAGAAACTGAATGTCCGGGTAGTCTGGCTCCGTGTTCGCGGTGCTCACAAATGCGATGCATTCCACTCCGAATGCATGGATCAGAGGTCCTGAAAGTGAACACGCCCAAAAAAGTTGCAAAACACTCTTCACCTGACTAAGGCGTTTTGCACATAGCTATCATCCCAAAAAGGTTTGTCTATGTGGACACTCTGACCGCGTTGATATTAAACAAAAATATTTTAAATGGGTTACGTAAATCTGGTTTCGCAATTGGTATGCAAACCATTAGTGCTTGTCCTGTCAATATCTTACATTCTTTGTATTTTTAAATGGTATTTGCTCCCTTTTCGTCGTTTTTCGCTCATGATATTTTTGTAGACTTCGGTTACCATACTGCAGACAAATGGGAACTCTGCACCGAGGAGCGGCATAACTGCCCTATGACAACTTCGTTGAACCACCATAAGACGCACCAGATGCAGCAGTATTGAAGTATGTCCATAAGTGTTGTAAGAGGAGGCCATATTACTTCTCACCGTGCCACGACGAATTAACCTTTTACTCGCCAGAGGCCCTTGTGTTAGTTTTAGCTCTTAAATAGGCGAAACAAAAATTACAGTCCAGGTAAGGGGTACGTGAGAAAGGCAGACACCAGAACATGATTTGCCTCTCCTCCCCTTGGAAAGCAAAGATTTCTGCCATGAAATTGTGGGCGCAGTCATGACTCGGAAGGGAAAGGCGATGTTTTTCTGCTTTAGTGTTCTTTGCGTGCCCATGCTATTATATGTAAGGAAATTTCTGTTTTATTTGATGCTGCTGTATGATGCACTGTACATTTTTCTGTTGTGTCTCATTTCTTAATGTTCTTTTAGTGCAGTTATACTAGTTTTTGTGTTTGTGCGTCTTGTATGCACGCACAGGGCTTCTTCATTAGTCTGATTACCAATTTTTTTAACATTATGCCAACTTGTTTTACGAGATTTCTGCTTTTTTATAGTATACACCATTTTCCTTTCTAAATGCAGGACCCGCCATTTTGCTTTTTCCGACCAGACACGAGCGGCGTCTGTGAAGCGAACGCCGCAACGCCATATTGAGCTATTAAGTGCTCCGTTCTTTCCGTGCCTCTGTTCGGTGTCCGTGCGTTGCCCTATGAACCGTAGAGGCTTGGCGTTACGTTAGCGGCGGCAGTGCTTGCGTGTGCGTGTTCTATTTTGTTTTTTATCATCTGCGGAAGAACACACCAGTGTATTTCAGGTCCTAATTCGGTGCTCAAGTGGGAGATTCCGACCACGGCTGTTGCCAGCAGCTGTGGCAGCGGTGGTGGTGCCGGTGGCATCCTCAGTTCCGCGATGGAAACGCTACCGGTATGGCGCCGACTGACATAAAAATCAATTTCAGGGAGTAAATACGTATTTTCAATGCCACCTGGTCTGTTATGTTCGCCGATTAGTCATGTCTGTGGAATCGCGGATGTCGAATGTGCAACGAGCACAGAGTGTGGGTCTCGCTGACCCGCGCTCGCGATGGACTTTCCACAATGTGATTACCATGCTGTTGACATAGCAATACAATAAGATCATTCTTAACTAGAGTTATGACGCTTGTTGACAAATATTTATTAGCTGGGCGGAAAAATAGCGCGTCCGCACCAGTCAAACTACTACTGGAATGTTGGGATCAGAATTTGCCTAACTGCACGCAGCGTATGCGCACTGCCACTCGGAGCCGATCTTTGTGGACCCTCTGCTTGCACAATGAGTGTTGTACGCGATCAGCTATGGCTGTTAGTAATTGTAGTACTTTAGACTTCGTGGCAACGCTAAAGGGTGAGAAAGTTTTCCGTTAACCGCGTTGTGCCCTGGTTGAGCTATTTTCCAAATAAAACGTTCGCGTATCTCGAGCTGCGTTTCTACATTGTGCTGCCGCTTATCCTGCTATCCATTAGCAGTGTCAAAGAATAAAGTTACCATTCCATATCGTTTCGCAGTGTAATGCGTTCTCCTGATAAAAAAGCAAACAAAACGTAGTGATTTTAGGGGCGAAGTCCCCTATGGGCTGGGGCTGTTGGCGTGTCCTGTCGTCATCATCGTCGTCGTAATCGTCGTCTCATGTATCCACGGTACTAAAACACTGAGGAACTCGCTTACGCCTCGCGCTAGAACGTAACGCGTACTAAAAAAACTAAACTAACGCCATCACGTTAGTGGATATGGCCCGGGATTTTTGTGAAGGTTAGAGTGGATGAAAAGGGGATAGTAAACGCCAACTGGTGCAATGCCCCAACAATGTTCGCTATTTTAAATTGATTACAAGGAACCAGAATTGATTATAATGTTAAAATGTAAAGGATAAAGTGACTTGTAACATTTAAAGGGTTTCCGCTTTGTCGCCATCTTCACAGCTTGGCCTGTGATAAATGTATTTTGTTGCGTTAGCTTGCCGTTCAAGAAGTGCACCCAGCAGACGAAAGAGTTGGTCGTTGGTACAAAGACTTTGCGGTTTATCCGCGACACCGAGTCTCAACTCGGTGTCTGTTGGGAAGCGATGCAACGAAAAAAAAAAAATGCTGCAACCCCACTACAATTTCGCCACACCGTTCCGTGCAATGGGCTGTCGGTGACTTTTGCTCGCTTTTTAAATGCAGAGCATTTCAGTAACTCACGATGTCACCCGCGTTGACGTCCGTCGTAGTCCGCACCGTCGCTATCCGCACCCCTCCCCCTACACTATATAAAAAAAATACTATCCAGCGCCTGGTTTCGATCCCTCGACCCTGCGGGCGGAACGCAATGTACATGGTGCTCTACCCACTGCGCCACAAAGCCGACACAGAATGGGAGGCTACGAACGCGCCTTATATCCTTGACTCATTCAAACTACGTCAAGAAGCTGCTGATACAACGCATTCACTACCACCAACTCCCGAAACACTAAACGTTAACGCAATACACCCACCCCCTATGCGACGCATTTACTCGATTCCCCCTCGCGGGGAGATGGGCCCAATTTTTTTAGTTGTCCCCTGACCAACCAAACCACAGTGCTGACCAAGCGACGTTTGAGCCTTGAACGTCACCTCAGCATAGGCTGAAACAGTTAGTTGAAAGGTCCGCTAAAAGTAAGCACATGGTGACGACCACTCTTGTACTGCGGAGCGAAGCACACCGTGCCAAGTGATGTTAATACCCCATCGCGCACAGGCAACGCTTTCCGTCGGAAGCGGAAGGCGCGCGCGCCGCCGAAATGCCTTGTTTGCTTCTATTTTCCCCCCTTTCTTGGCCGCTTATGGAAAATAGTTTGCACCATCTAAGCCTTATCCTAGTCTGAAAAAACCTGGCGTCCTTCAGCTGAAGTTGCGCTAAGTGCATTGCGAAAAGGTACTCGCAAATGCAGGTACAGGTGCCCTCATAAGAAGTTAGAACAAGAATTTGTGAACTTCACAAAATATTTCTTGCTGGCTTTAATAGAGCCATTATCGGTTTACAGTACGCATTTTCTATTTGTCAAGACTCGATTAAACGCACACCAATACAGCCAGGCAGTTCCCGGAAGAAGAAAGTTCGGTAAATCTAGGAGACCGTGTTCCAATTACTTTTTATGACACCTGTACCTAAACTTTAATTGGCAGGGTTAGGCATGTTGAATACTGTATGTGGAACGGAGACGCATTTCTGCAGTAAGTGGCCCATTTTACTTGATGTGCTTATCACCAGGTCTCTTTACCTGTCCTTCGAAGTGAATAATCAGGAATTGTGCTCGGCGCGTAGTAGTTGATAATTATGTTTTCTTTCGCCGTGGCTGCGATTCCGTTAACGGTAAGGTGGTCGAACATATTTTCTCCAACTGGAAGATCTGCGACCACTTTTATCTGCAAAGGCAAAAAGAACACAATACCGTGAATAAGAATTAAGAACATGGACTAGGAGACAAACAAAAACAATAAAAACGTAATAAATACCCCTGCATTCACAAAATTAGATTTTATCGCGAAGGCTTAGGTTACTATCACTATCAGTAACTTTGTAAATAGGGCTACTTTACAAAATTCCGGGGAAATCGTTGTCCCAATTATTTAAGGTTTAGGTTTAACTTCCCAGTCCCTAAATGAGTTGCTGCCTAGCTCGTGCTTCACATTTTCACAAGCACCTAATAATAACTCAAGGGTGAACTCAACAATTGTGTTCAGAAGCCGTCCCACTGAGCTACATCAGCCAGGGCACACGGTCTCTTATTTGTATACCAAAGTACCTTTAAAGAATGCTGCAAAGTAATTTGACTTAGCTCTGAGCTTGCGCACCCTTTATCAATAATTTTCGGTCCTGTTGTAATAACTACAAGTATTTTGGAATCGCGTTGAGGGTATTCATTCACATCTATTTTTAACAGCGAAAATGAAGAAACCGGGGAAATAAAATAGCTCCGCGACGATCAAACGACGCTGAAACAAAATAAATACAATGGATGTGCATACGACCTGACGATTCAATGGAATCTATCTTCGCGAGTTCTAACGACATATTGGTTGGCACCAGTATATGTTTATTAGAATTCTGCGCTAATGCTACCTAGAAGTCGTAATTTTTAAGCCTATTAATTTCAGATTTATTTTGGTTTTTACGTCAGCATTTGAATGGCAGCAGTAATGGTGAACCCGTCACAGACAAATTACGTGGCAGTTTAAGTGCCTCCTTTTTCCGACAGTCTGGAAATTAGGCGCTATCTCGCATTTGCACAAACACGGAAGGGCTACAATGCCCGGAATATATAGTCCAATCTCTCTATCCTCGTTTTCCAAAGTCTTCGAAGAAGTCATACGTGGATACCTTTTGGCACCAATGCGTGCATTAATCTATTCTAACCAACACAGCTTCATGCCCGGAAGGTCAGTAGAATCAAATCTCGCCTGTTTTCTGAACAACATCGGCCCTCCTGCGCTCACTTGCCAACAGGTTGATACAGCATATCTCTAATGTAGCACAGTCTTTTGCCCTGTTAATCAAGAAATACTGCTTCGAAAATTGTCCGCTTGCGGTCTGAACCGCGAGTTCTGCCAGTGGTTTGGCCGTTACTTGAAGAAACATGTCTAATTGCGTTTCTTATGAAGATGTTACCTACCGGCTTATCACGATGATTTCAGGTAGGGGTACCTCAAGGCTCGACACTCGTCCCTCTTATCTTTAACATTTATGTTAAAGGCATGCAACTTGTTATTAAGGCCCTGTTCGCTCTCTAAGTATGGTAATGATATCAAGCTTTCTCGCACGGTTTCTGCACCAGACGATCGCGTCCTGCTGCGAAACGGCATCAACGCAATTTTGGCATGACGCGACTGGTACTATTTAAAGCGGAATTTCCCAAAACCTATCGGGATATCACGAGAGACTTCCCCGCTAACTTTTGTGTACTGTCTCTACGGCGAACCCTTAAAACGCGCAACTGTAGTGCGTAATTTGGATGTAATGATGGATGAAAAGAACTCGCATGTCAGCTAACTGACCAACTCCCTTGTCCGTACGCTTGACGTGATTTCCCCAGCGACCAGTGATATCACGAGTGATCGTGCTTTTTCTGACTGTGTTCATCATCATCACCAGCCTACCTCCACCCACTGCAGGGCAAAGGCCTCCCCCATTAATCTCCTATTATCCAGGTCCTGTGCTACCTACGACCAATTTATTCCCGCCGGCTTATTGAACTCATCTGCCCATCTAACTTTCTGCCGCCCCCTTCCACGCTTGCCTTCTCTAGGGATCCACTCTGTTACACTTAATGACGATCGGCTATCTTGCCTTCGCATTACATACCCTGTCCACGTCCATTTCTTCTTTTTAATTTCTACTAGTATGTCATTAACACGCGTTTGTTCCCTGACCCACTCCGCTCTCTTCTTGTCCCTTAATTTTACACCTATCACCTTCCGTTCCATTGCTCTTTGAGTCGTTCTCAATTTACGTTGAACCCTCTTAGTGAGCCTCCAAGTTTCTGCCCCGTATGTGAGTACCGGTAAGATGCAGCTTTCATGCACTTTCTTCTTCAGGGATAATGGTACGCGCACGCTTGGAGCTCGACCACAAACAGCCAGGGAGGCCATGTAATAGGTCCCTCGAAACCCTTCGAGTGGGGTCTCGGACCGCTGGGAATCCACCAGTCAAAAGGGTACAATCGCCTCCCGTCTCGCAAGGGGATAAGGGCCTTGGACACGCACTTCCACTGCGGCGGACGTGGTAGGTACCTCTACAGCCTGTGGTTACATTAACAGAATAAAATAATGGTACAGGCACCCCCCCCCCCCTACGGTAAATCCAGTGTACTGGCAACCGTTACACCTCGACGGTTTGTACCATGGGTACGAGAATATGGGAGGTACTTTGGTACAGCTGGACACCAACCAGTAACCTTGATAAAAGCACCCCGGAAGTGTAGTCTCGGGATTGGAAAGTTACGCGAGTTTGTTACGAAATGTACCAGTGAAAGGTGTCCTGACGCTGAAGTGGAGTGAACTGCGGGCTCTATACCTCGCCGCTCTGTATGAACCACACATGCCCTTGCTTACAACCAGTGCTTCCGTGAAGGCGCCATTGGCTCCGACACGCCGACGTGTTTCAATGCAAGCTATTTCTCAGAGAGAGGAGCGCCAGCCTTATCCGTCTGAATACCACCCACAGACTGCAAAATAAACTGCATGTGTGGGTATCATGCCAGCGCATACCCTGTTCGCCGCCAATTGCATATGCCCATTCGCCACCACATGACACGTCGGAGCAAACAAGGACCTTAGCCAGCGTACTGCGTCCGCAGTCACCGGTAATTTTTATGGAAGGTCCTCGTTTAGCTTTGTTGTGCCTCTCATCTGGGGACGGAGCGCGTTTCTGCAAATGAGCGAAATAACGCGTGCGTCATGCTGAAGTCCAAAAACAGTATTCCCTGCATTTTAAGCAGGCGAAAGAAAAACTGGCGGGGCCTGCACTAATTCACGCAAGGCTAGAATCACAGTGACGCTGCAGGATTTCTTCCTGCGTGTGCACCGAAGGACTCATCGCCACGCATTTGAACAAGTTTAAAATTATTTTATATTTATAGTTCCGTCGTCTCTTTGCATTGTACCTGTAGTAGCCATCGTCATATGAATCGATTTCGTCGTGTTCCTCATGTCAAGCATAACATTCGTGGTAGCGGTTGACGAAAGTATGGGGCACAGCGGCGGTGCGTACGTGGACGAGGAATGCCGGGCGCTCCTGGCGCCAGGTCGAGGTTCCGTAAAACAGGTGTTGCTTGCTAGTCAACGCGAGGTACTCCTCGGGGTTTTCGCGGGCTTTTTTTCTTTTTTGCTAAAGCCACTGCACCAGCCGGGGACGCTTGGCGGTAGCGCGAGGCACATGTGCACGCTGACGAGCGCGGGGCATATTCTTGGTATTTGTAACGCGTTACGCGTTACGCGCCACACATTACGGCCAGCTACAACTGCCCCGCTGTTAAAAATGAAAGCTTAAGCTGTCCATGAAGAAGAAGATAGAGAAGCCACTAGTGCACGCGACTCTTCTTACGAACTTTCTCTAGCTTACAAAAGCATTTTGTGTGCAACTGCGCACTGTTGGCTTTTTCTCACCCCAAAAGATTCCAGCTGCGCCTTAGGTCCAACGCCAGAAAGCAACAGGAGGTGTGCTGAACCGATGGCACCGGCACAGAGAATAACCTCCCGCTTAGCTCGAACTGTTTTCCTCGAAAGCCCGCGTCTGTATTGCACTCCCACAGCCGTTTTTCCTTCGAAGACGATCTGAAAAGAAAAATTTATTCGTTAATTTAAATAAGGCATAGTATTTTTTAAAGAGCAGTAAGAAAACATTTACAAAACATAAAGTCGTAGCTATTCTGAGCCCCGGTTTGCCGAATGGAGGAGGGATACATTTGATATGTTCATAAATGGGATAAACCGACTGCCGTGTCTGCTTATATTTGACACCACAAGGTTCCTAGGGCCTTTCGTAGAGGACAGCCACCCAACCCTTCTGCTTTCGATTCGCGCCTTTTGAACACAGTTTTCTATGTGTCGTGTGATGAAGCACATGTTGAACAAGAGGTTCTCGCACATACACTCAAGGTAGCCCCAAGGTTTAGGTTCACTACAGTGATCTCGAGTGAAGAATTCCTGCAGCCAACAAATTAAATTTGTCGAGCGTCAGCAACGCGCACACTCCACTAAAACGATTACCTGCTCTGCGGCGCGCGGTAATGCAAGATGCCAGCCTTAAATTTCCTGATTTCAGAGTGGAGGCTGAGCTTTTGAGTCAAACCGTGCACTCGACATTCTCATATGGCGAAATATTTTGGTGGCGTAGAACCGTCACTAGGGGGCATTGTGGTAGCCCCGAACCAAACCATTGTCTCAGGCCGAAGCTTCGGTGCTGGGTGCATTGTTTTCACATGCGCTGAAAGCGTAACGCCTCTCCATAGGGTTCTTGTTTTTTTGGGGTCTTGCTTTTCTCAGCTACACCTGGGTTATGATGTGCCGTATTGGAGGGCTCCAGACTACTTTAGACGACCTTAAACCTCGACACACGCTTGTTTTGGTATTTGCCTCGTTCGAAACAAGGACCCTTTGGTAGAGCACAAACCCAGCTAATTTGGCTGAGCAGCGCAAAGCCTTAGCACCTGACCCGCAGGGTTGGTTAAAGCCTGTATTCCGTCTTCGCCAATATTTGTGTCTAAATTGCGAAGTTGATGCCCACAAGGCTACCTTCTTTCAGTACTGGGATTTCAACTTTGGGCTACCATCCGCGTTACTGCGTCAGTCGTCTCCTCCGACGCCAGTTTCGTGGCCCTTCCATGCCGCTACATTTTACCGCATACAGTTGCCACATAAAAATTAGCCACGATTTACAACTGTGGTTCGGTCTCGTTGGAAGAACAAACCGCATTGTGTCAGGGCGACATCACGGTTTACCCGAACGATGCTCTGGAAGAGTCCTCGAATGCGTCACTTGTTGCATCATATTTGTTCTCTACATCTTTGCAGAGCTTGGACCGTTGCATCATGGCTGTCATGGGGTGTACACACAGCCTGTTGAACGATTTCGAGTGGAATTGGGTGTACTTTAAGCTGTCGGAGGCAGAGTGACGAGACTAAAGACACTCCCTTACTGCTCCTTATACCCCACGGTTGTTAACTGGGCAGGTAGAGCATCACGTGAAGCTTTCTACAACAACAAGAAGCTCTACCAAAAGTCGTTATTCGTGAACGCTTTCTTGCAACTGTGTTCCCTCTAACTTGTTTTTCAAATGTAGCCTGAAGAAACCACGACGAAAAAAAGTCCGACGGGCCCGCTCTCAACAACTGCCTGTATTCAACTAACGAGGGGTAAAAACGCCCTATTTGACAACATCCTGGCGTTCAAAGTTTAAACCATTCTGGAGGAGGTCACCCGAACGAATCTGCATAAGTATAAGCCGTCTTGTGCTGTGCAGCAGTGCCAAAGCATTGCTATTGCGCTATGCGACATCTGACGCCTTCGCGAACACTTCCAAAGGCTTTATATAACTTCTCCTACGCACTTTGTAAACTCCTACTGGTGACAGAAAGCTCCTAAATACTTCTACACGAAATCTGAACGCCATTCAAGACAGGCTTCAATTTACACTGCTAATAGTTGGCTGGTAAGAACGCAAGCATTGTGTCCCCAAACAAATATTAAAGACTATAGACTTGCTTGGACAGAAATTAAACGCAGAAATGTTGGTTTGTCTGTATGTCGGTCTGTCTATCTGTTACTCGATTCAGCCACCCGGCCAAAGAGAAACAGAATATACGCAGTAGTCTTTATACCCACAGCCAAATCTAAACGTCTAAGTCAACCGACGTCCGGTGTTAACGTTCATAATTGTCAAAATTGTTGAACAATAACAAGACATTACGCAAATATAAGGCAAAAAATCAAAGCATAACTGATATTTGCAGTGTTCCTTTATTAAAAAGTGCACGGAGGCTTGGTTTTTGCGATAGCAAATGAAATGCTCCACAACTGCCGAAAACCGCAGCCTGCTGTTGTCCGCGCTATCTGGCGGCATTTAAAGAGTCAAACGGCAATTGCAACGACAGGTTCCAATAGATAGGTTCCACGTTCCGCTTGGAACGCTCGTGGCGTGAGGCAACGGGGTTCTATATAGAGACGTTGTAATAGGGCGCCTCGATTCACGTGCGTCTCCGCCGTACGGCAGCGCTGGCATTACGGCACCCAAATTGGAGCAGTGGAACGCGGTAAATTTAAATTGACTTGAGCAAACCTCTAGCGTGTTATCTCGGGAGGAACGAGACGGGAGAGGATCAGCATCAGAGGCGAGCGGGAATGAGAGAAGAATTTACTTGTCAGTGGCCCCGGTCGACTATCGTCTTTCGTCGATATTTGCTACGAAAGGAGCCGATGCGCGGCCATTTTTTACGCCTTCACGCTCCTGCTCTCTGTCGTTGACGCACGTGCCTATCGCTCTGACAGAGGCGGGAGCGAAGGGAAGGGGCATCTCGTAGATCAACACGACATTACGAGGCCCGAACGTGTGGTCGTGCCTCATGTCGAATGTCACATTGCTTTCAGGCTTGCGAGATATTTGTCCGCACAGGTAGCAACCTTGCAAGGAGCGGGAAAGCCACTGGTACTTTATATTGTTCTTCAAACCTTCTTTAAATTGTTCGTTACCCTTTTTACATAAAAGATATTACTTTGAGCTTTTTATAACATGCTACCGGCCTGTGTGCAACTGGATTTGACCTTCATCATCAAAGCCTGGACCACATTTACCAAGACAAAAATGGAATACCCAGGGCACTGCAGTCATTTTACTATAACCGCCCTGTTCGGACTGTCAAGCGTTCCTACTCGAGGAGTTTCGAACGGCAGGTACGCTCTCCCGTTTTATCGCGATACAAACAAGTCTCTTCCTCCTGCCAGAAATGTAACGAGGAAGAACCAGACCCTCTCAAATCTAGAGCCCATGTCTTCTGAGCACATCCTTCAGCCCGCTTCCACTAACAAGCATAGAGCCCGCCTTGCCTCCAATGCATACTTTCGTCTCTGTCTTTTTAATAGAGAAAGAATGCTCAGCAGCGTCTTCCCACGCCTTTTGCAATGCAGCCTCGACAGCCAAATAAGTAGAGCCATTCCTACTGCCTTCAAGTGAGCAGGTTTCTGACGAGAGCAGTTCTTGGGTGGTTCGTGGACGATAAATCCAGGCAATATGCTCGAAAAAGCAGTGCAAAGTTAAATTACAGAACTGTCACGGTGAAATAGCGGGTGGTTGCATAAATAAATGTGAAACTCCTGCGTGGTGCTACGAAGAAAAAACAGCGCGAAAGACAGGACGAAGTAAAGACAACAAACCACAGGCGCAGCGCCTGTGGTTTGCTGTCTTTACTCCGTCCTGTCTTTGGCGCTGTTTTTTCTTCGTAGTACAACGTACCAATTGGCCCTTCAGGAAACCCTCCTGCATGGGCTAACTAATACTCCGAATATTGCTCGAGAGTCGTGGTAGTGAATCGAACTTATTTTTAAACGACTAAAAATAATTAATACCTTTGAAAACTCTAGAAGCTTTTTACTGCTAAGCAGTATATGCCTACTCTCATCATCATCAGCAGCAGCGGCAGCCTGCTCAGGTCCACTGCCGGACGAAGGCCTCTTCCGTTGACCTCCAACCGCTCCTGTCCTGCAGTGCTCGAGTCCACAGTTTACCCCCGAATTTCTTTATTTCATCCCTCCATCGGGTTAATGGCCTTCCCCTTTTTCTAAACCCATACCTTGGTATCCAGTCTGTTACCCTAGTTGTCCACTGGTTGTCGGTTCGTCTCACAAAATTACCAGCCCAAGTGGATTTATTTTTCTCTGTTTCAACTATGATACCTTCTACTCTAGTTTGTTCTCTCGTCCAAGGAGCTGGTTTTCTGTCCCTGAGTGTTATTCCTAACATTATTCGTTCTATTGCCCGTTGAGCCAACCTAAGTTTGCTTTTTCGTTGTTTAATAAGGGGCCAACTTTCAGCTCCGTATGTCATCCCCGGCAGTATGCCCTGGTTGTAGATTTTTCTTTTGAATGACAAAGGTGGATTGGTTTCATTTTTTGAAAATGCTTGCCGAGTGCTTCCCAACCCATACCTATTCTCCGCCGGAGTTCTCTCTCGTGATTGGGGTCAGAACTAACCATCTTCCCGGAGTAATATTATTTTACTTGTCCTGACCTTTCGTTACCTAAGCTGAAGCGGATGTTTTTGGCATGTTTATTCCTTACAACTTTATATTAGAGCGCAGCTCCTAGGTGCCCGTTCCTGGGCTGAGCGGCGTCGCCGTCGTCGTTGTAACCGGCAGAGCAAACGAGAAGCGAAAGCCCTTGAAGGGTAGTGGAGCGACACTTTTTTGATTACTTACCGTTCAGGCACGCGCACACAATGTCCGGATTAGCGTGGTAATCGCACCGCGTCATCACTAACGTATGCGGCGAGCGCGTCCAGCGATTCCATACATGGAAATAAAGCTCTTAGTGAACGGAGGCCTATCTTCTGCGCTGTTGTGGAACGCGAGAATGCGCTCTCTGCCAGTTCTTACTGAGCAACGAGTGACGCAACTGGTGGATCTGCGTCGTCTGCCGCTGCTGCTAAACCAGCTGCCCGAGCAGAGGCTCAACGCCACCGACGCCAGAATCCAGAGGTGCACGCCTCCGAAGCAGAAGCAAAGCTGCGCTCAAAATTCGCATTAGGCGGTACCACAATCGTCGGTGAGCTTTTTGATTATACTCGTGGTTCTAACATAATCAGCCGAAACGCTGGCTTACTGTTGACAGGTTCACTAATGTCTGGCCGTTGAAAAAGTAAGCCACTGCTATGCTCAAGTGTATCGCTACTAAAAAATGGCCAGTTTGATAGTCGGCCGGCCGGCCAAAGACACCGCTTAGGTTGCATTAGCATCCTTCCCCACCTTTTTAACTCTATTCTATGCCGAATAGTGTTTATCATGCACTCCGCCAGCAACGGTGACCTTCTGGCAGGGCGGCGAAAAAAGTTAGGCAACGCTCTGATTTCTAAATCCCAGTAACATAGGGACCACGAAAGGTTTGTAAAAACTGTATTTCCGTATTTTCCACATAACAACTGATTATATGTATATGTCGCCCTTCCTCGGGCGGCCAGTGCATGTGGTTGTAGCTTTTCGTGCACATAGGGGTTATCGGTTTATTTGAATTTTAACGATGCTACTTGTCTCGTCCATGGCCGGCATCGTATTCCAAGCCCGGTGTGGACACGGTGTTTCTGACGTAGCGCTGAACTGATTTAGAGATTTTCACCTCCGTAACTTAGTGCCCGATGCTGCGGAAGGGCTTCTTTAGCTTTTTCAACAGTCTTAACCCCGTCCTAGCGAATAATTTTATTTTGTTATTTCAAAATTAATATTGCGGCTGGGCCTTAGGCATGCGCTTACTGCGGTTTGCTTGCATTGCGTTTTGATGAGCGCTGTTATTAATGGGCCTTTCCTTGTTTCTAAGTACGTGTCCTATGCAGCGGAAGCGTTTTTTAACATATTTCAACTGGTTAAATGGCCCATCTGGTGGATATACTTTCTTATTCCGTGATTTTCACCGGTGACTACGCCGGTTAGGGTTACGGCGACTGTGGTTGTTTACATTTGAGCTTTTGGCTGTAACTTTACCAAAATTGCGTCTAGCAAGCTGACTTAACTTGCCATACTATTGAAACACCCCCGCTATATTCCCAGCATGGCTTTGAAGGTGCCACGCTGTCGCAGAAGTTAGCTAGGGTAGTTTTACTTGCCGTGACAACGAATTCGACCCGGAAACCCCCACGGCGAAAAAAAAAAC
This sequence comes from Haemaphysalis longicornis, assembly GCF_048455015.1. Classification (NCBI taxonomy): domain Eukaryota; kingdom Metazoa; phylum Arthropoda; class Arachnida; order Ixodida; family Ixodidae; genus Haemaphysalis; species Haemaphysalis longicornis. Next base: position 126,991,159 of record NW_027526422.1, read on the forward strand.
ACAACGTTTATATCTGTAAAACAATTGGTCCTTGGACGTTCAAATTTGAATTAAAGGGCTGCAGAATATTATGAAGGAGGCGAGGGAAAGGATTTGAAATTACATGGCAGATTTCCTGACGGAAATTGAAACTTCGCGAATCTACGTGTAAACATGTTCGCCAGGATGGAAGTTCCTCGAAGCTTCCTGTCTTCCCGGATTCATGCCGCTGACGGTGGTGCCCGTTGAGATGGTTCGATATTTAAACGGGGATGTCTCATGGCTCAATGCCTACTATCAGCTGTCTTCCGTAATCAAGCTGTTTCGGTCTGAATTGGGGCGTTTCACAGACCGTAAGACGCCTACGATGGGGAAGGAAAACGGACGGTCATGTTTGCCGCAAGAAAAAAAGCTCGAGACTTTCCAGCTTTAACTCGATATGGAATAGATGCACGTCGTTCGCTTGGAGCCGTTGCCGCCGCCGTTCCGTTCTCTAGTTCCGGCTCGTCGAGTAGCTGCCAATTCCTCCCGGATGAGCGGCAACTTGCCCGCTTGGAAGGCCGACGTGGGGGATGTTACTTGTTCAGCTGAACTGGCTTTTAGAGGTTTCTTTTACGTCTAAGCCCGCGCGCCTACTCGGTATCCGACCGGCGCAGGTTGGGAGGGGGGGGGGGGGGGGGGAGGGGGTGCGCGCGGTTTCATGCCCTTACTGATGACATGTCCGTTGTGCTGGCAGGATATTTAAACGTTGGCGTCAAACGGCCCAATGCGACTTGTCCGGTGCCCTCTCCGTAATCGAGCGGATTGAGATGGTGTGTTACACAAACAGTAAGATGCCTACGACGCGGAAGTAAAACAAGCAGCTCCATTGTTTGTCCACAACACTGAACCTCGGGTCCTTCAATGTTGCATTCAGCTAATGGGCTAGATCTTTGGCGTGGAATCCTTAGGCGTAGCTGGAGATCTTTGAGAGAGGCTTTCGTCCTGCAGTGGACACAACCAGGCTTTTAATGATGATGGTGACAAGAATTGGCTACGAAGTATGCTCAATCGCAAAGTACGGACAAACCTATTTTCTTTCGTGCACTCCGTGGACTGCGTACAGCTTCGCAGGTCATCCTTATTCACAGAGTGGAAGGGCACTAATTTTTTCGAAAAAATATCTCTCAAGAAAGGTTTGTGTTCTAGATAATCACACAGGCTACACTTGGTATCAAACGATAGATGGGATACAAGCGTACTTACTTTTGTGACTATGGCATAGAGCGCCACATCAAGGTTCTTTCTACGGCGAATGTCGTTCGGAATGAAAGACTTGCTGGAACTCGAGCGCTCGCCATTTTTTATGTTGTTTTGAACACGAGAATAACCTGAGATAAAGAGAACGCACATTTGTAGCAGGTGACCTGATCGGTCGGGATCGGCAAAAGCGCCGGATTTGAGGGGGCGCCGGGAAAATAGGCTTGCGGACGTCATAAAAATACGCAAGATTCAAAATATTGAAACGTAAAGCAGCGGCAATGGTCGAGTAGTCAACAATACGAAAAACCACGCAGTGAAATAGTATAGGGGCATTTTACATTCTATTTTAATGATATGCAAACATGTCACAGGCGGAAGTATCGCTATTTCAAAAATCCGGTATATTGAAACCAAAAAACTAGAAAGAAAGATGTTATGCATGAAAGTACATACTGCCGTTACGGTCAAAATAATGCGAAAAATATGGCTACTACGCATTTAAACGTACAAAGAAAATTGTGTTACCATTGTAGTCGCTAATATGGCTTTAGTTATACTGGACTGGCGAAGCCAGCCTTTGAAATTCAATGCGCTTTTTTTCACCAAACAGTTGCAGTGCATTCGCACAATTGTGACTTTTTAAGCAAAGCTTAACTGCTTTCGTCAAGCTATTTCGCGCAGGATGCGCAAATGACCTTTTGACCAGATACACACCACTCAAAGCGCACGCGTGATTCGCCAGGCCCGCTGTTGGCGCCTGCGGGCGCGGACAGCGGTCGCCACCGCCGCTGCGGCCGAAGAAGCCAACGACCCCCGGAGCCTGCCATGCATGCGACGCTGGGTCGTTTCGGGCAACGTGACTCGTCTAGCGCCCGGCGAAGAGAACGGTGAATTCGCCATGAATGAACGCCGTGGTCACACCGGCGAACGCCGCGTTCGCCCGGCCTTCTTGTGTGAGCGTTGCACGGAACCGAACGGCTTTCAGACGTGGTCGGCAATAATGCTAAAGAAAATGTTTAACCAAGCGGAACCAAGACTTAACCAGACTAAGCCAAGCTTTTACTTTGCATATCCACGGTTAGCTGAGCTAATCCGCAGTCATTTCCTTGTGTTTTTCACATACGACGTGTTTTCCCCACACGACCTGAATATTTCTACATTCACGTACGTGCTCATTTTCTCTCTGCGTTGTGTTTTATGCGACGTAGCCTGCTGGCTGTAAAGAGATTATTTTAACACGAAAGTGTTTTATACCGGGATTGATTGATTGATAAATCTTTATTTGCGAGCCTGAGGCGCAGATGTTAGGGCGCCCGCCTGGTGGAGGGCATCCTTAGTCCAGGATACCCTCGCTGCGGCTGGCTGTCCGGGCCCTGGTCACCAGGTCTTGCTGGATCCTGAGGTCCGGGCTAGTCAGGCAAGCCGTCCACTGCTCATAGGATGGGGTGGGATTGGGAGGGAGGTGCGGGGTTCTTTGACACTCCCATACCTGATGATATAGGGTGCCAGGAGAAGGACAGAAATTACAGGTGGCGGGGTATTGAGTTGGGTAAATGGCGTGAAGAAGGGTGCTGTGGGGATATGTATTTGTCTGAAGACTTCTCAGGGTGGTGGCTTCATCTCTGGATAGTCTTGGGTGCCGGGATCATCCTCTGGTTTTATACCGGGATCATCCAACATCTGAGTGACGTCATATCCGTCAAGTAAATGACATCGCCATAAAAGCGCTGCTGCGCAAGGATTCGAGCCGGGCGCTCCGTCGCCGCAACGAGAGGTGCCAGGCGCTTTACCGACTCCGCTACGAGCTGAAACGCAGACAGCCTTATGAACGCGCCATATATCTTTCCTATAACCTACTCCATTTCGATGGTGCTGCCGCCTAGAAGAGGTGAAGCGAAGTAGTGCATCACGAGGCTAATGAGCGCCGACAGTTGGCGCCAGCTGAGCTCGTCGCAACGCAACCGTCTGCCGTACACTCCACGGAGCAGGGACGCAGTGGTCGCACATTAGCGAAAGTGACGCCTCCGCAGGTTGTCGCTCGCCCAGCACACCCACAAGACAGCCCCGCAAATCATGCTCTTTCACTGCAGCGGACCGTGAGTTCACCAAACGATTCGCTGGCAACCCGTTCGGTTTTGTTCGCATGGTTTGCGAGCGCGTGTGGTTTCAGTCGGGTTTACGCAGTGCTATGGCGCGTGCAATCCAGTGTCTAATGTTGATTTGATAAGTCTGACGGTGCCACACCGCCGAAATATCAATAGCGATGTGCAAGTTCATATCTATGCAGAATAAACATTCAACTGATCCTTTGAAGGCACATCGCCCTTTCGTGTTTTACCGATTCCTATGAAAGAAAAATGAACCACATTTCTTTCTTGCGTTCTTGAGTATTAAACGCGGGCTCTGTTGTTGACGACAAATTTCATAGAAATAATTTACATCCCCTATAAGCAGAATAAGATATATGAGTAAACCAGCTCTCTATGTAGTGTGCGCATACTTTCCTGTGGCGTTACAAGTTACACAGCACTGCTGTTGGCACTTTACTAAGTAAGCACTACAAACGGGGTAATCTGACACCCAAATTTTGATATGCGATAAGCGAGAAGTCTAGGATGCTGTGTTTCAGTGTCACTCTGCACTGGATGCTTCGCATCTTTTGTCCTGAGTCAGGTTGAAAGATCAAGCGAAAAATCTTAGCGCCTTATTCCTCATGATTTTGTCACACAGCCAAATACGACTAAGTGTTCTTAAAGGAATCAAACTTATTAGAGCGAGCTGGGCTCCGCAATCAGCATAAAGAACACAAAGCGCCCAAAAACCACTTAAGAAGGTAACATCCCCAGAAGAGCGTTGGCGAAAACATTCCGCGTGGCGTTCCGCTTCTCCAAACATCGAATTAGACTAACAATATTGTCGAGAGAGCAAGAACCAAGAGCAAGTAGAGCGATGGCAAAACTACATTATTTCGCTGTCAAGCACGATTGCCAGAAGAGTGTGCAATGCGGGCTTGTTTGCACCCGACAAGTTTCGATAAATTTGTTTTCGTCCCCTCACACCGTCGTTTTTTTTTTTCGAGGCCTTGCCGATGTGTCATACGAAAGGAGCAGGAAACACGTCCTTGTGTTGAAACACAGGATGACATACCCGGGCTGCTTTTTTTTTCGAAGAATCCAAACGCTTCGCTGCAGAGCGCCCCACGTTACATGTGTGATGTCCTGCGTGCGTTATTCTATTGAGCTCCTGCTAAAAGGACTACTACGTTCGCGCTGTCTCGCCTCAAGGTACAGTTCTGAGGAGTTGAGGTCTGTTAAAGTTTTACAATATAACGGGGAGTAAATTATTTATGACGGGTCTATTTTTATGGACCCACCACAGTAGGTCTATCAGAAATTTTAATTTGTTTACTGCACTTTTTTTTAAACCCAACTATAGTTGTTTTATTCGTTAGTAATGGCTGTTTGGTATGTTTTAGGTCACTTTAGGTTCGTTGCGCAGCATGTGACTGTGTTTAATTAACGTTCTGCATAGCGCGAAGGCACATGCCACGTGGGGCGTTGCGCTGCGAAGCCTCTGGGAATATGCACCCCGTCCGACCAGGCGGTGGAACAATCTAGTCAAGCAAAGCAGAATATCTGGTTCGCACCAATATTTACCAAGTCCCTTTCTCTTAAACCCTGCATGTGAGCATCAACTTGTCATATGTTCCGCATACAACCGGAAATTCTTCTGCAGCACATACTTTTGTGGCTTCCACACCTTGTTGGGGTGCCCAGTCAATAAACGGCTTATTCACCGCTCCTCTGCTGCTGGTTCTTCTGGTCCTTCTGTGCGACAGTTCTTTCAAACCAAATGTTCCGCTAGCCGCTTGTGAAACGAGGAAACAACAAAACCTCCGACTTTATAGCAATGGTTGAATTGTTCATGTCCTCAAGCTGATGTACTCCCAGCTGGCTTTTCTGAATGGCCTTTAAGATTACGATAAATAGTTTCCCTATTCGGTACAATCATAACCTAATAGCACCGTAGCTGCCACAAAACTCGCGAAGTATGATGAATACAATGTATAAAAGTCGTGATAACGTTTGTTCGTCTATGTGTGCTTCTTGGTTGGACATCCTCTATTTTTGTAGAATGTTTTTCCGTATGAATAAAACGTGGCGCCATGCAACCTTGCTTTTGTCATTAGTAAACACCATAGTATTGCAACACAACTTACTTGTTTGGTTGGGGCCGTTGTAGTCGTTATTTCCATAACCAAGCTCTCGACCCGCCTCCAGAAAAATATCGCTGGCCTTTGTGCGGTGTGTTGGAAAAGTGACAGGTACTTCACCACTGTCGCCGTGAAAACCTGCACATTTTACAAATTAGAAAAGAAATACAATTCGCCTGCCGCACGAAAATCGGTTCGTGTAATATTTTTGTTATCTTGAACAATGCTCTGGTGAACAATGAGGCTCCCGTGAACGGAATAAATAAAGTGCGTAGTTTTTCTTAGTGTTCCCCTGTCCGCTCATGAAGCCCACAAGAAACAAGCGACGCTGAGCAAAAAACGTATATAGTTTCTGACTTCAGCAGAAATATTCGTGATAGGTGGCATCAGGCTATCTCAGCCAGACACCACTAACTTGTGTAGTCCAACGCCGTCCACATCTACCTGGTGTTAAACCCATTTCTGCGCTGCGAAATCAACTTTGTGGAGATTGTAATCTTGCGCGAAGCGTTCATCCCAAAGCCGGCATAGGAAATTCCAAAACTTTTTTGTGCTATGTGCACATTGCCCACAAAGAAGGTCCAGTGCTTGCTAAGATTTGCATTAGGCCCGAAACACATCTCGGGGTTGAAGTATTAACCATCAGGGGTCATAAATTTCAGAACTCAAGTGACGCGGGACAACGTAGGCCCAATCACTGGTGGAGACCATGCAAAGGATTTACATTTTTGACAGAGGCGCCGTCAGGTACTTTGCTGAGGACTGGCAGAGAAACACGAACGTTTAGAGGGCCAGAGTCACCACTGGGCTATCTAGAACCAACAGCTATTTTCGGTTACAGAAAAACTAGTCATATACATAAAGCCGGGGCCAGAAAAAGAAAGTATAGAAAGTGCACAAAAATGATTGTGCGCTTTGCTAAACTAGAAACGGCGCCAATGACGGATTCTGTATTTTTGCCCTTTTTGCACATTTGCTTGGGCAACATTACATAAATTGTGTTCTGTGTAGTGATGTTCGGGGAAATAGACCCTGGTTTCCGTTCTTGTTTCACCGTAGCTTGCTTCTCGAGAACCCAAAACCCGGCAGCGTAATATGATATATATATATATATATATATATATATATATATATATATATATATATATATATATATATATATATATATATATATATATATATATATATATATATATATATATATCAGCGCAAACTTGCGCAAATTCCATTTTGCATTGTCATGTTTGTGGGGTAAGCTCACTCGGGTCGAACTAACGTTATGGAAGCACACATCTCCGAAGCCAGACGCCCACTCAGGCTTCCCACTACAGCCTAACCGTCACTCCACTTAGCGTATTTGTGGACAGGCGTCCGCCTGCAGCATCTCGTCGCCCTAAAATTGGGGACGCGAACCATGTACCAAAGCCTTACTCTCGGATCATCAGTGACGACATCACCAGGACCACGCACAAACCACTCATGACAGGAGATCCCCGTCAAGCCTTTATTGCCACCCGCTTAGATTGAGCCGTGTTAACAAAGCCGAGTGACACTTCCACGATTTCTCTTACTCACGCTGAACCTAGAATTTATGACTTGGTTCAAGTTACGAGAGCTCAAGCCGTACCACATAGCGAAGCCATAGTGAAGGTTATGTCTATGTTTCAGAGAAAAAAATTTGGCTGCCTGCGCAATTGAGACGCCACGACTGAGAAAACAGCGGGGCTGCAGGTCTTCACTAGATTCAACTTGGCTTTTAAACGCGGTGCACTTTAGGGGCCCGTCTTGTCGTCGCTGCTCGTCCGGGGTCACGGCGGGCAGAGGCTTCGAAAAGAAAACCGTTTAGCCTTGTCATGATCGAACCTGTGACCCTCGCGTTACAAAGGTTATGTGGATCCCACTGCGCCAAACAAGCACTCCTTAATCAACTACAAAGTGTTGGGTGGATCTTTGAGCTGCACCGTGGCCATAGACGCTGCCGTTGCTAGGCCGTATGTAAGTACACAATAGTGTAAAAGAAGGAAAACATCATGAATTTAACACATTAATTGCACAAACCTAATAAAAACTCAGTCCAGTGTCTCTTTATATGACTTTTCATGGGCTACTGTGCCCTGTCTTGACTACTTTCGGTATCAACACCAGCCTGATACTGAAACTTGTCAAGAGACGGCGCCACAGCCTCTCTTCTTGGTACAGTAGTAAGAACACCGCCCATATCAGGAAATATTATACAGGCGGCGTTGGTAGAATAGGCCTCTAAATGCACCCTGCGAAAAGTCAGTATTTCCTACCATGTATTCCGAAACAGTTCGTTCGGACCGAGCGAAAGCGGGCGCTTCGAGAAAAACAGGGATGGTGGAAGGTTTAAACATGTCTACTGTCGCTAATAAATGTACGAAAATTGTAAAAAAAACGTAAACACAAGATAATTACGAGAATAACACAAGTGCAACACTGGCGATTCACTGCTTAGTACTTCCTACAGATTACACTTGAAGTGAAACTGCTTTAATTATTCTGAGGTCTGCCCCTTTATTGAGAAAAAGATGGTTCAGAAGCTAAGTTTTCGTCATGCAAACCGAGTTAAATCAAGATCCACAATCTACCCTCCTAAAGTCCAAAATCCATACCGCCAAAGTACGAAGCCAAAGTTCGATTCAACTCAGCCAAAGTCCGAAGCCAAAGCCCGCGCTGCAAACCCAAATGAAATGTTGTGCGCCCCGGATGCGATGAAAGTCCAATCGGATATACTGCGGTTTCATAACGCGAGAGGCAGGCCTTCGATTCCGACCACGGGAGGCGCTAGTTTCTTACTACCCTCCGCCGCTGCTAACCACGAACCCTTGGGGCATAAGGGGTTGCCCTGTGGTTAGGTTGCTGGTTCGCGGCGTTAAGGTACGGGTTTAATTCCCGGAACCTGCCTACTCCTTTCCTCTTCGCCCCTTTCCCTCACATTTCTTGGTCTAGCATTCTCACCCTCCCCAACTCGCCGAGGGGGACTTCCTGATAACGATTCGCACGGACAGAGGAAAGCTTAAACAGATCCGCTGCTCAATTCTGTCCATGGTTTTTAACAAATATATAGCTGGAAAGATAATTACCCTAAGTGCACCCGACAGATAGTGTTTTCTGTTTCCTTCTGGACAGGCTCGTGGTGTGGCGCTTTTTCCGGTGTTTTTCCTGCACAACTCGAAAGTCGGCCAGAGCGATATTTTACCCGCCGGCTTTCACATTAAGCACGCGACCACAGGTTCACACGGGTGTGTTTACGCGGGTGCGGAGGAAGTGGTAAAGGAGGTGGGGCGTGTACGCGAAGCTAGGCTTCACGCTCTGTTTTGCTAGGTGGTCTGTGCTTCAAAGTTTGAGCTTCACTTCCTCCTGCAAACGACCACTCCCTCTGCAGCGGCGCTACGAACGTTCCATCTCACCTGTTCTCTGCCCCTGTATGCTCCTCCCACGAAGTGCGCTTTTTGCGTGTGTAACTTGTGACGGCGTAGAATAATATCCGCAGTGCACTCTTCCGTTCAATCGTCTTTTTAATGAATAAACGACAGCAACACCGATGGCACGCCCATTGTACCGGTGGGAGATTTGAACGTGGACGTCTCACGACCCCATGCGGCCTGACTGCTGTACTTCTCGGTCCAGCGGTTTGGTTTGGTGTTTTACACAGACCGCACAGATGTGGCAAAAAGGCGGAGAGCCGCATGTTTGCCCACTAGCATAAAACTCGAATCATTTCAATTTACTTTTCTTCGGGTAATTATCTAGGAAGTATGCTAAACGCAAGTTACAAACAAACGTATTTTGTTCCGTTCACTGCTTGGACTGCGCCCAGTTTCGCCGATCTCACTCGGTGTGCAATCCTTCCACTCACATTCCTGATGTTCAAGTGTCACGTGGCACACACCATTGTACAGTACTAATGTTTCCAATTCATAGCTTAGCAAATTTTGTGAGGCGAGCGCGTTAAACCCTCAAAACTGCCGATTCCTGGCCAGTCCCACGGGGGGAATGCATCGCTGAAAAAGTAAAAAAAACGGCAAGTTTTGTTTCACCGCTGCGAACCCCCGGGAAAAATGCAGTGCACGCATTGCCTTCTCTTCGTTCAGGGTTCTCAACGGAGTACTTGTATAATGTACCAAAGAAAACGTTATATATATAGTTGATCGATTCATGCTTACCCGCCACTGTGTAAATAACCTTTACAGCGCAGGGCCGCTGGAAAATGTGCTGAAACGTGTCAGGGCAATCGCTTTCCTAACAGGCGTCAAAAAAATTTTCTATCTTTATGGTGAAAAATTGCATGCTTTAGAAAGGCGTTTTGTTTCATGGGGTGCGGATTGTGCTATATGTAAGAAAACCCGAATCGTGAACGACGTGTTCCTGGATTTCTGGGATAGTGCCTTTCTGTGGGACGCCATCCCCCATAGCTTAAAAAGGATTTCCTTCTGATTGCCATGGCATTCGGTTTTTTTGTGTGTTAAAAATGACAACTCAGTGCCCTAGAATTTACTGACGCTGCTTGTCCTGCATGCGACATGGAGGACCCGCATGGCTTTCCGCCACAGTGACGTAGAGCAAGGCATCAGAGGCAGTATTTATGCGAGGACGCCAGGGGAATGGTGAACGTGTAAAATACCCAGCCCGGGGGACACGACTGGTGGCAGGAAACGAAAAAAATCACGGGCGATCTCCACTAACGTGAAACCTGGGGACGGGCGAACCATGCAGTGTATAAGTGTATTTTTGGCTCCTTGGCGTTTTTGCCAACGGAGATGAAACTATTGGGGGTAGAGACATACAGCTATGCTGTAAACGTCTCTTGTGTTTGAAGGAGGAAGCGTTCTAGCGCGAGGCGTCAACGAGTGTCCCGGTGTTTTTTAATACGCGTTACGAAGCGCTCCAGCGGAAGGCGTAAAGAGTGTCCCGGTGTTTTTTTTTAGAACGCGTTACGTTTTAGCGCGAGGCGTAAATGACTTTCACGGTGTTTTAGCACCGTTACTACATGAGACGACGATTACGACGACGACGACAGGAGACGCCAACAGCCTCAGCCGCTAAGGTGCTTTGCCCCTAAGTGTTAAACACGCAGCGTTTTTAACTAGGCTACGCTACCGAGCGCAGAGTTGGAAGTCTTACCCGCGTACCTGGTGTTTTGTTGATGTCCAACCGGCAATAACAAAAATGATAAATAGCGCATGTGTTCCGCATCGAGTTGCTACTATCAACACCGGGCTCGAATCCCGCCGAATCACAGATGTTTTTATCTACTCTGTGCAGCTGTGGCTCTCTTCTAGACCGAGCAACAACTGAAACTTAGACGGCTTTTCGCAGATTGTCGGAGCCGAGTATATCGTCGTAAAATAACAGGGAGAGATGCTCACTATAAAAAAACATAACGCGACCACTCTGCACGCAGCCCTCATGGCGTGTTTACAAGACCCCCTGCTCGGCGCACTGTGCAAAAACAAAAAAAAATGTAAAGAGGAAAAAGAGAAACACGTCGTACACATCATGCACGGCAGGTGCATATTCCGCTTGTTGCATTCAGCGTACCACAGCAAAACTGGAATGCAGGACTTCGGCTGAATAACGAGAAGAGGCGATTTGGGGTTTTAAAGATCCGTCAAAAGTTTCGTATTTCATATCAAACTAAGTTCATTTTTGTCTTCGTGACCGCTTCAGCTTTTATTGCGGGAAACGTTCTTACCGGCTGCCTCTACCATTGTGGACTTTACGGCTTTTTACGAAGATGCATGCACGCACAGGCGGGCGTCGCCAAGCCGTGCCCGCTCCCTATCTTTGCGTTTTATTTCTTTAGCTGCTTTCGCGTGTGTATGTGTGTGAACGCGCTATGCAACTCCTCGTCGCCAATGGCCGTTTGTGAGCCGCAATTGTCGCGTTTCGTTTCCGTCAAGGCGCCTTTTGCACTTAACTCTCCGACATCAGAAATTACTGTAACACCTATTGGCGAAAGCTTGAAATGTGCAAGCATCGCATTGCTAAACACGCAGGTGTGGGTCTTCCTGAAGCTATCGGGATTTTACCGACACGCACGCCTATTTCGGTAGCGCGGTAGTGCGCGTTTCTGGCGCGCTATTTACGAGCCGCGTCTGCTCTTTCCGGGAACCGCGCTTTGTCTTCTTTCTCTTTGTCAGTGATTAACCTTGCTCGCGATGATGGTGGAATTGGCTGCCAGCTGCGTGTTTACTTTTTCAGTAGTGCCGTGATCGGCTACGGTCATTTAAATTACATCTTCTTTTTATTTATTTATTTATTTATTTATTTATTTATTTATTTATTTATTTATTTATTTATTTATTTATTTATTTATTTATTTATTTATTTAGTGTACCCTCAAGGCCAGGGTAGGGCGTTACAGAGGGGAGTGGGTGTGATGACTTTATATAAGGTACAGGAGAAAGAAATACAACAGAAGAATAAATGATTACACGACTGAAAAGGCAATACGCGCGCAGACGAATACAGAGCACCATGGTGCCAAAACAAACTACAACACTACGCCCAATAGGCCCTACGCTCACTTCGCACTTCAATTACACTATGAATCCATGCGTCCAGTTTGCAACACAAGCCATTTTAATATGTCCGTGGTGCTGGCGTTTTAATTTTTTTGTTAACATGTTCCCGAGGCAGCTGTTGAGTCTGCGGCTCCTCGTAACCCTTTACACGCCCACGCCTTTGAATACCTAACGTACTAAGAAATAAGTTTGCGAAAAAGACGTGGACGAAGAGGAGAGAGGACAGGACGAGCGCTCGTCTTGTCCTCTCTTCTCTCCGTCCTCGTCTTTTGCGCAGACGTATTCCTTCGTAGGTCATGAACAAACTAGCCAACAATCAAGTCCTACTTTGAATACCGTCCGATACGTCGCTGGCCTGCACATCCACCACGCTCCGCTATACTGCGCCTCTCCCCCGCTCATCACCCCATTTCCCTCTTTGTCGACCTAATGACGCAGGTCAAGATTTGCCGACATGATCCTTCTACTGCTAACCTAATGAAATGACAAGACATTTATTCTTCCGTATAGGGGTCGGCGCTTCGCTGCATGGCTCCATCTTTCCGGTGCTGAGCTTCTCTCAGTGAGAGGGGGCCGGGAGGCTCGAAGTGGTTGGCAAATTTCTTCTTAGTACACGCGATCACAGGGTATAATTTTCAATTAGCGCATATTTTATTTCGTTTGTGTTAGTATTCTAAGTCTTTTATTTATTTTTGAGAGTCTAGCGTAACGGTTTGTCACTTTTTCCTCTAGCCGGCACAATGATTGGCGCAGGCAGCACTGCTTTTGGGAAAGGCGCTTTTGCATGGCGGCGTCCGAGCACAGCTGGCGAGCGTGTCTCCCGTGCACCATACTGAGAAACGACGCGAGACAACGAACTTCACTGCACTGGTACTGCACTGTCTGAAGTCATGTCCGCTTTTCTCTTCTTCGCAGTGTCATCGTCGGCTATCCCATGTTCGACACCACCAAACTCTTTCCAACACCCCAGTTGCCGCCATGCTCGAATAAACATCAGGCGGAGCTCTCTTCTGCCTGAAACGTCATGGCTTTGCTGTGGTGGGGATGACGCCCTTGCGCGTGCAGTCAATGGGCACAGCTTTAGAGCACGGTCCAAAATCATGGCTGCTGCGTGGCTACCAAACTGAGAAAGTTACGCAATAGCCGTAGTAATACTTGCAGGGTAATGTTCAATAAACTGGAAGAGCAGCTCCACATAATTGTACTTCACGCCTGCGAGCGACATCGAATGGTAGGCAGCCAAGGGTTATTCTATCTGTGCCGCTGCGTCCTGTGCAACTTTAGCCCTGAGCATCTCCTCTCTTCGCGTCAACTAACCAACAAGATAAATGGGGCATGTTGCTGTCCTTTCTGCCTACCCAGCTTCAGCTGGTGGACATACCACAGGCGGCGCGGACTGCATACGGGCTCCAGTGAAGAAGGAAGCACTCCCCTGTGCCACCCTCAGGGCAGTTCAGGAATTTCAATAAAAGTATTATTTCCTCCACCTCCTGGCCTCAGGAAAAGAGCAGAGACTGGAGAGCAAGCATTTCTTCAGGGACATTCTTTGGCACAAAAACTTAGTGTCACAAATCTCCAAAGAGTGCGCACAGTCGACCGCAGGTATCTAAGCACACGATCAGGTGCCCCAATGTGTGGCTGAGCAGCGCGTGTCGCCGATGCATGTGCTGACGGAACGGCCTTGAAACACACGCATGTGGTGCTTTCTGGCTGTGGTATCTATTTATACCATCGGCCAGGAATCGCACTGACAGACCCTGCTTCGTTATAACTTGTCTACCGGAGTGTACTTGGTGCTACTTTGGGCTCCTCACGATGGCTCGAATCGTTGCGATGCTTTCGATTGGTTAATTACGTAAGGCACACAAATAAACGAGCTGTTCCGTAATTATTTTCGTGCTCTTTGCCTCTGGCGCCTTTCCTAGAATGAGCGGTTGTTTGCTGATGGTGTACTGACTATGTGCGTAAAGTTTAAACAGACAAGAAGATTTATTATTACAAGTTCTCATAACATTTCTACGGAAGGAACAGAAATGCCGCGAAAAGAGCTCGAAATTTCACCCGTTCCGTATTTTGGTTTGTTTAGCGCAGTCGAAGGCGTGAAACCCGTAGGTCTATACGGCTGGATTACGCTTTCATGAATACACATACAATATTGAAAGCAGCAGCGGATGTATGTTTCAACTGAGAATGCCAAGAAACTGTGAACGGGTGACCTGGTACAAAACACTGTTTTTGTTGCCACTGCACTTACTTGGATATTGTAACTTTGTAAACTAGTCTTCTTTTGGCAAAATTCTGCCAGAATTTTAATTATTTGCTCGGTATTAAACTGAAACCAGGAAAACGAGAAGTTTCGCAAGTGTAGAAATTCATGTATTTGCGAAAGTTTTTACTTGGCGACCATCACGGAAATTTTCAACCAGCTAAAATCAGTTGTACAAAGCAATATATGGTCTCAAGCAGGATAGCTCAGCTCTACTCCAAAAACATCATAAGTATAAGCAAAGGAGCCAACTTCCGCTAGAGCTACAACAAAGCATTTAAGGCTAACCAGACAAACAAGACCAAACAAATCTCCCGTCGGATTGTTTAAGTGCGATGTCTTGTGTGTCGTGTTTCCCCGACAAATTGTTACTTACCGTTGTTGATTCCAAGATAAGATGTCTCGATATCGATGAAAGCTGGCAACACTTCGTCGTACGACCATCCAGTGGCATTGTACTTTGTCACCCAGCTGTCGTAGTCGCGTCTGTTTCCGCGCGAAAATATCATGTGGTTGATAGAGCTGGAACCGCCAAACGCTTTGCCCCTCGGATATCGATTGACCTGCAAAGCCATTAAAACGAACGATGCTGGGACATGATAGCCAAAAGCACACCTCATCTCAAGCCACCCATCAAGCAGATACCCGTCATGGCCCCTTTTTGCAAAGGTGACGTGTTCTCTGCTGTTGATGTTTAAACGTATGAGGTGAAGCAAGCTACCCTTCTTTGGCGAGTGCTCCCGGAAGCATCCAAGAGGTAATGAACTAAGCGTAGCCAAGTATCACACTAAACGCTGAATCCAAAGCGAGGCGACCATAGACAAATTTTAAATCACACACAGCTGAATCCTTCTGAGAAAATTCACGATCTGCTCGACATTAACCACACCAGAGAGGAGCATCCAATGAAAATGTGCCCCCAAAACTGAAGTATTAGGAGCCTTTTGTATTAGCCAGTTACCGGTTTTAAAATACCATTGCTAACACGTCTTGCTAAGCGCAACAACAAGTGTACAGGGAAAGCACGAAGAACCTTGCACTCTGAAATAAAGAGAAAACCTTTTGCACAAAACAGGTCGCCTTTAAAAGCAAAGAGCTGGACCTCTTTATGGGACGTGTTCATTTCAAACAATAATCCAGGCATGATAGTTTGTAACCTCTGAAATGGGACGAAACTAAGACTGCGTCGTTGTGGAAATGATATCTCCAGTGTATGGCGCAGTAATAATTCGCATTTTAGGTAGCATGCCGAATTAGGTCATTAGGTGCTACATAAAGCCTTGATTAGTGAGATAGCCTGGCACCGTAATGTTCCAGCGTCAAGCGCGACGTTTTCTGTGAGAAAACACGTCCAGCAAAAGATATTCACAGTTCGGAATAGCCATGCCCGACTTTACGTAAGTAAACATTTCTGCACTGCCCCTTCAACAAAAGAGCTCCTCGAGCTTGGGGATTCATCGAAAAACGTACAAGGACTCCTACGCCCATTTTACGATATAGTGAGGGCGAACCATTAGTGTCCCATTTCTGAACGTGACCTCTTCTTATTATGGACGTTCTTTTCCTTTTTTGTCTTAATTATCTGAATTCCCATAACGGTGCACATTGCAGCGTTCACATCGCGAAGGAAGGACGAAAGCTCCAGGGACGTGTACTCTGCTAATCGATAAACTGTTCTTGATAATTACCCTCTACCGGATACTCAAGTAAGCCTTAGTAAATTCTTTTAAGAAACTTTTTCATGTCAAAGAACCAACGCATAGAACAGGTAAACCCACGACAGTCGGTCAGAATTCTCTGAGCATAGGCTGTGCATCGCAGCCTTTTCTCTGGGATGTAATGAGTCACTTCAGTTCTCGTTTAACTTTTCGGATTATAGAGTAATTTAAGACTCAACTCACCCTTCCGACAAAAGAGAGGCTTGCGTTCTGCTGCGGCTCGCTGGTGTAGTCCCAGTCCACCGCAGTGCGCTGCTGCAGGGGTGAGAAGAATGGCACCTGCGCCGCGGCATCCTCCAGACCACCCGCTTCGATTATGAGCACACGGGCGCTTCCATCAGCCGTCAGTCGATTAGCAAGAACACATCCGGCGGAACCTGCCCCAACTGCAAACGAGTTTACTATGCATATAGATGCCGTCGCAAACAATTCAGGCACGAATGCTCAGGCAAAATAGCATAGGAATGTCCCGTCAATGCGCCAGAAGTTTGCAAATTCAGTAAACTAGCCCAGCAAGAAACTTTTCAGCAAACCACGCACACATGCCTGCTGTCTCTACAATCCACACTTGCTTGTAAGCCAATTTTGATTGTGGTTAGGGCCGACAATGTTCACTGCATTCAAGACATCAGAACAGTGCTGACAGCGCACTCTTCTGGCCCCATCATCTCTATCAAGCTTTCAGTGCACAGATGGTTATCTGGAAGCAGAGCTATATGCAAGAGTCATGTACAGTCATTCACACGTGTTCATTTTTGCAAGTTCTGTTCGATGTTTTCTTTTCAACTCGAAGAACCTTGGTATTTCCTTATAAGGAAACTGGGCCTCCCGTATTATTTGCCCTCCTTGTGACGTCTCCTTAGATCACGCTGGAGACCATGCTGCGTGACCAGTGGACGCCATCAGCTCCTTTCCACTGAAGAGGAAAGCCGTCTCTTTTAGCTTGACTTACTGTTCTCCAAGTCAATATAAAGAAGCGTTCTCTAATAACGGTTTCTCTGTCGCTCTTCTCAAAAGAACCTGCGCTCACACTTCGCTTCCGAAGCTGCAGAGGAGGTTGCGACTAGCGTGGCTGCCACGACCAGCAAGGACCTTATTACGGTAAACCTGACTCGAAAGCGGCATGTCAAGGTTACCAGCGGAGGCGCATCACTTCCACTTCCCCGCACTGGCTTGTCTTCAGGTGATCCCCAAAAATATCCCCGGTATACTTCCGTTCCTTTTCTTTTCCCGGAAAAACAACAACCCTCTTCTCCCCCCCCCCTCCCCACCAGAACTGAACATTACCGAAACTGCAGAGCTACAGGAGATGCACATCGCCTGGGTTCCTGGACATGAATCCCTCGACGGTATACTGAGGCGGCTCACGCTGCTGCCCGTGCGTACATTCACCGGGGGGCCATTACCCGAGACGGAAAGTTCTCCGCTGCCATCAAAACGGACCCACTTGTCTGGTATTCAGATGGCTTGGCACATTATAGGCTTTGGCGGGCAAAATTTTTTCACCTCATCTTCGCTTTAACCGACAAGAAACCACCACTCTTCGGCGATTAACGAGAAACGTCTATCCTCACAGCACTTTCATTCATTCTGTCTACGCACGTCAATATCCCTCTCCTTGTAATTTCGGTCCCACGCCCGGGGTACCCTGTACCACCAAGTATGGGAGTGCCAAGAAACTCTAAACCCACCCCATAACCCCTCCTCTTCTTATGAGCAGTGGATGGCTCGTCTGGGCGAACCGGACCTTGCGAGGCGTCGAAGCGAGGACACTGGAATGTAGTCCGCGCGGGGACTGCGCTAGGCGTTCGGCTTTGGCCTTGTGTATGTGCTGCCCGCCTGACGAAATGGTTTGACCACTCCGCGAGGTCAGTGACTCTATGTCAATGAGTGCTATTGTGGCCAATCAATGGCTTATATTAATTATTTTGAAAGGGGTCTTCGCTCCTTATTTTATTGTTACAGCTCCGTTAGGTACATATGTACATATATTTGCTGTGTTGCTGCCATTTCTTTGTGAATCTGCCTCACTTCTACGCCTGTACTATTGACCATCACCTGCTGTGGAATTTCTGTATTTGCTCCCCCCTTATGTAATACCCTGCAAGGGGCCCTTAAGGGTATAATAAATGATGATGACACCAGCAAGATCCGCTAAAGGGCCTGGATGGCAAGTCGCAGTCTGGGTATCTCGTAATAGGCATGCCCACCACCGTAATAGGCATGCCCACCGAGTGTCGTGTCATAAGCACTTACGCTCATCAATAAATGTTTATTCTCTCTGTCTCTCTCACCAACTTTTTCTCTGGTCTGACCAATCACCTACATATCCTGTGCCAGAATGGCTGTAGTTGCATTGACGAAACCCAGTGCATTTTCTGAACGTAGTAATAGCGTTGGGGCTGCTTCCTTGTACAAAATTAGGTTCATATTGTTATCGGCTATTCTTACTACGTCCAGCAAAAGACCGTGCACAAGGCATCGCTACATACTGTACCTTTTCCTTGACCACCTTCTTCTCTAACTCTACCATAGCCACAGTTTGATTGCCTTCGCGTACAGTTCACGAAGGTGTACCCCAGCGGTCGATACTTGGTCCGTTGCTGTTTCTATTATATATTTACGATCTTCCAAATTATTTGACTTAATGTCATCGCGTATTATACACTGACGATACCATATTAACATCTTCAGACAAATGGATCACAGGTCCTACACCTATGTTAAACACTGACCTCCTGAATATTAAAAACTGGTTCCGTAATAACTGATTGTAAGATTAACCATGAAAAAACTAAATATCCGGTACTTAAATACAGTAAAGGCAAATACCTTCAGTTCTGTCTTTTACACTCGTTCCTAATCTCATTGCTTTTTGCAACTCTGTTTCCTTACTTGGTGTGTTACTCAACCTTAACCTAAGATTTAGCTCTCACATCAGTCATATCATGAAAAAAACTGCATATGGGATTCTGGCCCTACCTAGGGCTCGCCTGTATTTTTCACATGATGCTCTCTAATCACCTAAGTTTTCTTTATTTCATGGGCCTTTAAATTACGAGGTCGCAGCTTAGGGAAGCACACATAATTGTATTTCATAAGGACAGCATATTAAAAATCGAGTCATTCTCATTTTCACCACAAGCCATCCTCAATTATAACAACCAAGATACATAGCGCCATTATGACGTGTTATCGGTTGTTGAAAATTTGTTTCAGTATAATTTTACCCTGATATTTTAGGTCCTTGTATTTCCAATTGCCTCTTAATTTTACCAACCCCACATCCTTCGCACAACACAACACCACGAGGTTTTCATCATATACAAAATTTTTACTAATACGTGTTAAAACTAATTATGGCAAATGACTTCAACTATCTCTGCTATATCAATTTGGAATACTTTACCATCGGCTGTGAAATAATTATTTGCGTGTCGTTATATAAATCGACACTGAAACACCATCGTTTGTCCTGTTAATTGTTCTTTTGTCACGTTTTGCTTATTTATTCCTAATGGGAATGGAATATCGGATGTTGTTTTCTCTCCGGTGAACTTTTTCCCATTTTGATTGTTTACTGGAAATACATTCACTCCTTTTATTCTTTCTTGGAACGTCTGCTACTTCTATAGTGTTGCTGCCATGTTTATTGTAATTATTACCTCTGTATTAACTCATTGAGGATCCTGGTAAAGTCACTGACTTTGGTAGCCTTGTCTGTGGTGTTTTAACTTATGTATATTTGCAACGCACTTCAATGAACTTCTTTAATTCGTTTTTTAACGCGCTCGTAACACACCACTTCTCCCCCTTCCTCCTCCTTGACTTGTGAAATGGCTTTTGCAAAAAATAGTGGCCCGGTGGCGCACATGACCTCTGTTTGCGACTTCGCTCAGGAAGCATAATGCGTTAGATTTCCAGCTGGCGCTTTCCGACTGTAAGAACATCTATTGGGTTTTCGCAAATATTCTTTATCTGTTCGGTAACATTTTGTATTAACTCAACCCGTTTGACCTTCCGACGTTTCCGAACGAGTCAAAGGAATGAGCTTGACGATAAAGATGACTTTTTGACCCTTTCTAGACCATCGACTCGTTGGCGTTTTTCGAGCCTTCGTCAGAGTCAATCCTGCGGCCCTGCAAGTGGCACACACGCCTGGATTCGCCATCGAATGAGGAGGAAGTCGAACAACTCTACTGATTCTGCCCCCTCGAGTGTAGTCTTTGTTACGAAGGGCCTCTTCTTGGGATGTCATTCGCGGCGACGTTGTACGGCTGTGCGATTGATATACTACCGCCCTGCCCACCTCCCCATAACCACTTTCTACTCGGGGTTCTGAAATGCCGTGACCTCTCGATGGTTCTTTTGTAGCATGCTGTCGCTACTACATCTCTTCCGTGTCCTTCCCTGTATTGTGTAGGAGGTCGGAAGCCCACATTAACGACTTCTGGTTTAAGCGACCCACCTGAGCTTCTTGTAGCCTTCACTGGCACTTCGTGAATCCGCCGGTAAGCCTCGCCTTGTGCAATATATCGCGTTTGGTACTGGACCATTGTAGTTGTGTGGTGGGTCGCCGTAACCAGTACGCACACGCATCGTCACGTCTGATACGCACATTGACACTCTTTCGAAACGAACTGCCGTGTTCGTAGGTTTCA